>NC_135479.1:36520896-37120896 GCF_052094955.1 Ictidomys tridecemlineatus | reverse complement strand
AATGTTTTAACACTAGTAATATTCACTGAGAGAAGCATTATATGTCACGCCTAAATATTATTAAGGAGCAGGGTTTGGTACATAATTTTGAAGTTCAATAAAAAAAATGAAAATTCAAAAATTATGATGTCATTTTATTTTTTTAATTTTTTATTTTTTGGCAGACACAACATCTTTGTATGTGGTGCTGAGGATTGAACCGGGGTAGCACACATGCCAGGCAAGTGTGCTACTGCTCAAGCCACATCCCCAGCCCCCAATGCTGTCATTTTAAGACAATGATAGTGGAGCATTAAACCAAGTGGCTTTCTCTGTGAAAGTGCAGAGATCCTACATCCATAAAGCCACATCTCACAAAGCAGCAGTACTCCAGCTGCTTGACTGCCAAGTTTCAGCTTCCTGGATCATGAAAACTACAATTTTCTGGCTCGGTTTTTTAAAGTTTCGATTTCTCAGAAAGTGAAATTAGCATGATCCCGCCCCCACCCCCCACCCCCCTGAAGCGCAAAAGAAAACTAGGAATGCAGACGTGCTCTAATCTGCCAACTTGAACCTCCCTCACTTAGGTAACTTCTTCCCAGGCTTCCCTTCCCGCCAAAAGCACCTTTATATCTTCCGGGGTCTCAGACCTCTGCCAGCTTGCTTGGGACTGGAAGCCTGCCTCCTGTATCCCTGGCCTCAGCTAAAAAGTAAGTCCTATTCTAACGACCAGTTCTCACTGTGTATTCGGTGCAATTAAGAAAAGCTTGGGGCTGGGGTTGTGGCTCAGTGATAGACCGCTGGCCAAGCACATGCGAGGCCCTGGGTTCGATCCTGAGCACCACATAAAAATAAACAAAATAAAGGTCTTTTGTCCAACTGCAACTAAATAATAAATAAATAAATATATATATATTTCCCCCCCCCCCGCCCACAGTGTGATTTTTTTTTTCCCCTCCAGGACTGGGAATGGAACCCAGGGGCGCTTTACCACTGAGCTCCACCTCCAGTCATGATCTTATTTTTTTTTTATTTTGATACAGGGTATCGCTCATTGCCGAGACCGGCCTCAAACTTGCCATCCTCTTCCCTCAACCTCCAGAGTCTTGAATCGCAGCCTCTTGAATCCCTAGGATTGCAGCAGCGTATCACCGTGCCCGGCACACAGTGGATTTTCATTTTAGAGTTCCGTGAACTGTTTTTTTAAAAAATATTTCTTTTTAGTTGTACACAACACCACTACTTCATTTATTCTTTTTTAAACGTGGTGCTGAGGGTCGAACCCAGCGCCAGGCACATGGCAGGCGAGTGCTCTGCCGCTGAGCCGCCAGCCCAGCCCCCGGGATCTCTAAGACGGTTCCTTGGGTTGAAGAAGCGTGGCGCGGTTCTTTCCAGACAATCTGTACTTACCTTGGGAATGAAGATTCCCCAACGTTGCCACGCCGAAAGGAGAAGCAAGCTTCCGGCTCCATGATGTATTCACGAGGGCGCCGCTGGACTGAGGCGCCGCTGGACTGAAGGTGCAGCTGGAACTGAGGGCGCCGCTGGACTGAGGGCGGTGGTAGCCTTCAGGGAGAAGAAATAGTTTTCAAGCTCCAGGAAGAAAAGAAAGCAAGCCCGGGAAGAATGCCAAGTTTGCCAAGAATGCCAAGTTTCAGCCTCCTGGACCTCCTTTTCCCGCGTTTTTAAAGTTTCGATTTCTCAGAAAACTGTAAGCATGACCCTGCCCTCTTGTGCTCACCTTTGGGAGGAGGGAGAGAATGCTCTTTGTCCGAGTGAACTCCAGTTATTTGGCTTGAGACTAAAGGAACTGTCTAGCAGAAGAAACACATTAAACCCTGGGAGAACAACGTCTGGAAAAAAATTTTTTGGAATACACACTCAACTGTTATCCTCCAGGGAGGGGAAGAGTGGAGAAAGATTATGGAAAGGAAGAGGGATTTTACTTTGTACAGTAAGCTTTTGTCAGTAAGGAAAAGAAAGAATAAAAAATAAGTAAGAAAATAAGAAATACGAGTCAGAGAATTAAGCAGTGCATTTTATTGACTTCCTCACTTAATTTTTCTAGTAGCTTCTATAATCCTGGAAGTTCTAGTTGGCACCCAGTTGAAATTCCTCCTGATGGGTGGGACACAGTGAGGTTTGCCTGTAATGTCAGACACTCAGGAGGCTGAGGATTACAAGTTTTTGTGAGTATGTGAGATATATATATATATATATATATATATTTTTTTTTTTTTGCGGTGTTAGGGATTGAACCCAGGGCCACAATTGTGCATGCAAGGCAAACACTCTACCAACTGAGCTATATCCCCAGCCTGGGAGGCTCACAAGTTTGAGGCCAGTGTCAAAAAGTTAGAGAGCCGGGGCTGGGGATGTGGCTCAAGCCGTAGTGCGCTGGCCTGGCATGCCTGCGACCCGGGTTCAATCCTCAGCACCACATACAAACAAAGATGTTGTGTCCGCCAAGAACTAAAAAATAAATATTAAAAAAAAAAAAGTTAGAGAGCCGTATCTCAAAATGAAAAGGGCTGGTGGGGGGTCCTGAGTGTGGCTCTGTGGCAGAGCACTTGCCTAGAATGTGTGAGGCACTGGTTTGATCCTCAGCACCACATTAAAAATAAATAAATAAATAAAGGTCTATCAACAACTAATAAAATATTTAAAAGGAGGGGGGTTTGCTGGGGATGACTCTGTGGCAGAGTGCCTCTGGATTCAATCTCCTGTACCAGAAAATAAAAGAAATTCCTGTTGGTTGCGCTGGTAGTGTAGCTCAGTGGTAAAGTCTAGCATGATCAAAGCCCTGGGTTGGAGCCCCCAGTACTGAAGGGAAAAAAAAGAAGGAAAAGAAGAAGTTCCTGCTGGATCCCCTGTTATTGACCTGGCAGCTGATAGTGTAGGTGTCATTCTGATTGGCTGCTCTCCCTCCGTAGCTCACACAAGTCACTGTTCCCTTGAGCTTTTGTTCAGTTTCCTTTGGGTGCCCTTAGAGACTGCAAGAATTGTCCCAGCATGGATTTAACAACCATTTTTAGCGAGGAGAAAAGGTGTTGTGCAGTAGAGGGAATTGAATTAAAGATGCCACCAACCAGATCATTTATTCCCTGCTTGTCAGATCCTTTTGACAGAATTTTCAACAATGCCGATTCTAAGTGGGGCTTCTTCCCAGGCACACTGATTATTATATATTGGTGCAATATTATTCAGAGGCAGAATAATATTACAGCTATGTAACACACTTACATAGGGATAAATATACAAACAGAAGCAAACAGGCATCTTAAAGAGTTTTCATTTGAAATCTTAACCATAAGTTAGTTATTATTGAAAAACTTATAATTTAGGAATTGATTCTCATCTTTGCCTTAATATTTCTTTTCAATATAATCTTCCCATCAGTGATATTAAGACATCTATGTAGGATGACAGCTCTCTAAAATATCCTTCCAAGTCCAAATCTTCAAAGTCATACCAAGCTTTTGCGGGGAGGGAGGTTGCATTGAACCCAGGAGTGCTCTATTACTAAGCTACATCCACAGCCCTTTTTATTTTTCATTTTGAAACAGGGTCTCACTAAATTGCTTAGGGCCTCGCTAATTGGCTGAGGCTAGCCTGGAACTTGGGATCCTCCTGCCTCAGCCTTCAGAGTCACGGAGATTGTAGGCATGCACTATTGTGGTATACCAATCTTAATTGTGACTCATACCTTTTTATGGCTTAAAAGAAGTAAACCTTTGATGGTTTATTCATGGATGCAAAAGTTGTCGCTAAAGAGGGTGCAAAAAAATGTAACCTTCCTAAGATCCAGGAAGTTCATTCCCAGAATAAGCCAAAGAAATCAAAGACTGTTGTCACAGAAAGCAAGAACAGTGTTTGCAAAAACAAATTCTTCAGTGGGCCATGGGAATGTGAGAGGCCTCTGGTCACAGACCCAATAACCTGTGGCACCAGGTGGGCGATGCTAGGATAAGGGTTTCCCAGCACTATCAAGATAATGGCATCTGAAACAACAAAGCCTCTTCTGAACTTGTGCTTCCTATTGAGACAAACTCCCCTGAGAACTGGCACAGTCAGATAAAGAGGGTGCTGCTTGTCACATGTTTTGTTCACAGCCTGTTTGGAGAGTCACCTGATAAAAGCCAGCATTTGCACCTTCTGGCTGGGAGAGACCAGAGAAAATGTCTTCATTTGTCACAAGGTCAAGCTCTTGGAACATAAAACAAGACAAAAGAATACTCTCATAATTTTCCTCTTTATGACATAATACAAAAGACAGAGATGAGGATAAAAAGAGAACTATTCCTGATACGCTATTGATCACACCCAGAAACTAATTCACAAGAGTCACAATTCAGAGAACAAAATTTTACAAATGTTTTTTTTCATGTCAATCTGCATTTGGAAAGGAGAGGACAAGGGGGAAATTTTCTACTTTTCTCTCTTTACTGAGCATTACGGAGAGGGATCTGTGAGAACTGACTTTGGAAAGAATTCTTACCTTCTGCTGTTTCTTGTTGGCTCTTTCAGGATCCCTTCCACAGGTTCCAGAGCAAATGGAGCAGCCCAACATTTTAGGATCTCATTGTCATTGGCAGAAACTGTAGAGAGGCAAGTTCTACTTTCTTTGGATTTTTAGCTGGGCCTGATAATTGACATGTGACAAATTAACTAGAGAAAAGTCATACAGATTTTTTTTTCTTTTTGCAATGCTGAGAATCAAACCCAAAGCTTCACATATGCGCTCTATCCTTGAGTTACACTCTCACCCCTTTTTATTTTTATTTTTTATTTGAGACAGGGTCACACTAAGTTGTGCAGGCTGGCCTCAAACTTGCCATCCCTCCTGCCTCAGCTTCCTGAGTGGCTGGGATTACATACATGCATGTGCCACCATACCTACTTCAAAGTGCATTTGGGATGGCTGAAAATCTGCCACTGTTGGGCTGGGGATATAGCTCAGTTGGTAGAGTTCTTGCCTTGCCTGCACAAGGCCCTGGGTTCAATCCCCAACACACACACAAAAAAAATCTGCCTCTGTTTATACCTTTGGGCAAGTGGAGATGTGTTTTATAGACTTCTTGAGTTCTGTCCCTGGCATGGCAACCACCACTCCTCAAGGAGGGCACAACTATCCATGCCAGCATCTGACAGTGGGGAAATGAGGGGAAAAGAATATTTTTGCCCTAATTATGTCACTCTGTTGCTGAATCCCCTGAAATGTTTGTACTCTATGTTGTCCTATGTTTTATGGAGTTTGTGAGGAACTTTTCACCATTTGCCCACCCATCACCCTCTTCCTTTCTGTTGGAATGAGTTTAGGCTGCATCAGGGAATGAGCTGGAACCTAAGGGGCCCTACTGCACCAAGTATCAACTTGCCCTGGGCTGCTGTGTGGAAAACGCCTCACCTACAACATGGGAGACTTTGGAGTGGGAAGAGACCAACCCAATCAGGATACAAAATGGAATGTACACCATGATTACAACTCTGCAAAAATATATCTACCAATGGACTAATATTGGATATAAACAAGCAAAAATGAAAGTATAACTGCATGTCTAGTAAGAATTGGAATGAGTTTTCTTTTGTGGTTCTCTCTCTTTTTTAAAATCTTCCTGTCACTACATAGATTTTGTAATGAAAGTTATATATTTTTAAATTTCTTAGTGTAGACACTGCTTTTCTTTAAATATTTCCTGTTATGTCATTCATTTGCACAATTATATTGATTTGGGACAAAAATTTTAGAAGCTAAATACAACCAAGTTGGTGAATACCAAAAATATATAAGTATATTCAATCCTAGTATCAACATGAAATACTATCAATATGGACACTTATGCCTTTCATTTTTATGTAGAGAGGTAGAAAAGCCAGTGGTGTATATGAACTATGGAGACAAACAAAAGGATTTGAATCCTCATTCAGAACTTACTAGTTCTGTGATCTTGAGTAAGGTATTCACCTTTTTTAAGTCCAGATTTCTCACCTACAAATCAGAGCTTATAAGGACCAAGTTGTCTTGAATTTCCCACAAAACAGGCTTTATTTAAATGTAGTATTTATTTCAATCTTCATCTTTCTCTTCAGGCATAGGTATGAACTTTTCCCTTTCTTTTACAGATGAGAACATGGAGTCTTACAGAAGTAAAGCAATTTGCAAAGGTCATACAGCCAAGTAAGAAAAGAGTTGGAGGGCTGGGATTGTCGATCAGTGGTAGAGCATTTGCCTAACACCAGGTGAATACTGGGTTCCATCCTCAGCACCACATAAAAGTAAAATAAAAATAAATGTCCATCTACAACTAAAAAAAGTATTAAAAAAATAGAGTTGGAATTCAAAGCCAGGGTCAATCTGACCCTAGGACTCAAGGTTTTAACAATATTTAATCCTAGAAAATGTGGTCTACATGTACAATGGAGTTTTATTCAGCCATAAAGAAAAAAATGAAATTATGCCATTTAAAGGAAAATGGATGGAACTTGAGACCATCATGGTAAATCAAACTCAGAAAGTTAAGGGTTGGCCAGGTGCCATGACGAAAGCCTGTAATCCCAGCAGCTTGGGAGGCTAAGGCAGAAGGATCACAAGTTCAAAGCCAGCCTCAGCAAGAGTGAGGTGCTGAGCAACTCAGTGAGACCCTGTCTCTAAGATAAAATAGGGCTGGAAATGTGGCTCAGTGGTTGAGTGCCTCTGAGTTCAATCCTCAGTACCTCTCTCCCCACAAAAAAGAAAGTTAAGAGTCATATATTTTCTCTCATATGCAGATGCTTGAGAGGAAAAAGGAAAACAAAGGTGGGGATGAATCCCCTAAAAATCAAAGGGAGATCAGTAGAGGAAGAGATGGGCGATGGGGAGTGAGGGGGGAAGTGCTGGGGAGTTATATTGGCCAAATTATGTTGTTATATTGTGTGCACATACAAATATGTAACAACCAATCCCATCAATATGTACAACTATAATGCACCAACTAAAAAAATGTAGGAAAAAAACAGTACCTTATCTTGCCTTACATAATTAAGTCCTGCTATACATAATTCAAAAGGTGGCCGGGAGGTTAAATGATTCATTTAAAACAATTTTCACAGTGTTTGCCACACAGTAAACATTTAACACAGGTGAGCCATAGTCATATATGTCAGAGAAGACAGGAATGTACGTGTAAAGACATTCTTAGGTATTAACAATGACTTGTGGGGTTTGTCATATCTGCCTGTCTAGGAAGGGGGCCCGCGCTTTCTTCACTGTCCTCAGTCCTCCTTCTCCCATCATGTGCCGCTTCCAAGATGTACAACTGGGCAAAGTAGACAGCCTTCCCTGAATTAAAACAGGAACTTTAAATGCAAAAGGCCAAGATAATTCTGAAATAGTAAACAATAATAAGGGAAAATATAACCAGGTGCCATGGTACAAGCCTATAATCCCATCCATAATTCTCCACATTATGCTTTTCCTCCAAGGTCTTGGTGCAAGGTGATGAACCTTGGTTTTACTCTCCATGGTCCCTTGCGGTCACCTTTTTCTGAGATTTGAATATCTATCTTTGGTGATCAGAAACTGATGTCAGCATTTTGTTCTATTATTTCAGGCAAATAAATAAATAAATAAAACTGTACAGCAACTGGGTTTTCTTAGCACTTCCCATCAGTATCGACATAAATAATGTGATTTATTCAGACCACCCTTTTGCTCGAGAAATTCCATTTTGGGGAATTTATAAATATACTAGACAAGGAAAACATGGTATGCCTATACGCCTGGCTTAATTTTAGTAGCATAAAATTGCTATTGACACAAATAAAAAGTAAGTGTCTATTGAAATTTCATTATTTGGCTAGGATGTTGTACAGCTACTAAAAATTATAATTTTGAAGACCGTCCTAGAACATGGAGAAATGCTTACATTAGTTAGCCACTGTTACTAAGCAAACAGCCAGTCATAAAATAATAAAGATTGATTAGTCAGCCTTTTTGCTGCTGGGACTAAAAGACCTAACCAGAACAAATATAGAGGAGGAAAAGTTTATTTGAGAGCTCACAGTTTCAGAGATCTTAGTCCACAGAAGGCTGGCCCCATTCCTCAGGGCTTAAGATGAGGCTGAACATCATGGAGGAAGAGTGTGGCAGAGGGAAGCAGCATACAGGGTGATCAGAAAGTAGAGAGAGAGATCTTCACTTGTTAGATACAAATATATACCTCATAGTCACACCTACAATGCCCCACTTCCTCTATATGTCACTCAGCTTGCTGCAGTCTGGCTGGGCACAAAATCACCAGCCACTCAAGCAGGAACAAACTTTATTTTTGAAAATGCCGCCAATAACCCCTACACCGGGAAGAAGCCGATCCACCCACGTGGCTTCTTTGGGAACCCCAGAAGAAGTCCCCCCCCCCCCGTCCCCCCCCCATTCCCCAACCAATGGGAACTCTCCAGGAGTCCCTTAGCAGGCCCTGGTGAACAGCAGGAGTCCAATATCCATATGAATGCAAATCTTAACATAATCATATCATCTCAATGGCTATCTGGCCTCACCTTACAACCAAAAGTGCCATGCATCATATTACTTGGCTGTGGCTCTTAGCATCAGCTAATCCCATAAAAAGGTTTAATTCACTGATGTTAAGGCTGTCACAACCTGATCATTTCTTCTCTGAACTTTCTTAAATTGTCTCACATGTGAGCTTTTGGGGGACACCCCACACCAAACCATAACAAATGTTTATTTCTCATTCATGCATTTTCAGGTCAGTCGGGATTTGTCTGATTTAGTTAGGATTGTTTGAACTTGGCTCAGGCCGTGAGTTGAGTTGAACTTGGCTTCATATGTCTCTCATTCCTTGGTGACCGATGGGCCATTCAGGGCATGTGTTTCATATGACAGAAACCCAAGAGAACAAATTCAATGCTAAAAACATATATGACATGTGTCCACATCACAGATAATAATATTTCATTGGCCACATCAAGTAACATGGCCAAGTCCACATAATAAAATATCCCCAGCTCTAATGTTAGAAACTTCAAAGGGTCAAGACATAGGAGGGGGTGAATTATTTGGAACAATAATACAATCTGTAGCAATGCTTCACAAAAATGTAAAATACAAAAAAGCACATAGATGGGATATAAAGCTGATTATAAAATTTGATCATAACTATGTAAAAGTGTTTTTATATCAATAAAGAATGGAAATAAATCAGCAAACTGAAAAAAAATCATGCCTGGAAATTGATACGATTTAAGTACCTTTTACTTTTTTTCTCCATTTCTCAAACTTACATGACAATATTATATTACCCTCCTTTTTTATACGTTTATTTTATTTACTTTTATTTTTATATGGTGCTGAGGATTGAACTCAGTGCCTCACACATGCTAGGCAAGTGCTCTACCACTAAGCAACAGTCCCAGCCCCTACCCTCCTTTTTTAAAAGGAAGTTTTTGAAGCTTCTCACAGCTGGAAACTCTGTTATCTGAATAATTTTGTTGTTTTATCCATCATATTAAGGCAGTATAATAGAGAAAAAAAAAAAAAAAAAAAAACAAGAAACATCCCATACTTGAAACAATAGGAGGCAGAGGAGAAGTTTTTCCATTCAATCCTTGTTCAGGACAGCCGGCCATTAGGTTACAACTGGTCCCCTGATGGGCCAGAACAGTTCAAAATGTCAGCTAAGAGAGTTTCTCCAAACCTGGTCTGCTCTTCCCACCTCTGGAAGGCTGAGGACCTGTATCTGAAATTATATCCAAGAGTATTTCCACATTTTTTTTTCCTGGATTGAAGCCTCCTCAGTATCTTTCAAGTTTCCCAAACTTTTCTAAAAGTTAAAAACAGTCTGAAAATAAGAATACTTCCAAAGCAATTTAAAAACCCATATTATAAAATTACACAATGAGTACAGTGGCTCTTGCCTGTAGTCGCAGCTATTTAGGAGGCTGAGATAAGGGGATCATTTGAACCCTGAAAGTTCAAGGCTTTGTCTTTAAAAAAAAAAAAAAAAAAAACAGGGCTGGGGCTGGGGCTCAGTGATAGAGCGCTGGTCTAGCACACACACATGAGGCACTGGGTTCGATCCTCAGCACTACATAAAGATGAAATAAAGATATTGTGTGTCCACCTACAACTAAAAAGTAAATATTAAAAAAACAAAACCAAAGCAGGGTGCTGCTGTGCATGCCTGTTATCCAAGACTCAGGAGGATGAGGCAAGAGGATTTCAAATTCGAGGTCAACTTTATCAACTTAGCAAGACCTTGTCTCAAAAAGGAATAGGGATATAACTTAGTGGCAAAACATTATACCAAAAAAAAAAAAAAAAAAACCAAAAAACCCAATACCAAAAAAAAAAAAAAAAACTTTACAAAGGAAAGATTTTATTGAAGGGCATGAGAATGGCTTATCCATTTGGGGAAATGACTAAAGAAAGGGAACTGATTTTATTTCTAATATATTTCCCAAACATTGGAAAAAGGATATGCCAGGAAGATTTACATAGATTCTGCTAGGATACAACAACTTCTGTGAACAGTCTGGAATGAATTGGATGCTATCTTCAATATATTCTTTTTAAAACAACAGAATGGCCACAAAGGCCACTTCACCATCAGGAAGATGGTAAAAGTTTCTTGGAAGAGATGGGCATTTGAAGCACTTGACTAAAGAATAAGGATTTCAAAAGTAGAAGGGACAGAAAAAAGGTTAAAGACTGAAAAAAACACCAGGGACAGACCAAGAGGCAGGAATGTGTATGAGTGGTATAGGTGAGAGTTGCCACCCAGGATCCCTATAAAAGAGCTCTGAGGGTTGGACTTTAAAATCAACACCAAATCATCATGAAAAGGATCAGAGAGGTGCAAAGGCCTCTCATAGACAAGTTTCAGGCCAGCAGCAGTGTGAGGCTGTGTAGCATACATGAGTGTATTGACAGGTGTAGAAATGAATGTAAGCAAAGTGTGTATGTGTTGCGGTAAATGAGGGAAAGACTGGAGGTCAACCCAGAAACTTTAGAAATTAAGGGGAAAAAATTTCACCTAGGCAGACAGTATTGAACAACTAATGGTCCTTGGCATTCTAAATTTGAGTTAGCTTATAAACCTGACCTGCATAGTCCTTGTGCTGAAAATATCTTTATTTTAGAAATGATTGCAATATAACAATAAGTATTTCAATAGTCTGATGTAGCCTGAGTACTCCTTACATTTGAGTCAGATTACCAGCTCCCCTTATTGTAAAGTTCTGCTCATATAATTTGGCTTCTTTATGCTATTGTTGAATGCACAGATTAGCAAAAGCCTTTGACCCAACTTGTTACAGCGATCCTCAATGTGAATTAACAAAGTAGCATTTTGATTCATGCGTAGACTTGGTGCAAAGAGGAAATCAAGTTCTGAACCTGTAAAGCTTGAGACCTATAACCATATGAGATGCTAGCCCAGGTGCCACCCTTGAGACCCAGTCAAAGTAATTGGTCTAGAAGACACCCTACCACCCCGACAAAATAGGCCAGTGAGGTGCATTAGGTTGGGGTACATTAGGACACTGGAGGTGTAGTTGAGGGTGTGGTTAGGAGAGTCACTCAGGGCACATCATGGGAAGCCTGGAGAACTGGCTTGGTTTGAAGGCTGTGGGGACTTACAGGAGGTGTGCTAGCAGAGGATGTCGTAAAAGCAGTTCTCTGTTTGAGGATAAACTGCTTGCATGACAGAACAAAAGCTGGATTGAGTTAGGAAGACTGGAGACGGGATCAATCCTAAATCTGCTGTAATTGTACAGGGAGGAGAGGTGGACCCAGAAAAAAGCAGTGCCACTGCAAGCCAGGCTCAGCCCCAAGAGACATTTCTGTGGCTCCAGGCCATACTGATGTGCCTTGGTTTTCTCACATATAATATTATAAAGGAACAGCTGCCATCTGTCAAGGAGGAAACCTCTGCTTTTTCTGGCTCCCTATGTTTATTTATAATAATTTTCAGAAGGTTGCCCTCTTTTCATAAAGGAGGTAGAGGTGTTTAATGGCTCTTGAGGCAAAGAAGAGCTTATGAAATTTCTCAGACTGGGAACATTCTGAACTAATCCCGAACACAATATTTCTCTCCAGTCCTGAAAACTGCTGAATACTGTCTAAAATAATATGATTGCCCCCAACACCAATGGCACGGCTAAATAGAACTTCTGTTGCTCCACGGTCCTTAATTGCTGTAGGCAGTGCAAGCTTATAGCGTCCTGTGTCCTCTACTCTCTTGCACAGAATTGCTACATCTTTGGGCCTATAGCCACATTGGAAGAGGCTGTGACATCTTTCTACCACATAGTTTGCTATTTGTTCTATGGTTAGGTTAGTCTTGGTTTCAAACACCCCAGGTAGAGCCTGGGCAAACATTGCTTCCTCATAGGATGCTTCTTGGAATAATGCCAATGTGTCCAGAGACATGCTGGAGGGAGGGTTTGCTTTGATCATCTTCATTTCTTCTTTCATGACATTTGCTATTTCCAGAGCACAGTGGATCCCGTCGGTGATTGTTTTTCGAGGAAACTGAGAAGAAGGAGAGGGAAGGCCATTGTCATCTGCACGATGGACTTGGAAAGGGTCCAGAAAAATCCAGAGGATCCCATGGTGAAGGTCTTCACTTCCAACCACCTTTACCTCAGGGTGGGTGATTCTTCTAGCCTTCAAGTACCAATCACCGTATTTACTGCAGAAATTCTCAGTCTCATCCATCACTATGTGTTTAATCTTTGGGAACTCCCCTTGCATGAAGGTTTTCTGAGTCACAGCATGGAAGGTGGTTTTTTGACTGTAAGGATGAAAAAGAGAAGAGGGTTTCAGACATATAAACCAAGGGAACACTAGCATTCATTACTCTGTGGATTGAAATCAGGCTAATTCTCTGCAGGCAGATTCATCAATTCAATAGTGTTATGAGTAGTGCAAAACTGCTTAACTTACAAGCTACCTGATAGAATGCAGAATTTTACACACTCCTCTTTGGGATCATCTAGTTAAATATGCACATAAAATTTTCATTATTATAAAATAAGTAGATTTTATTGTTTCTATTAGAGGTCCATTTCTACTGCTTGACCATCTTTTTTAATATTTATTTATCTTTTTATAATATTTATTTTTTAGTTTTAGGTGGATACAATATCTTTATTTTATTTTTATGTGGTACTGAGGATCAAACCTGGTGCCTCGGAGGTGGTAAGCGAGCACTCTATCACTTGAACCACAACCCCAGCTCCACTTGACCATCTTTTGAAGATGAGATCCATTCAGCTAAAGGAAATCCCCACAGTAATTTGTACCTGTTACTACCATTTCTTTGCTTTCTGTCTTTTTTAGGGATGGAGCATAGCCTTCTAGAGGCATATCATAATCTTTATAAACAGAAAAGTAACACACTAATCAAATTCCTCTAAAGCAAATTCTATTTCTTCACTTACTCATAGAACAAAACTGGAAATTTCTTTAGGTTTTGGAGGCTTTTTCTCTCAGATCAATGTCTCTTTATGTTGTAGCATATGTATGTATGTGTATAATTATATAATTATAAATATGTTTGTGTGTGTATATATATAATCTTATATACATATAACTTCCCCCTTAACAAATTTGGTTATTTCTTACCTTCTCTAATTTTAATGTAAGTAACAGTACACACTCCTACAGATTCCCTAATTTTGCTTAATGCAGTCCCTGAGCCTTTTTTTCTCTATGCCTTGATCCATAACTGTTCTTCTCTTCCAGTTTGGACTGTTGTGAGCGCTTAAAGAAGTGATTTTTAGCTACCTCTGTATCCCATCACCCCCATCCCCCTAATTTGTTGAATTAGCCATTTAAAATTTTTTGTTATTGTAGATTGACACATAACCTTTATTGTATTTGTTTTTATGTGGTGCTGAGGATTGAACCCAGTGTCTCACACATGTTAGGTGAGCACTCTACCACTGGGCCACAACCCTAGCCCTGAATTAGACTTTTGATAGGGATATTTAAATATATATATATATATATATATATATATATTTTTTTTTTTAGTTGTACACGAGCACACAGTATCTTTGTTTATTTTTATGTGGTTTTGAGGACCAAACCCAGTGCCTCACACATTCGAGGCAAGCATTTTACCACTGAGCTACAGTCCCAGTCCTTGACAGGGATCTTTTTAAAACTAAGCCATAAAGCTTAATAATGAATACAGTCCTGGAGTTGTGGCTCAGTGGTAGAGCGCTTGCCTGACATGCGTAAGGCCCTGCGTTTGATCTTTAGTGCCCTATAGAAATAAATAAATAAGATAAAAAGATCCATTGACAACTAAAAAAATAATAATGAATACAGTCCTTAGCAGATTTCACAAGATCCTTCATAATCTTGCATCTGCCTCCCTTCCCACACCAACACCTACCATATACCCCCTGCCCCACACTGCCCCTGTCAGGCCTATCACTCTGGATCTCTGTGTCTCCATGCCTTTGAACTTGCTGTGCTCTTTGTTTGGAAAACACTCCAATTTTATTTCTCCTACTGATTTATTAAGAGTGTGCTCCCTCCAAACAACAATAAAAAAAGTGTGCCCAAGAGTCTCTTTCACCAGAGTATTTGCTAATATTCCTACCACCTGTTAAAATAACCATATCTTTCTTATACTAATTACACAACACTTATGTTGTTTCTTTTTAACAACAAAGTCTTTGATATACTTTCCCCTCTAACACTGCTCCTTACAAGCAGGCTGAAAAACTCATACATTTAATATATAAATGGTACTCAAAAGATCTCTTTTTTTTTTCAAAGCATTTCTTGAATATAGTAAACCAAATCAAAAATCAAAATGAATTTGCCCTCATTGACTGAATTGTATAATAACCAATATATATTATTGAATTGAAAACTAGAGATTTAAATTAGAATTAATTTTTCATGTTTTCTAAAATTATTGATGTACAGCAAGATGTTATTTAAAAAGTCAAATTATATTTAAATTTTGTGTTCCTACTAAGCACAGTGAGTAATCTTATGACTTTAAAATATTATCAAGCAAAAGGTATATTTTTTAAAAAAATAGCCAGATGTGGTAGAGCACACCTGTAATCCCAGAGCTCAGGAGACTGAGGCAGGAGGATCAAGAGTTCAAAGACAGTCTCAGCAACTTATCGAGGCACTAAGCAACTCAGTGAGACTATATATATATATATATATATATATATATATATATATATATATATATAGCCTTGGGATGTGGCTCAGTGGTTAATCCCCAGTTCAATCCCCTGGGTTCAATCCCCTGGGTTTAATCCCCAGTATCAAAAAAAACCCAGATATATTAACTTCTACTTGTCATAGATTTAAAGCCACAATCTATGGCTTTATAAATTTAAGTTATATATATTTGGCTTATTTATACTATGTTTAAACTTGAACATTACAAATTACCCATTTACAACTCAACTACCTGATCATTTGGATATATGTAACTGGTTTGGGCTCAAACTTCTGCAGGAAAGAGGCATCACAAAATCTTCATCTGAAAACACATTTTTAAAATTTAGTTGGTAAAATTCTTACATCACAAAATCCCTTAGGGTGACACTCTCACAAACATAGAGGATCTCTTTAGGTTTGCAGTGGAACAAGTTCTTCACTTCCTCCATGATCTTCATGGCTAGGGCTGTCTTCCTGGTTCCTGGAAGGCAGTGGATGAACAATTCCCGAGTTTCCTGAAGGCTCTTGGAAAGCAACTTGCTCTGCTCCTCTACAAGCAGGCTGAAAAACTCACAGCCCAGCTGGTCACTCAGAAGAGACCTGGAGCACAGTGAGATGACCACAAGGGCCTGCAGCAAGTTCTCCATTTCATCCACATTGGAGAGCCTGTAGGATTGGGGGTAGTGTACAAGGACTTCACCAGGTCTACTCTGTCTGCTGGCCAGGTGGATCACCCTTGGAATGATGCACATTTTCCCTATGTAGCCACTAACACTTTGCAGTTTCTGCTTTAACCGATGAGCAGTGTTTCGAGCATATTCAAACCCTTCAATCCAATTTGGCTCTATTAATACTGTGTAGAGTACCAGGGGGCTGTTAATTGCTATCAGGAGAGCATCGCACAGGATGTTCTGCTCTTTGCTTAAGCCAACATCATCAGCCCAGCTTCTAGAAAATATCACAATTCCCTGAGAACAAGGGCACATCTGTGTCTTCATTAATTCCTCCAGTTCTTTATGATCTGAGAACAGCTTCTTACAGAGGGATTCTGGTTTAAATTGTATCATTTCTTCTTGTGTCACTGAAAATTCGAGGAACAGGAGTGAGTTACCAACATTTATAAAAGCATAGCTAAGTATTCCCACAACATAGTAGGAAAGGATGACTTTGGCTATCGGTTTCCTAGTTGCAAAGAGAACATCCCCTTTTCACAGTCCAAGGCTGCAGTCAGTCCAAGGACTCTTCACAGTCCAAGGCAGCTCTAGCACAAGGGAAAGCTCTTAGGGAGGGATCTTTTCAGAGCAGCCTCTAGCTCTTTCCTTCAACCCTGAATGGTCTACAACTGCTGGGAAGGAGCTCCTTCCTGCCCAGGGCATTGTGCATGTGAGGCATGCACTCTACCAACTGAGGTATAACCCCAGTCCCCCTGTGAAGAACTTTTAATGAACCTGATGCTTTTGGAAAACTAAGAGCTTTCTTTCAGAATAGTGATTCTTAACCAGAGACAACTCTGCCCGTGCCTAGGAGACATTCGACAATGTCTAGAGAATGTTTGATTGTTACAACTAAAAGGATGCTACTGGCATCTAGTGGGTAGAAGCCAGGAATGCTGTTAAACATCCGATAATGCACAGGCACCCTCTTTCCCCCCAATAAAGAATTATGTGATCTAAATGTCAATAGTGCTGAGGTTGAGAAGGAGTTCCGGTGATCCCATATATACACATATGCATGTGTATGAATACATATATATATATATATATATACATATATAAAACATATATATGTATGTATATTTCAGGACCATTATGTCTGTTTAATCTTACATTTGGCTTTCCCTAGGAAAAAAGACTTGGACCAATTGCTACTGATTTCTTTCCAGCTTACCCACCCACCCACCCCCGCCGCCCAGTGCTGAAGATTGAACCCAGGGTCTTGCACACTACCACTGAGCTCACCCTTAGTGCCCATCTTAATTTTACAAAATAAATAGTCTACTCAGCTGAAATCAAGAGGGAATACCTGGAAACAAACGTTGTTGCAGAACTCCCTTAAATTCCATGACTTTCATGGGATATGCTGGCCTTCTTAGGGCAGATGAAGTTGATGAAATCAGGTGAGCACTGTAGTCAGTGGCCGAACTGGGAGGAGCTAAGCAATCACATGGAAAGTTGTTTCAGACAAAAATAAAGATCAGAATTAAAAGAACTCTTTTACTGCTCTTCCTATTGGACACATGTGATGTGTATGGTGCCTAAGCTACTGTCACTCTAACTCTGTCTCAACCAGCCTGCATGTCAAGAATGAAGTCTGGGGACAGCTGCAGGGGTCATGCACAATCTAACTCACTGTGTGCTCATCTTAGACAAGTCATTTCACTTCTCTCATGCCAGAGGGAGGTGATGATCCCTAAGTGTCCCTCCAACTCTAATGATCAGATTCCAGGTCATCTCTAAGAAGAAAGGGTATCTATTAGGGATCAGAGAAGGTTCAGTACAAGTTGATTTTATTCTTACAGTTGTTGTTTAAGTGTCTAATTTGGTACCTGTGTGGGTGGGGAGGAAGGTGAATCAAACGAATTTAAATTCTGAACCAGAAAAAGGATAATCAAATAAAATTCTATAATCACTAGAGTCTTGATCTGATGATATAAGCTTCTCTTATCAAATTTGGAACATATCAACAATGAAGCCCAGGTAATAAGCTTAATTCAGTCTAAAAGTCCTTTGTGGATTGATTAGGAATCACCAAGGCTGTAAGGGAACAAAACTCTAAGGGAAGTAATAACACTAGGGGTTCTCCTTCCCCACTGCCACCCCCTGTCCTAGGAACTTCTTATCATTTTCCCCTATTTGGTGGTGCCACAAAACCAGTGGTTTAAAGTATTAGCTCCCAGGGGTATTGAAACAGTTCATATTTGTCAAAATATGTTTCCCTTGAAAGTCTTAGTGCAAAGTAATTCTTTTTTTTTAAAGGATTAATGGGACTAACCTATATTTTTTGTGATTGTAGATGGACAACATATCTTTATTTTATTTGTTTCATTTTTATGTGCTAAGCATCGAACCCAGTCCCTCACATATGCTAGGCAAGCACTCTGCCACTGAGCTACAGTCCAGCCCTTCAAAATCATTCTTAAAGAGTGTTTCTCCAAAGATCATCTGTAGGCTGAGACTTCCCACTTAGAGTAGGAAAATCAGCCTGCAAAACTTTTTAAAGAAGGCTTAAAAGTGCATAAAGGGAAACTTTTACTAATTCATGATTGATGGCATACTAAAACTTTCTCCAAACGGAGTGAAATCCAAGTATTTCTTAACCTCAAAGAGTTCAGATTCTGAGTCTTTGGAACTAAATATGTTAGAAAAAGGACACCATCATGACAGAACCTTTGTAAGCAAAAAGCACATTTCTATTTTAATTGGTCTATTTTAAAAGGCAAAGAAGGAAGCTCCTCCCTCCCTCCCTCCCTAGACAGTGACTCACTTCCCTCTTTACCTGACTGAATACCCAGCATCATGACCACCCATTGCTCAGCCGTCAGCCTTGTGACAGAATTGTCCCTCATGATCCAGGAATCTGGGGCCTCTGCAAATACCACACAACAGAAAGGCTCTACTTGAACCACACAGACATAACCAAACAGGACATCTTTGTGGTACACATTCAAGATTTTGGTAGTAAACTTCACCTTGGGCTTCTCACAACAGAAGTGGAATGTAGGCAATTTTTCTATGCAGATTTCTATTTCTTTTTTTAGTAACTCAGGGTTCACTTTTTCTCTCCTACATCCAAACACTTCTTTGCTCTTATCATCGACCCCGAAAATTAGGTATCCCCCTTGAGTGTTGGCAAATGCAGAGACGTAATGAGGCAGCATCTCTTTAACCCGAGGTACAACCTTTTTGGTGGTGAACCTTTTAAACTCGACATGTGTTGACTCCGCAAAGTTGAGTTTCTCCTTATATGTGAGTTTATCCCTTTCAAAAAATTCCAAGGCAGACATCTTCATGTCTTCCTCTTCCTGAATGTATCTGTTGAGAGCTTTCTGAGGATGCAGCTTCAGCTTTGATCTAGCTCTTGGAACTCTAGATGATTTCTCTCTAAGAAGCTCCAGGGCACTGCTGGCACTCAAGTTAATGGCAGAAGTCACGTCTCTCTGATATAAATTGGAGCGCAAGCTGCAAATCCTCAGTGGGAGGCTGCAAACATTTGGGCTCCATGATTTCACAAAAATCAGGAGATTGTGCCCGTACTGCATGTAGTCAAGGTATTTCTGTGAACCTGAAGGAAGGAGCTTTTGGAATGAAGTTTCCAAATCCTGTCCCAGTCCATGACATTGGTAACTGTAGGTTTCATCATCAATCTCTGCTTTGATCACACCCCCTCCAGAATTTAACAGTGCACAAATAGCCTGGATGATATTTGAATTCTCAATTCTTTTCAAACTGCTATTGGTCATCCTTTTCCTGTTCTCTTCTCCAAAAGTCACTTTACCCACTTTTATGATGAGCTCAGCATAGTGCATTTCTACATCAGTGTTGAGATTTTCCATCTCAGAAGCCTCTCTTCACTCTGAACCACAAGAGAAAGGCGTTCCTATATGTAATCAGGACAGAAATGTGGTTTCTATGTTAATGAGAATTCCAGAGATGCATATTTTCTTCAGAGCTATAAATTTTTGGAGATACATTTTAACATTAAAAATAATTTTTGCCATTACTGTTTTCTAACAACTTTACCAAATATCTTTAGCCTTTCTAACAAAAATAAGAATATATAATAAGGAATGCTTACTATTTTTCCATAATAGAAAAATTATATTGCTGACATTTTCAGCCATTTCTCACTTAAAATCAGGAAACACCAACACTGAGCCCAGATACAAAGGGCACAAGTTAGCACAGGAGCCCAGATATGTTATTAGAAAATATGTGGAAATAGAAATTAAAATCAGATGCTCCTAATTATAACACAAAGGGAAAATAAAGGCAAGTAGTAGAGAACTAAGGGACTGTCATTTTGGTAAGCATATATGCTGTAAAAGATCTTGTTATAAAAACAAACATAACATTTGGTATTGTTATGGGTTATTTTATATATTTTGAAAACCTTATTTTACTCCTGAAAGAGTGTCATTCAATATCAATGCAAACTTTTAAGCTTTTTACACATTCTTCTAAATTGTAAAAGTGTGTTTCTTTCATAGACAGTGTGATGTAGGAGGGATTTTCCTTTCCTTCTAATAGTTCTGCCCTGGGCTATGGAAATCTCCAAGACTTTGAAAAGAAGATGAGTCTTTGGGGCCTGGATATTAAATTGTGGTCAGCCCTTCTTTTGTTTCCTAGTCCAGAGAAACAGTCACTTGAATTGAAATTAGAGCTCTGAAGCCAATATTTCAGAAAGGACCCCTTCTGAATAATAATTACACAACAAAATATTTACTAACTCAGGCCACAAGTCTTCTTCTAGGAGAAGAGTACCTATCTCTTCTGCGTGATGTTTGCAAAACAACATTCTGGATGTTGTTTGTAGTAAGAGGGAAAAATCAAGCATCCAGCAGGATGAGTACCCTCCCCTGATATTAGGTTCTTCCTTGTTACCTTCTCACCTCCTTCAGGCAAAACCAGAATCAACCTGAGGAACTTCTATTTAGTCTATGAACCTCTCTTATAAGCACCTGTAAATGTGGAATTTTATGATTTCTTAGGGAAATTTCTCATGACACTATATTCATATCATAGAATCACAGCAGTCTTAGAAGGACTTTCAAGATCTTCCAATTCGACCACCCAACTGATTCTTAAATTCCTTCTGTAATATTCCCAACTCCCAACAAATTGCAATTCAACAACTATTTGAATACCTCCAAGGACTAGAAATGCATTATATTTAAAAGTAGTCCATTCTATTTTCTGACAGCTCTGTTAGAAATAGCTTCCTTATTTTCAGCTGCAATTTGTCTCTCATAACTTTCACTGCTGGGACCCATAGCATGGGTCTCACTGATTTTGAACTAGCAGACCCTATTCTTGTTTTACAACTCCCAGTCTCATTGATGTTATTTGGAAGCTGATAACAACCATGAAATGTCAGCTTTCTGAGATTCTAGGTCCCTTTGAATATCTTTCCACATTTCCCAGAATTTCTCATTCATTTCCCTTTACAAGTTTCTCCTTAGTTACTATTATACTAAATCCTTCATGCTCTCAGACATAAACTTCACCTAAAATAAGATAAATGAGATTTTAAAAACTAGTTTTTTACCTGATGTTCCTCTGTTTCCTCTTGGTGTTTCAGTTCCACATCTGGCTTCAGTCTGAATGTTTGCCTTCTGCCACAACCTCTGTGGCCCTGTGATATCAGCCTGGGAGAAGCAGGAACTCTGCCAGACTCCCCCAGTCATCATAACATTGACCCACTGAGGAAGACTGATAAGGACTCAAGAAGAGCCTATGTCAGGGAAGATCAGCAGGCCACAGGCTGACCTCAAAGAGTGAATCAAGTCCTTGTTGTGGGGGAAATTCAGGGGTTTTCAAGTGAGTAGCCAAAGTTAAATGTACAACCTCTAAGTGAATGAGCATCAGTTCCACACACCAGACAAGCTTCACCCTGGTTGATTTTGTTGCCAAGTTCTATATTTATTTTAAATTAGGCTGCTCTGTACATTTTCATTGTGTGCAATATTAACTTATTTCATTACCTTCCAAATTTCTTGGTTCTATTCTACTTACTTCTCTTTCTCTTTGATAAGACCCGGCCTAGTAAAATGCACACAGATGGGGAGCTGGTTTCCTCTGGCCTGAAGGATTATAGATAGTTTTTCATTTAATTTCTCTTTTTCTCCCTTCCTTTTCTTCAACTGTACTGTAATGTTTTAAAATGGTTCACAATAAGCATGAATCATTTTTATAATTAAAAAAACAAAGAGTTGAGATTCAGGTATCTCATTTGGGGATGTTGATTGAACTGGTTCAATTTTCTTGTAATAGGCTAAATAATGGTTTCCCCTTATTGTCGTTGCTATGAATTGGTAAATGTTACCTTCTAAAGAAACATGGTCTTGGCAGCTGTGATTAAGGATCTTGAGATGGGGAAATGGAGATTATCCTGGATTACCTGGTGGATCTTAAATATTGTCATAAGTGTCCTCATAAGAGAGAGAGATGGAGAGTTGATATATGCAAGACAGGAATAGGCAATGTGATAATAGAGACAAAGAGTGGAGTGATGCAGCCACCAGCAAAGGAATGCTGGCAGTCAACAGAAGCTGGAGGAGAGTAGGAATGGATTCTCCTATAGAGTTTTTAGAGAGAACAGGGCCCCAAAGACACCTTGATTTCAGCCAACTTAAACTGATTTTAAAAGATCTGTGAATTTTTTTTTTCTCTCAGCCATTAAGTTTGTGGTAATTTGTTTCGGCATCCAGGAAACTAAACACTTCTCTCTCCATATCAAACCAGCCAAACAGTTCTATTTTCCTGCTTCAATTTGTTTACAATGAAGTCACATTCTTACATAGGTCTCTGGACATGCTTATTTTATTTTATCTGATCTTTTGTGTTAACTTGAGGTTAGCACCCCTACAAAGTTCTACTTTGTTGGCACTAGTCTTTACCCCACGTTTGGATGAGTGGAGTTTTCAGAATAGGAGACAGAATGGATATTATGGCATATGATTAGCTAAGAAGCATGGTAAGTTTTTAAAGCCTGCTCTCAGCTTCAACTTTAACGACTTTTTTTTTCCAACTTTAACTCCTTTTCTGAATTCAGTCTCACTTCAGTCCTACTACCTATCTTCATTCTCAGTCTCACTCCTGCACTGAAATCTTCTGCAATTATTTACTTTTAGAAGAGTAAAAATGATTACCACTTACTAGAAATGTTCTTCCTCGATGCAAGGGACCTTGCTGGGAGCTGTACACACTACATGGAAGTGCTGGGCTTCAAAACCAAATCTAATTCAAATGATCCTACTCCTGTTTCAGCATTTCAGGTGTGGGCTTCTGGGTTGCTTGACAGCCTTCAGAATCAGAAGTTTCCCTAAGCACCTTCTCTTTTCCTTCCCAGTCAACCAGAGGAACATCATTCCGTCTGGAGAACAGTGAACTGGATTGTTGCTCCCTCCTTACTCTCCTGCAGTGCAATGTAGAGGGTCAAATCAGCCAAAGGGGGTATAATGTGGACAATGAGAAAAAGGCTTTCTTTTCCTTCTTCAAAGCTCCATAGTTAAGTCTTTTGGAAATGAATGTCAGGCTAGGAGCCATTCGCATACTGACTTTGATATCTCTTTTTTAAAAAAAATATTTATTTTTTTAGTTGTAGTTGGACACGATACCTTTATTTTATTTATTTATTTTTATGTGGTGCTGAGGATTGAACCCAGGACCTCACATGTGCTAGGCAAGCGCTCTACCACTGAGCCACAACCCCAGCCCAATACTGGCTTTGATATCTCTAAAGCAAATGTTCCTGATATAAAGCAACTTGAAATCAACAGCTTGGATAGTGCTTTTTTCCCTTGGTCTTGAGAAAATTATCTGGCCATGCTATATTATCAAACTGACTAAAACCAGAACACCCAATTTGTTTAATATGTGTCTATTCACTAATTATTTCAGTTTATCAGCAAAGATTGTTATGCACAGCCTGTATATTCATCAAAAAGAAACTGTCAAATACCTGCTGAAGAGGAAGAGTTGGTTCCTACCTACCAGGTGCCTCCATCTCACCCTCAATTCTTTCAGAGAAATGACTGTGGAGAAAATAGTGACCAAGAACAACAGTCTTGGCTCCATAATGCCACCTCCTGACTCTGTTAGAAAACTTTTATTCAATCAGCTGTTTTGAAATACACAGGGTATTCAAACCCTAGTCCTGCTACATTCTAGCTACGTTAAGCTAATCTAAGCCTTAGGACCTTTCCATGTAAATTGGAGATAATAATAGTGCTTCTGCACAGAGTACTTGTGAGAATTAAGTCACACAATACATAAAAAGAGTCTGGCATGGTGCCAGACATATAATGTCAGTTTTGCATTCAAGCATCAATTAGTGAGTGATTACTATGTTCCAAACATGATGCTGTGCTCTGGGAATACATGCCAAAATAAAAACTGCCATTTAGTGACTGCCTCATTTGGACCAAATATGCAACTTTCATTCTTTCGTATGATCCTCATAACAATTTATAAGACATATAATTTCTATTATCTTATAAATGACAAAATAGTTCAGCAAGATAAATAAAGCTCAAGATTATTTATCTAGTAAGTAACAGAACTGGGATTTGAACACTGGTCTATCTAAATCCAAAGCCCATCAACTATCATTCTGCCACATACTGATAGCTGAAAAATAAGACACATGTCCTATTCACAACCTAAAAGAGGGAAAACATGTATTAAACAACTCATAATAGTAACTCAATAACATCATCTGAGGATTCTGTGTACTAGGCATTGTGCTTATTCATCTTATGGCATCTTTGTGGGGAAGATGCTGTTATCACCCTCTTATTCTCATTACAGACAGGAAAACTGAAGAACCGAGTTTAAGTTGCATGTGCATGACCAACGCAGTCTAGAGCCACTCTAGAGCTAGCAATATATGAGCAGTGTACACTGGGTATTCTGAGAAGTGACAATAACTATGACAATAAATATACTTGTGAGAATCAGAAAAGATTTCCCAAATGACATGTGTGCACTGGAACCTGTAAGGAAGGAAGCACTAGGTTAAAAAAAGATAAGATTTAGAAAGTACAAGAGAGGTTCTGGATGGTTCCGGTACAGAAGCCATTTTGTTTTCCTCCATTGCCCATCACTGTCTGACACTCATTGCAATCTTCATTCGCCTTTCCTTTGTCACCACTCCTTTTCAATTGCTAGTCTCATTTAGGCTCTTCTTAGCTTTCACCTTGAGATGCCTTCCCCTGCTTTCACTCTTTAGTCCCCTCTAAACTAAACACAGTTGCAGATTGAGTTTCCTTAAGGACAACCCTGATCACCCAACTCCTTGGCCTCTGAAATCTTTAATTCTCCAACTTTCTCCAGAATAACTTTTTCCAGAAAAATCTTTAATTCTCCTACTTTCTCCAGAATAATAATAATAATAATAATAATAATAATAATAATAATAATGTGCACCACCACGCCCGGCTTAACTCATAGAATTTTGAGAAGCACCTATCAACTACATTGCCAACTAGCTAATACCCTTAGCAAAGCCTTAGCCCATTTTTCTCCTACCACTTTTCTTTAACACTAACATTGGTTCTTAAATTTTGGTGTGAATCAGAATCACCCCTGGAGCCTTTATTAAAAATACACATGATTGGACTGAACCCTAGAACTGATTGGACAGATGGACATCATTACCCCTAAGTACATGTATGAAGACATGAATCGTGTGACTCTACTTTGTGTACCACCAGAGCTATAAAAAATTGTGCTCTATATGTGTAATAAGAATTGTAATGCATTCTGCTGTCACATATAACTAATTAAATTTTAAAAAATATTTTTTAAAAAAGAATGGTTGGTTACTCTTGGTTGGGTGCCAGGCACACTGTTTTTTGTTGTTATTGTTGTTGTTGTTTACTTTTTACGTTGGAGGATATCTGTATTGCTGACAGGTGTTTCTAACTCATAGAATTTATTTATTTATCTATCTATCTATCTATCTATCTATCTATCTATCTATCTATCTATCTATTTATTTATTTATTGGGTACCGGGTAGAGATACATAGGTAGAGATACATAGGGTGTTCAAATCCTAGTCCTGATTGAACTCAGGGGGATCTTGCCACTGAGCCGCATCCTCAGCTTTTTTTATTTTTGATACAGGATTTCACTAAGTTGTTTAGGGCTTGGCTAAATTGATCAGGCTGGCTTTGAACTTGGAATCCTCCTGCCTCAGCCTCTTGGGTTGCTGGGATTACAGGTGTGCGCCACCACGCCCGGCTTAACTCATAGAATTTTGAGAAGCACCTATCAACTTTATCAAAATTTGTTAAACTCGCTTTCTCAGCTAATTCGGAGTTTAAATCTTTCTTTCTCCCAGAACCTCCTAATCCTCAAATATCAGCCATCCTTCAAGACCCAGAAGAAATGCCACCCCTCCCAGGCAGGTCTTTCCCGCTTGCCTTCCCACGACTTTTGCATTTAGCTGCACTTTTCTTTTGACATCTTTCTTTCTTTCTTTTTTTTTTTTTCCTTTGGAAGTGTCCAAAAGCCCAGCCACCCAACGAGTTCTCCCTGGACAGGGAAGGACACCCTCATCTGTTGGACCCACCGCAATCCCTAGTCTCAGGTGGGAACCTGAGAAGAGCACTATAATTACTGGGGTGTGGGATCAAAGTCTAAATCAGTAGTCTTTCCTGCAAGGGCACACATACTCCACCACCTCGCATGAGGCTCTTCCCCGTTGTTAAACGTCAAGACACAGGCAAAATTATTCGGCCTAACAGTGGCCTCGAGATCCGAAGACAGGGAATTGTATCGGGGTAAAAATTGCAGGGAGACTAGAGGCGACACATAGAGGGGACCGAATAGATGCCTCCACCACGTCAGTCCTATCGCTGGCGTTTGCCTCGGTCTCCAATTGGCTGCTCTTCAGGCCAGCCCCGCCTTACGCTCACCCACGTGACGTATGAACGCCCCGGGATTGGTTGTCTAACCAGGGGCCGCGCTGGGCTGTGGGATGCGGACCCAGGAGCTAGGTAGAGGGAAGAGGACGCGGGAAGCAGCCGTGGCTGAGGTCGGAGAGTCTGGGGCTTGGCTGCCATCATTCTCCCAGGCGAGGACGTGCCTGCTGAGAGTCTAGATCGTAGGAGGTTTAGGCGTTCGGAAAGCGGGTTGTGGATACCTGCCTGGGCTTTTGATTTGAGCCCTGGCTTCGGCCTTACTCCTGTTTCCCCCGCCCCCAAGGACGGCTTCAGTTGTTCTTGGCGTTGGCGGGGTTTGGACCTTAACTTTATTTGAGAATCTACTGCGTGGAAGCACGGTTGTCCTGCAGAGGGATCTCTTCAGAGCGTGTGAGCTAGAGGGTGGGGGAATGAGGGCTTGGAGATGCTGAGGTGTGGTCCTTACCCACGTGACACATTGGAGGTAAGTCCGCTTTATTAATTATGCTAAGCTTTTATAATCCAGAAATTTAGGCTTTGGTAGGGTCGGTCGCCCATTGACTGAATTAAACGCTCTTGTATTGAACTCCTTTTAAGTACCCTTTACGGAAACTAGTCCTTATTCTTTAGGAACTCCTAACAGGACTGGTGGGAGAGAGGGGAGAAAACGTGAGTGGATGAGGTGGCAGGTGATGCCTGCTGTGGTGGAAGAAAATGCTGTGAGAGTCAGAGAAAGGTTTGACTGGGGGAAATAGAAAAGGTGACATTTGAGTAATACTAAAATCAAACTTAGGGATTCTCCCCATTGAATGGAATAATGGAAGGCACTCCAGTGTAGCAGAGTGTACGTACAGACCAGAGAAATTAGGAAGATTTACCTGTTGGTTATGGCTGGAGCAAAGCTTGAATTCCATGTTAGGAGTCTTTCTGGATCTTAAAACACAACGTAAGATAGGTTCCACAAGATAATATTCACGTGCTTCTGTAATTCAGAGGAAGGCCAGATACTTCCTTTTGGATGATGGCTTTATGCAAAGTGTCATTTTGGAGGGTCACAAACTGGAGAGGTGGGATTGCTGTATGGGAAGGATTTCTACTAAGGGAAATAAGGACTTCCTGCATGGAAGGCACAAGGCCAAATAGCGGATTTAAGAAGAGTATGGGTTGGGTAGATTGTAAAATACATGTTAGGGTTATGGTATTAAAGATACATCTAGGTCTGTTTTATTGTGGTTTGGGTGCTGGGGATTGAACTCAGGGCTTCATGCGTGGGTCAGTATTGAAACATGGAGAATGCTAAGCATAGCAGTTTGGGTTTTATTTCTTGGACAATGGGGAATAATTGAATACTTGAGAGTAATGAAATAATCACACCCCCATATTTTAAGGTTAGTGAGGGTGTATGTTGGATGGGAGAAAAGCTGGAGGCAGTCTGGTCTAGTAGAAGGAACAAAAATCAGGCAGTCATGGGCTGGGGTTGTAGCTCCTTGGTAGAGTGCTTGCCTACCACAGGTGAAGCACTGGGTTTGATCCCAGCATCACATAAAAATCAATCAATCAATCAGTCAATCAATCAATAAATAAAGTTATTGTGTCCATCTACAACTAAAAATATATATGATTCAGATCTGGGATTCCTCATAGATTTCATGATTTTAGGCAGATTTATTTAAATTAAGCTCTCAGTTCCCCCTCCCCACCATTTCTGACATATTGTTACACTTGTAAGGGATGAAGAGCTAGCCCATGTTTAACAGGAACCTAGTTAGTTTCTGTCTCCTTATAGGGCTTAGTTGTTGAAAGACAAACATAGATCAAAAGGTGTCAATTTTTAATTATGGAATATCAGTCTATTGACGTTTTACAGACAGGAAGTAAGTATATGATCACTCCAGAATTGTAATTCACATATTGACAATATGATGTCAAATGTGTGGAGAAAGTGACTTTGTGATACTGGTATTTTTCTATGTAAGCAATAGTATACAACCAGAATATATCACTTGGAATAAACTAAGTGTAGTCAGCTTTCTCATTCAGAAATTCATTATTCACGTTGTAGATTACTCAGGATTTGCCTTGTTTTATCTTGCCAATGGCCTCCCACATTAGTGAAGGATAGGAACCTGGATGCTATTAGTAGAAAAATGAATCTGATAGTCAGGCCCAGTTTCTCTCTGATGTTAATTTGCTGTAGACTTTTGGCAAATCATAGCCTGAGTCTTGGATTCTTAAATTAGAAGATTCTTGTATAAAAATTTTGAGACTGTATTTTTGTTTGTTTTAGAGAGAGGGTCTTGCTGACCTCTAATTCCTGACCTCAAGTGATTGGAATTCCTGCCTTAGCCTCTCAGGTAGCTGGGACCACAGGCATGTGTCACCATGTCCAAAAGCATTGTGATTTTTATCTTTCCTGGTAGAATTATAAATTGAATTTTATATTAAATGAACTGGACTTTATAATTTTCTTTTTGGTACCGGGGATTGAACTCAGGGGTACTTGACCACTGAGCCACATCCCTATCTCTATTTTGTATTTTATTTAGAGACAGGGTCTCACTGAGTTGCTTAGTGCCTCGCAGTTGCTGAGGCTGGCTTTGAACTTGTGATCCTCCTGCCTCAGCCTTCTGAGCTACTGGGCCACAGGGGTGGCCGGCTTGGACTTTATAATTTAGTAGGAAAGTCTTTTCTAAAGCTTCTGCTTTAGAACTATAAATTCTATAATTTTTTTTTTTTTTTTTTTTTTTTGGTGCCAGGGATTGAACTCATGGGCATTTAACTGCTGAACCACATCCCCATCCTTTTTTTGTAATTTATTCAAAGACAGGGTCTCAATGAGTTGCTTAGGGCCTTGATAAATTGCTGAGACTGGTTTTGAACTCAGTGATCTTCTATCTCAGCCTCCCAAGCTGCTGGAATTACAGGCATGTGTCACCACACCCGGCTTATAAATTCTTAACAAACATCCCTGAGATTTTATCATGCATGGAGTCAGGGCTCTTTTAAACAAAACAAAACAAAAAAAGTGTTTCTGAATGGTAAATGCTTCTCTACTTTCCTCTGCTTCAAAATAAAAAAGTTCCCCCCCAAAACAAAACTTGGTCAAGTTTGCATTTTTGTACAGCAGAGTTACTGAAAGCATAGTAAAGATAAAATATTGGAATCCCATGATTGAAAAATATCTAAAAAGAAACTTGTTTTTCATAGGTAAGCCTAAGTTTTCTTGGATGTGTAGAGGGCATTCAGCTGCTTTTAGGTAATACAAGGTGAAATGTAGTGATGCAATGATGAGCGAAGTATAGACTGACCTGGTATTGCCATTGCTTTAATGTTGGCTTTGACCAGGGTATGATCCCTTAATCTTCTCTCTGAGCTGATTCTGGTTGTGGTTTTAGAACACACATGTTCTAGCTTGTTTGGATATTGGTGTTATTATGTATAAGTTTGTTTTTGATAAATATTTGAATTATTGATACTTTCATATTTCTCTTCTTAGGTTGAGGTGGAAAATCTGGCTTTGAAATCTTCGTGAAGGACTGCATCATTTTAATCCTGAATCTGAATCAGTTCCCTTATTGACTGTATGAAAAATGTTTTCATTAACTGTGTTATTTGTTTGATAAAACCTTTGAGGTTTTATGAATTAAAAAAAATATGTACTCTTTTGTGGTATGTAATAATTTTAACATTTTAAAATTCATAGGATTGCTGGGTGCTGTGGTGTACGCCTGTAATCCCAGCAGCTTGGGAGGCAGGAGGATTGTGGGTTCAAAGCCAGCCTCAGAAAAGTGAGGCACCAAGCAACTCAGTGAGACCCTGTCTCTAAATAAAATGTGAAATAGGCAAGGAATGTGGCTCAGTGGTTGAGTGCCTGAGTTCAATCCCAGTACCCCCCAAAAAGAAAAAAAATCCATAGGATTTTTCTTAGCTACTCCATTTAGAAATTTAGCAGTATCATCTTTATGCTATCAGAGAATGTACTTTGAGTTGCTAAAATGAGGAAAGGATAGAAAAACACATATCTCAGCAAAGGCGCTTAAATTATTTTTATCCATCCTATTCTATTAATGATTTCTTTAAAAATCCATGTTTTCACCAACCTGCTAATCTAATGGCATAAATTTTCCCATATAGGCTTCAGTGTTTCTATTCCATTTCTGAAACAAGGTATTTCACACAAAGTTGATTCTTGATGTAGGAACAGAGAAATTTTGTTCCAATTATTGGATTATTAAAAAAATGCAAAATTTTAATAATTAATACCAAAATATTTAAGAAGCCAAACATAGTCTGAATAAAAATTTATTTTAAAAACATGTTGAGTAATCTTTTAAGTTTCCACATAATCATGACAGCATGGAATAGTTTTTTGCCAGAAACATTTATTCTTAAGATTTTTACTTGACTGTTTCATAGAAACTTTAGTAATAACCAGAATAATTCATATGAGTTGAACAAACTATTATCAGCAAGCAGAAGGAGCTTATTGAAAGGTGTTTTTATTACTCACAGTTGGATAACTATGTTATATTATCTTTTCATGGCTTGCTAGCTTTGCTTTCACATTGAAATTTTCATACTCTATGTAAACTTTTTTTTTTTTCCTATTTTTCTTCGACCACTTTCCCAAGAAAGAGATTATGGCTCATAAAAGAATCTTCAAAGCTGATACACTATAGCAGATTAACAAATGGTTCACAGTATGTGGAGGGAGTTGTTTTGCTCTATAAAGAGCATTTGTGAACTGATAAAAAACTGCCTCACAGGGAGATAAATGCCTTTTCCAAAGAAGTCCTGCTTCCTCACCACCCAACTATGAGGCCTAACCTGGGGTTTTCTTGAGTGCTTCTGTACCTCTTATTCTTTGAGAAGAAGAAAAGCTTCTGTACTAACTTTTTTCCATCTCTATATTGAGCCTCATATGCCCTATAATCTTGATTCTCCTAATTTTAACCAGCTTGGTCAACTGTAGAAGGGGTCTAAAGAGCAGGCTAAAAGGATAGGATCAAGTAGGTATGTTTTTTAAAGAAAACCATATGTTGTTTAAGTTAATATAGTTAATGAATTATGGAAGAGAAGTATCAGTGCTATATACCATGCTGAAAAACAACCCTGTGGCCTTACAGTGCAACACATAAGTTATGAGACAAGATGCTAATTCCTTTTAGTTCTCAGGAGAGTACAGTTTAATTAGATGTTGTACTTCTGTTGGATAACCTGTGATGGGACAAGCTTGGTGACTCCTCACATAATTAAACACACAGCGATAACAAAACACATAACCAGAGGTGGCAAGAACAGTATCATTCACCCGGGTTTTACGGCACAGAGGGCACACAGTCTTCATTTTGGGTAATAGGGGAGAGTCAGAGTTGTAGTCTAGGTGTACAGGTGGTGGTGGGGTAGGCAGTGCAGTTAGTGATTTGATGGTTTCTTGATTTTCAGATGAGTACCACCAATCAAGGAACTGCAGGAAGAATACGCCAACAGAAAGGCCAGTTGAGAGGGATAAGGCAACACCCCCCACAGCTTTCTTCAGAACTGACTTTATCTTCTCACTAACACTGTTAGGAAGAGAACAAGGAGGCAAAGAGAAAAATTGTTTATCTAGTTATAATCATAGAATGACCAAAATATAAATGCAGTTCTGCACTTTTCATCAATATCTCTGATTTGGGAATTGACTTGTTGCTAGACGGGCATCCTTTCTTCTTAAGGATCTATTCTAAATGATTTCCTCTTTCTGACTCACAGTATGGACTGAACTTTTTTTAATAATAAAAAGTTAAAGTTTTGGGGTTGGGGCTATAGCTCAGCGCTTGCCTCGCACATCAAGGCACTGGGTTCAATCCTCAGTACCATATAAAAATAAATTAGTAAACAAAGATATTGCATCCATCTACAACTAAAATAATATTTAAAAAGAAAAAGTTAAAGTTTTATGTTTTAAGAAAGAAATTAGTAGAAAATTTGATTATGCAGACTTTAGTTGAAGATAGTACATCCAGAAAAAAATAATTTGGGCTGGGGTGGTAGAGCACATGCCTAGCATGTGTGAGGCATTGAGTTCAATCCCCAGTACCACATAAAAATAAATAAGATGTATTGTGTCTACCTACAATAAAAAATATTTAAAAAAAGAAAAAAACAATTCTTTTACAAAAATATCTTAGCATCATTTTATTATACACATACACACAAAGGAACTTGTAGGAGAACACAAGCACTAGCTAGAAGTGATACAATACGATTTAGAATTGTATTGCTTTGTCTTGAATCTCAACTCTACCATCTTCTAGTTTTGCAGTCCTCACCAAGGAGTAAAGGTTTGGTTTCCTCAACTGTTCAATGGAGCAACTGCATTTACTTCATTGGGTTGTGATCAGGCTTAAAAGTGGATGTACGGGGGCGGGGGGCATGGTGGGGCATTGGGTTCAATCCCTAGCACCACATAAAGGTACAATGAGGATATTGTGTCCATCTAAAAAAAAGAGTGTTCATAAAGCAAACACCTAGTCTGGGACCTAGCATTAAAATGTAATTAGTATGATAGTGCTACCAAGATGGCAGTCCTTGTTTTATGGACACAAGGAATAACTTTTCTATGATTTTATAAAACAAAAATAGACTGAGGGAGGTAAATTTCATAAAAGTGGAATAAGATTTTAGAATTTTTTAAAAGATGTTTTGGGAGTGTTAAGGCCTTACCTCCTGGCTGGTTGCTGCATCCTGCCAAATTCAGCTGGTCTGTGCTCCAGAGCTTGTATATCCTGAATTGTCAGTCGACCTAGCCGAACTCCAGCCAGCTTCAGCAGGGGTGAGTGGTGCTGAGCTTTTCCTAGGATGTATTGAAGTTGTTGTACAAGAAACCAACCTTCCCAGGCCATATTAACAAATGGATAGGCTGCCAGAAAGGCTCTGTAAAATCGTTTCCAGTGGGAAGAAGGAGGATGAATGGAATATTCATCCTCTTCTCTCAGGCTGGAGACCAGCTTCTCCAGCTTCACTTTCAGATAGGGAAGAAGAACCAGGAACATAACTGATTTCCAAAGCTGCTTCTTGGGGAGACCCGCGCTGGCCAGTCTCTGCAACCTGGGAGAGTCCCCCATTACAACCCGCTTTAAGCCATAAAAGTTCTCAGAAAATGAGGCACTGGTTTTAGACAAATAGTGCTGCTGGAGCAGAAAATCTAGCAGAGTAAAGATTTCATCAAACCACCTCCAAAAGAAGCCACATTGGGCAGGATTGGATTCTGCAAGAACCTAAAGCAAAAGAAATCAAATGAAATTGTAGTACACTGCTACTATACCATGAATTTACATTTCCTCCTCCCCTTTAAATTCTATTTGGCTTAAACAAGTCAACTCCTTTTGGGGTCTAACAATATCCCTCAAGTGCTAGGTACTGAGTATGGGACTCAATACTGATGGACTAAATATCCATTAGGCCATGAGAAATCAATTATAAACAAATTACTTATTTCAAACCCTAGGCTGTCAAACAATAGTTTGGTATTTTTACCCAATCGTTCCTGACACCTTTCAGAATACCTTACCTTGACCACATGCTGCAAAGCAGGTCTCACTGCTGTCATTAAACTGTCCTGGGCTACCACCTCAAAGATGGATGGCTGGTCATCAGCCACAGAAGCAGTTGTAATGTGCGCTCCGTGCTCAGCCATAGTGTTCTGTGTATATTGGGTTTCACTTTTCCCACAAACTCCCTAGTAAGCATGAACTTTTAAAGAAAGTTTTTATCCGATGGGAGCTGCATGACATCCGGGACTTCAGATTTGTTTTACTGGGAGATTCAACTGAGAGGAAAAGATCTCTTCTGCAGGGGAAGAGTGGACAGATGTCAAAGTGAGGTTAAGAAGAAAGTTAACTTCCGCGAGCTGTGAAGTGATATGTGGGTAGGGGGCACCTGTCAAATGCTGCACTTTACAGGGCAGAGCGAGACTAGGGACGGGTATGGGCTAAGGAGCGCTGGCCTCTCGACCTGCAGTCCTGGAGCTGCGAATCAGCGCCCCTGTGAGGGCTGAAAACCCAGCCAGCTCTGAGGGATCACAGGTGCCACAGCGAGGGCCCGGGACGCAAGGACGGCTCCAGCTGTTGGCTACAAAGTACCCCTGTCGGCGCTCGTCCTTGCTTGCTGACCCCAGGCGAGGCGCAAAGTGCCCACGACGCCACGTTAGAAAGAACGTCTCGGCTTTGCTTTATGACAGAAGCCGCACCCGGAAACAGAAGCCGCAAGGACCCCAGGGACGGCCGGCGGAAGAAAGGCGCTCTAGTCCTGAACGCAGCACTGAAACCGGAACAAGGGTACTCTATGACCTACACCGGGACTTCCGCTTCCGTCTCCTCTTATTTAGGAGGTAATAAGGATCTTGGTTTTGCAGATGGATTTTCCGCTTTTTGTTTTTTGCTCCCTTAGAAGGCTCTGCCGCTGTGGGAAGCCACCCTTCCGACCCTCTCTGCGCAGGTCTTTCTGACATAGTGTGGCGCCGGGGGGTGGAGCTCCGGCCGCCGCTGCCGAGGCCTGTTTTCCCTGGGGCCAGCGAACCCGGAGGGTAGGGAGAAAGGGAATCTGGAGGTGAGAGGACACTTTTCTTACACACGTGGCGGGGCTGGTGCTTAATTTATCTTCTGCCGCCTTCGGGAAAGGACTTAAAGCGACCTGGCAGAGAGAGAAGTTCTGGCTTTTTTGCATCCGATTACAAAGAAGGATTACTGGAATGAGAAAGGCCCTCTTGTTCGTCAGAACTTGAGACAATTACTTTTCATCCAAGCTTGACTGTCTCCTAGATGTTACATTTAGTTACATTTCTAGGCACTTTTTATATTAGATGAGAATGGTTTCCTGCCTTCGTACCGGGTAGGAAGTGTATGAATACAGTGCTAAAGCAGAGGGATTCTGATGAATTCTAGGATGAACTGGGGCACTTTGACACAGGAGGTGCTTGGAGCTTTTCATTTTGTAAAACGAAACTAATGTAAAATATGTAGGCTTTGCAAAGTACAAATTGTATACAACTTTGCCACCTTTGAGTCTGATTCGGTTTTATTGGACTTGGATTTAAGAGTTCAACTCCTCCCTTATTATCCCTTCTCTATCTCAGAACTAAAGAGCTAATAATGAGAAGGTATTATTCACTGTGCTAGAGGTAGACGCACACTTAGAACCCTCAAAAAACAAAGTTTGGGTTTAGTTTTGTTTCAATCTTAAAAGTTACCGTTAATTATGGTTCTAAAATGTTTTTTACTCCACTAAAATAACTGAGAAAGTCTAGTTGATGTGAGATTTTATTTTTTATATTTATTTTTTAATTCTCCACGGACACAACATCTTTGTTTGTATGTGGTGCTGAGGATCCATCCTGGGCCCCACGCATACAAGGGGAGCGCGCTACCACTTGAGCCACATCCCCAGCCCATGTGAGATTTTTTTTTAAGGACTAGAAACAACGTTTCTACATTAAGCATCTCGTACATAATAGGTGCTTGACCATTCATAACATCAAAAATACAAAGTTCTTAACATCCAAAATACAAAGTTGAAGGCTGGAGATATAGTTCAATTTGTAGAGTGCTTGCCCTGTATACACAAAGCCCTGGGTTCAATTCCCCAGCACCACATACACACATAAGAAAGTTGAGAAATAACATTAACTAATAAATGAATGGGAAATTAACATTGTATCAACCAGAATTCTTTTGATTGGAAACAATAGAAACAAACAGACCAATTTAAAAATAATTATTTGAAGTATATGAAGTACCTAACAAACCAGCCCACAAAGGACAGGAACTTCACAATCCTATTGGATTTTTTTTTTTTTTTTAATGTGCTGCTGAGGACCAAACCCAGGGTCTCGCACATGGGAGACAGTGGTCTACTGCTGATCCCCAGCCCCAACCCCCTATTGGGTTTTTCTAGCAGGATTTAGCAAAGTCTCATCCAGGCAACATTATTGCAGTCAGCAATCTTCAGTTTCTGTATATTTGTCATTGTGCTCAAAATTCAAATACCAATTGTCTAATCTTGGCTCAGGTTCCCCTTCCACTTTCTATTTCATTCTTAGATGGGAAAGAAGACATCTTGATGAATAATCCCATGAAGATATTCCAAAAGTAAAGTGAAGTTATTACATGAGAAAGGAAAGGCTGTTTAAAAAAAAATCAGTTCTTAATAGTCAACAAATAAATACCCCATAAAAAAGTCCCACCCTCAAATGTATAGTACAATGGAAGAGGTGATTATATGTATTGTACAGTACAGTAAGAAGTGACTGTACTCTATATTAAAAGGCATTAAAAGAAATCACATAGGTTAATAGAAGTACCAGCTGGAAGAGATAAGGCTGTTCAAACTAGCTTAAACAGAAGCCAAGTATATTGATCCATGCAAACAAATAATGGGAAGATCAGTGTTTTAACTTCGTGTTTAATCTCAGCTTCTCTCTGCCAGTTGCTTTTTAATATAGTGACATAACCTGGTACTGCTGCACTCACATGCCATAACAGATGTCCACTAAAGTTTTGTGGATTAGGTGGACCTCAAAAGATTAGTACATTTGGGGCAAGTCACAGTAGTGGTAAAGGGCTTTCCAGGTTAAGGGAGAAATGTAGAGTATATGTAAGGAGAAAGTGGTTTCATTTGTTTAACCATAGGGCAACAAAAATAATGGAGGCTATGTTGAAAAGTAGATTTAGGTGGATTATAGAAGGCCTTAATTGCTGATTTTAGAATTTATTCAAGAAATACTGAGAGTTTTTTTTTTTAAAGGGGGTTACTAGAGAGTGAACCTAGAGGTGCTCTACTAACAAACTACATCCCCAGCCTTTTTTTCTTTTCAAATATATTTTTTAATTTTTAGTTGTAGATGGGCAATACCTTTATTTATCTTTATGTGGTGCTGAATCTTGAACCCAGTACTTCATACATGCAAGGCAAGTGCTCTATCACTGAGCCACAATCCCAGCCCCCCTTTTATTTTTTATTTTGGAAAAGGGTCTCACAAGTTGCTTAGGGTTGCTAAGGCTAACCTCGAACTTGAGATCCTCCTGCTCAGCCTCCTGTTTACTGGGATTACAGGCATATGCAACCACGCCTGGCAAAAAATGCCGAGTATTTGCTATGTGTCAGGCATTATCCTAGGTAATGAGTGTCAAGCAGTAATAAAAATAGACATGATATTTGCCTTCATGGAATTTACAGTCTAGTAGGAAAAGAGAATAAATATGCAATTTACAAATTGAATAAGAGAGCTAGAATTAGGGTGGCAGTGAGTGTTGAGAGAGGAGAACCTTTTAGATTGGGTAATCAGAGAATGCTTTTCTGAAGCAACTAAACAGAGACTTAAATTATGAGAAGCTAGTCATGTGAGAGGTTGGGGGAAAGAATATTAGACATTAGAAGCAATATTTGTTAATGGTCTAAGGTGGGAAACTGCTTGGTGTGTTTGAGGGCTAATAGAGCTAGCAAAAGGTGAAATGAGTGACTGAAAGGCATAAAATAATGTTAGATAGACATTGAGCTAAACTGCCCAAGACTCACAGGCCATAGGAAGGAACCTGAATTTTAGTCTTAAGTACAAAAGGAATGCATTAAAGGGTTTATACACCAGAGGCATGATCAGCTTTACATTTTTAAAAAAAGAATTTAACCTTTATTTATTTATTTTTTTTTTAATGTGGTGCTGAGTATCTAACTCACTGCCTCACCCATGATAGGCAAGCACTCTACCACTGAGCCACAATTCTAGCCCAGATTTACATTTTTTGAAAGATGATCTGATGGTTGTGTAGGTGTATTTACTGCATACATCAAACTTTACTTGATGAGAGAGAAAAGAAAGAAAATAACAGTTTAATGTTTGGCTGCAAACAACAGTGCCCTCTTGTTTGATTTAATATTTCTCACTCTCTTTGAATGTGTGTTAGACTTTTTTTCCCTTAAACATTAAAAATCTTGTTGCTATATGGAGAATGGTCAGGAAAATTAGGAGGTTTTTGTAATCCCAGCAGGACCAACGGTGGCTTGGACCAATGAGGTAGAATAGAGTGGACTGGGTGGATTTGAGATATATTTCGAAGATAGAATTGATAACTTGGAGATGAATTGGATGTAGCAGTTGAGGAAGGGAGAGAGAAAAATCAGGAATGACCCTTAGGTTTCTGGCTTGAGCAATTCAGTGCAATTTACTGAAATATCACAATCACAGCAAGTCTTTACATAGTCCATATTATGTGCCAGGCTTAGTTATAAGAACTTTACATATAACAATTCATTTCATTGTTCAATATTATCATGATATTATGATCAGATATTTATATTTTCCTTAGTTTACAGATGAGAAAACCAAAGAACACAGAGATGGGAAAACTGGGGCAAGAAAAGGTTTTGAGCATGCAAGGTAATGAGGAGCCATTGGAAGTTTTGAAAGATATGAATCAATTTTTTTTGGTAACATCTTTATGACGTACCTGGAGCCAGATTTTTCTAATGTCCTTTATCCCTATATGATTTGCTTAATTTTAATGGGCCATAAATTTAGAATTACCTATGAGTGGTTACTGACTGTCAATGAAATTTGGGGAATAGGTCAAGGCTAGTGATAAAGATCTTAAAGTCATATATGCATGATGTTGCTAAATAGTTAAAGTAGAGAAAAGGTATTGAGTATAGAATTAAACTTTAAGAAAAAAAAACAGAGCTGGGGTTGTGGCTCAGTGGTAGAGCTCTTGCCTAGCATGTGTGTGGCGCTGGCTTTGATTCTCAGCACCACATAAAATAAAGATATTGTGTCCATCTATAGCTAAAAGTATTTAAAACAAAAAAAAAACAAACCCTGTCACCTCTCTCCCTCAAATGCCATCTTATATTTCTTTTCAGTCTTACTTGAAACTCCTGTTTCTATTTCCTCACCTCCAATTCTTCCTCAGACTTCTGCAGCATGGCTTTGGCCTTCATATTTCTACTTGATATCTTCAGCAGTGACACCAGACAACTCGTTATTGCTAAATTCTGCAAACACTTTTTAGCCCTTCCCTTTCCTCTCTAGCAACTGTTTTTGTTGATCACTTATTTATACATTTATTTATTCAACATATATTGCTTTTGGTGGGGGGATATGTATGTTAGGCTTCAGAGATATGAAGAGATTGAGTAATCTCTAATCTCATGGAACTCTTAAAAACATCCCAAAGCATCATAGCTTCCTGCTTTTCTCTCTGTCTGGCAATTCCTTCCTTGTCAGTCTTTTTGCATTCCTGATTTTCCCTGTTTATACCCCAAACTCTCACTCTTCACATTTTTCGTGAGTAATGTCAAATACTCCCACAGATAAATTATCATCTGTAGGCTGATGATTCACAAATATAGCTCAATTACAAATCATTCCTTATGTTCAGACACATATAATCAGCTGCTCTTTGGACATCACTCAAAGCCAACATATATAAAAATGACTCATTATCTCCTAACCTATCCCCAAACTTGTGCCATCTATTATATTTTTCTGTCTTGAGCAAATAGTACCACCATTCTTTCCCTTAGTTCTAGTGTCAGACTCCCTGGGTTCAAACCTTAATTTTACCATTTAAATTTCCTATATCTATTAAATAGGAAAGGAAATAGTACCTACAGGTTGTGAGGATTTAAATATATAATAAATATAAGGTACTTAGCAGAGTGACATACAATAAATGCCCAATTAATATTAACTTGATTATAATTAGCTTAAGCCACCCTCTATTCTGTAGCTGGATCACTTCAATATCTGCTGCTTTTTTTTTAAAGAGAGAGAGAGAGAATTTTTAATATTTATTTTTAGTTATCAGCGGACACAACATCTTTGTTTGTATGTGGTGCTGAGGATTGAACCCAGGCTGCACGCATGCCAGGCGAGTGCGTTACCGCTTGAGCCACATCCCCAGCCCTTCAATATCTTCTAAGTGATCTCCCGTAAGACTGTGAGCCCTTTTTGATAGGAATCATATTTTATTTATAGTTTGGATTCTAGTACAATTCTTGACACATAATAACCCTCAATAAATATTTGTTGGTTGAATAGTGAAGTAAGAGGAGACAGAAAAAAGATGGCTAAAAGTACTTGGGAGGCCTCCTGGGGGTGGTTGTTCATGCCTATAATCTCAGTGGTGATTTGGGAGACTGAGGCAAGAGGATTACAAGTTTAAGTCCACTTTCAGAAACTCATCAAGATCCTGTCTCAAAAAATAGAAAGTACTAGGGATGTAGCTCAGTGGTAGAGCACTCCTGGGTTCAGTCCCCAGTAACAACCCCCCTCCTGCCAAAAAAAAAAAAAAAAAGGACCTGACAGGTATAGACACAAAAGTTTGAAAAAGCGTAGGAGGATCTGAAAGGTTTTGGGATTCATGGTATATTGGTTTATTTTTAAAATAATTTTAAATTGCTGAGGCTGGCCTTGAACTTGCCATCCTCTTGCCTCAGCCTTCTGAGTTGCTGGGATTACAGGTGTGAGCTGCAAAAAATACAATTCAAAATTTTCAATCATAGAAATAAATACATGTTCACTGTAGAATAGTTGAAAAGAACAGGAAAATATTAGAAAGAAAATTAAAACTGGTTAGCAATTCACCATTTGTAACATTCTGAATGTTCTTTCCAGCCTTTATTTATATATGGGCTGACACACACACAGACATACACACATATATTTTCTCTCTCTCTCTCTCTCTCTATATATATATATATATATATAATATATATATTATATATATAATATATATAATATATATATAATATATATATATATAATTCTCTCGTTTTTTTTACACCTAGGTTTCCAATTTCCCCTATTTTAATAATAGGGAATACTTACACACGAATGTCATATTAAATTTTTACATCTTATTACTTCCCTGAGAAGAAAGTGTTTTAATACTTTTTGACTCTGCAAGTGGGTGGGCCAAAATGTGAGTTAAAAAAAAAAAATTCATCGCTTGTTCCTCAACCTCCCTTACATCATAAATAAACCTTAGGGACAACTGGTTTAATTTGCCCATATTAGCCTTGTTCTCCAGTTACATATTCTGGAATCGAGGTATCTTAGTTTCTGAAACACTTGTGTAGGCACATATGTTACACACTAGGGCTTTATCTACTTTATAACATTTAAGATTCGACAAGAGTAAGGTTGGGGAGATGTTAATTCGGGGCAGAAATTCGAACTCAGATCTGATGCTTTCTCAACTTCTTTTTTCCCTTTAACCTCACTCTCCTTGTGTATTCGAGGACTGTGCCACCATTTTCCATTCCTGAGCCTTGGAGAGGTTTGTCCGTGTTTTGTTTTTTTGAAGGAACAGGATATTTCGCTCGTTCTGAGTTTTCCCTGTGTTTAGGTTTTTTAGAAAATTCCTGTGCGAGGAAACATCCAGAGAATGTTGGTTAGTTTGACATATTCCTTGAACCCAGGCCTAGCCCGGACCAAGTGAAAAGTTCCCGTTTCCCAAGTGACACTGCCGCCTTTCTGGTTCTCCCGCGCACCCCGATGACGTTGCGCGGCGAGGTTCTTTTACGTCAAAGTGCCAGCCCACCATCTTTGTGCCTGGCAAATTGGGTTTTGCGCAGTGGCTTAGACCTAGAGCAAGAATCGTGACGGGCCGGAAACCATTACAACACCCGGGCTGTGCTCTCTGGCTGCCGCCGCCACCCCCGCCCTTGCCTCCGGTGAGTTCACGGCGGCTGGCTTTGGGGTGTGTCCCTAATTGATTGGGGTGGGAGAAAGGGGAACCCCGCTCTGGGTAGGAGTCGGTGGGAGGAAAGGAGCGCGACCGTTGAGGAAGCTGTCGGGTGTGACCGTTGTGAGGAAAGGGTTGGAGAAAGGGTCTCCACCGCGGTGGCTGTTGTGGATTGACGGAAGGCTCGGGTGTGGCAGCAGGTGGCTGGGGGCTTTGGAGGGAAGGTTTGTTTCCAAATCGGGGTTTAGAGGAACAAGGCCAGGGGTGTGGCCGGTAGACGCTGGAGGCCAAAGGAAAACCATCTTTCTTCCATCCTGCTGGGCGTCGTTCTTTGAGGCTGGGACGTGTCCAGCAAGCGAAAGAGAAAAGAGATTTCCCCCAGTGGTCCGTCCATTGAAACCTTGCCTGTCTCCGGTAACTTGAGGTTTAGAGACACCTCTCCCCACTTGATAAGGCATGACCATACCCCTAGGGTCTTGCTCACGTTGGGAAAGAGGGGTTTCAGATACTTGGGAGGAAGGGAAACCTCCAGATTGACCCGATATGAAAGAGGGAGAAGCCAATGTGAATACATATAAACTCGGATTTTTCTTCTTCTTCTTCTTCTTTTTTTTTCTTCCTGGGTTTAGCAGGAACAGTTTGGTTTGAGAAGGGCTATGGGTAACACTACAAGTAAAGAAACTGGAATTTCTTGTTATTGCCATATTCTTGGAATTCCAAGAATTTGTACTAGTGGTTTTGGGGGCTAGGTTTTTGTTGAAATAACTTGGCTGCTTCTTTATGAAGTAGTGTGAAGGTAGCGAGGATACTTCATTAAACTTTTGACTTAAAAAGAAAGAAAATATGTATTTTAACTGCCATACAGTTATAACCATTGTTTAAAGGGAATGGCAAAGAAAATGCAATGAGCCCAGGGAAGTAGAATGACTCAAAAAGGTAGTCGGTTGGTCGTAATGAGAAACAATTTAAATTATTAATTGCCTTCCTTGTCGTTATATTGCTTAGCCTCAGGGTACACTTGCAAAGTAATAATAGAAAGCAGCAGATGAAGGAGATGCAGCTGTGCAAGAAAAGGTGTAACACATTCTTATGATGACTAAGCTTGGTGGTAAGGTGAGAACTGTTTGCAGGTATCTTAGCAGTCGCAACTCCCAAGGAAATAGATAATGTGTTCCGAAAACAGCCTCACTGAAAGTTTGGTGGTAAAATTGACCTAAAGCTAACATTTTGACTGTAAATTAAGAGACTCAAGGAGTTCTACTATTTTCATCCTTTTCTTTGAAATATCAGTATTTTAGAATATAAGGCACAGGTTTGAACCAAGCTGAACTAGGAGAATATTAGATAGGACACAGTCTCCTTCCTTTCTTCTTTCCTTTCAGGCTGAAGTTTTCCAGAGTTTATTGATATTTTATTAATAATTGGATGTAAAACTTTTGAGCTTCTTTCTGTGTAGTACTGTATTAATATTAGACTATCAAATTGAAATAGAAATCTATGTGATTTTAGCTTTTTTAAATGTTTCATAATTTCTCATAAGCTAAATAATACCTGAAGATGCTGTTGTCTTTGTGTTATTGTGGAATATTTGGTTAAAAATAAACTTAACAGGGGCTGGGGTTGTAGCTCAGTGGTAGAGCGCTCACCTAGCATGTATAAGGCGCTGGGTTTGATCCTCAGTACCACATAAAAAATAAATAAAACAAAGGTATTGTTTCCAGTTAAAAAATATTTTTTTAAAATGAACTTAACACCTGTCACCTTGTAATAAAAGGTTGCTGGGATGACCCTTCTACTTATAATTTCCTTAACTTTGGCTAGTTTTTCACTATGAACATTAAGCTGTAAAGCTTGACTTTATGAGCAAAGAAGGGCCATCTAATGGTCTTACAATTCTAATTTAGCTGCTATTTCCCAGAGAGCCATTTGACATTAAGATTTTTAAAAAAAATTTCCTGACCTTATTCTACCCAAACTATTAATCTTATTTTGCTGTTGAGTTTCTGTTTTGGGGAACTGGAGGGAGGAATGGAAAAAGAGGAGGGACTTTTACAACCTATATTTGACAGAAACTAGGCTATGTTAAATCTAGATATATAATCCTGTACAGGGAGGCCTTCTGTGAAAAGCAGTGACATCACACTCTGGCCTAAGAAAAGTGAGAGTGATTATGTGCATTGACTATGGCAGCTTTGTTATTTAACAATGTCCCTAGGCCATACTGTACATGTTCTCAAACAGCCAGTGACTTGTCATGGTCTGATCTGGTAAAAAGGTAATATGAGTTCAAATTCCATCATGGCTTTGCTTTTCTGGGCTTCTACTGAGGAATAATTTTGTTTTCCCCAGAAGGACTTTGATTTTTTTTAGGCACTTCCAACAAATACTTTGTTTTTCTTCAGCTCCATCTTTGGCTTCTAATGCAGAAATCAGTTTTCATCTTTTTGAATTTTGGCAGTGCCCATATCTGAAAAGTGAGTGTATTTCCTTTAAAAATATGAATATGTAATTTTTTTGAGATGAAATTCACATTATGTAAAATTAACCATTTTAAGATGAACAGTTCAGTGGTATTAAGAACATTCACAGTGTTGTGCAATCACCATCTCTTCTCACTTTTTTTGTTTGGTTTGTTTGTTACTGGGGAATTGAATCCAGAGGTATTTCTGAGCTACACCCCCTGTCCTTTTTATTTATGTATGTATGTATGTATTTACTTTTGGTACTGGGGGTTGACCTAGAGGCACTTTACCACTGAGCCACATCCCTAACCCTTTTTATTTTTTGAAACAGGGTCTCACTAAGTTGCTTAGGGCCTTGCTAAGTTGCTGAGGCTGGTCTCAAACTTGCAATATCCAGCCTCAGCCTCCCTAGTCACTAACCGAGATTATAGGCATATACCACTGTGCTTGGCTCTCACATTTGTTTAGATTTTTGTTTTTCTTGGAGTTTCTTTTGGCTTGGGACAATGACTAACTTGGTACAGTGCTTCTCTGCCAATATGGATAGAGAATATTTTATTACAATTATTAACAATGGTTCCAGTTTAAAAAGAATGTGTTTATCTCTTCTTGTTGGCATTTTGTTGTTTTGCAGTGCTGGGGATTGAACCCAGGGTTTTGTGCCTACCACTAAGCTACTTCCCTTACTCCTACCTCTTCTCCTGAGAGCACAGATTCTTAGGTTAGAATTTATACTATGGGCCTCTAAAGATATTTGACTCTCCTTTCTTCCCCAAAATTTTGTGGATATGTATATTTTCCCTAGTTAAGATAAGAACATGATATTCTCACAGTGAACATAACAGAAATATATTCCTCAACATTGAAATTTGTTAGTGGAGATAATGAGTATATGAGTTACTAATAAAGGTATGATTTAAGACTATCAATTTACTATTTAATAGAACATGATGAAAATTATTTTTAAGAATGTAATATGTGGCTGTGGGCAGTAGAACACACCTGTGATCCCAGTGATTTGGGAGGCTGAGGCAGAAAGATTTCAAGTTTGAGGCTAGCCTCAGCAACTTAGTGAGACCCTGTCTTGAAATAAAAAATAAAAAGAGGGGCTAGGGTTGTAACTCAACGGTAGAGTGCTCACCTAGCATGCTTGAGGCCCTGGATTGGATCCTCAGCACCACATAAAAATAAATAAACAAAATAAAGGTATTATGTCTAACCAAAAAAACAATAAATATTAAAAAAAATAAAATAAAAAGAGCTGGGAGTGTAGCTCAGCCCCTGGGTTCAATTCCCAGTACCAAAAAAAAAAAAAAAAAAAGAAAGAAAGAAAGAAAAAATTTAATGCATGGGTATATGTATGAAAACTTTAAAGGACAAAATGACAAAACGATTTTATGCAAAACTTTTTCCAAGGGTCTGGGTGAAAATTTTTAAACAAGTTTTTTTTAATCTTAAACAGGTTTTAAGTTTTGATGACCCTATTTAAAATGGCAGAATAGCTTCCTAAATAGATCATAATATATTTGAGAGAGAGAGAGCCCTCTTGTCAGACTCTGGTAATCATTTTTTTTCTTTCTTTTTTTTCGGTATTGGGATTAAATTCAGGGGCACTCTACTACTAAGCCAAATCCCTGGTCCTATTTTGTATTTTATTTAGAGACAAGGTCTCACTGAGTTGCTTAGGGCCATGCAGTTGCTGAGGCTGGTTTGAACTCCCAATCCTCCTGTCTTAGACTCCCAAGCTGCTGGTATTATTAGACATGAGCCACCACCCCTGGCTCTGGTCATCAATTCTGTATATTGTTTTTTTCTGTTTATATATATATATAAATTCTAGATAACTTCAAACTTATTTCAAGTCTTTTTTACATGATGAATTTCTTTCTTTCTGTATCTATTTCAGATTTAGTTTATGTTATGAATGGATTAAGTGATTATAACATTCTTTGAAATTTTTTTAGAAAGGCATTATGTAAACATTATAAGGCAAGCCTTTGTTTATAATAAGTATTGGAACAGAAATTTATGCATTCTTCTGTGATGTTTGTGAATTCTAGCTCACTTCTTTTAACAAGGGAATTCAGTGAAGTTCCAGTACAACTTCAAGACCATAAATCCTAAATGGCAAATGAGTATATGTTTCACTAAATTGTATAAGAAGCACATTTTAGAAATCAGATTTGAATCAGACTCTTTTTAATATTTTGGGTTTATCTGGCTTTTTTTTCTTTAATTACATCGATTTGTTTGGCATTTTAGGTTTTTTTCTCCCAGACCCGTATTTATTATTGTTTGCCAAATGTATGAATGCCTGAGTTTGCCAAATATAGTATCTCTCAAGTTGTACTGACTTGATAGTAAAGAGAAAGTATCAGATGTCTTGTCCTGAAATTGATAATAAATATTATTAACGATGGTAATAAAGAAGAAGATACTCATTTTTTAGTGCAGAAGGAATATTATTTAAAGAAAAATTGAATATATTTAAAGAAATCAAGAACATGGGACAAAGTCCTAGAGTTTCTCAAATCAAGAAGAATTGTCTCATTATTTTGGAAGAAACATGACCAGTGCATGCTGCTTTTGTTTTACTAGTAGACCTTTCTGTCAGTTGGATTAAACTTTTCTGGGTCTCAAGACAGAAGAATTAGGGTTGAGATTGAGATCCATGTTCTTACTAATTTTCTTGTACTTAGTGTGACTGAACAAATATCTCAGTCTTTTGCCTTGTTTTTAACTATAAACTGCTATTATTTTTGTCTTTGGGAATACTGTTGGGATAAATGTAGATAATTGGAAATATGAAGGCCACAGATTTAAGAAGATATGTTAGTCTCTTTAAGATATGTTAGTCTCTCTAGGTGTTGTGAAAGAACAGTATCCTGTTTTAGACTTTTTTTTTTCTTAAAAGAGCTTCCTTTTATAGAAAAGTGTATGTAGTGTTGACTAGGTTGGCAAAATTGTTTTCTCTTTGATCTTACACTGCTTCAGAATTTATGCTTTGAAGTGACTCCATCTTGAAACAGGAAATAACCAAATTTTCCTGAATAAAAAGTTATAGGAAGATCTTTCAAAACAAAATTTTTTTTAATTTTATGTGTTTAATTAATTTAAGATATATTTAGGTTTCACTCTTGAAGGCTTTGAGAAGATCATTGTAAACAAAATTACAAAGTCAAGCGGGGTATGTGGTGAACACTTATAATCCCAGTGACTCGGGAGGATGAAACAGGAGGATTGAAAATTCAAACCCAGCCTCAGAAATTTAGCGAGACCCTAAGCCATTTAGCCAGACCCTGTCTCAAAAGAAAAAAAAGGCTAGATGTGTGGCTCACTGGTTAAGTGCCCCAGTTCAATTCCTGGTACCAATAATAATAATAATAATAATTTACAAAGCCATAATAGATTCAGATTATTACCCCATTCCTTGAGCCTTTAGACTTTGTCCCTAGTAGCTCCTTGAGCCAGGAGTTATATATGTATTTTTTCTCCATCTCTGCAATTACCAATTTGGGTGGTAAGGAAGAAGACATTCTTAAATATTATTAAAATTAACTGGATGTTCTTAAAATTAATCAGATGCCTTAATGGATATATGCAGCATGAGTAAATTTTTTTTCTCTTGCTACAGGTGCACATTAAAGATCCAAAATCATGACTGACTCCAAGTACTTTACAACAAATAAAAAGGGTAAGTAGGAAAACCTGGTTAAATTTTGGAGATTTTTCAAAGTTGTGGTGTTTTTTTCCTTTGTGTGTATACTAGGGATTGAAGCCAGGGGTGCTCTACCACTGAGGTGTATCCCCTTCCCTTTTACTTAGTTTTTTTTTTTTTTTTTTCAGTTGTCAGTGCCTTATTGTTATTTATATGCAGTGCTAAGAATTGAACACAATGCCTCACACATGCTAGGCAAGCGCTCTACCACCAAGCTATAACTCCAGCCCCATTTTTACTTATTTTGAGATGGGGCCTTGCTGAGTTGCCCAGGCTGTCTTCAACCTGGCAATCCTCCTGCCACATAGGATTAAAGGCCAGCTTTTTATTTTTTAGGGGGGTGGGTTGCTGCTAGGGACCTAACCCCAGGGCTTTGTGCATGCTAGGCAAGTACTCTACTACTGAGTACCCTTTTGGTTTGAAATCATTGAATTACCTTATTAAAGAAGTGAGTTAGAACTCAAAGGCAACATAAAATACAGTAGTATAAACCTCTTACTGTCTGCAGGTTTAGCTAAGTTTTCGGATTGCAAAATCCTACCTTCATTTATCACATTTATTTAGTAAACATTTATTGAATGTATACAAGTCACATTCACTTAATACCCAACTTGGTGGAGTTTCTGATTAGATACCCTAATTTCATTGAGTCAGATTAGGTGCAGAGGACACCTAGTACACAAATCTTGATTTCTAAATACCATATTCCATTATATGAACCAGACTCCTTGGAGAAATAACTAATTCCAAGGCTGGATTGAGGGAATGTACAAATTGAACATATGAACGTCTTGTGCCAGAATATAAGGAAGTGCTCAAAAAATGATTGGTATGTCAGGGAGCACAATAGCCTAAAGGGATTGCTACTGGCAAAGTTTAGAGTAATTTGAGCAATAAAGTCCTCACAGGCCAGGCATGGTGGTGTGTGCCTATAATCCCATGGAAGATTGAGGCAGGCGGATCACAAATTCAAAGCCAGCCTTAGCAATTTAGAGAGGTCCTAAGCAATTTAGCCAGACCCCATCTCAAAATAAAAAGAGCCAGGGATGAGACTCAGTATCATCATTACAGGCCAGCTTTTTATTTTTTAGGGGGGTGGGTTGCTGCTAGGGATCTAACCCCAGGTTGAACACCTCTATATAAAAAAAAAATCAAAAAAACAAAAACAAAAATAAAAAGTCATAGATCATAGCCCATTGAATAATAATAAATCACAATACACAGAGTCATAGATCATAAATTAGGTGAGAGTTGTCAGTGAATGCTAAAACTTGCAGGTGAAAGTTTGATGAAGTACAGATATTTCCATAGTTTCCAAGTATCTTTTCACAGATTACTAATTACAAAGGGAAAAATATTTACAGTGTCAAAATCTAGCAGTTACAACTTTAACCAAGTATTCATGTTAATATCAGCAATACTGGAACAAACTTATATCATTTACCTTTGGGTCTGATATACTGAGAAGACCATTCCATCACTTTAACAATTAGCTTGCCCACAATTTATGACTTCAGGGCAATCATGAGGGAAGGGATTCTATATGTTGGGTGACCTGTTAAAAAAAAGTTATGTGCTGGAGTTGTGGCTCAGCGGTAGAGCGCTTGCCTAGCACGTGCAGGGCCCTGAGTTTGATTCTGAGCACTACATTAAAAATAAATAAAATAAAGGTATTGTGTCCAACTACAACTTAATATTAAAAAAAAAAAGTTGTGGGCTAAGATTGTGGCTCAGCTGTAGAGCGCTTGCCTAGCATGGGCGGTACCCGGGTTCGATCCTCACCACATAAAAATAAAGGCATTGTGTTGTGTCCATCTACACCTAAAATAAATAAATAAATAAATAAATAAATAAATAAATAAATATTAAAAAACAAAGTTGTAATGCAAACAGACTTTTGAATTAAAGGAAACTAAAGAGACATGACAATAAATGTAATGTGTAGTCCCAAACTGAAGATTGCTCCAGAGTTGGAAGTGGAGTGGGAATCAAGTTTGAGACCTTGAAATAAGGTCTATAGATTAGATGATGATGTTAATATAACAGTGTTTTAATCATTGTATTAAGGTTATATAAAATAATTTCCTTTTCTTAGAAAACACTGGTAAGTGTATGAATATGTCACAATAAATCCCATTATTTATATTTGTTGCACCAATAAAAATGAATTAAAAAGAAAAAAGATTCACTGATGTATGTACTCAGGGCTAAAGAGGTATGGTGTCTGCAGTTACTATTAAATAGTGTAGGAAAAACGTGTATATAAATGCACAGAAGGATTGGAGATGTGGCTCAGTGGTAGAGTATTTGCCTAGCATGTGTGAGGTCCTGGGTTTGATCTCTGGCACCAATGGGAGAAAAAAATGCAGAGAAAATTGTAAAGGAAATGTGGCAAAATACAGAGGAATCTTACAACTTTAAGACTGAAGTTTTTAAAAAAAAATTTAAAAGTATAGTAGCCTGGAGTAAATAAGGAGCACCAGAACATTTTCCAGAATACTCAGTCTGTCATATTTCATCATTTGTGATATATATAGATGAAAAATTCTGTTGTAATTCAGAAAGCCCCTTAGTGAGTTGTTTAATTATATCAGCTACTAATCAACCTTGTATGAATATGTCACAATAAATCCCATTATTTATATTTGTAATGCACTGATAAAAATGAATTAAAAAGAAAAAAGATGATGATGTTAATATAACAGTGTTTTAACCTTTCAACCTTGTCTACATATTGTGGTTGCCCAGAGAACTTAAAACAATATTGATGCCTTATCCCAACTCCAGAAAACCTGATTTCAGTGGTCTGGGTGAGGAGATTTTAAAAGCTCCCTGGATTATTTTAACGTGTGTAGCCAGGATTGAGAACCATTTCTACCTGTTAGCAATGCTTGGTAGGTTTGATCAGGAAGGAAGAGAAGATATGAATTTAATAAAGTTATGTTATATGAAATACCTTGCTCCCTTTAGTACCCCTCTTTGGCTTTACCCAACTTCTTCCTCCCAATATGTATTATTTACACCTATAAAAGTCATAGCCCTTAATCATTTATTTCAACTTTTCCTGACTTTCTTATTATTTGGAGATGTATTTATTTTTTCTTCTGTTAACTTTTTGTGTGTTTGATGACCAACATATTTTCTATAATGACATGAAGAGATCTTCAAAAATCTTCATTTTACTATTCAAACTTTCTCTTGAAGGGGTCTTGGTGACCATTTTTATTCAGGCATTTTTAAAAGTCTAAGATTTAGAAACTGAATCACTGCTAGATAAATACCACATTTTTTTAAAAAAAGGGCAGACTCTGTTCCATTTGCTTCCTGTATCGCCCACCAGTACTGCCAGTGGAACATATTCTTTAAATTTATGCTATTGGAACTAGAATAATTTCAGTTACATCCTGTTTTGATTCTGCAGTTCCTGCTGCTATTCACACTTTTTTCCTGAAACCCTGCTGTTTGTCTTTTACTATTCCCATAAGTAAATGATGGAAACCCTAAGACTTAGCTGGATTTGGCAGCTTAGGACTTGGTGAAGAGAAAAATGACTCTTTAGAGGGCCTAGCTTTTCTCCTCTGCTATTTTTTTTTAACTGTCAATAACAGTAATTTTGTAACAGTTTGCTTGCCTTTTGGGATGGATATTAATGAAACAAGCCTTTCTAGTGCTCATTTTATCAATTTCATCCTTCCCACTTAAGGGCTTCAGGGAGATCACTAGTGTACAGTCATACTGATGAATTAGGTCTGGTTAAAAAGAACACTGAAAATAGTCTTGAAGATGGAGAAAAATAAGACAAGTTGTATCAAGTTTAGGGATATAGATGGAAGGTAGAGAATCAGCCTTTTTCTCATGGGCCACATGGTGAGTTTTTGGTTGTTCCACCATCCCTTTAATTTTAAAACAGATGAGGATTATTACCTTCTTTCTTATTTTGTCCTTGGCATCCTGAAAAAAGGTCAACCAGGAGACTGGGCCTTAAAAGTGGTGATAGTTCCTGGCATTTCACAGTATAGACTCCTTAACAGGAGTATAATGTATAACATTCATGATTATACGTTTAGGTGGGGCATATAGCTCAAGATCATACTTTTAGAAATGAGCCTAATTTATACCATTGCCACTTCAAAATTATGATTGTCAGATTGATTGAATAGGGTCGGACCTAAAAACCCATGCTTTTAGGCTCATTTCTAAAAGTATGATCTTGAGCTATATGCCCCACCTAAACTTATTAAGGTACTGATTTAGAGCAGTGGTTCTGAACCCTCGTTGTGTATTAGAATCACTTGGAGGAACCTTTAAAAAGAGAAAAGTAAAGCCAGTCACAGTGGCACATGCTTATAATCCCAAGGACTCAGAAGGCTGAAGCAGGAGGACTGTAAGTTCAAAGCCAGACCTTGTCTCAAAATATAAAGTAAAAAGTGTTGGGAATGTGGCTCAGTGATTAAGTGCCCCTGAGTTCAATCCCTGGTACCCAAAAAGAAAGAAAAAGTAAGAGTTCTTCTTGATATTCTGATTCATTTGGTTCATATGGAGCCTAAGCATTGTTATTGTTAAATATTTCTGACAGTAAGTAGTAGGATGTGGCCAAGGTTTAGCACATCTGGATTTGAGAGTCAGGAGACAGAGTGATAAGCCCAACTCTTATCACTAACCATTTTGTAACCTTCAACTTCTTTATCTGTAAATTTGGGAACGGGTATATGAGATGATACATATTTCTTCTGGTTTGAAAACACTGATTTTTAAACCTGCTCCTTGCCTACATTTATTTTCTTCTGAGGACCTTAAAATTCTGATGGGAGATGATACCTCAGTTATTGTTCTGTTCCCATCATAAGTACATATAATGATATTTACTTTTTCCTACTCTTATAGTTCCCAAAGATCTGGATTTCACCTTAAGTTAGGTTATAACTGAAAAGGTCTTAGAAACATTTGTGGGGTCCTTATCAGTGGGTTAGTAAAATATTCTAGAACTTTGAAGTTTACATACCTATAAATTTTTATTTTAATTGCTGCCATGTTATCCTGGTGTAACTGTAATGTAATGTGTTCTACTCTGGTTATCTGGTCCTGGAACCTCACCCATTTGTTCTTATCTCTTGTAGGAGAAATCTTTGAATTAAAAGCTGAACTCAACAATGAAAAGAAAGAAAAGAGGAAGGAGGCTGTGAAGAAAGTGATTGCTGCTATGACTGTGGGGAAGGATGTTAGGTAAGAGAGTATTCAATAATGCTATTGATCCATACCCCATTTTATGGCCTTTGCTGCTTTTCTTTAAAATCATAGACCCACTGCATCCAATGGTGTGTTCCTGTAGTTCCAGCTATTGGGGAGGCTGAGGCTGGAGAATTGCCTGAGAATAAGAGTTTGAAGCCAGCATGGGAACCTTGCCTCTTCCGACTTAAGTATTTTGTTTGTTTTTTAGAAGAGTGAAATGACTTGATTTTGTTGCATATAGATGGCATAAAACATCCTGAGTACTGGCACAGTTACAAATCTGTCGACTGAGGAAATTTTAGAGGATGATAAAAGTATACTGAGAAGCTGAAGTTCACATATTCTTTAATTTGCTCAAGCCAGTACCCTCAACTTAACAATTCCACATTTTTGAATTTATGATGGAAATCTGTCTTAACAAATTTGATCAGATTTTTTGTTTGTTTCTGTAATTTAATGAGACCATTTGAAAATAAGTAAGGATTATCTTTAGGCCTTGTGGATTCCAAAGGTCCTTTCATGAAATCAAAGCTATGTTTAAAATAATGCTTAGAAGTTACTTACCTTTTTCATCATTTGTATGTTTGCACTGATGATATGAAACAGCTGTGGGTAAAACTGTTAGTGTTTTAGTATGAATCAAGGAGTGGTGCTGGCCATAGCAGTCATTATATTTGTTACTACAACATACTTGGGACCACCCTTCATGAAGCATTAAAATTCTATTAAAACTTTAACCTTTTAAATGAGTGTGTGTTAGAAATTCATTAACTGACTTTGGTTTTCTTGGCTTTGTGCATATTAAACCTGGTATTTCTATTGATAAAATATCTTAGTTTCTTATGCTGCTTCAGTTTGATAGTCTTCTATAGTAAAGGTTTTAATAAAAAAACTTGAATTTTGAATACAAATTTTTATAATTTATGGAATGAAATGGGAATTACTTATAAAGTACTTTTCCTGCATTGCGAAGTATGATGGTTGAGAAAACACTCTGTGTGATTGTTTGAATTGCAGAAACCGTTTTTATGTGAAAGAATGATTGACAAGATATATTTAATCAGACTTTGGTATTTGGGATGCATTTTATCAAAAATGAACCTATCATTTCAAGGGGAAAAAATTGACAGTAGATAAATTTCAAGCTTTAAAGTAAAATTTGCAGTTTTGGAAAACTTATGTCTCTCATAATTCAGTTCAATAGATTTCTAATACCTAAACACTAAAAATGAGATTGTTTGTGAAATTGATACTAAAAATGAGATTGTTTGTGAAATTGATAAATGTGATTATTTGCTGTGATATAATGAAATATGTTAACATTGAAGGATCTGAAAACTTAGTGAACCAATATTTTCTAAATGACCAATGCACATATCATAAAATTTTGCATGGGTAAAAGATCCATTCAAAATGTATGATAAGTGAATGGATTTTAATGCAACCAAGTACAAAAGGCTTATCCATAAGGTTTCAGACTTCACATTGTAAATATCTTAAGAAAGTTCTATTTATAAGCTAAAAAAGTGAAAAACCCTCATTTTGTAGTTTTGATGTAGTGTCAAAAAAGAATATCCATTTGACCCAGCTATCCTACTCCTCAGTCTATTACCAAAGGACTTAAAAACAGCACACTATAGTGACATAGACACACCAATGTTCATAGCAGCTCAGTTCACAATAGCTAAACTGTGGAAACCAACCTAGATGCCCCTCAACAGATGAATGGATAGAGAAACTGTGGTATGTATATACAATGGAATATTTTTCAGCAGTAAAAGAGAATAAATTATGGCATTTGCAGGTAAATGGATGGAGTTGAACAATATCATGCTAGGGTGAAGTAAACCAATCCCCCAAAACCAAAGGTCGAATGTTCTCTCTGATAAGTGAATGCTGATTCATAAGAGTGAGGCATGAGGAGAATGGAGGAACTTTGAGCAATGGGAGGGAGGGTAGGGGCATGGGGGCAGGGAAGATGGTGGAATGAGATGAACATCATTATCCCTAGATACATGTATGACTGCACATATGGTACAACTCTACATCATGTACAACCAGAGAAATGAAAAGTTGTGCTCCATTTGTATACAACGAATCAAAATGCATTCTGTCATGTATAACTAATTAGAACAAATAATTTAAAAAAAGAATATACAGTTAAATGAAAAAGCTATTAAATATTTCTCCCTTTTCCATGTTATATATGTATGTGTATGAAGCTGAATTTTTTTTCTTATACTTCAGCCAAAAACAACATTCTGCAACAGAGTCATGTTTCACTATAGTATGCTGACTTTAATTCTTTAGGATAAATACCTAGAAGTGGTATAGCTGGGTCAAATGGTGCTTCCATTCCTAATCTTTTGAGAAACCTCCATACTGATTTCCATAATGATTATGCTCCTTTATAATCCTGCAACAATGTAACAGTGTTCCTATTTTCTCCACATCCTTTCCATCACTTATTACTATTTGTATTCTTTTTTATCTTATTTTTTAATTTTTGGTATTAGGAATTGAACCCACAGGTACTTTACCACAGAGCTACATCCCCGGATATTTTTATTTTTTATTTTGAGACAGTGTCTCACTAAGTTGCTGAGGTCTTGCTGAATTGCTGAGGCTGACCTTGAACTTGTGATCCTCCTGCCTCAGCCTTCCAAGTTGCTGAGATTATAGGTGTGAGCCACTGTGGCTTGCTATTTGTATGGGGGAGGGGCATTTCTAGGGTACTTTTTTTTTGGTACCAGGGATTGAACCCAGGGAGACTTAACCACTGAGCCACATGCCCAGCTCTTTTTTTTTTTTTTTTTAACATCTTATTTAGAAACAGTCTCACTGGGTTGCCTCAGGCCTTGCTGAATTGCTGAGGCTGGCTTTGAATTTATGATCCTCCTGCCTCAGCCTCCCTAGTTTCTGGGATTGTAGGCATGTACCATTATCCCTGCTAGGTATTTATATTCTTAATGGCTGCCATTCCAAGTAAAATGAAATGAAATCTCATTCTAGTTTTGATTTGCATTTCCCTAATTGCTAAAGACATTGAACATAAGATGTACATATTAAAGGCAGTACAATTTCTACAAAAGAAGGATTCAAGCATAGGAATTTTGCCAAGAACTCTTCTTGGAAAAGATTCAGAATAAGTTGTTCCTGGAAAGAGCACAAACAGTATATAAAGAGATTAGCTATTTGTAGATTATCATAGTTCAGTTTCTCCTGCAAGTAATGTCAAGCTCAGCATCATCCGTAGACATACAATATGAGCTACATATGTAATTTTAAAAGAAATGGATGAAACTAACTTTAATAAATTTTATTTGATCTATTATATCTAGAATATTCTTTCAGCATATGATCAATTTTGTGCCTGTGTGTGGTACTAGGAATTAACCTAGGAGCTTTCTATTATTCTCAGCCCTTTTAAAATTTTTATTTATTTATTTATTTTGGTAATGAGAATTGAATCCAAGGGTGTTTTACCAGTAGTTACATTACCAGTATCTTATCCCCACCTTTTTTTGAGACAGGATCTCACTAAATTCCTGAGGCTGGCCTTGAACTTGGGATTCTCCTGCCTTATCCTTCTGAGTTGCTGGAATTACAGGCCTGCACAGTCATGCCAGTCAATATAAACAGTTTTTTAAAAATTGTTTTTGTTGATGGACCTTTATTTTATTCATTTATTTATATATGGTACTGAGAATTGAATGCAGTGCCTCACACATGCAAGGCAAGCACTCTACCACTGAGCCACAACCCCAGCCCAACATAAACAATTTTAAAAGAGATAGTCTAATTACATTTATCACACACAGTCTTCAAAATCCAGTGCTTTATATCATTTCTCAGTTTGGACTAGCCACATGTGACCAGTGCCTACCATATTGGAAAGTTTATGTTTCTAGCTTTATAAGTTGGTACTTAACAGTTTTTTCCTCTAGAATTTAAACTGTTAAATCTTGGTCTTATGTGGGTTGTTAGAATTATTTAGGATCTTTAGTTTATAATGGATTAATGCTCCATATGAATTACTGGTTTTAAAGTCATTCTGCATATGAACTATTCTTCTAGGAAAGGGAAAGAAAACTCATTTTGGAGTATTTATTAAATATCAACATGTGCCTGAAACTATGAGAGATATTGTACAGATAAACAGTTTGCTGCCTTTCAAAACAGAAGTCAGTGCTTCACTGGAGATGATAGATTCTTTGAATTTGCAGTCTATCTTGCCTTTTGTAAATAATTCCTATTTCTGTACCCTGTATTTGTGTGTGTACAGGAACTATATTTTAGTCATTCTCTTAATTTTCTGTATAAATATACTGACAGTTTTTTTTTCTTCTATACTACTGTAACATATTTAGGAATATGTTATGTTTATAAAGTACCTTAATAAAACCTTAGAGGTAGGTTAATTTCTAACTTTCCATAGTTAACCTGAATTTGTTTGTTTGTTTGTTTCTTTCACAGTACTGGGGATGGAACCCAGGGGCACTCTACCACTGAACTACATGCCCAGCTCTTTTATTTATTTACTTGAAACAAAATCTCACTAAGTTGCTGAACCTAGCCTCAATCTTGTAATCTTGTTCCCTCAACCTTCCAATTCATTGGGATTAGAGGCATGTGCCACCCCTGTCAGTCTCTTTAATACATTTTTATAACGTAGTTATACTTTAAAATCCAACAAACTAATGGGCTGGGGATGTGGCTCAGTGGTAGAGCACTTTCCTTGCATGCGTAAGGCCCCAGGTTCAATTATCAACACTGCTAAATAAATAAATAAAATCCAACAAGCTTATTAATCCTCCAAGCTAATGGTGTTACTTTGTGAATAGAAACATAAATAGTTTTCCTGTGGCTTAGAGGAGAATGTAAATTATGAAATTACTAGAACTTAGGAAAGGTATGAAATACTTTTATATTTGATTCACTCACAAAATTTTTTTTGTTGTTAATATCAGGGATTGAACCCAGAGGGGCTTAATTACATCTTCAGCCCTTTTTAAAAAAATTTTTTTAAAGATGTTGTTGAACCTTTATTTTATTCATTTATTTATATGTGATGCTGAGAATCGAACCCAGTGCATGATAGGCATGCGCTCTACCATTGAGCCATAGCCCTAGCCCCCATAGTCCTTTTTATTTTTAATATTGAGATGGCGTCTTGTGAAATTGCTTTGCAAGAGTTTCGCTAAATTGACACATTTTCATTTGATTGAATGTGTAATGTTAAAAATAAGCTGGGTGCAGTGGCACACGCTTGTAATCTCAGTGCTCAGAAGGCTGAGGCATCAGCCAGCCTCAGCAATTAAGTGAGGCTCTAAACAGCCTTGTGAGATCCTGTCTCAAAAAAATAGGGGAAGTAGGGAGTTAGGAATATGGCTCAGTGGTTATTCAACCTGGGTTCAATTGCTAGTACCAAAAAAAGAAAAGGTAAATACATTTCACTAAAAGGAAATTAGGACATTAGAAAAATGAGTGATGTTGAATCTGGTATTAGACGTGTACAGATGAGCCTGGGTGAAGCATCGTGTCATATGAGAAGGCAGGGAACTGCTGAAAATACAGGGCCATTTCACAAGGACCCTGGAGTTAACTAAGTTCAAGGATGGAGGGCTGGGCATGGTGTGCATGCCTGTAATTCCAGGGATTTGGGAGGCTGAGACAGGAGGATTGCAAATTCAAAACCAGCCTTAGCAATTTAGCTTGCAAAGCCCTAAGAAGTTTAGTGAGATACTATCTCAAAATAAAGAGGGCCAGGGCTCAGTAGTTGAGTGCCCTTTAAATCCCTAGTACCGCCCCCCCCAAAAAAGTGATGGGGCAGCAGTTGGAAGAATATGAGCATTAAAAAGTATAACAACTGTAGTGCTTTGAAACTGCAATAGATTGATATAAAGAATTACTGTTTTTTTTCTTTTTAGTATGAGAAAGATTGATTTAAAAAAAAAAAGATTTGTAGAAAGATACACTAAAATATTGTAGATGAAATGATAGGATGTCTGGGACTTATTTTAAAATAATCCAGGGGATGGGGATATAGCTCAGTGGTAGAGTGCTTGAGATCCTGGGTTCAAACTCCTGCCTCACAAAAAATTTTAAAAATTAAAAAAAAAAATCCAGAGCAACCAGGTAAATGTGGGGATGAGAGTAGGGACAGTAGGTTGAATGCATAAATTAAACAAGATTGGGCATGTAGCAGTATTCGTGGGTGAGGGGTACATTGGGCTTGTATATTGCACTCTCTACTTGTTTGGAATTTTTCATAAAAACAAGTTGTTTTCAAAAACTACTTTGAGGACTGGGACTATAGTTCAGTGATAGAATGCTTGCATGAGGTTTAACCCCAGCACCATCAAAAAAAGAAGAAAAAAAAAGCCATTTAGAGTCCTTGGGACCAGTACTCCAATTCCTTTAGTAATTACTTTCCATGATAATCATCCCTGTGGTAGCTGGATGTAGTGACCCATGCCTATAATCCCAGTGACTCTAATCCCAGTGACTTGGGAGGCTAAAACAAGGAGGATCACAAATTGGTGGCTAGCTTCAGCAATTTAGTGAAGTCATTAGCAACTTAGTGAGTTCCTGTCCCAGACTAAAATATAAAAAGGGATATAGTAATGGTAAGACGCCTCTAGGTTCTCCCCAGTACCAAAACCAAAAAACTTAACAAGCAAATAATTGTCACTATGGGGACACTGTCCTTGTATCAAATCATTGAATCAAGCCATTTCTTCATTTTCCAGCAGTTTAGCACCCACGCCTGTTTACTTTCTTTTTTCTCTTTCCCTTCTCAGCTCTCTCTTTCCAGATGTAGTGAACTGTATGCAGACTGATAACCTGGAACTGAAGAAACTTGTGTATCTCTACTTGATGAATTATGCCAAGAGTCAGCCAGACATGGCCATCATGGCTGTCAACAGCTTTGTGAAGGTAACTTTTCCCAAGGACTGCAGCAATCCCTTCTATTTCCAATAACCATTTTAGAAGTGATTCTTGGTATAGTTAGTGTCTGCATTGCAAATAAGCAACCTGTTTCAGAGGAAGGCTGCCAGGGAAATATTGGCGATAAGTAGAACTATTCATGTTTTAAGCATTCCATATGTCAGCATGTGTCATCAAGCGAAGTTCAAACCATATGTTGAGCCTTCTGTTAGCACTGCTTGGTACATGTATCCTTGCCAGATGGGTAGAATAAAGCCAGGTGAAACCTCACTGTTTTACCTTCCAAGGCTGACTAAGGTGGGCATATCGTTATTGTATTAGTTACCTGTAGCTTTATGTATTTTATTTTTGTGGAAATTAGCTTAACAGTCATCAATATTAGAAACTACAGGAAGTATTACTTTTGTTTCACTTCCTAGGTCTTAAAATATTTGATTAAGATTTTTTTACTATGGAAAATTTCAAATATTCATACTATAATTTCTAAATACTCATAATTTTAATAATTACACTTCCTATATGTGTAGTTTTGGGATCTCCACACCCCTTTCCTGCTAGATAAATTTTAAGCAAAGCCAATATATCATATCATTTCATCTTTACATTTGTCTGAATAAGATATCTTTTTCAAAAATATAACCAGAGTACTATTGTCACATCTTTAAAAACTTTGAAAACCTCAAAAATTGCCTAATGTAATTGAGTAGATAGATTTTTTCCTGTCATTAGATTTGATAAACATAATAATGAGATTGTTTCCATTAATTTTTTTTTCTCTGACCGGAAATTAGTTTACGTTAAAAAAAAGAGAAAAAAAAACCTGGGTGTGGTAATACATGCCTGTAATCCAGTGACTTGGGAGACGGAGGCAGTAGGATCCAGGAGGACTGTAAATTCAAGGTCAGCCTCAGTAATTTTGTGAGGCTCAAAGCAACTTAGTTAGACCTGTCTCAAAATATAAAAAACAAAAAGGGCTGGAGATGTAGCTCATTGGTTAAGTGCCTCTGATTAAATCCCTAATACCAAAAAAAAAGAAAGAAAGAAAGAAAGAAATGACAGCATCTCTAAAAATTAACTTTTATTTAAAGTTTGAAAAAGTATCAATATGTTTCTTCCTTCTTGTAGACTTTTTGGGCTTTTTTTGTGTTTTTCTGTATGATACAAATTAGAGGGAAGATAACTTTCATTCTCCCCACCTGGTGGTTCATAGATGAAATATAATCACCGTTTTCATATATTTCATATATTTCATAATATATTTCATATATTTGCCACTATTATCTTTCCATGTTAAGTGCCTTTATAATCATTTTTTTTTGTGTGTGTGTGTGTGTGTGTCTGTCTTTCTATTCAATCCATTGGGAAGATTTTGGTTTACATACTTTGAAAGTTAGAGCTATGCATGGATTTATATGGCTAGCCTTGGATTACTGGGCTTTTCCTTATTTTGAATATTAAACAGGTGATTTCCTTCTTGCTAAGTTGCTCAGGTTGGCCTCAAATTTTGATCCTCCTGCCTTAGCCATCCAGCTAGGTGGGGTAATAGGCATATGTACCACTATGCCTGGCTTCCTTCTAAACTCTTGGATAGACAACTAAAACTTTTACTTAGAAAAGGAATAGGGAGATTATGTTGTGTAACCAGAAACTTAAATTACTAAAATATTCTCTTGTGGCTTGCATCAACTGGACTGTTTACCTTATTTACTCAGAACTGATATTGTTTTTGTAGGACTGTGAAGATCCCAATCCTTTGATTCGGGCCTTGGCAGTTAGGACCATGGGTTGCATCCGGGTGGACAAGATTACAGAATATCTCTGTGAGCCCCTCCGCAAGTGCTTAAAGGATGAAGACCCCTATGTTCGGAAAACAGCAGCAGTCTGTGTGGCAAAACTCCATGATATCAATGCCCAGATGGTGGAAGATCAGGGATTTCTGGATTCTCTACGGGATCTCATAGCAGATTCAAATCCTATGGTAATAAACTGCTTTTATAAAGAGAACAATATTTAAAATGTGTCCCTTTTCAGCCAGGTACGGTGGTGCACCCCTTGTTAATCCCAGCAGTTTAGGAGGCTAAGCAGGAGGATCGCAAGTTCAAAGTCGGCCTCAGCAAAAGCGAGGTGCTAAGCAACTCAGTGAGACCCTGGCTTTAAATAAAATATAAAATAGGGCTGGGGGAATGTGGCTCAGTGGTCAAGTGCCCCTGAGTTCAATCCCTGACACCCTCCCCCCCAAAAGTGTCCCTTTTCAAAACATGTTTAACACAACCTGTCTTTGGGACATTGGATCATAGATACCTATGGAAACATGACTATTGTGTACCTCTCACCCTCAGTGTTTTTGAGGTGTGACAATTGTTCAAAATATAAGCACTATAGAGTCTTAAAACAAAACTTTCTATTATACCTACCCCTGTATTTCCTCAGAAATAAACTTTATAATCATTTTCTTCACGTGGTTTTACCTTAAAATTTTATACATACATACACGTTTTTTTAGGGGAGAGAGAATTTTTTAATATTTTTTAGTTTTTGGTGGACACAACATCTTTATTTGTATGTGGTGCTGAGAATTGAACCCGGGCCGCACGGATGCCAGGCGAGCGTGCTACTGCTTGAGCCACATCCTCAGCCCACATACACATATTTTAAGGTTATTTTTCCCAAGAGCAGTAGTGCATACCTAACATCCCAGCAACTCGGGAGGCTTAGACAGGAAGATTGCATGTTCAAGGCCAGCCTCAGCAATTTAGCCAGACCCTGTGTCAAAATAAAAAGGACTGGGCTGATGTACCTCAATGGCAAAGTACCAAAAAAAAAAAAAAGAAAAAAAAAATTAGACAATAAAGATTCTTCATTTTGATTCAGTTTCTATTTCTATACTAAGAGAAAATACCAAAAACATGTATCTGAAGAAAATAATCTCTTGGTACCAGGGTTTGACCCACATCTCTTGGTACCAGGGTTAGCCACATCCTCACTCTTCTTATTTTTTACTTTGAATACAGGGTCTCAGAGAGTTGCTTAGGGCTTCAATAAGTTGCTGAGGCTAGCTTTGAACTTGTGATCCTCCTGCCTCAGCCTCCAGAGCCACTGAGATTATAAGCATGTACCACCAGGCCTAGCTTTCTAAAGTTTTTGAGTTTGAACCGGATATAGTGATGATACACACTTGTATAATGAAGGGGATCAAGTGAACCATTGACACTTATTTGAATTGATTTGTCACTAAGTGTCATTACTGAGAAGAGGGAGGAATAGCCACTTTCTTTAAAGTGTTCCCCTTTTTGTCTACTATAGTATTTAATTGGAGACAAATAACTAAGTGTTAATCAGTAGATAACCTCTATTTTTTTGCTGAAGTTTTTCAATGGAGAGAAGAGTTAGAAGTTGCCCGAAATAGATATTTTTCTTCCTTGCCAATTACGTACTCAGGTCTTCTTTGATGTCTCATTTGGTTCAACTTATTTTCTGGGTAACCTTGGCTTTCCGTTTATTATCTTTTCAGATTAGTAGTAAGGTCAAAGAATGAAGCAAGCTACATATTTTAAAGGTATTATTCTGACTAATATCAGGAATCTTTAGTCGCCTTTAGGCTTAGGGATGAGTGTAGAACCAAGACTTCTCTAACGGCATAACAACCTGTGTAATATTTAATCATAATTTTTGTACAAACAACCCCCACTCTAAGCAGCACCATGTGACACCTTTTTTTTTAAGATAAGTTTATGAGGCAATAATATCTATTGTATGGAATGTTTAGCTGGTACCAACTTGAGTTTTTGTTACCACTTTTGATTCAATATTACTTTTTTAAATGTGTTTTTTTAGTTGTCAATGTACCTTTATTTATTTTTTTATTTACTTGTATGCTGTGCAGAGAATCAAACCCAGTGCCTCGCACATGCCAGGCAAGTGCTCTTTCACTGAGCTCTATAACTCTAGCTCTAGATTCACTGTTATCTAGAGCAGCTGTCTTTGAAGTTCTCTGAGGACAAATAAGGAGATGAAGTGTTTGGGTTCCAAGCACCAACCAGATAAGCAGAATGTCATGTACCCTGTGGAAACTTATTAAATATTCATTGGTGCTAAGAATGGATAGAGAGCTAGAGGTATAACTCAGAGCGCTTGTTGTTTAGCATGTGGGAGGCCGTGGGTTTGATTCTCTCACTGGAGGAGGTGGGGAATAGAAGAGTGGATTTAAATGAAAATTAATTCTCCTTCAGGCAATTCCAGTTCCAGAGGGGGTGCAGAACCCTTGAAATTCTGGGTTAAGGACTAAGGGTTTAGCAGTAAAAGCATTTTTGTTTTTAACCTGTGTAATATTTATCCAGATCAACTAAGGGAATACAGTTTCTGGAATAAGCCTTCTTTATCTGATTTATTTTAAGATTTTTTAGTTTTTATTTTGTGTTTTGTTTTTGGCAGTGCTTAGGGCCTCACATAATAGCCAAGCACTCTACCAAGGGAACAACATCCACAGCTCTATTCTAAGCTTTGTTATAGAAGAGAGGGATAGTTTCCTTTCATCCAAAACATTTAAACAACATGTGTATGTCATTTATTTATGCTTTTTATTATGGGAATCTTCAAACATATTCAGAATAGAAAATATAAACGTAATAGATGAATGTGATAAATAAAGAGCTCATTACCAGATCCAATAACTATCAATACATGCCAATCTTGTTTTGATTATTTTCTTTTCCATTCCTTAGGTGTATGTAATTTAAGCAGGTAACACATGAATGGGTTTCTATTTGAATTTAATATATTATTCTATTGTATCAAAATTTTATAATACCTCTAATAATTCTCAACCTAGGCTGGAAATGATGTTGCACGCCTGTAATCCCAGTGGCTCAGGAGGCTGAGGCAGAAGGATGGAGAGTACAAAGCCAGCCTCAGCAAAGGCAAGGCACTGAGCAACTCAGGGAGACCCTGTCTCTAAATTTAAAACAATACAAAAAAAAATAATAATAATAATTCTCAACCTAATTTTATAGTAACAAGATTTGTGGAGATTTTCAAAAATTTTTACTTTTAGGGAAAATTTAAGGTTACTTGGTAGATTTTATAAAAACTGTTTTAGGAATATCTATCTTTTTTTTTAGTTTATATTTTTTTTATTTTTACTTTTTGAGGTATTGGGGATCAAACACAGACCTCATCTATGCTAGGCAAGCATTTTATCACTGAGCTACATTCTTTTTTTTTTTTTTTAAGAGAGGTGGGAGAGATAGAGAATTTTTTCTAATATTTATTTTTAAGTTTTTGGCGGACACAACATCTTTGTATGTGGTGCTGAGGATCGAACCTGGGCTGCACGCATGCCAGGGGAGCGCGCTACCGCTTGAGCTACATCCCCAGCCTGTGAGCTACATTCTTAGCCCATTCTTTTGGTCTCTGTCTCAAAATTTTCCAAGAGCTAGATGTCATCATTAGCTACCCAGTTATTTAATCTACTGCCCACTTAATAGAAAGTCTTTTTACATTCTTGTGAGATTTCTCAGTAGCAATAGCAGTTTTCTCTGATAGGAGAGCCAGGCACAGTGACAAATGGCTGTAATCCTACAGGCTCAGAATCCTCATGAGGCAGGAGGATCACGAGTTCAGAGCCAGCCTCAGCAAAAGCGAGGCATTAAGCAACTCAGTGATACCCTGTCTCTAAAATAAAATATAAAATAGGGCTGAGGATGTGGCTCAGTGGTCGAGTGCCCCTGAGTTCAATCCCTGATTACCCCCCCCCCACCCCCCAAAAAAGGGAGAGATTCACTTAAGTACTGGCTGTATTCTTAAATTTCATGCCAATAGTGCTTCACTTGCCTTACTCTTGTCCTGGCCTTGTTATGCATAGTCAAATCATTTGACTCCTTTTTTCTTGTTGTTTTAGTGAAGCACTGAAAAGGTTGGACTTAAAAGCCAGCACTTATACAACTGTACTTACTTTTGACTTTAAATCCGTACTTTTTTTAAAAAATATATTTTTTTAGTTGTAGATGGACACAATAATTTTATTTTTATGTGGTACTGAGAATCGAACCCAGTGCCTCACACATGTGAGGAAGCACTCTGCCACTAAGCCACAGTTCTAGCTCATAAATCCATACTTTTAACCTCAACTCTATGCCTTGCTTTTTAATCCTAAAAATGAAATCGCAATTATAAAATGTAACCGTATATGAAATATTACAATCATCACACTGATGTTCTTTTTATCAGTAGGATCAAATGCTGCTAAGAATTAGATTGAGTAACTAAGTAACTAGATTAACTTCCAAGGTGTAAAGGTAGAATATAAGGTTCAGTAGCTCAAAACACCTCATGAATTTTTAAGGTCTTATGTCATTAAGAAAAGAAATACTTAAATGCCTTCTATTCCAGGCACAATAATACATTTATGTACAATTTTTCAGTTAGTTCTCAGATCTGCTTTGTGAAATAGAAGTTATTCCATGTTACAGATCAAGAGATGTATATAGAGACTAAAGAACTATCCTAAAGGGCTGGGGATGTGGCTCAAGCGGTAGCCGCTCGCCTGGCATGCGTGCAGCCCAGGTTCTATCCTCAGCACCACATACAAAGATGTTGTGTCCGCCGAAAACTAAAAAATAAATATTAAAAAAAAAGAACTATCCTAAAGTCATGCAGCAAGTAGTGATATAGCCAGGATTTTGACCTAGTATGTACACCACAAAATTTAAATATGTGTGTGTATATAAATCTGTTTCATTTTCTCGAAGTGGCTGCTATTTTTTTGTTGTTTTGCATAGCCCATTTCCAAGTTGTGAACCAGCTACTATTTTGAATTTATATATGTCTTTAATTATCTGGATACTGTTTTATTATGAAATCATCTTAATCCTCTTATTCTTGTGATGGATATGAGTCCTTAGTTTACTGTTCTTGAGGGGTGGTTTTGTTGTTCTGCTGTTTCAGAGGCTGCTCCACACGGTGGCAGCAGCGGGCAACAGTAAATACTAGACTCACTCTGGAAATGAACACTTCAAGGGCATTCTGCCTTAGTTTTCTGAGGAAGCACTTCAAAGGGCATCCTATATGTGAAAGCACTAGAGTATCTGCAGAATGACTTTGAAATCTCCTAATATGAGAGTAAAATGTTGACCAAGAGCTAACAGCTCAGATGGGTGCAGTCACACATGCTTTGAATCCCAACTCATGAGGCCAAGGCAGAAGTGTCACAAGTTCAAGGCCATCCTGGGTAACTTAGCAAGACCCCGTCTTAAAAAGCACTGGGGATATGTTTAGTGGTAGTGTGTTTGCCTAGCAAGGCCTGGTTTGATTCTCAGAATTGGGGGAAAAAAGAAAAAAAAAAACTCTTGGGGTTATGTTGGCCTCCAGTCTTGTTCCAAGTAGTATTGTGCCTTGCTGAAATAATAGAACTTTATTATATTTTTACTTTGTCTTTTTGGGGGAGTATCACCTTGTTTTCTGCAGTTGTTTTGCCATTTATACTTTAGTTAAAGCTGAATTTCAGTGACATACAAGTTGATAGAAAAAGGTGGACTTTGAAGTAATAAATTCTCACTCTTATATTAAGCTAGGACTTTATGTTCACATTGCTTAATTTTCTTTTCTTTTTTTTTTTAGAGAGAGGTGAGAGAGAGAGAGAGAGGTGAGAGAGAGACTTTTTGATATTTATTTTTTAGTTTTCGGCAGACACAACATCTTTGTATGTGATGCTGAGGATAGAACCCAGGCCGCACGCATGCCAGGGGAGCGCGCTACCGCTTGAGCCACACCCCAGCCCCGCTTAATTTTCTTAAGTCTATTTTCTCTTCTGAAAAATGAAGAATACTCTCTTGGAGAGTTGTTGCGAGTATTACTTGAGCTTTTGCATAAAAATTGCCTATTAATACACCTGTTTTATAAGGTCATAGCTGTTACTATAGTCATTTTAATAGACATTAAAAGGCAAAGGCTAATGTCACTATGATATTAATTTAAAAGGTACTGATTCCTTTTATAATCTGTACAGATTGATACAGTGAAATCTGTTCTAAGGGAATTAGAGTTATTTTCAATTGTAAATTTTGTTCATTATTTTGAAAGCAAACCTTTATTCCAGATGAGGAAGCACTTTGAAGTTACAGGAAAGTAACCTCCATGATTTCTTCACAATTTCAAAAATTTTAGAAATATTATGTCACAAGTATATGTATATATACAAGAAACAAAATGCACTTTAGATGATAGTATCCTCTAGTTTTTATTCATACATTAGGATTTTTTTTTCTTCCTATGGTTTTTATTTTGCTCTCAAAGTCATTTTGGGGGTATTTCTACTTAGCATATTCATGTTAAAATCTCCTCAAGGGACTCCCTGGGTAGCCCCACCATACATGCTTTGCTTTTTATTTTTGATCTTAGTTTTCCTGAGGCCCTTTGGCTTACTGCAGAGTTCCTTTGATCTTTGTCATCTAGGCCTTCTGTCAGTCTCAAGATCAGGGAGTATCCCTTTTCTATTGCTTGATTTCTGCAGAAGTGTAAACTGATGATGATAATGATGATTTTGCACTAGATATTTAACCCAGAGACACTTTACCACTGAGCCACATCCTACTCTTTTGTTTTTTATTTATTTCTAAGTTTCTGAGGCTGACCTTGAACTTGTGATTCTTCTTTCTCAGACTCCCAAGCCACTGGGATTAACAAGTGTGCGTCCCCTTGCCTGGCGTGTAGACTAATTAGTAAAAAAAAGGGTTTTTTTATTTGCTGAAGGTTCTTTTGCACAAGCAACATACTCAAAACAGTCTTAACTTAGATCTGGTATAGTATTTTTTTTTTTAATATATATTTGAGACAGGGTCTCCCTGAGTTGCTTAGGCCCTCATAAAGTAGCTAATGTTGGCTTTGAACTTGTGATCCTCCTGCCTGAGCCTCCTGAGCCACTGCAATCTTCTATTAATTAAAACTTTTGCTGAAAAACCATTTTATGAAAACATTTTTCTTCTTAGAAGAAGGTATGTATTTCAACTGTGTGCTAGCCAACACATAGAATGCAGCATATGATTGTGATAATAGTTCTCAACCAGGGGTAATTTTGTTCCCCAGGGGATATTTGAAAATGTCTGGAAACATTTGGTTGTCATAACTGATGGGAGGAAAACTACTGGCATCTTGTGGGTAGAGTCCAGGGATGCTTTAAACAACCTACAGTGCAGAGGATAGTGTGTCCCCACACTCACCCCTACCAGGCCTAACTATCAATAGTGTCTAGATCATAAAACCTTAGAGATTAGATGCTTGAGCATCCCTTGATGTGAATATCCAGAATGCTTCAAAATCTGGAACTCTTTGAGCACTGACTTAATGCCACAAGTGGAAAATTTACTTTATGTGATGAATTGCATTCAAGATGTTAGCACTCTGAAACTATAGTTTAAAGTAATCTTTAGGCTGTGTATAAGGTATATATGAAATAAAATAAATTGTGTGGGGCTAGGGTTGTGGCTCAGTGGTAGAGGGCTTACCTAGCAAGTGTGAGGCACTGGGTTCGATTCTCAGCACCACATATGAATAAATAAAATAAAGGTCAATTGATAACTAAAAAAAAATATTTAAAAAAATGAATTGTGTTTTTAGACTTGGGTCCCATCCCTGAGATAGCTTATTACGTGTGTAATACTTTTCAAATATTCCAAAATTTGAAAAAATAAGAAATTTAAAACATTTCCAAACATTTATCTGGTTCCAAACATTCCAGATAAAGGATATTCAGCCTGTGTAGACCTCAGAGCCAGAGTGGCTGCTATGGCTCTGAGGTGAGTTCTGGGTTGGCTGACAGCTAAAAATGTGGCTTTTAGCAAGTTATTTAAAATGAGCTTCACTTTTCTCATTTGTAAAATTCTTATTTTACCGGATTATTTTGAAGATGGAGGAATAATTTATTTAAAATTTGAATAATGCCTGACATGTATCAAATATTTAATAAACTGCAACTATTCTTGAACATATTTAACATACACCTTTGGTTGTTATAATTTTTATTTAGGCTTTAGAAATCTTGTGCAGTTTAAGATGATAATACTGAAGAAGTTAAGTCTGTCTAGATTATTTTCTAAGCTCAAGGAAGATTTTTGTCAGAATATATTTGGTATTAATGGGGACTGTGTTAAATTGTCAAAGATAGGTTTAAACTGTGTAGAAAAAAGTAATTATGTCAATTTAGTGCCTTAATAAAGGGATTTCTTCAATTCTTAAATATATTTTAATAAGTAATAGTAATACAATTAAGATATTATACATTGGTGAAATTAGAAATGCAGCTTGTTACTCATACCAAATGTCCATAAAGAAGTTAGGGAACTTGTGGAATTTTAGGCGTGTATGAGTGTCATTATGTGGTAGGCACTTGAAAGTAATATAGGTGATTTGCTCAGTCTGTGTCTTGAGTTTCTCAAGTGACTAAAGTTACATTTGATACTAAAGGAGGAACTGCTGTTAATTTCTGCAGAATTGAAGTGTTGAGTAAGTGGACTCATTGGAGACTGCTTTGATGTCAGGCCCACAGTCTTGAATTTCCCATTACTTGATCTGAACACTTTTCTGTCTCTGCTTATGGAGAAAGTGAATACTTCCCCCCCCCCCACCCTATTATATAATACACTTTGTGGAAATTGTTTTCTATGTGTTCTCAACTTTTTTTTTTCTTCTCTTAAAATCATTGTTTTTACCATATCATATTAATGCCAATTTAGGGTTTTTTTTTTAAATAATCTCATTGCAGGGGGATTAATTTAAATTTACAGAAAAGTTATAAAAACAGTTCAGAAAGTTGGTTTTTTTTTCCTTTTTTTCTAGTGGCTGTAGCAAGATATTTAAAATTCAGGCTCTGGAACCAGACTTGAGTTTGATTACTGGTTCTGCCATTTCTTAGCTGTATGGTTTCCCTAAGCTTTAGTATTCTCATCTGTAAAATGGAGATTAAATATAGTTGTTCTGTCATAGGATTGTTGTGAGCATTAAAGGACAGAGGACTTGGGACTAGGGATGTAGCTCAGTGGTAGAGTGCTCACCTTGCATGTGGAAAGCACTGGGTTCGATCCTCAGCACCATAAAAAAATAAAGATATTGTGTCCATCTACAACTAAATATATATATATATATATATATATATATATATATATATATATATATATATATATATATATATATATATATATTTTTTTTTTTTTTTAAGAAAGGACATGGGGCCGGGGTTGTGGCTCAGTGGTAGAGTGCTTGCCTAGCATGCGTGAGGCACTAGGTTCCATCCCTGGCACCACATTACAAATAAACAAATAAAATAAAGTTATTGTGTCCATCTACAACTAAAAAGAATTTAAAAAAACAGTTTATTAAAAAAAGGACAGAGGACTTGCAGAGCTCTAATACTAAACCTACTATAGAGTAAGCTGCAATAATGACAAACATATTCTCTTTTGTATAGTGATTGTGGTGCTGGATATTAGTGATTTTAAAGATTAAAATTTTAAAAGTTGAGGACAATTTTACAACAAATGAACTTTATATTATTACTTACCATATCATTGCAGAATTATTTTTACAAAGTAAAATATACCTTTGAAGCAGTTCTCATCAGAAATTTCCTAAAAACTGAATCTGTTGTATGTATAGTTTGAGTTGCTTACCAGAAGTTGAAAGTTGATTCTCATTTTCCTTTAAGATGATCTCAAGGCTCTAATTTGGTATGGGAATATTTTACTCTCAAAAGGGAGATCATAAGTGGTGTGAGAGAGAAGGCTTTGTTTGGTTCATATTGCAGCATGCTTTCATGAACTTTAGAAACTTTGGGCTAAGTAACTCTTTGTTAGGGGAACACTTTTTTCTGTTGGTATTTATTTGTAGTGTTTTGCTTTTGAGAATATTTGCATTTTGTCAGACTATATCTTAAGCCACATAAAATGAATTTTATTATTTGTTAATCTTGTTTGTTAATAAGTAATCAGACTTTCTTGCCATGAGGTATGTTGGCTCCACTAGGCAATTTTAGCTTTCATTCCAAGGAAGAACATTGGGAAAATGGAATATTATGGAACACGATGTGGTCGACTTGTTTTCAGTTGGTGTTTTTGGACAGTATTTTAGCTTATAGTATAAGCTTCAAAATTTACTTGTTTATGAGGGGGAGACATTTTACTGGTACTACACAATCATTGTGTCTATGAGGAGAGAATAATGACTGAAATTCTTAGATTAAGTACATTTTGCCTTGTTTTTTACATGTCATTTGAGGCCACTCTGTAAAGGAGATGACAATTTTCTAAACTGTTGCTTAATGGATGAAAATATGTAAATCACATGTTTCTTTAAATAGAAACAGTTTTGATCAGTTATCTTAATTGCTTTCAATTTTTTTCACTTTATTCAGGTTGTTCATTGACACCTGCCTGCAAAAAAAAAAAAAAAATTATAAACTGAACAGAAAAACCGAAGCATAAAGTTTTTCAGACTATTGTAACTTTGAAGTTCATTGTTAGAAATCAAAGCCCTCCAAATACTAGTTTAATTAATAGGAGGAAGTCACCATTACAGAAAAATGATGTTTCTTGGGTTCTTAGGTTATGAAGGAGAATAGCATGTAGGGTGAAAAGCATTCTAAGAGACAGAGAAATGTGTGAGGTTTCTCACAAAGATGCTTCTGTCTATAATATTCCATTCCAAGTATGTATCTAGACTTTCTCCTAAAATTCTTTTTTAAGGATCATTTTTATTCTAACCATACCCACGGTTCCAGCTTGCTCCTTTAAAAAAAAAAATGAGGTCAAATTTATGTCCTCAGAATTTCTGCATATGAAATAGATATAGCTTGTAAATCAGATTTTATAGCTGAATAGTAAATTTTGCTACTTTAAGTACTGATAGGATATGATTATCTCTGAAATATACAAAGTAGAAAAGTCTTCATATAAGTCTTCATGTCACCTCTCTGGAAATAATTTTTTAAAATTTATTTATTCCAATTTGTTATATATGACAGCAGAATGCATTTCAATTCATATTACACATATAGAGCACAGTTTTTCGTGTCTCTGGTTGCACACAGAATCACACCATTCGTGTCTTCATTCATGTAATTAGGATAATGATGTCCATCTCATTCCACTGTCTTTCCTACCCGCATGCCTGCTCCCTCCTCTTTGCCTTATCTAAAGTTCCTCCATTCCTCCCATGCTCCCCTACCCATCCCCATTATAGATTAGCATCCTCATATCAGAGTAAACATTTGACATTTGTTTTTTTGGGATTGGCTAATTTCACTTAGCATTATATTCTCCAACTCCATTCATTTACCTGAAGATGCCATGATTTTATTCTCTTTTAATGCTGAGTAATGTTCCATTATGTGTATATACCATATTTTTTTAATCCATTCATCTACTGAAAGGCATCTAGGTTGGTTCCACAATTTAGCTATTGTGAATTGATGTTTTGCTTCTATTATCTTTCTCCCTGAGCTGCTTTTCTCCCTTTCTCTCAGTTGAAGTTCACAGATCTAGGGACTTATGTAAATGCTGGAGACGAGATTAGTAAGTACTCAGATACTGGAATCAGACATGGACCTTGAGTTTAGGTTCAAGCAATATCTTTTTTTGGCTGCATTGACCTTAAGCAAGTCACTGAGCTTTTAAGCCTGTTTTTTTTATCCAGAGCAGGTGAATTTTAATAGCAACCACCTCCGAGTTTTTAATGAGGATTTAATGGCATGTAGTAAGTTCCAATAATTTTTTTAACTATTATAATCTTTTATCCCTTGGGAATATAACTTGATTAGGCATAATGTAAAGTAAGCCAAAATACAAATTGCTTACCTTAACAAAAAGTTGAGATGACTCCAGGGGTCCATAAAGAACTATCTAATAGAAGAGACATCTTCTGGGCATAAGGGTGCATGGCTGTAATACCAGCTACTCAAGAGGCTGAGTCAGGAGGGTTGCAAGTTCAATAGCCCCTCCTGGGTAACTTATCGAAACCTTATCTCAAAAATTAAATATTAAAGGGGGAGGCTGTGGCTGTTAAAAAAAAAAACAAAACAAAAAAAACAGTGGTAGAGCCCTCTGGTTCAATCCCTAATAGTACAAACCAATCAACCAACAAAGAAGTCTGTTGATGAGGCAGAAAAAAGATTTGTCTAAAAAGAGTGTGACTGTATGAGTATTTACATATGCTTTTGTGGACATATAGGTATTAAAAACTTTATATATACATATCTATATTGCATTAGGTCTATGAAGGGAAAAGGTAGGGAATGTTTAGAACTTAACCATAATTAGGAGGCAAGATGAAAAAGAAGGTAGGTTTTGGGGGTTTGATTGTTTTTTTACTACAATGGGTATATTTCTTTGTAAAACCTGCAAGCCAACTTTTTATAAGTCAGTTCATGTATTGAGAAAGCTCATTTAAGAAACCCTATTTATAAATTTGTTTTTAAAGCAAATCTTTGTTTCCCAACTCCCTTTCTGTGTTAGAAACTAACTTTTCTAACATTATAGCAGTTTTTCCTAAGAAATGCCAGTTTTCTAGGGAGGATACATTGCATATGATTATCTTAACAATTCAAAATCAAAGTGCTGTATCAAGTGAGAGGGCATAACTTTGTTTTAATATTTCAGGGAAATTAAGGCAGTTACTATAAGGGTTGAATTTGTTGTTCTGTGATTTTTTTTTAACTAAATCCCATGCTTATGATATTATATTATTGTCTGGAGAAGTAAATTTTAATTTCAATCTGTAATTTTAAAAGTTTATTTTTTAAAAACAAACAATATGTGTTCAAAGTACAAAATTCCAAAGACACATAGTGTAAGCATCAACAAATGATGGTCCTTGCCACCTAGTTGCTCTCTTAAAGACAGTCCTTTTCTTTATCTTTAATGTGACTGCTTATTTCAGGTTTCCATTAGAGTGGAGGAGGCAGTTCACTGACTAGGAGAACTTGAAGCACTTCCTCATGGCCTGTCTCAGGACATTTCTGGAAACATAACTATCTGGATGTGAAGATTAGGAGATAAGAGTAAGAGCTAGAATGGAAAGAACCTCTAGGAATTTTAGAGGAGCAGAGGTTTGGCACAGGGCAGGAGGGCATCCCCTCTAGCCTGTCCCTGACACAGGCAGTGACTGACACTGATCACTGTTCTCTTCATCATCTTTGCTCAACAGTTTAATCTTTTGATCTGATCTTATTATATCTTCAAGTAGTTGACTTTTATCTCTTGTTTTAATATGACGATAAGTGAAGTCGCCTATTTATTTATTTATTTATTTATTGAGAGAGAGAGAGAATTTCAATATTTTTCAGTTTTCTGCAGATACAACATCTTTGTTTGTATGTGGTGCTGAGGATTGAACCCAGGCCGCACACATGCCAGGCAAGCGCGTTACCGCTTGAGCCACATCCCCAGTCCGAAGTTGCCTATTTAAACAACCAGAACTTATACTTCATTAGCTTCATTATATACTCAGTTTAATTTCCAGTTGCTAATGATAACAGAGGAATTTTAATTGCTCATTCTGTTTAGCATCCTTCTGTTCTATTCCTGTTCTTTTTAGAAATTCCAATTCTTGCTTTTTCTTCTTTGTTTTCTATTATAGGGCCTTTTTATTTAGCTTAAAAGAAAAAAAAACAAAAGAATTTCATTAGCAGAAATGGTAATTGTAGTAGGAGGCTTATTTTAGACAACTGGAAATCAAGATTGGGCATGTATTGGCAGCAGTAGATCAGAATAGGCATTTGATCTTTCAATATGACATTCTGATTTTTTATACTAAAATAAGATTAATCAACTTAATTAAGCATGAGAAATAAAATATCTTTTCCTGCTCATGAAATACGCAGAGGGGATTGTTTCAGTCTTCTTATGCCTTTTAGTTTTCACATAATCTTTTGCTAAGTGGGTCTGAGATTTTTATCTTGGAATCTTTGTTCTAACCACCATATTACAGTTCGAGATTATTCTATTTATGCCGTCATTATCTTTTATATAATAATGGGTAGTATTATAAGTGTATTATTTGTTAAATTCTCTTCATTTAACTTTAAGGCAAATCATATAGTAGAATAATCTTCAAGCTATGCATATAATGTAGATATTAAAACCAGTAGCTAAATTATAGCCACTACGTTTTTTGAAGCTAATGAAGTATAAGTTCTGGTTGTTTCTAAACTCCATTTCTCAAGGTTTTTTTAAATTTTGTTTTCCCCCTTTGGTACAAGGGATTGAACTCAAGGTCACTCAACCACTGAGCAGCCACATCCCCAGCCCTTTTTTATATTTTATTTAGAGACCAGGGTGTCACTAATTTGCTGAGGCTGGCTTTGAACTCTCGATCCTCCTGCCTCAGCCTCCCAGGTTGCTGGGATTACAGGCGTGTTCCACTGTGCCTGGCTGGGTTGACATTTTTTGAGAATAATTTATATATATACTTGCTGAAGTTTTTGTTTGTTTGTTTGTTTTTAAAAACTAAATTTTTTTTAGTTGTAGATGGAACAATACCTTTATTTATTTTTTAGTGCCTCACACATGCTAGGCAAGCACTCTACCACTGAGCCACAACCCCAGCCCTGTCATGTCATTATACTTGAGCAGATTTATATCCAGCTTCACCTTGTTAATCTTTAGTAACACTGGATTCTTACTACAAAACATTTTAAAATTCGCTTATTCATGGCTGTAGGTTAATATTTTTGTGAGATTTTGAGTGTTTTTAAATTTTTAATAACTAGATGTTCATTGATTATAGATTTTTTAGTTATATTAGAAATAATCTAATTTTGATAAAGTGTTGACTTCATCTTGTAACTACATAATTCACAAATTTGAGTTCAGATGAAGGTGTATTTTCTTATCTAGGATAGCAATTTTTAATTTACTGTACTCTGAAACAAGGATATATTTGGAATACTGTTCATTGAGTCTACAGTTTCATTGGTTATAAGATACATGATTATTTTTTGTGTTACTAGAAAAGAAAAGTGTTTTCTTTCTTTTTTTTTCTCTTATGTTACTAGAGATTGAACCCGTGGCCTCACGTATGCTAGGCAAGCTCTCTACCATTGAGCTAAATCCCCACCCTGAAAAGTTTTCTCTTAAACTGCCAGGCCATTGATTGTAAAATGCATACCAATTTCAGAGATCTTAATGTGAAAAACTATAACTTATACTTAATGAACTATGGAAGTATAACCATCTTAAATTTGTATAAGACTATCTAAAGCACTTCTACATATGTCATTTGATTTTTTTATTCTCAAACTTAATTAACCTATGAGATGGATTCAGTTTTCCCTAGTTTTCAGCCAAGGAAACCCAATCTTCAGAGTTATATATTCTCTTAGCAGCTGGTCTCAAGTCCACCTTTTCCTACTACAAGACCTGTACTATGATCAACACTATCACCTCCCCATTATGCATACACATCTATAAAATAATTTGGTCTGAGCCAAGTGCGGTGGTGCATGTCTGTAATCCTAGTGACTTGGGAGGCTAAAGTAGGGAGATCATTAGTTTTCAAAGCCAGTGTTAGCAATTTAGCAAGACCTTAAGTAACTTGGTGAGACCCTCTCAAAATAAAAATAAAAAGAGGGTTGAGGTTGTGGCTTAGCAGTAGAGCGCTCGCCTAGTTCGTGGGAGGCCCTGGGTTCGATCCTTAGCACCACATAGAGATAAATAAAACAGGGGTATTGTGTCCAACTACAACTAAAAAATAAATATATTTAGGAAAAAGGGGGAGCTAGGAATGTGACTTGGTGACAAAGCACCCTGAGTTCAATCTCCAATACCAAAAACAAAATTGACCTAGATTTTCCCATTATTTGATATATATTTCTTATTTAGACTTCATTTTTATGGCTGTTAGTATGTCTTTATAATTTGAATACTATTAGAATAGTTAATGTACATTTTTATAATAAAACATGTGGACTCTGCTAATAGATATAATTCTGGATTGCCTTGACCACTAGGAAGCCATATATATTATTCCTGGTGTCTTATATATGTTTTAAAAATATATATTAAAAATATATTTAAAAATATGTATATTTGCCTGACTAGATAAAATGTCCAGGAATGGTTATGAGTTGAGATCTATAAAGTGATCCAGCAAAGGTTGAATAAGTGTTGGACATCATTGTGCTGTTCTGGGTGCATCAAGGTCATATCTGTTTGTTTCCCAGGTGGTGGCTAATGCTGTGGCAGCATTATCTGAAATCAGTGAGTCTCACCCAAACAGCAACTTACTTGATCTGAATCCTCAGAACATTAATAAGCTGCTGACAGCTCTAAATGAGTGCACAGAATGGGGCCAGATTTTCATCCTGGACTGCCTGTCTAATTACAACCCTAAAGATGATCGGGAAGCTCAGAGGTCAGTCTGTTTTCCTGGATAATAGCTAAGAGTCTTGCCAGATTCAATAAGTTATAGTTTCTACTGTTAGAATCATAGTCTTTATGATTGAGGAAATTGAGGGACATGTGGGGTAGACATTGTTATCCCCAAAACATTTTTCTCACTGAATTCAGGAACATTCTAGGTTGTGGAGTAAACCATGCCAAAAATAACACTTTCTAAGAAATGTATGCTTTTCATTTCTTATTTGAGCAGTACCTTTGCTAAACCTCCCTCATTGTCTCCCATGTCTTAGTTCCTAGCCATTTGGCAAATAAAAGGTTATTGAATGTTTGCAGTGATAACACTTTTCATTCTGATACATAGTAAGTGACTTCATACTATAGTTATTTAACTGAACTATACCTATAATTTAGTACTAGAAAAAGCATGTTAAAGTCAGCAAAATATATGCTGCCTCCCATTACCTATAGAAATCATATGAGTCTGAATTTGGAGATTTTGGAAATCACATCTTGATCTTTTTAGCCCTTTACTTCCTTAGTGTTACAAATTTTCCTTTACTGTTAGAAATGACTACTGAATTCATCTACACATACATATTTTTTATTTATCACCAATTTTTATTGAGCATTTTGTGTATGTAGACAATGTACTAGGCAGATACTTCTGAAGAAACATTGGCTCTTCATTAAAGTTGACATTTTAATTATGTTAAATAAGAACCTTCCTTGCTTGTCTGAAACTGATTCCCAAGCTATTAGAATGTAAACACTCTTCAGTTCACCAGGAAATTATTCCCTATGGACTTAACTAACACCTCCAATATTTTTCTTCCATCATTGAAAGTACAAAATGTGGAAAGAACTTTACTTAGAATTTTATTTTTTGTTGGTTATTGACATTAACACTCATTCATGCATTCACTCAGTAAATATTCAGCCCATGCTGTATGATAGGTACTCTGTAGGCTCCAAGGATACAGCAGTGAACAGACAAAACTCAGGATCCTCATGGAGGATTTATTCTGAGGGATGGGTGTAGGAGTATGTATAATATGCATAATATGATACAATATGTAATATGTCAGATGGTGATAGGTGCTAGCAAGTAAAACAAAAGAAAGGAAAAGATTAAGAAATGCTAGGCATTTGGAGGTGAGGGATTGCAGTTTTTAAGAAGAGTAGTCAGAGAAGGCTTACTGAGAAGGTAAATCAGTAAGGTGAGGAATCAGCCAAGTAGGTATAGGAGAGAATAACATAGCCTGCATATCTTGTATTCTTAATATAGATAGTAAGCTAAGGAAAGTTATATTGTCCAGAACTATCAAAAATAGATTAGTTCCTGAGAACACTGCATAGATAATTAAATATCCAATATTTCATGAGGCATCTATGCATAGGTGGCAGGGACTAGGAGAAGGGGAAGAAGTTGGGAGAATATTACAATGATGTTCTGATATTTAAAAAAAAAAAATTCAGAACTTTTCTTATTATCCTGAGGCATGAGTTGGGTAGTTTTTCTTGCCAACTCACTTCTCTATCTTACAGTGAAACCTTAAATCACAAGTGGGTTGTTGTCTCTTACTACGAAATAACTCTCAGAATGCTTAATTTGACTTCTTATAGGTTGAGTAGAAATGGGCTGTGAGGCAGGGAGCCCTAACATAATATGGGGAGACAAAAGAGGACTATAAAACCAGAAGGTAAATGGCATGAGCTCAAGTGTTTGGGGTATCACTAATTTCCTTCCAGTTTGAACATTCCCTGTTGCTGGTTTCCTGATGTCTTCTGATATCCCTGCTCTGCCTGTAGTTTTCTGGGAATGAAGCTTCTGCAGTGTCGGATCCCCATTTGACTAAGCATGGAGATTTGACTTTTCTAACTGATTCTTTAATTTCTTGATACCTGGGCCATGGGACTCTGAGCATTACCTCATAAAATGGATTGAGCAAAGAAATTACAACCTAAGGTATTAATTTTCCTTTTCTGCCCTCAGCATCTGTGAGCGGGTAACTCCCCGCCTGTCCCATGCCAACTCAGCCGTGGTGCTTTCAGCGGTGAAAGTCCTAATGAAGTTTCTAGAGTTGTTACCCAAGGATTCTGACTACTATAATATGCTGCTGAAGAAGTTAGCTCCTCCACTTGTCACTTTGCTATCTGGGGAGCCAGAAGTGCAATATGTTGCCCTGAGGAACATCAACCTAATTGTCCAAAAAAGGTTGGAAATAGTGAATTGGTGATTAAAGTGTTTGTAATTTTGAAATAAGTTTAATATCAATATTTGATAGGTCATTGTTAATCATTTTTTAAATTTATGAAAATGAAAACAGGGTTTGATTTCTAGCATTGCAAAGAAAAAGTAGAGGAGTAAGAGGAAGTTTGTAATTTTTTTTTTCCTGGGTGGTGGAATGGGAAGAGGTATAGATTTAATACAGACTCAGAAGGATATATCAATAAATATGTGCCTTTACCTCCCTTTTTTGTGTTTATGTGTTCCACAGGCCTGAAATCTTAAAGCAGGAAATAAAAGTCTTCTTTGTAAAGTACAATGATCCCATCTATGTTAAACTAGAGAAATTGGACATTATGATTCGTCTGGCATCCCAAGCCAACATTGCTCAGGTCAGACTTTAAGTAGTCTCAAATGTATGATGACTTAGACCTTAAGGTCTGGTGACTTAGAGCTTAAGGTCTGGCCTTCAGAAGAAGTGAGGTTGCTATTTTAGAATCCTTATTTATTACCCACTTCCTCAATATTTGACAGGTTCTGGCAGAACTGAAAGAATATGCCACTGAGGTAGATGTGGACTTTGTTCGAAAAGCTGTGCGGGCCATTGGACGATGTGCCATCAAGGTGGAGGTATGTGTCCAGTGGGAATTGAAATCACAAATTTTGTGTTTCTGAGTGATTTCATTCCTCTCTTTAAAACATATTTTTTAACAATTATTATTATTTTTTTAGTTGTACATGGACATAATACCTTTTATTTATTTTTATGTGATATACTGAGAATCAAACCCAGTGCCTCATGTGTGCTAGGCAAATGCTCTAACCCAGTCCCTCTTTGAAATATATTTTTAAAGTTTATCAAAATAAGAAAGAACATAGTTAGTAGATTAAAGGTTTGTTTTTTTTTCTTTTCAGTACTAGGGACTGAAATCAGGGGTGCTTTGCTGCTGAATACTCTGCAGCTTAGCAAGACTCTTTCTCAAAATAAAAAATAAAAAGTGTTAGGGATGTAGCTCAGTTGTAAAGCCCCTGGGTTTAATCCCCGAATCCCCAGTACCCCAGAAAGAAATTAAAAAAAAAAACTCAACATGAATTTTTCTTTATTCATTTTATTACTTTTATATTTTGATAGTAGGGATTGAACTCAGGCATGCTTAACCACTGAGCCACATCCTCAGCCCTTTTTATATTTAATTTAGAGATAGGGTCTCACTAAATTGTTTAGAGCCTTGCTAAGTTGTTGAGGCTAGCCTCCCAAGATGCTGGGACTACAAGTGTGTGCCACCACAGAAAATAACAGTTGTCTTTTTTTTTTATTTTGAGAAAGGGTCTCCCTGAGTTACCAACTTTGTGCTTGAACTTGCTGTATTCCTGCCTCAGCTTCCTGAATTGGTGGGATTACAGGTGTGCTGCCGTCTACCTAGCATTTTTATTACATTTTTGCTTGGGGTAGTTTAAATTATTATAGGACTTTTAGAAGATTTTATTAAGGAAATATTCTGTTTCTCTTATCTCCTTGATGTCCCTCCCCGCTCAGGGGTGAGAGGTACTATTTTATTTTAATGCAGCAGATATCATCCAACTAGAATGAAGGCTCTTTTTTTTTTGTTATTGAGGATTAAATCCCTGGGGCACTTTACCGAAGAGGTATATCCCTAGTCCATTTTATTTTGAACCGAGGTCTAAGTTGCCTAGGCTGGCAACTTGTAATCTTTCTGCCTCAGCTTCCCAGCCTGTTGGGATTATAGTTGTCTAGCATATATATAGTACTACCATGTCTAGCAAGATGAGGTTCTTTTAAAAAATATTGTTATGCTGGGTGCCGTGGCACATGACTGTAATCCCAGCTACTTTGGAGGCTGGGGCAAGAGGATCATAAATTCGAAGTCAGCCTGAGCAAATTTAGGGAGATTCCATCTCAAAATATAAAAGTCTGAGGTTGTGACTAAATGGAAGAGCACTCCTAGGTTCAAGTCCCAGTATCTCAAATACAAGCAAAAAATATTGTCACAATAAAATTGACATTCCCCAAAACTAAAAATAATTCTTAATCTTATTGAATGACCAGCTCATGTTTAATTTCCCCTAATTAGCATCAGACTATCTTTTACATTTGGCTTGTTCAAATCAAAATCTAAGCAAGGTCCACACCTTACATTGGGTTAATATGTCTTTTAAGTCTTTTATTTACTTATCTTAGTGTCCCTTATGAGGAATTATTACTTATTGAAGGCTCACAGAATTTCCCAGAAGCTGAATTTGGTTTGTTATATATTAGTGATTTTTTCGATCTCATTTCTCTATCCCCTTAAAATATTTAAATCTAGAGGCTTGGTAAAATTCATGTTGAGTTTTTTTGTTTGTTTCTTTTTGGGATACTGGGATTTGGGGATTGAACCCAGGGGCTTTACCACTGAGCTACATCCCCAATCCTTTATATTTTTTATTTTGAGAAGGGTCTTGCTAAGTTGCCTAGGGCCTCACTGAGTTGCTGAGGATGACCTCAAACCTGTGGTACTTCTGTTTTAGCCTCCTGATTTCCTGGGATTACAGGTGTGTGCCTAGGCATGTTAAGGGTTTTTGACCAGAACACTTCTTAGGCGATGCTGTATACTTCCTTTGGTGTCTCATTAGGAATCACATTGTGGGTGATCCATAAAACGTGTGTAACGTTTGATAGATTGGTCTTTAATTTTTAGGATATGTGTTGAAATTGTTTTCTTTCTTTCTTTCTTTTCTTTTCTTTTCTTTTCTTTTCTTTTCTTTCTTTCTTCTTTTTCTTTTAATGGTGCTGGGGATTGAACCCAGGGCCTTGTGCATGCAAGGCAAGCATTCTACCAACTGAGCTATATCCCCAGCCCTGACACTGTTTTCTTTAAACCTATCACTTAGGCAGGCACAGTAGTGCATGCCTGTAATCCCAGCAGCTCAGGAGGCTGAGACAGGAGGATTTCGAGTTCAAACCTGGCCTCAGCAATTTAGCGAGACTCTAAGCAACTTAGTGAGACCCTGTCTCTAATAAAATATTAAAAGGGCTGGGGATATGGCTCAGTGGTTAAGCACCTCTGGGTTTAATCCCTGGTACCAATTTAAAAATAAATAAATAAATAAAATTTGGTGTGTATCTAGAACTTCTGATGTAGATAAACGTTTTATAATTCAGTCTCTGCAGTAGTTTGCTGAAATTAAGTGCCTGATCATTAATCAATGCATCTGTATGTTTCAAATCTTGTTATGTTGATATAGTATTATTAGATAGATCATCTGTCTTCTCATTTTTTATGTTCCTTTTTCTAGCAATCTGCTGAGCGCTGCGTAAGCACATTGCTTGATCTAATCCAGACCAAAGTAAACTATGTGGTTCAAGAGGCAATTGTTGTCATCAGGGACATCTTCCGCAAATATCCCAACAAGTATGTCCAAATTCTTCTAACCTTCTTCCTTAAATCATTTAGGAAATGTTTAAGGCACTGGGAAGTTGGCTAGCCCGAAAAACCTGGTGTACCCCAAAGTGGCCTGGGTGTGAAGTGATGCTCCTCCCCCAGCAACACAGGAAAATTCTCTTTTTAATGTAACTTACCACACTAGGATACTTTATTAAAAATTGTAAATATAAAAAGTGGTTAGTACAGGGACTGAAACCTGAGTTTCACTCTGCTTTACTATGTTTTAGAAGAAATGATGCACTACCTTAACACACAGTGTCTTTGGCATAGATTAAAGTTAGCATATCAGAATCACTAAGTAGGAAAACTGTATATTGTTTGGGCATGCCCTTAGTTTATGCCCGTTACCCAGCCACAATTATGATTGTGTTCTTTTTCCTCAGAAATGTCTCAGTTTGAGTGATAAAAACTTATGGTCACCCGACCATAAAAGCAAGGAAGGTAACAGCTATACTCTTCACCTTACATGGTACCTGCTACTTCATGGGAAATTATAGAGCATATAATAGTAAATTACCAGTTTCAGACCTTTTCTGAAATGTCATAGCTGCTCTCATACAGATAAGCAAAATCTGTTTTCCCTTCACAAATTGCAGATTGAGGGGTCTTGGTTTATGGACAAATATTCTCATTTGGGATTGATTCTAAAAGATAGCAACTAAAAAATATGAATGAAATAAGAGCAGCTCTTCTGAGCATCCTAAATCTCATTTTGCCTTACAACCATAGGCATACCTGTACATAAGCTTCTGCCTAGTGATATGCTTAAGAATTAGTGGAAATAGTTTGACATAGGAATGGCTTATTAAGCAGTGTGTATATGTGTGTGTGTGTGTGTGTGTGTGTGTGTGTGTGTGTGTGTGTGTATTATAATTTTCTTAACTTTAGAAAATTTTGGAAAGTACATCATAGATTTTTGCCATTCTCCCAGAAAAAAAGAAGGGTCAGATTTTTAAACTTTTTAGAGTAAGAGTGGGGGTTGTATATCTTAATGATTGATAGAGAAGTGTGTCTGATTTGTCTTAATAAGTGATTATAATAGTAGTTTACTTCTAAGAAAATAGTCAAGAGCATCGTTTGATCGGTAGAAGTAGGGCTGACAAGTGTATTATTCAGTTGTCCAAATGTAATTTATTATATGGTGTTATCTTGATGTTTAAAATTATATTAGTGAAGGAGATGGATTCAGCATGATAAATATAGGTTCCTTAGACCTCTAAAACGAAATAAGTATTTGAATTACTTGTTTCTTTGGAAAACCAAGTCATTAGTGTGTGTGTGTGTGTTTTGGAGAGAAAAACAAAATAAAGTGGGGTTTTTATTCCTTTCTACCATGAAGGCAATAATAATATAGAGGAAAATTTTCTGATCTAGTAGTAAAAAAGATTGTTAGAAACACAAGATAGTACTATTGCCTTACACCACATGTTAATTTTTCTTTCTGAAAAGAATATCTGATAAGTTTTTATTAAAGTCTAGTTATTAAAACAATAGGAGCCAGGCGCGGTGGTGCCAGCGGCTCGGGAGGCTGAGACAGGAGGATCAAGAGTTCAAAGCCAGCCTCAGCAATGGCGAGGCGCTAAGCAACTCAGTGAGATCCTGTCTCTAAATAAATACAAAATAGGACTGGGGATGTGGCTCAGTGATCGTGTCCCCCTAAATTCAATCCCCAGTATCCCCCCACTCCCTGCAACAAAGAAAAGCATAATAGGAAATTTAAGGCATTTATGATCATTTGACTTAAAGTTCTTACGTTCTTTCAAATAAAAATTTTTATAATTCAGTGGTTTGGTTTAGGGTCCTTCTTCCATGGTTTTGCCTTTATCCTTCACTATTAAATGCAGTTCTGAGTTTTGTCCTTGGTAACCATAGTCCATTTTGTTGTATTAGGTATGAAAGTATCATTGCCACTCTCTGTGAAAACTTAGACTCACTGGATGAGCCAGATGCTCGAGCAGCTATGATATGGATTGTGGGAGAGTATGCTGAAAGAATTGACAATGCAGATGAGTTACTAGAGAGCTTTCTGGAGGGTTTTCATGATGAAAGTACCCAAGTAAGTCCTCAGCTGTCCTGTGTCCTAGATCTCTTTGGAAAGATCAGAGAAAGTAAAAGATAAGCAGTTTCTCGCTCGCTTCTCTCTCTCTCCCTCCCTCTCCCTCCTTCTCTCCCTCCCTCTGTGTGTGTATGTGTTTATATATATATATATATAGTATGTTCATTTTTATCCCCAAAGGGATAATCCTTTTCCAGTTGTACTGATTTCTAGTGTAATAAACTAACATAACTCAGACCCGTGGTTTTCAAACCAAGTGAGCAATAGAAACACCTGTGCTTTTTAAATACAGGTTGCTGGGCCTCACCCCCAGAGTCTGACTTAGTAGGTCTGAGATGTGCTTTACTGTTTGCATTTTGTACAAGATTCAGGTTGTTAGTGCTGCTGCTATTGCTAGTCCAGAACTGTACTTGACAGTAATCAGCTTTTTATTTTATTTCACATAAGGGTGAGTACACATTCCTGTTAGTAGTGGCCTTGGTTCATTACAGCAGGGATTTTCATGTGGGACTGTGGTAAAGTTTGAAAAGATTCTCTTCTGGATTAGTCTCCTTCCCATCTTCTGTCTCTCTTCCCTACAAAAAATTGAGGCTTAGGCCTAGAGAAGTAGACAGATTAGTAAGTTCTTTCTCCCTGGCATTTGTACTCATAGCAAATAGAAGTTCATGTGTGTAATCCATTATAGTAATGTTATTTATTTTATTATAGCTTTATCATTGAGTTACATTTCTTTATTTTGAGACAGGATTTTACTAAACTGCCTCTGGTCTTGCTAAGTTGCTGAGGCTGGCTTCGAACTTTAGATCCTCCTGCCCCAGCCTCCCCAGACACTGGGATTTAGGCATCTGGCCCATTATAGTAACAGGCTTAATACAGGGAACACATACAAGCCAGTAGCTTTGTGGTTCAACAGTCCACTTTTTTTTTTTTTTTTTTTGTGGTGTCAGAGATTGAATCCAAGACCTCATGCATGTTAGGTAAGCACTCTACTACTGAGCTACCCTAGCCCAGCAGTCCACTTCTAATTGACTGAGATCTGATAGAATTGCACAGTCTTGACTCTTGCCCTATCTGACAGATAGTTTCATCATCCCATCAAACTTTTAGCTTTGGTTAGAAAGAAATGAGGTAAGACTTGGTCAGGAAGCAGTTTATGCTGCTAGCCTGTTAGCATGTACTTTGAAAAATATAGGAGATAACCTGGCCCAGAAATAAGCCATTTTTTATGCCAAAAATGCAATTTTAGGATAGGATCCTAGTGAGTTTTCAATTAAATACCCTTGTATTTCAGAAGAATAACTTTGATTGCCATTATTGATACTGATTGAGTTTTAACTTTTTTCTCTTAACCAAAAATCAGACTGACTCCATAAGTAATTCATAGTTGGAGAAACATCACTTTAGAGATGATGCCAGGGAATAATATAGTGCCATTCACTTTATCTAATTTTGTTTGTTTAGGTTCAGCTCACTCTGCTTACTGCCATAGTGAAGCTTTTTCTCAAGAAGCCATCAGAAACACAAGAGTTAGTCCAACAGGTCTTGAGTTTGGCAACACAGGTAAGAAATCTGAAAAATGGGAGGGGTTGTTTTGTCTTATTTTAAAGTGTAGGAAATTATGAAACTTCCCAAGAAGGTAAAATAAGGGAAGTTTTCAAAAAGTATGGTATTTATTTACATTTTACTAAGTTATTATTATTAAAACAGTTTCTTTTAATATGTTCCACGCTGGTTGGTATAGCTTTTAAATAAGTTGACTGGCTGTAGTTTTCATGATAATTTATGAAAATTGAACTTAGATTCTGTAGGTTAATGGTGGATATATTTATGTGGAAACAATATCAAGTCTGATGGTACCCTCTCCTTTGTGACTTTGGTTTTCAAATAAAATACTATGCAGATGGGCTGGGGATGTGGCTCAAGTGGTAGCGCGCTTGCCTGGCATGTGCGGGGCGCTTTATAAAAATAAAGATGTAGTGTCCACCGAAAACTAAAAAATAAATATTAAAAAATTCTCTCTCTCTCTCAAAAAAAAAAAAAAATACTGTGCAGACAAGGCATATACCTCGGTAAAGTCTCACACATGGGTTGCCTTTCTCTTGGAAATAATTTTAAAGTGCTTCTGCTGCTTCCTTGCATTTTTAGATATTTTTGGCCCTCTTTGGAATTATATGACATTTTTGTTGAAGAAATTCAGATGGATTATAATTTCAGAAATATGGCCACTGATCTTAAAGACCAGGTGACCATTTTGGATCAATGAAATCAAAATAATTACTTTTACTAGTGTAACTAGTATAATGATTTTCAGCCCATCATGATTTAGTGATTTTCTTAATTGAATTTGAGAACAGATTGGCTGTCAGAATTAAGATGTATGCACATGGAATCAATTCAGATTTTTAATTTACCATTTTTTCTCCTTCTCTTTACAAATGGTATATATTATTAAAACTTAAAGTCCTGTATACGGCTTTGCTTAGTTCTCAGCTGTCATTTTTCCTATTACTAATTTTATACATTTTAAAAATTTATTTGTAAAGAGCACTTTGAAATCTTATCTGGTTCAAACTGAACATTGTAGACTTCTGAGTCTAGATTCTTGATTAATAACTCTGAGGTTATTTGTATTTCTTAAGATGAATTCAAAACAATTTCTTTTTTTCTTTTTTTGTGCACTCTATTTTAACTTCAAGTCCTTATGTAGAATGACAGAATTGGAGCAATTCACATTCTGCCAAAACAATTTCCAAAAGGAATTTTGACCTTGCTCCCTCTCTGCTCACCTGTAAATAATCAAGAAAGTGTCTTGGTTGTTTCCTCTGTTTTCATAAATTCTCAACTCACTTTCCATCTTCATTGTCTGTTAAAGCCTATGTGTTTGTATTTAGTAGGCAGCCTGGAAGAGCTGTGTTTTGGTTTCTTGTCAAGTTCAAACTCAATGTCATTATGTATCGGTATTTATAAAAATTTAAGTGAGAAGGATTCAAGATCCTTCGTTTTTACAGATAGTGTGAAATTCATCTGTGAACCAAGCCGGATTAATAGAAAGCTGGTTGTCTGGACTTGTTATATTTTAACACTAACAGCATTGCTTTTATTGAATCACAGTGGCACTATCAACCAGTAATGATTATCACGAGAAACTATCCTATTAGAGTTGTTTATTTCATTATATTTTCTTCCTTATGATACCCCATCAAATTTCTGACAAGTTTTAGATTTTCTGGTGCATTGATATGTAATTGACTACTCCTCAAAATGCCTTACCTGAGTGATCAAGTTTTTTTTTTTTTTTCCCATCACATTGGTTATTCAGTACCTTAGAGAATATGGAAAGTATTCAGGTTATTGTAGTGTGCATTTTTCTGCCTCTAGTTTTAACTTGTAGTCTTTAGCCTTAGATTCATTTTTGTAAGGTTTGTTAAAATGCTTTCCTGGGACAGGGCAATGTGTAAACAAACTATTCCTGATTTTAGTCTTTATAAGGATTAGTATAAAATGTTAGTAACAGCCACTTGTATAGTGCTTACAATGTTTCAGGTATTCTTTTAAAGCACTTTACATATTAACTTACTTAATACTAATAATAGCTAGTGCTGTTATTGTTCCTGTTTTGTAGATGTCAAAACTGAAACACTGAGAGACCTAAGCCCAGTTGGTATGTCTCGAGGGTCCATGTCCTTATCTACTATGCTATCCTACCCCTCTAGTCTGAAGATTAAGAATTATTTTGAGAATACATAATTTCTGCCTGAAGTACTATTGCATATAAGTCAGTATGCATAAGTGCATTTTATTAGTTTTAAGATATTTGTGTATGATCATTTTATGTTTGATTATACATAAAAGCACTTTCTCTAGGCTTGCCTTTTCTGTCCAGTTAATTAATGATATCTGAGGAATTGTCATAAGAGTAATTAAGTATATTTATGAAAGCCTTTTCCACTGAAAGTTTTTTCTTTTTCTCAAGTTTATAAAATAGTAACCTAATATTTATAGCTGGTGAGTATTAACTTAAGCACAGTATAGTCCACTGAATTGTGTTAATTTGAATTGGGTGGTAAGATTCTATTTTTGCCACTTTACTCTTTCAGGATATGATTGAGTAAATTCACTCTTTTCATATAATATTCAAATTTTCTTTCCACATAGAGGTCTAAGTGAGGAAGTTTCAGGTTATTATTTATAAATACTTCCTCAAGAGCAAATTATTCCTAAAAAAAATTAAAATATAATAAAATTAATTAATTAATTGCATCATTCTTTTCTATTCTTTAACCCTGGCATTTCAAATACTAGAGAAATTTTGATATGACCTATATATACTTTTTTCCTTTACATATGATAAACATTTCTGTTAGAATAATGCAACTTATGAATGTGATAGATTTTCTTGAGATAAAATTTGCCATTTTAATGCTTTATTAATTTTCTGTATCACAATATTCTTTTTTTTTTGTTTTTAACACTCAGTCTGAGTACAAATTAAATCATATACAACTGAGAAAAATAATTTGAAACTGTGTAGTCAAAACCACCAGGGATCTTTTTGAGATTCCGTACAGCACCATGAAAGTTGGTCAAGAACAAGTGCCTTACACAAGGCAGCAAACAGGAACCAAGAAGAAAGTGATTTATCATTTTCTAAGATAGATTGTTGTGATATGAAAGCACCTGTTTGCTATGTTCAGTATAAGAAATACTTTGAAAACACTAATCACAAAGACTCAAGAACTAAAGTTGCATTTCCTGGCCTAAAGAGTCATGTGTTTGAATGAAACCTTGTTCATCTTCAGGATGAAATTGCATTTAGAAAATTGCAGCTAATTACTAAAGATGTTCAGGGTAAAAAGTGCCTGACTTTCATGGCATGGATCATACTGTGACTTTAATATCTTTACATTTTCAAAAAATGGCATAAAAGAATTGAAGTTCATGTTGATGTGAAGACTACTGATAGTTATTTGCTTTGTTCTGTGTGCAGTTTTTTGTTTTTTAAAAAATTTTAATTCTATATGACAGCAGAATGCATTACGATTGATATTACACATATAGAGCATAATTTTTCATATCTCTGTTTGTACCCAAAGTAGAGTCACATCATTCATGTCTTTATGCATGTACTTAGTGTAATGATGTCCATCTCATTCCACCATGTTTTCTATCCCCATGCCCCCTCCCTTCCTCTCCCTCTCCTTTTCCCCTTTGCCCTATCTAGAGTTCATCTAATCCTCCCATGCCCCCTCCAACCACATTATAAATCAGCATCTTTAAATCAGAGAAAACATTTGGCATTTGGTTTTTGGGGATTGGCTAATTTCACTTAGCATTATATTCTCCAACTCCATCCATTTACCTGCAAATGACATGATTTTATTCTCTTTTAATACTGAATAATATTCTATTGTGTGTGTGTATATATATATATATATATATATATATCACATTTTCTTTATCCATTCATCTACTGAAGGGCATCTAGGTTGGCTCCACAGTTTAGCTATTGTGAATTGTGTTGCTATAAACATCTATGTGGCTATGTCCCTGTAGTATGCTGTTTTATGTTCTTTGGGTATAGACCGAAGAGTGGTCAAATAGTGGTTCCAGGGCTGGGGATGTGGCTCAAGCTGTAGCAAGCTCGCCTGGCACACGTGTGGCCCGGGTTCGATCCTTAGCACCACATACAAACAAAGATGTTGTGTCCACCCAAAACTAAAAAATAAATATTAAAATTCTCTCTCTCTTTCTCTTTAAAAAAAAAAAAAAATGGTGGTTCCATTCTCAGTTTTCCAAGGATTCTCCATACTGCTTTCCATATTGGCTGCACCAGTTTGCAATCCCACCAGTAATATATGAGTGTGCCTTTTTCCCCACATCCTCTCCAACACTTATTGTGTTTGTATTCTTAATAACTGCCATTCTGGCTGGAGTGAGATGAAATCTTAGAGTAGTTTTGATTTGCATTTCTCTAATTACTAGAGATGTTGAACATTTTTTCATATATTTGTTGATCGAATGTATATTCTGAGAAGTGTCTGTTCAGTTCCTTGGCCCATTTATTGATTACTAAGTACTAATTACTAAGGGTGTTCAGGGTAAAAAGTGCCTTACTTTCATGGCATGGATCATACTGTGACAGATGTCTTTCATTTTCAAAACATGGCATAAAAGAATTGAAGTTCATGTTGATGTAAAGACTACTGATAGTTATTTGCTTTGTTCTGTGTGTGATTTATTAAGAAAAAAAAAACTGTAGCAATCAAATATGGAAGACAGACACTCTGCACCACTTTTCTACCAAATCAAGAAGGTGATGATGGAAGTCATGACCCAAGAGCTGTAGACAATTTAAAAAAAAAAAAAAGTAATGAATAAATTAATTCTAGACAACATTGGAAAAAAAAAACATTAAAAAAAGCCTGCCGATCTGTTTAGCCTCATCATGGTTTGAAAAAGTAAAAATGCTGTAGTCTGTTTGTACTAGGAAAACTCAAGGAACTTCATGGAAAAACTGCTGGGGCTGAGAAAAGTGCTAAAGTTAAATGAGATGATGTATATGAGCTACAACCCAAGAATCTTTTCAAATTCAGATTTTAATAGTAACCAAAAATCCTCTATGTGATGAAGGAGGGGGAAAACACCCATCAGGGTGGTTGTTCATATTGACAAGTGTCCTTAAGTAGCTAAGTCATGAATCAATTTATCTGCTCACTTAGAACTCATGTGAAATCCCTCATATTGACCTTTTTTAAAGAAATTTATATGTGTGGGTTTTAAATGCAGAAATGAAACGGATTTATTGTTGTTTTTAATAATATGCCATTTGAACAATTTCATATTGCTGCTATATGGACATACCCTAAGAGGTAGATACCTGGATATTTATTGCTACTTTGTAGTGATCATAACAGTGCAAATAAAGTAAGAAGGCAGAGGAGAAAGGGACAACAATTTAAATGTCCATCAATAGGGAATTAGTCAAAATGATGCATAGATATATATACAGTAGGAAATTGCACTTCTATGTGTCAATACAGAGAGCAACTTACAGAACCTTATAAAATATGAAATGGTTATTATAAAATAAATGTGTGTGGGTGAGCTGTCTGGAAAAATATATAGCATTATTACTAATTAAGGCTATCTGGGGAATAGGAAATTGAGGGAGAGGTTTGGATAATTGGGGGAGGTTTCTTTTTTATATTATACAATTCTAAATTGTATGGAGTTGGTAAATTTTTTAGCCATGAGCATAAATATAAAATTATTTTAAAACTGCTATAACAATGAAAAACCATTAAATTCAAGTGCCATCCCTTTTGAAAGCCCTTAATACTACATGCTGTCTATAATGTTGTTTTGATTATTTTGATAATAGTACCTTTCACACTATATTAATAGTTTTTCTGTGAGTTCCTTAAAGTCAGGTACTACGTGTGGTATTTCATTTCTATTACTTAGCCAATGTCTGCAAAGGAGAAGTTTATACATATTTAAGTGAAAAAAGAATATTTGGGTGAAATATATGTAAGTTGTGTGTTATGAATAGTCCTGCTAGTATTTATAGTGGTTTTTAAGAAAATACCTAAAAGTTATTGTCTCAAGGCCATCTCAACCAGTTCAGTTTTACCAGATTAAACTTTGTTTTCTTCTTCCCAGTTTCCCTTCAGATTCGAACTTTAGGATTAACCTATTTCAAATTATATTTAAATTTCTTGAAACATTAGAAATTATAGGATTATGACTGTGTAAAAATTATACTGAGTCTCAGTGGAACACCTCCTTAATAGCTAGTTTGCATAAATCATTACAGCATTGCCTTGATAATCCAGCAGTTTGGGTTTCTATATGAACAGTTCCATATAAACCTTTTTGTACTTGCCTTTTAATTAGGATTCTGATAATCCTGACCTTCGAGATCGGGGCTATATTTATTGGCGCCTTCTCTCAACTGATCCTGTGACAGCCAAAGAAGTAGTCTTGTCTGAGAAGCCACTGATCTCTGAGGAAACGGACCTTATTGAGCCAACTCTGCTGGATGAACTAATCTGCCACATTGGTTCTTTGGCCTCTGTGTACCATAAGCCTCCCAATGCTTTTGTGGAAGGGAGTCATGGGATCCATCGCAAGCATTTGCCAATTCATCATGGAAGGTAAGTAGGTGAACCAAATATGAGTGAGAAGTGTCTATTTAGACAGACTGCTCTTCCTCTTGCTTTTATAGCCTAGATAAGAACTTGCTATGCATTTTTCAAACCTGCTACTATACTGCCCTAGGAAGTCCCTCTGTATTCCAATCTAGGTGTATAATAATATTTAGAAGATTATGGTGGAGAAGTCCTTCTAAATTGATGAAGTCTGAAAGTTGCCTGAGTCTTCAGTAAGATGAGACTAGAAATATTCCCAGAGTTGAAAACTTAGCAAAAAGCCTCTTCATACATTAGCTATCTATCTCTTACTGTAGCTTTGGTTGAGGCTGATTGATAAAGTTGTAGGTACTGCTTCTCTTATACTGTAAACCTACTATAAAATAGTATTTACAGAATTATCTTATATAAACAGCTCAAATTTTATAGTTTTAATTGGACATAGTTTTTTTAGTTAGTTGTGCCCCTTTTTTGCCATATTAAGTTGATCATCAGGAAATTGTTATGAATAGGCTTTCAGGTAACATGAGCTCCTGTTTTGTAGCTACCTTAAAATTTTAATTAAGGAGGGGAAATATTTTTTAGTCCTTATAATGAGATTTTTAGAAACTTCAGAATCTAATTTCTTTATCATTCATAATAAATCTTAAAACTAAGTAGAATTTGCTCCCAAAAGGACTGAGGATGTAGTTCAGTGCAAGAGTGCTTGCCTATGTGTAAAGCTCCAGGTTCAATTCACACACACAAAAAAAGATAATTTTGCTCCCAGAGTAGTTAGAATAACTGAGTTTCCATTAATGAACGTGTTATACCATTGTTTAATGTGTTTTTCTATTTAAGTAGTTCATGAGTCACCAAAAGCATAGAATTTATTTCTTTACAAATTAGTGTAAGTCAGCATTTTGACCTCTGTCTTACCAGACTGTTGGCACAGAAAAAAAGAAAAAGAAAGTGGCAACACTCAAGAAAGTGATAATTTTAAAAAAATATAACTTTAGTCTTTGCTGTTAGTTGAATTGAGTCTTTGGTTTTAGGGTAGTGCTATGATTTTAACCCAAAGGAGATGTGTGGATTCATGAAGATTAGTCCTTAGAACAGATTAGGGTATTTCTTCTTTTAGGCAAGCATGTGCAATATTCTCTAAATATGACTGTGTATTTTTAGTATCTTTAGTATTCTATCCTAATATTTCTCCTGGCCTGTGCTTCAAGTTTTTATATAGATGTGGATTTTCTATTTTAACTTGCCTATGTAACTGTATTTATATGCCATTTAATCTAGCCTTCTCCTCATAACTTTTGACCCATAAATAGGAGGAGGAAATGAAGCAAATCAACAAACAGAAACAACTCCTTCTGAACACAAGGAAAGAATTATTTTGTAAACTATCTAAAAGAAACACAAATTCATACATAATATCATTATCTGATTAATAATCATTCTTGCTTTTTGTTTTTAAAGGATATACAAATATAGGAAAAATAACTTTTCATACAAATGAGGATGATGCTTTGCTGCAAGTGACACATTACTTAGCTCTCTTCTTCAGTACAATGTTAATATGTATACACTTTGATATGAAATAAAGCTGCACTTAAAAGCTTTTCTACCTCTTATAAAAGGTTTAAAAATACTTATTTCACTATCTTTTAAAGTAACTTGGGAGAAGGAGACATGTTCTCTTAATATGCTCACATATTATACTGGCTGCTCTATGGAGGTGAGGTGGTAAATAACTTATCTAACTTAGAAAAATCCTCACTTTTTAAAAATATTGCTCTGGTGCAATTTAAGTTCACAATGGGAAACACTATTAATTTTCTTGTATTTTCCCTTTAATAAGAATGTATACTAATGATTTATCATGTTCTTTAATATTTATTATGAATCTATAGGACATTTACTTCTGTCCTCTCACTTTTTCTTGTCATATTACTCCTACTTCCATTACAGTGAAAAAAAAATGTGCATAACTATCAATTCTACCATCTTCTTTGAATTACAAATAAATCATCTATTTTGTTACTTTCCTAAGTGGCACAGATCATAGATGACATAATTTCATGTGTAGAGAATAATCTATGAAGATTTCATATATTTCTTGCCAGGTGTATATGAAAGTACTTCCCCCTTTGACTGCTTTCTTTTATTTGGCACTTTCTCACTGTGGCTTCCTTGATACTTATTTCCTTCTAATTATCTTTCTTAGATCATTTTTCTCTTTAATCTTCAGTTTATTTCATTCTCTTCTGTGACCATTAATTTTGATTGTATCAAAAGGCTCAGTCTGAACACTCTTTTTTCCATGTCTATCTTTGTATTCCCTTAGGGAAATTACCTACCAACCATATCTACTACTGATACAAGACTGTACCACTTACATAATATTTGTATTTGATCCTTGCTCTAAAATAAAGCCCTGTGTTTGGATGATATTGTTATAATTTTATCCATGAGGAAACTTTGAAGTTGTCACCTGTCCAAAATTGTGTAACTTGCAATTGTGAAGTCAATACTTGATCTTAGTCTTCTAATTCTTGATCCCATGCTCTTATTACCACACCTTACTCTGGTGATTTCACCTAAGATATATACATGAATTTTTCCCAAATTTTTTGTCTCTCACTGCCAGTCCCTTGTCATTAGCTGCCTGTTGGCCTTCTCTACTCATTTTGCTTACTTGAAACAACTAAAGGAATTAAGAACTGAGGGTCTTGGGCCTATCCATTTAGCTTAGTAGTAGAGTACATGTTTAGCATGCACAAGGCCCTGATTTCAATTCCCAACACCAAACACAGGCAATACAAAATTTAATTCCTTAGCATCTTATTATTTTTATCATCCTTCCAGATTCCCCAGTAATATCAGGAGCTTCGCTAGTCTTTTTCTTTAACTTAGTTTTTGTTGTTTATTCTCTGCATTTTGATTTTTCATTCTCCTTTGGCTTCTATGTTCAAGTGTGTCAAAACTTAACCTAGGCTTTTATATATTTTTTTAAAGGAAAAAAATTAATTCAATTTTTTAATTGAATTTTTATTTCTTTTTTCTGGTGCTGGGGGTGACAAACCTAGGACCTCTACCACTGAGCTTACATCTGTAGCCCTGTAATTGAATTTTAAAATGTTTTATAGTTATAAATCTGGTATTCCCTTGCTGCCTTGTTATGTCCTATATGAAACTGATTTTTCTCTTTTCTCTGTATATATGTAACTGCAGCACTGACGCAGGTGACAGCCCTGTTGGCACCACCACTGCGACTAACCTGGAACAGCCTCAGGTTATTCCTTCTCAAGGAGACCTTCTAGGGGATCTTTTAAATCTTGACCTTGGTCCCCCAGTCAATGTGCCACAGGTGTCCTCCATGCAGATGGGAGCAGTCGATCTCTTGGGAGGAGGACTTGATAGTCTGGTAAGTATCTCTCTTCTCCCATTCTTTGGTTATTTTTAGTTCTCATTATGCTAGAGCTTTTTATTTTTACTCAGCTTTTTAGAACTAGACCTTTCCATAATGAGCAGTAATGTCCTTTGATAAAGGACAGGATTATTTGTCTTTAGGTTAATTACAATACTGTTCATCATTGGTACTAGGCATGTCTGCAAGTTTACAGGATTATTCCATTATCTTGCCCCTAAATAGAATCTTGTTATTCAGCAATCTTAATAGCCTTTCTGGAGTATATTATTGTTCCTGCTTCTTAACTCTGGATTGACCCTGTAAATATTCTTTTCACCTGAATAGCATTAAAGTGGCCTCATAAAGATCATCTTGTTTTGAGGTTTTCAAGTCTCTCTACCTTTTAAATTTTTTATTGGCTTATGCCTTGTCCAATTCTGAAAAGTTTTGCGGCAGCCATGAGCCATTTTTATATAAAAGTTACCTGTATTACAGTTGGGAAGAACTGCTTGATTGGTTATTTATCCCCTTCTTCCCCACCTCTTCTTCCTTATTATACTTCCAATTTAATTAGCTTCCAGGATTCTAAAAGGCTCCAAAGTCTAGAGTATCTGTGAATATGTGCCATTAATAGGAACCAGAATTATTTTTTTGTTGCTGTACAAGATGAATGAGAAATATTAAGTGTGAACTTCACTCCATAGAGAGAACACCAGGAAAATAACTGGTCTCATCACATGGCTCCCTGCAAACAAGTTACTTAACTGTGAAAGAATTAGAGTGTTTCTTTTAGCTAAACACTTGAAATGAAATGTTTGTCAACCCATGGCTATAAAGATGCCCAATAAATTTTTTTGCTTCCCCACATCCTGGAAGATAAATACCATACTTGTGAAAAGTTTATGTTCTCAGAGATACATAAACAAAACACCTCATTCTCTGCTACATATCTCAGCATCATCTCTTATACTTATGAGCAATATTGTATCTGGGGTTTATGCCAGCAAGTACAGGTGGCATTGTTTTTTGACTAGAAGAGTCTGAGGAAATAGGGTTACAGTCATATTTCTCTGGGTTGTGCATTTTACTAATGGAAAGTCACTACTTCCAGAATCTGTACACTGGCCAAGCAATAGACTTCAGCTTATATTGACACAAATGATCACTGTTATTTTATTTCCTCGTGAATATAGCATTTGCTTTTCATATTCTTTAATAAGTGGGCTTGACTGATTATATAAGCAGAATAGTTTCCTCTATATCCCACATTGGTGTTTAGCCTCCTTATAGAACCAGAAGATGAACAAATGAATATTTAAATATTCATGGAGACTCCCAAGAATCCCTTATAAAATTAAAAATAGCTTTTCCTATTTTTTTTTTGACACATCAACCACAGGTTGAATATTGCATCCTGCTCAAGTTTATGTCTTAACAACTTTTGCTTACTACTTTCTCTGGTGGCTTATGGCATAGTGGACTCATTGACACTAAGAGTGACATTGAGGGATGGAGGATTCTACAGTTTTTATTTCCTGATCCACTTTCAGGACAAAAAGAAAGAGACATTATTTCCATTTGACTTGGCATTAATTCTTCCCAAATCCCCAAACCAATGAGGTTTACTTCTATATATTACATGGATATTCAGTTATGTGTTAGAATTCTTATAAGTAGAAAAGCTATTAGAACTTGCTTGACTTGTACTAGCCAAAGTTCACATGGGCTGTTTTCCATTTTCTCTTTCTTTTTAATCTGCCTTTTTTTTTTTTTTTTTTGGTAAGGGATATTCTTTTTGGTGTGGGGAATTAGGATGATTTTTCAGTTTGGATTTCTTTGTAGTCATTGCTAGGTAATTAAATTTTAACTTTTTCTGACTTGAGGATTTAAAATGGTATCCTTTGTTTATAGCACTAGAAAGTTTTTACAGTACAGATTTTTTGAGCTTCTTTTGGTACATAATTTATCCCAGAAATCAAAATAAGAAAAAAAGTACTTATATTTTGCTTTCGATTATGTGTGATTGAATTCATATTCACTCAGAGAAATAGGATTCTTTTTATAAGAGTGTCACAAAGCAGGCCTGAAACTGACTGTGTGGAAGATAAGTTTCTAAGGCAGCAATGGACTATGCCATCTTTAAAACTGCTTTTATTGTTGGGCAAGTAATCTAATTTTATTTTTTTTTATTTTATTTTATTTTTTTTTAAGTAATCTAATTTTAAAAGGAAAGTAATCTTCAAAGTTTCTTAATCTATACGGACAGGGACATTTCTTGAAAACATTCTTGACTTACAGCAGGACTTCTCAAAACTAGGGAGAGGGAGTGTATGTGTGTATACCTTCTGGATAATCTTGTACAGGAAAGATTACTGATTTAGTTGGTCTGAGGCAAGACCCAGGAACCTGCATTTCTTTGTTGTTGTTGTTGTTTGTGATGCTGGGGATTGTACCCTAGGGCCTTGTGAATGCAAGGCAAGCACTTCTCTACCAACTGAGCTATATTCCCAGCCCAGGGAATCTATATTTCTAAGTTCCTAGGAGAAGCTGTTGGTCCCTGGACCACCTTCAGCATAGTAAGGAGAATCCTGTAACCACTATGAACCACTTGAGCTTGGTGTTTGAACCATAGCTACTGGAAATCTCAAGACACCTTTTTCTCTTGACTTCAGTAGTAAACTCATTCCTGGAAAGAGCGTTCCTTCCCTCTCCTAAACTAATTGAGGAAGGGCAAGAAACTTGTGACATTACTGAAGTCTTTCTTTACCCTCTAGGGAAAATAGTATTGCTCTGTATTAGAATATGACTCAGACCCCCAGCTGGGCATTGTATAATCCCAGTAACCCCAGAGGCTGAGACCTAAGGATCACAAGTTCAAGCCGACCTCAGCAGCTCAGTAAGGTCCAGAGCAACTCAGCAAATAAATAAATAAATAAGGCTAGGGATGTAACTCAGTGGTAAAGTCCCTGGCTCGGGAGGCTGAGGCAAGAGGATCACAAGTTCATAGACATCCTTGGCAACTTGGAGAGGTCCTGAGCAACTTAGCAAGACCCTGTCTCAAAATAAAATACCAAAAAAAAAAAGGCTGGGGATGTGTCTTAGTGGTTAAATGCCCCAGATTCAAACCCTGGTACCTAAATAAATAAATAATAAAAATATGGCCATTGTTAAAATTTTGTGGTTGTTTAGCAAAGGGCATTTAGGTTAGCTCAGTGATCACTTCAGAGAAATGTGTTATGTTACTCAGTCTTCCATTGTTGTAAACTCAAAATACATGAGATAATCAACTTATAAGGAGGAATTTTTTTGGCTCACAATTTCAGAGGTTTCAGTCCACAATTGCTTGGCTCCATTGCTTTGGGCCTCTGGTAAAGGGGAACGTGTGGTGGCAGGAGAATGTAGTGGAGGAGGCTGCTTATCTCATAGCAGTTGGAAAATAGAGACAGAAAGGGAGCGAAGTCCCAATATCCCCTTATAGGACACATCCCCAATTATCTTGACTTACTTCCAGTAGGCTCCACCTTCCAAAGATTCAGTCACTTGCAACTGGTGACTGACTGAGCCTTTAACACATGAGCATTTAACATGTTTAAACCATAACAGCTATCATCCAGGCCTCTAGATAGTTGCTGCTGCTTTTAGTGTTGGTTTCTTACAGAACCCCTCTCATAGAGGTCAGAGGTATGCAGCTAAGGAAGTATTACCTGGTGGCTCCTAACTTCTTCATGTTTTCAACTCTAGGTAATTAGTACTGCATTAGTAATATTAAAAAAGAAGAAGAAGAAGAAATACTATTGCTGAGCATGGTGGCACATGCCTGTAATCCCAGCAGCTTGGGAGGCTGAGGCAGGAGGATGTGGGTTCAAAGCCACCCTCAGCACCATGGTGAAGCCCTAAGTAACTCAGTGAGACCTTGTCTCCAAATAAAATACAAAATAAGGCTAGGGATGTGGTTCAGTGCTTAAGCACCCCTGGATTCATTCTCCAGTACCCTACCCCACAAAAAAAAACCCCAGACTATTATCTAGATACAGTGGTGCACACCTGGATCCCAGCTTCTTGGGAGGCTGAGGCAAGAGGAACACAAGTTCAAGGCAGCCAGGGCAACTTAGTGTGAGACCTTTTCTCAAAAATAAAAAGGGCTGGGAATGAAGCTGTGGTAGAAAACTTATCTACATGCACATGTTCTGGCTTCAATCCCCAACACTGCATACATCATAAATAAATCAATAAAATCAATACTTGGGCCCAAGAACAGTTTAACAAAACTACAAGGTGGGATCTAGACATTGCTATTTTAAAAAATTTATGCATCTTATTTTAATTTTGCAGCCAGGATTGAGAACATTAAGCTAAATAAAATCTCAGATGTAGTTGGATAACTTATCTCTAAGCTAAGACAATGACTTCCACAAAAAAATAAAGTAATAGTAATTTAAAAAATAATGCTATTTTCTGATAAAACTTCTTGGCACATCCTACAAAAACAGATATCTCTGATTTTGTATTAGGTGATCCTATCAGAAATTGGCAATTAAATTTGACTAATTTAGATAGTTACTTAATCCTAGGGTCCTTTTTATTTTTCCTTATTTCCATTATCAGAGACTGAAAACTGAGGACATTTTATATATTTTTTATTGTCTACCCCTTTTCCTAAAACTCCATATTCATTAGAAGTCATTTTTTAAAAATTTTTTTTATTGGTTTTTCAAAACATTGCAAAGCTCTTGACATATCGTATTTCATACATTAGATTCAAGTTGGTTATGAACTCCCAATTTTACCCCATATACATATTGCAGAATCACATGGGTTACACATCCACATTTTTACATAATGTCCTATTAGTAACTGTTGTATTCTGCTACCTTTCCTATCCTCTACTATCCCCCCTCCCTTCCCCTCCCATCTTCTCTCTCTACCCCATCTATTGTAATTCATTTCTCTCCTTGTTTATTTTCCCATTCCCCTCACAACCTCTTATGTGTAATTTTGTATAACAATGAGGGTCTCCCTCCATTACCATGGAATTTCCCTTTTCTCTCCCTTTCCCTCCCACCTAATGTATCTGTTTAATGTTGCTCTTTTCTTCCTGCTCTTCCTCCCTGCTCTGTTCTTAGTTGTTCTCATTATATCAAAGAAGACATTTGGTATTTGTTTTTTAGGGATTGGCTAGCTTCACTAAGCATAATCTGCTCTAGTGCCATCCATTTCCCTGCAAATTCCATGATTTTGTCGTTTTTTAGTGCTGCGTAATATTCCATGTAGAAGTCATTTTTAATCTTTTTATATCCCAATGATCCTCCCATGAGATCTTTTTTTTTCTTCTTTCATCATCATATTTGTGAAATTTTGAGATTTAGTGAATTGAGGCCTTTTTCTAGAACTGTCAGGAATCATTCATTAATTGACACAGCATACCTGCATTTTCAAGCCTTCTTCCACCAGTAATAATGTCTCATAACATGTAATTCTTAAAGGAGATTGGGGTGGGGATATTGCTGTGAATAAAGAAAACACACATATCATACCCTACCAGATGGCTGATTGTTGCATGCTTTTTAGGAGGCAGTTACCCTTGAAAATCATTGATTTAGGTGAGTATTAAACATGGAATGTCTTTTCAGCACAGGCCTTAAATCAAAATGAATTCCCTACCTGTTCTTTTTATTCTTCTTATTGGAACATCCAGATCCTTATTTTTTCTTCTCCTTGCCCTTTAGCACATTTTCTTTTACTTATGTTCACAGGTAGTTTCCTCCTTAACTGTCACCTTGTTATGTAGTGAATTCAAGTAAAGTAATTTATGTGGTTGATCTGCTCTACACTTAGAGCATAATATGGTACATTATTTACGTGAAGGCTTACAAAAGTAGTTATTCGGTCTTTTTTTGTTTCTTTGTTGTAGAAGCCATATATGTGTTGTGTTGTGTTTTTTCGTTGTTGTTCATTTATTTATTCATTATTATAAATGCCTCACATACTTATGAAACTGCTTATTCTGCATAGTCTGATTTTTCTCCCAATCTAGATCTTTCTGGTTTTGTGACCTAATGACCATGCGCATAACTCTTGCATATGTATTGCATATGTGTTCAGGAGATCTAACATCAGTAAGGATTTTTTAATAATTGAATTCCAATTATTTTTGCCTTTACTGTCAGTTGCCAACAGAGGCCTTAAGTTTTTGTCTTTTGTTCATGCAAGGTGTTGTGCATTATTCTGTTTAGATAAATGGTGATGGTATATATTTAAAAATGAAAAGAAAGCACTATCCAGAGTACCCTTTCTGTAGGTCGTTAAAGGATTTTATACTAGTGAATGGTACATTGTGTGCCCAATTCATGTGTAATGGCATGCAAGGGAACTTGGCCTTTTCTTAACTCCTGGTATATATGTTTTAAAACCTCACACAATGTTACTTACAGGCTTTTACCTTCCAGATATTTTTTTCATGAGTACTCTATTAATAACATTGAGAGTTTTTAGCCAATGGGAAATTCATCGTTCATACTGATTTTGCACTTTCACTTTTCTTCTTTTGGAGGAGTTTTGCAGTGACTAACAGGTGTAGTTTTTTAGAGTTTTGTTATGTGGAGACATCTTTATTAAGTTGTTGCCTGGTTTTGCCTAGTAAATTTTCCATTGTGTCTTCTATAAGCACTATCTTTTATTAACACATAAGTTTGGTCAATACTGGCTCTAGACCATGTTATTAGTTAGCTTTCTGTCACTGTAACAAAAACCTAAGATAACAGACTTGAGAAAAAATTTTTGACTCACAGTTTCAGAGGTTTCTAATGCTCACTTTCCATGTTCCGTTGGCCCTTTTGCTTTTGGGTCTGTGTCGAGACAGCATATCCTGGCACAATTGCATGATGCACCAAACCACTCACCTTATGTCTGGAAAGTGAAAGAGAGCTAGATGAAAAGGCCAGAGTTCCACTATCCCACTAAAAGGCACATCTCTCATGACCTTTCCCCTACTAGGTTCCATCTCTTAAATTTTCTGCTACCTCCCAATAGCACCATGAGCTGGGGACCAAGTCTTTAACACATAGACCTTTCGAAGACACTTAACTATAGCAGTCATTTTGGGGAATAATTCTAATTATTGAGTGCCAGTTGTACTAGAACTTTTATAATTCTAATCCACAGAGTAATCTAACAGTATATTTGGTGTTTGTGCTCCAGTTTACAGAAAGCTGAAGGTCACATAGCAAGTAAATCAAAATTAGAACTTGAATCCAGGATTTCTTCAAAACTTCAAAGCTTAGGCCTGGCATGGTGGTGCATGCCTGCAGTTCCAGTGACTAGTGAAGTTGAGGCAGGAGGATCAGAAGTTCAGGGCCATTCCCAGCAACTTATTGAGATCTTGACTCAAAATAAAAAGGACTGTATGTGCAGGTTAGTGGTAGAATGCTCCTGGTTCAAACCCAGTATTGTTCTTTTCACCTTGTAGAATAGAGGTCCAGTTTCACCTAACTTTCATCCTTATCAAATGGAGTACATGGTCTGTAGAGTGCACAGCAAAGTGCAAGCTGCATTTGAAACTTTAGGATAAACATAGCTGACTGATCATGTCTTGGAATGCCAGTCTTACTTGATGTTGAGTAATATAAACACAGACTAAACATTGATGTGTTAGGGCTTAGAATGTAAAATTGCACAAGGCTTTCTTTCCCTGGGTGCCTCTATGCTGTACCTTCCCATTTTCCCAGAGGTTTGAGAACTGTAGAACTGTATTTATTTGTAAAAAGACTTTCTTTCTTGTTCATCTTATCCTCTTTAAGGACCACCATGAAATTTCATCTCCCCATCTGTTTGGCAGTGAACAATGAGTTGATAAAGCATTAGAATTTTCAGGGCAATTAAAAGATGTGTAGGTATTCTTTTGTTGAAATTTTGCTATCAGAACCACACAGATAATACATTTTCTCTCTAGAAAAAGCTTTGGCCTCGAGGGGTTCATTTTCCCCCCATTGGTTCTTTTCATATGTTAGCAGTGTTGATAAAGATACTGTGTTGATGACGATACTATGTTCTAGACAAGTTTATTAACCTTCTGTCCCTTTGGTGATCATCTTCACCAGTAAAATGATTCATTTCAAAATTCTTTCCCAAGAAATATTGCCAGTAGCTCTACTTACATAGTTTCTCAGAACACTTAATTCATTCAATAAATATTTGAGTGCTTACTATTTGGGCTCTATTGTATGTCCTAGGGATTTAGCTGTGAACAGAAGACTCCTTGCAAGCTTATTTTTGTGTGTGGGGGGCAGATAAGTGATAAATACATATATAGATAGCAAAGTTGCAAATACTACGAAGGACAGGTAGGCAGGATGCAGAGATTTTACTGTGTATTTTTATTATATTCAACATTAAGTTTTGTGGCCATTGTGAGTACTTTTTATCCCCTACCAGAAAGTAATCTGTTGTGTTATCCTACTTTACTACTGACAGAAGCCTTTTTTCCTCCCTCAAGGAATATTCTGATGATTTTATATGATTTCAGTTCAGTTCTGCTATTCTATGTGAGGTCTACTTTTAGCCATCAGTTTGCTTAAATAGCTTTTGCATGGTTAGAGTCTTCTTCTTCTTCTTCTTTTTTTTTTTTGTACCTGGGATTGAACTCAGGGGCCCTCAGCAACTGAGCCACATCCTAGCCCTATTTTGTATTTTATTTAGAAACAGGGTCTCTCTGAGTTGCTTAATACCCTGTCATTGCTGAGGCTGGTTTTGAACTCATAATCCTCCTGCCTTAGCCTCCCAAAATACTGGGATTACAGGCATGTGCCACTGTACCCAGCTGGTTATAAAGTCTCTTAACCCATTTTTTTAGTTACATTTTATGATGCTTTTCTGTATAGCTGTTGGGAGAGCCAGTTGCTGAGAACCATGCTTTCACCTATAAGATGCTGTGTGCCTTCTAATATCTAAACCCTAATAAGAAAAATAGATGTTTTTGACTCCACTGGGATTTTGAAAACAGTTTTATTGTTTGTGATGGGAATCACTATATCCTATTTCGACATCATTATGTTGTTGACTCCTGAATATAAACAACTGGTAAGCCGTATTACCTGACACATTCCTTGGATTCCCTTCAATTCAGTGAGTTTTGGGAAGCATGACATAAAAGAGGTAAGCACTGTAGACAGGAGCATAAAAATATCTGAGCTTAAGATATACACCTATCATTAAAAAAATAAAAAGTATACCCAGACAGGCTTCACAGTTTTAAAAGCAAGTAGATGTACCTTAATGGCCATCTCAGCTGATATTCTTGATAAAAACATTTTTTCTTTGAGTCAGGCAGACTTTGGCACTAGCCAAATGTTAACTTCATTCTTGGAGATAACAGCTATTAGGATTTAGACTGGGGACTGGGGGAACTATACCACTAGCAGAAAATTTGAACTTAGGCATCAGCTAAAGATCTTTAGGAGAATTCTCAGTTTTTAGCATTTTAAATATTCTTTTCCTAAAGTTGGCACCTCTCCCTCCTTCCTCGGTGCTGATTCATTTGGCCTGTAACATTATTTCCTTCATGGAGAAAATGGCAGCCTCAGTAAGGCAATCCTGGGAACAATGGGCTGTGGATAACTCCAGGAGACACTTATCTAGATACCTGAGACCAGGAGTGAAGCCATTTTCTACACTCTTTCTTTTTCACTCCTGACTCCTATTAGCTCACTGGATAATTGATATCACTCTGAATTTCACAAGTATTAATTTAATATGGGCTCCTGATAAATATGGCCCAGAGAGTATTCCCTAATAGATGAACCTGACTCTGATAATACCAGCAACTGAGCTAGAAATGGTTATTGTCTAGTTCAGGCTGATATACAACCAGTTTCCTGAGTTTTATTCAGCTTTATTAATTATTATTTTTTTCTTAATTTTCTGCTTCATCCTGCTTGTCACTATAGTAGATAGGTAAGGCCATTTACTGGGTAACTGGCTTCCATCCTTGCTGTCATATATTTATTATTCACTGTCCCTGTCCTAGTCATTGTGCTAGCACCTTGCCATATTTTTGGAGAGGAGGATAAGCTTCTCTTGGGACCTTTTTTAGTTAAGAGAAAATATGCAGAATAAAGTCTGAATGAGGTATAGTTAGAAAACACATATTGAAGTTGTTCTTTGTCTGTACTCTCGGGATATGGCACAATTAGGTGAAATTTTACATTACTGGCTATGTGTCTCTGATACCCTTTGGACCTTGTCTGTGTCAAGTGAGAGTTTGTTTGTGTTTTTTTTTTTTTTTTTTTTGGTGTGTGTGTTGTTGTTGTTCTTTTTAGTTATACATGGCAGTAGAATGTATTTTGACATATCATACATACATGGGGTTGTACATGATTCTTGTGTTGTACATGAGTTACCCTGATGTATTCATATATGTATTTATATTCCTATATTTTCACATAGGAAAGTTATGTCCAATTTGTCTTTCCCATTCCCATCCTCCCTCACTCTCCCCTATTTCCCCCTGTCCAATCTGGTGAACCTACACTACTCCCTCCCCTCTGCTATTGTGAATCCACATCCACATATCAGAACATTTGGCCTTTGGTTTTTTGGGATTGGTTTATTTCACTTAGCAAGATAGCTTCCAGTTCCATCCATTTACCAGCAAATGCCATAATTTCATTCTTATCTTTGGCTGAGTAATATTCCATTCTGTATACCACAAGAGTTCTTGATTCATCTAGCTAGTTGTCTCTGATATACTTATCATAAACAAAGGTGTCTCAAGGTTGTTTTTCAATTTCTTCCGTTGTTTTGAATAAAATTGACCACAGGAGAGACTATATTTGTGTCTTTTCCATCTAAGACAATGTTCACATGATATTCAAGGAATAAATTCTAAATAAAAATGGCTATAAATGGGTCTTCATTTCTTTTGTTCTAAAATATACAATGAAAGGGCTGGGGTTGTGGCTCAGTGGTAGAGTGCTTGCTTAGCACATGTGAGGCCCTGGGTTCGATCCTCAGCACCACATTAAAAAGTAAATAAAGATATTGTGTCCGACTACAACTAAAACATTGAAAAAAAATCCAATGAATACTTTTTCTCAATACCTTTTATTGTATTTAGCATATTTACTACTGTTTCCTTTCCATTTGTTTTGTTTTGGATTTTTTTCTCTTTACCACTGAGTGCCAACCAGGTCCATAAAAAATTCTCTCTAAGCTTAGGTTCTAAGCCTGGCCAGAGGAGGAAGTGGTTGACGGGATAAAGAGTAAGCCTAATAGGTCATAAAACCACCTCAAAGTATCAGTACAAATGAGATGTTTTGTAGAGCCCTTTCCATGGTTTTTGTGTTTAGCCTTTCCTCACCTTCCTTAGAAAGAAAGGTTTTTCTTTCTTTTTGCCCAAATTCTGACCTCCTTTTTATTCAGAAGTAAGCTCTAAAGTAATTTCTGAACAGATGAACCATGTGTACCCCAATTAATAATTAATAATGTTTTTAACTTCAGCTATACATGAGAATCAACTAGGAGAGCTTTTCAGAATTGAGATACCCACACTACCCTTTAGAATGATTAAAGCACTGTCTCTGGGAATAAGACTCAGGCAATAACATTTTTTAATTTTTAATTTTTTTTTTTTTGAAATGGGGTCTCATTATGTTGCCAAGGCTATTATCAAATTCCTGGGCTCAAGTGATCCTACTGCCAGCAGGAACTACAGGAGTGCACCTTTGCTCCTGGCTAATAGCATTTTCAAGGCATCAACACTCCCCTCCCAACAAAGACACACAGATGATTGATTCCATTGTGTATGTAAGTTTGAAAATCATACTTATTTGTACATAATAGAAATAGTTATTAGTATTTGAAAGTTTGAATCATAGTCTAAGAAACCTCTAGATTTCTATAAAGGGGAAATTAAAACTTAAAGATGTCCACAAATTAGACTGCCTTTGCAGACATACTTTGTGCAACTTTAAAAAAAAAAAAATCTATGCTCCAGTATTAAGTCTGTTCATTTTTCCTAATCATGGTTCTATTCCTCCTTTTTCAGCCTTTGTTCATCCTGTTTGAGAAATACCCCTTCTCTGTTTTTGCATTTTGTAATCCCTCTCATGATAAACACACACTACCACTTCTTTGAATCTTTTCTTCATTATTCTTCAACCAGAAGGAGGTTCTTCTCTTCAGAACTTCCCTCTTTTTACTTTAGTATTCTGTATGATTTCACATTCATGTTTTATTTCTCCTGCCAGTTTGAAGAGCCTAGTTCTGTTTATCTGTACAGCCCTCTTATTGCCTTACTTTGCATCTTTGCATGCCTTGCATGCAGTAAATGTTATATAAGTCTGTTTGAATAAAAGGAATTTCATGATTTTCAGATGTCATGCTGCAGATGTGTGCTTTTCTAGAACCAGGGGAAAAGCAGATGTGTAATGTCTTTTCTATTTGCTTTCACGCTTTTCCAGTTATTCAAATTCTTGGCTGGGATGACCTCTTTATTTAACTATGTGATTTTCATCCCATGTCTCACCGTTTAGTAATCTTCAGGAACCAGCTTCTGGAAATGTTGACTCTGGTTTGGAGTGCTCTGTAGTTTGTTACAGAGCATGCTTGTTATTAAGTGACTTCTAAGTTTATTTTCTGAGCCTGGAAACAAAATTTTGTGATAGACCTCAAAGGTTTTGAGTGTAGATTGATTTTTAGGTTTTGGCAACACCATTTTATATATTATTATAAGTTTATAGACAAGGTAAATAAATCCTCTTTCCCAAATCCTGAAGATGCATTACAGTTTTGTTTTTTAACAATCACAGCACAATGATCTCTAAATTTCTACAACTGATGAAAGAAAATAAAAGAAAGTTTTTAGACTTGTAGTCTGTTTTTAGAGTAGACAAAGCATTTGCTTACTATTGTAGGTACATAGTGAGAACTAGGGAAGAAGCAAATATGGAACTGTAGCAAAAAAAAAAAAAGATTATGCTTTGAAAACAGTGCCATTAATTGTATATGTGTGTGCGCTAAATTTCTTGCATGCCAGCTATTTTCAGCTTCATTCTTCTTTAATATTTTTGTCATAAGAGCTTGCCTTCAGAGTGAATTCAAAATGGGCAAAGCTATAACAATGTAGAAATTGTTTTTCTGTCAGCCAGCTAATTCAATTAGTCTAATTCCCTCATGCTTATCATTCTTTTAAAAGACCTACTCCAAATAAATCACAGCATTTCCCCCTTAGTTGTATTGACTTTGAGAGGGCTTTGAAGCATTGCATGCCTATCCACTTCTCTTCAGGCAGGATGTCTTTCCATCCCAGCTGTTTTCTTTCTTACAAACGTTCGAAACATCACTTTTGTTCCACCTATAATTTTTGAAGCTTGAAATTGCAGTCAATGCTGATTTGGTTCCCACCAGCTCATTGAGGAAGCAGGTTTTGTAGATCAAAGCTTATTTTGGTCTTTCTTTACTTTTCCTCCCCCCCCCTTTAAATTTCTTTTTAAAGAATTAAACATTTTAAACATTGCTGCTTGGAAATAGAACTTCTTGGAATATGCAAACTCTTTAAATCTTGTTTGGGTTTGTGCCTGTGTATCCTGGTGGAAAGACTGGATCTGAAACATCCCTGAGATGTCCCAGCTCCATTTTCTTTCCAAGTTTTCTCAAAACTGCCACACCCCACCACTACTACCACTTGGGTTTCCCTAGGTCATATTTCTTTACAATGTAGAATTTTCTTAGGCTTTGACAGACAAGTTGAATGGCATGTATTTCCAACAACTCGGTAGAGCAATTTTCAGATTCTATATGGGCATCTAGTACTTAGCTAAATGAACTCTACCTCTCTCTCCTCTCTCTCCTTTCTCTCTTTCAGCTTGGCAGTGACCTTGGCGGGGGCATTGGAGGAAGTCCGGCAGTAAGTGCCATCCGTTTTTTTCACCATGGGAAGCACTGCTCCCTGATTGATGCCTTTCCTTTGCACACATTATTAGACCAGCCACTGCTGCTGTCTAGCACTGCACACCAAAACCTTTATAGTAATATGAGGAGTAGATAGTAGTATAGGGTTATTTGGAATCTTTGGAGTCATGTGCCACATATGATCTAGGGACATCTTCAGGGATTGCTCTGGTGCCTATAGAGATCTTTGTGTTTCTGACATTAAAGAGCTGAAGGAAATGGAACCTCCCATCTTGATGAAGAATGCTCTTATTCCCTGGTGTCATCTAGAAAGAACTTTAGAAAGTCACCTGGACTCAGTGAGACTCCTCATTAATGGGAGTGTGAATACCATCTCCCCCAGGAGAGCTTCCTATTAGATATTTATGCCTAAATGGGGACATAATATTTGGCTGAACCCAAGTGGAAATGAAACTGCTGTTTAAGTTGGATGCTTCTCCCTCTTTCTATAGAAATCAACTCCCCCTTTATTAGGGTATCTATAGGCCTTTTGCACAGAATCATGGAAGCTAAAATTGGAAACAGAATCTTGGATCACTATGTTCCTGTATCCTGCTGAATGCTCTTGCTTGATAAGGCTTCTGAAGAGTGTGTGTATCTTATTAGTAATGAAAAAATAACTTTGATGACTAAAAAGACAATATACTAATCTGGCAGCTAAGAATATCATTAATTATGGTGTTTTCTTATTGATATATCAATACTGCTAAAACTAATAGCATTTTAAGGACTGTTAATCTGTTCTTCCTGATCTTCTCTCTCCCTTTTCTCTCCCCTGCAGGTGGGACAGTCCTTCATCCCGTCATCAGTGCCTGCCACCTTTGCTCCTTCACCTACTCCTGCAGTGGTCAGCAGTGGTCTAAATGACCTATTTGAACTTTCCACAGGGATAGGAATGGCACCTGGTGGATATGTGGCTCCTAAGGCTGTAAGTAAAGAGTTAGCATAGCAATATGTTTTTTCCCTCTTAATGGACAAACCCAAATCACTTCTAACATTTGTGTTACTTCTACTATTAACACATCCAAGATTTGGCTCTTGTACTGAGGAACTTGAAAGAGAAATATAAGACAACTTCAAAATTAACACTAGGAAGCATTGTTAGAATCCTTGTTAAACATTTTTATAATTAGATTTAAAATTGGAAATATTAAGTATTTGGATTTTGTTCTCATGTTTAGAAATGTTGTCTAGTTTGTCAACAGTAAAGTGAATCTAGTGAAAATCTGATAATATAGTACATAAGCAGGAAAAAGATACAGCAGAGAGAAGTACCATTTTTCATTCCTTGTTCCTTTTATTCTCCCTTCCTTATTGGTATTACATATGGATTCTAGAGTGCTCAGATTTGATTTTCATGTATTTTAGTGGACCTCTTTAGAATTCTGATTGAGGTTTGTGTCTCAAACCTGGGACTCTTCCAGTCTCAACCTTGCATAATGTCATTCATGGTGAAATTTAAATATAAGGCAGGGAAACACCCTGTAAACAAAGCTTATTTAAGCTCCTTGGAAAAGTACTAAATCAGTCTTGATTTTATTATATCTTGATTTTCTGAAGACCAGCCTATCTGCTTGCTTCCTGATTTCTCTGCCTGCTCATCTAACTCTTAGGGGAGGATCCTTGCTATCAAGATGTAGACCAGTTGTCTATTCCAGGAGACATAATGCTGTGCATATAGCCATTGCAGAGAATAACCAAACTTATGACAAAACAGCCATAATGTTTTGGCAAAACTTAGTATTGTAAGTGTATCTATAGGGTTATCTTGCAATTTGCTTGATCATTTAAACATTTTTCAAACAGATATTACTATCTTGCATACCAAAGAGGTAGTGTCACATTTCTTTCTCATCAACAAAATATAAGAGTGCCAAGTTTCTTATATCCTTCTTCATTGGGTATTATTCGGTTTTTCCAATTTTGACCCTCTGATAAGTAGATATAAAAAAACTTACAAATGTTTATCTTTTTCTTCTTCCCCTCCTTTCTTCTTTTTCTGTATATTATCATGATTATTCACCACCCACAAACTCTGGTTTTTTGTCTTAGCTGATCAGAACAGCTCATGAATTTCTAATTTTTAAAAAATGTTTTTTGGGCTGGGGTTGTGGCTTAGTGGCAGAGCACTTGCGTAGCATGTGTGAGGCACTGGCTTCGATTCTCAGCACCGTATATAAATAAATAAAATAAAGGTCCATTGACAACCTAAAAAAAATTTTTAGGTATAAGCCAGTAATGTCACAGTGGGACCAAGGGGTGGGTAATGAATCAATTATATGTATGAGAAAAGGCATTCAGATTACTTAAGCAAATCTTGAGTATTTACTATTTATCAGAAACAATAGCAAGAGTTAAAATATAGGTAAGACATGGTCTTTTTCCCTAAGGAGATTACTGATAATGATGAACTTCTTAAAAAATTATACTGTCAGAATTTTTCTTTCACTTGTATTATGTATTTTGGTAGTAATACTCAAAAACAGTAAAATTACCAAGTTAACCAGAGGATAGAGAAAGGGCCTGGGTCACCAGTAGATGATTGTTTTCTTTTTATTTTGGGTTTTTTTTGCGTGTTTGTTCTTAAATAATTGAGAATAGTCACAAATTTCAGAAAATACTACTTTGTCCAGACCCTTCTTGACTTGATGTTTATGGCATAAAAATCACCATAATTGCCTGAGGAAATGAAATCTTGGCTTCATCTTTATTTGTTAAAAAAGGAAATAACATCAAGATAAATCATATCTTGTTGTCTTGGGCTTCATACTGTTTCAGGTCTGGCTACCAGCAGTAAAGGCTAAAGGTTTAGAGATTTCAGGAACATTTACTCACCGCCAAGGGCACATCTATATGGAAATGAACTTCACCAACAAAGCTCTGCAACATATGACAGACTTTGCAATCCAGTTTAACAAGAATAGGTAAGAAATAAAGAGTCCCTGGCTTGATGTCAATGTAACAGAGTACTTTGTGTGTAATAAGAGAATGTTTTATTTAACCATGGGTAAAAAACACACAGGTGGGCAGATACTCAATTTAGAGTGACCCTGGGATCAGGATCTTCCTTTTTCAGCTTCAACTCTGGAGGCCCTGGATAATTTGAGGCACGGGGATGGGGTAGGGGTGTACTCATCCATGTGTTTTTTGTTTGGGGATTTGGTTTTGGTTTTTTTGGTACTAGGGATTGAACTCAGAGGCAGTTAACCACTGAGCCACATCCCCAGACCTTTTTATCTTTTATTTAGAGACAGGGTCTCACTGAGTTGCTTAGGGCCTTGCTAAGTTGCTGAGGCTGGCTTTGAATTCATGATCCTCCTGCCTCAGCCTCCTGCGATGCTGGGATTATAGGCATGTGATTCAATACATTGTGTATTTAAATGTGTTTTAAACAATGAAATCCTTTAAACAGACTTATCCATATGGAATGAAAAAATCGGAACTTATTTATTGTTTTTTTTAAAGAAGTCTAATACTAGAATTTTTAAATAAAATAATTAAAACAAACTTAATTGGAATCTATTTGTTTGTTCAACAAATAATTGTTAAGCATATATATGCCAGACATTTCTAGATACTGGTGCTTTAGTTGTGAACCAAAGAAACCTGATGTCTAAAGTTTATGCTTTGGTAAGAAAAAACTAGTGTACACAGAAGTGTAAGAAATATGGAAGACGGTCTGCATGTTAAACACATAATTGTGTATAGCTCTTAGCAGTGAGTTCTTGGCCTTAATAATAAAAAGAACACAGAGAAGTAAAATGTTGGTCTTGTACTTCTCAAACATCACTTGTTTTATTAAATTTTGCAGTTCAGGAAACTGGCTGCTAGGTTTCAACAGTGGGTTCATTCATTTGTAAATACAAGATATACAACTCTGCTTGTAACAAAGTAGTAATTGGACCCTCAAAGCAGATTTAATAAATTTGTTAATCATAATTTGCATCAGTGATTGATTTATTTCTAATCATATAGAAATACTTGGTGTCTTGGATTTGAGAATGTGGCACATCAGAAATCATTTTAGGCTAGGATTGGTGTGGCACATGCCTGTAATCTCAGTGGCTTGGGAGGCTGAGGCAGAAGGACCTCAAATTCAAAGCCAATCTCAGCAAAGGTGAAGCTCTAAACAATTCTCCCTATCTCTAAATAAAATTCAAAGTAGGGCTGGGGATATGGCTCAGAGGTCCAGTGCCCCTGAGTTCAATCCCTGGTATCCCCCTACCCCTGCAAAAAAAAAAAAAAAAAAGAGAGAAAGAAAGAAAGATTATTTTAGTACCTAGAACATAGTGTTTCCTTCTGTTAAGACCAGTTATTTTTCCAGTAATTTTTGAGTGGTTGACCCTGCTAAAGGCCAGGGCTGTTAGGGAAATCCTTTGGGTTTTTTTTGTTTTTTTTGTTCTTTTATTGGTTGTTCACAACATTACAAAGCTCTTGACATATCATATTTCATACATTAGATTCAAGTGGGTTATGAACTCCAAATTTTTACCCCAAATACAGATTGCAGAATCACGTCATTTACACATCCACAATTTTACATGATGCCCTATTAGTAACTGTTGTATTCTGCTACCTTTCCTATCCTCTACTATCCCCCCTCCCCTCCCCTCCCATCTTCTCTCTCTACCCTATCTACTGTAATTTATTACTCTCATTATTTTCCCATTCCCCTCACAACCTCTTATATGTAATTTTGTATAGCAATGAGGTTCTCCCTTCATTTCCACAGTTTCCCATTTCTCTCCCTTTCCCTCCCATCTCATGTCTCTGTTTAATGTTAATCTTTTCTTCCGGCTCTTCCTCCCAAGACATTTGGTATTTGTTTTTTAGGGATTGGCTAGCTTCACTAAGCATAATCTGCTCTAGTGCCATCCATTTCCCTGCAAATTCCATGATTTTGTCATTTTTTTAGTGCTGCGTAATACTCCATGGTATATAAATGCCACATTATTTTTATCTATTCATCTATTGAAGGGCATCTGGGTTGGTCCCACAGTCTAGCTATTGTGAATTGTGCTGCTATGAACATCGATGTAGCAGTATCCCTGTAGTACCCTCTTTTAAGGTCTTCAGGGAATAGTCCGAGAAGGGCAATGGCTGGGTCAAATGGTGGTTCCATTCCCAGCTTTCCCAGGAATACTTTCCAAATTGGCCTCCCCAATTTGCAGTCCCACCAGCAATGTACAAGAGTACCCTTTTCCCCACATCCTCACCAGCACTTGTTGTTGATTGACTTCATAATGGCTGCCAATCTTACTGGAGTGAGATGGTATCTTAGGGTGGTTTTGCTTTGCATTTCTCTGACTGCTAGAGATGGTGAGCATTTTTTCATGTACTTGTTGATTGATTGTATGTCCTCCTCTGCGAAGTGTCTGTTTAGGTCCTTGGCCCATTTGTTTATTGGGTTATTTGTTATCTTATTGTCTAATTTTTTGAGTTCTTTGTATACTCTGGATATTAGGGCTCTATCTGAAGTGTGAGGAGTAAAGACTTGTTCCCAGGATGTAGGCTCCCTATTTACCTCTTATTGTTTCTCTTGCTGAGAAAAAACTTTTTAGTTTAAGTAGGTCCCATTTGTTGATTCTTGTTATTAACTCTTGAGCTATAGGTATCCTATTAAGGAATTTGGAGCCCGACCCCACAATATGTAGATCGGAGCCAACTTTTTCTTCTATCAGACGCAGAGTCTCTGATTTGATATCAAGCTCCTTGATCCATTTTGAGTTAACTTTTGTGCATGGCGAGAGGAGGGGATTCAGTTTCATTTTGTTGCATATGGATTTCCAGTTTTCCCAACACCATTTGTTGAAGATGCTATCCTTCTTCCATTGCATGCTTTTAGCGCCTTTATCAAATATAAGATAGTTGTAACTTTGTGGATTAGTCTCTGTGTCCTCTATTCTGTACCATTGGTCCACCCGCCTGTTTTGGTACCAGTACCATGCTGTTTTTGTTACTATTGCTTTGTAATATAGTTTGAAGTCTGGCATCGATATACCGCCTGATTCACACTTCCTGCTTAGAATTGCTTTTGCTATTCTGGGTCTTTTATTTTTCCATATGAATTTCATGATTGCTTTCTCTATTTCTACAAGAAATGCCGTTGGGATTTTGATTGGCATTGCATTAAACCTATAGAGAACTTTGGGTAATATCGCCATTTTGATGATGTTAGTTCTGCCTATCCATGAACAGGGTACATTTTTCCATCTTCTAAGATCATCTTCTGTCTCTCTCTTTAGCATTCTGTAGTTTTCACTGTATAAATCTTTCACCTCTTTTGTTAGGTTGATTCTCAAGTATCTTATTTTCTTTGAGGATATTGTGAATGGAATGTTTTTCCTCATTTCCGTTTCAGAAGATTTGTTGCTGATATACAGAAATGCCTTTGATTTATGCGTGTTGATTTTATATCCTGCCACTTTGCTGAATTCATTTATTAGTTCTAGTAGTTTTTTTGTAGACTCTTTTGGGTCTTCTAGGTATAGAATCATATACTTTTGCAAATAGTGATAATTTAAGTTCTTCTTTTCCTATTTTTATGCCTTTAATTTCTTTCATCTGTCTAATTGCTCTGGACAGTGTTTCGAGAACTATGTTGAACAGAAGTGGTGAGAGAAGGCATCCCTGTTTTGTTCCAGATTTTAGAGGGAATGCCTTCAATTTTTCTCCATTTAGAATGATGCTAGCCTGAGGCTCAGCATATATAGCTTTTACAATGTTGAGATAAGTTCCTGTTATCCCTAGTTTTTCTAATGTTTTGAACATAAAGGGATGCTGTACTTTGTCGAATGCTTTTTCTGCATCTATCGAGATGATCATATGGTTCTTATCTTTGATGAGTCTATTGATGTGGTGAAAAACAATTATTGATTTCCGTATATTGAACCATCCTTGCATCCCAGGGATTAATCCCACTTGATCATGATGCACAATTTTTTTGATGTGCCTTTGTATCTGATTTGCCAGAATTTTATTGAGGAATTTTGCATCTAGGTTCATCAGAGATATGGTCTGTAGTTTTCTTTCTTTGAGGTGTCTTTATCTGGTTTCGGAATCAGGGTGATGTTGGCCTCATAGAATGAATTTGGAAGAGCTCCCTCTTTTTTTATTTCCTGAAATAACTTGAAAAGTATTGGTATTAATTCTTCTTTAAAGGTTTTGTAACACTCCACTGTATACCCATCCGGTCCTTGGCTTTTCTTGGTTGGTATTCTTTGGTTGCTTCTTCTATTTCATCCATTGATATTGGTCTGTTCAAATTGTGTGTATCCTCCTGACTCAGTCTGGGCAAATCATATGACTTAAGAAATTTATCGATGTCTTCACTATCTTCTATTTTATTGGAATATAGGTTTTCAAAATAATTTCTAATTGTCTTCTGTATTTCTGTAGCATCTGTTGTGATATTGCCTTTTTCATCCCGTATGTTAGTAATTTGAGTTCTCTCTCTTCTTCTCTTTGTTAGCATGGCTAAGGGTCTGACAATCTTATTCATTTTTTCCAAGAACCAACTTTTAGTTTTGTTAATTTTTTCAATAGTTTCTTTTGTTTCAATTTCGTTGATTTCCGCTCTGATTTTTAATTATTTCTTGCCTTCTGCTACATTTGCTGTTGTTTTGCTCTTCCTTTTCTAGGGCTTTGAGATGAAGTGTGAGCTCATTTGTTTGTTGGTTTTACCTTTTTTTGAGGAATGAACTCCAGGTGATGAATTTCCCTCTTAAAACTGCTTTCATTGTGTCCCATAGATTCCAATATGTTGTGTCTGTATTTTCATTTATCTCTAAGAATTTTTTGATTTCCTCCTTTATGTCTTCTGTAACCCATTGATCATTCAGTAACATATTGTTCATTTTCCATGTGATGTAGGATTTTTCCTTTCTTTTATCATTGATTTCCAGTTTCATTCCTTTATGATCAGATAAAATGCATGGTATTATCTCCACCCCTTTATATTTACTGAGGGTTGCCCTATGACGTAATATATGATCTATTTTTGAGAAGGATCCATGTGCTGCTGAGAAAAAAGTATATCCATTTGATGATGGTTGATATATTCTATATATGTCAGTTAAGTCTAGGTTATCGATTGTGATATTGAGTTCTATAGTTTCTTTATTCAACTTTTGTTTGGAGGATCTGTTCAATGGTGAGAGCAGTGTGTTGAAGTCACCCATAATTATTGTGTTGTGGTCTATTTGATTCTTGAACTTGAGGATAATTTGTTTTATGAATGTCGCAGCACCATTATTTGGTGCATAAATATTGATAATTGTTATGTCTTGTTGGTGAATGGTTCCTTTTAACAGTATATAATGTCCTTCCTTATCCCTTTTGATTAACTTAGTCTTGAAGTTGATTTTATTCGATATGAGGATGGCCATCCCTGCTTGCTTACAAGGACCGTGTGCGTGGTGTATTTTTTCCCAACCTTTCACCTTCAGCCTGTGTATGTCTTTTCCAATCAGATGTGTCTCCTGGAGGCAGCATATTGTTGGATTTGTTTTTTTAATCCATGTAACCAGCCTATGTCGCTTTATTGGAGAGTTTAAGCCATTAACGTTTAGAGTTACTATTGATATATGGTTTGTACTTCCAGCCATGTTTGATTATTTATCTTTTTTTTTTTCTAATTTAGTTTGTTTCTCCATGATTAGCTTTCCTCTCGTCCTCTGTCTTCACCGAGGCACTTCCCACTGATGGTTTTGGTTATTGTTTTTCATTTCTTCGTCATGTAGTGTTTTGCTCAAGACACTTTGCAATGCTGGTTTTCTGGCTGCAAATTCTTTTAGCTTTTGTTTATCATGAAAGATTTTTATTTCGTTGTCGTACCTGAAGCTTAATTTTGCTGGATACAGAATTCTTGGTTGGCATCCATTGTCTTTCAGTGTTTGAAATACGTTGTTCCAGGATCTTCTTGCTGTCAGCGTCTGTGATGAAAAATCCATTGTTAGCCTTATTGGATTACCCCTGAATGTAATCTGCCTCCTTTCTCTTGTAGCTTTTAATATTTTCTCTTTGTTTTATATATTGGATATCTTCATAACAATGTGTCTTGGCGTTGGTCTACTGTGATTTGTTGAGAGCCACAGCCAAAGGGGCCCCAGCAAACTTCCAGCTGCCAGCAAGCTTCAGACTGCCCCAGCAACATCTAGCTGATTGGCTCCTCTGCGGTGATGTTCATTGGGCTGTTTCCCTGCCCTTCAGACTGCCAGCTGATGATTGGCTCACAGCTGCCCCAGCAACATCTAGCTGATTGGCTCCTCCACGGAGCTGCTCATTGGGTGACTTCTTTGGCTCTGCCCACGCAACCCAGCCAATCGGCCTCAAGAGGAGGAGGATTGTGGGAGGTTGAGAGGCTGGTGTGGGGGAGAGAGGCTTGTGGAAGCCGGTGGTGGCAGTTGGGCTCTGAGGGTTTTTCCCTGGAGCTGTTTTGTTTGGCGTTTGTAGTTCTAAAAATAAAGTTAGTTTCTTTTTGACAAGTGGCTCCTGATTTGTGCCAAGCCAGACTTCGGCATTTGGTGGCTCGCACGGGGAGCAACTGAGGGTAAGTAAACTGCTCGCCCCTGAGGGCAGGGCGAGAGGATGGGGAGCCATTCTAAGTCTCCTCTTTTGTTTTGCTTCGTTTTTGTTTTAACTTTCCTGTCCCTGGAGATGAGTAAGAGGGAAGACAAACCACTCACATCTGAGGAAAAACTATTTGCGTTTGAGGAACAGATAGGGAGAAAGGACGGATGCATATGTCAGGAGGATAGAAAGGCTGTTATAATGATTTTGTGTGGTTCCCTTTTTATTGGATTCTGTCTCGGTTTTGTTTGGCGTTTGTAGTTCTAAAAATAAAGTTAGTTTCTTTTTGACAAGTGGCTCCTGATTTGTGCCAAGCCAGACTTCGGCAGTGATTTTGTGTGCTCGGTGTCCTGTATGCATCTATAATTTGTATATTTGTTTCCTTTTTTATTTCTGGCAAGTTTTCTGTAATTATTTCATTCAGCAGGTTACTCATTCCCTTGGTTTGAATCTCTGTGCCTTCCTCTATCCCGATGACTCTTAAGTTTGGTTTTTTTATGTTATCCCATATCTCTTGGATGTTTTTCTCGTGATTTTTAACCAGCCTTTCTGAGTTGGCTAGACTCTTTTCAAGATGATATATTTTGTCTTCATTATCTGACATTCTGGCTTCTACTTGCTCCACTCTGTTAGTGATACTCTCATTTGAGTTTTTAATTTTGTTTATAGCTTCTTTCATTTCTAGAATTATTATTTGATTTTTTTATAATCTCTATCTCCTGATAAAGATTCTTAACTTCTTCTTTTATCTGTTTATGTAATTCATTTTCAATGTATTCTTTCACTGTTTGAATTTGCTGTCTCGTATCCTCTTTAAGGTTCCATTCCATCTCTCTAAGGTATTCCTTGAGTTCCTTATATGACCATTTTTCTGATGGCTCTAGGTCCTCCTGAATATTTAGGCTGTCCTGCATTGTTTGTACTCCTTTTCTTCCTTGCTTTTTCATGCTGCTCATGTTACTTCTTGTTCTGTTTGACTGCTGTGTTACTGTTTACTCCTATAAATTTATTTGATGCTTGGGAGAAAAGGTATTAGAAGGGAAGGGGAGAAGACACTAAAGAGAATGAGAGTAAGCAGATAGAATTCAAGGAAGGGGGACTAAGAGAATTGAAAAGAAATGAAAAGACAAATAATAATAAAAAAATTAAAATTAAATAATAAAAAATTTAAAAAAATTTAAGAAATTAAAAAAAATTTACAAAGCAACAACAACAAAAAAATAAAAATGACAAAAAACCCAAATTAAAGAAAAGAAAAAAAATTAATAAATGCAGTCTTAGAGTTTGATTATCTTCTCTTCCAGTAGGTGGCACTGTACCTACTGCGCCAAGCTTCTCCTCTCAATAGGCGGGAATCAATCACTGTGCAGCAGCTCTTCCTCCCAGACTGGGCAGGTGTCCAATCCTGGGTGCCTAGGGCCTTCTCTTGTGTCTAGACACTTCCCCTCTTTTCCTCAAGCCAGGCCCCACTCACTGGTGACACTCACCACAATACTGGCTACACGCCAGGTCTAATGCTCCTGGGAGCTCTGTTTTCATGAATGCCTGGGCACACTCTCCCTGTTTGCCATACCCTCGGACCCTAAGTTTGTAGAGCTTGGGGCTAAGAACTCCCAGCGAATTGGCTTGCCCTCCGGTAGCCACACTCCCGGTAGCTGGTGCAAGGGACCTCAGTTGTCAGCACTGGTGGGAGCGGTAGCCAGGAGTTCTGCTCCGCAAGTCCCACGCCACTCCTGATTTGCTTGGTCTGGCTATTGAGCTCATGGGGGAGGGGGGAGGGGCCCTTAAGGTTTCCCCGCTGTGTGGAGAGGGAAGGCTAGGGGAATACACACCTGCTGCCGCTGGTTTCAATGAATTTATCTCCTCCACCGTGTTTTGGTGACGTCAGTTCTCTGCCATGGTCGTATCCCATGCAAATACTGACAGTTCGTTCCCTTTGCCGGGTGACCAGTGCAACGGGTGGGTCCTCTCTGTCTCTCCCAAGCCCCGTTTCAATCCTGTGGCCACTGCCTATGCAGGCTCGGTTGGCATTTACTTCCGTAGGATCAGAAGGGCCGACCAGTTGTTTCGGCGGGATGGTTAGTGCTGAGTCATAGCAGTTTGGCTGCGAGTAGCAGGCGAACGAGAGAGCTTGAATGTAGCCGATCCCGGTTCGGTGTGTGTTCTGAGAGGCCCGGACTATTCGCCCAAATTCTCGTCAGCTCTGCATTGCCTAGTGATCCTGAGCAAACAGCATTTAGACAGTTTATGACTACCTATGCCCGCGCAGCTGAAGAGGTCAGAGACTTGATCTCTCCAGGCCCGCCGCCATGTTGGATATCTGGATCTATCTCTTTTGCTTCATTCTTCAGAAAAATTCTTTGTAATAAAGGAAATGTGCATAACCTGCATTCCTCTCTACTTGTCTTTTGCCTTTTATTCTTTACTTAGAAGAGCAATTGGAAGATTTGGAACCATGCCCCTGCCATGTGTTCTGTCCCAGTAATAATTTAGGCCCTGGGTTCAATTCCTAGGACTGCAAACAGTCCTTTTATATAATTTTTTTATTAGTTATAGATGACACAGTATCTTTATTTTGTTTATGAGAATCAAACCCAGTGCCTCACACATGCTAGGCAAGCACTCTATCACTGAAACACAATCCCAGCCCAACAAATATTTCTCTACCCATTCTGACAATTGAAATAGATAGTTAATTATCTCTAATCATCCCTTTAGTTATTTTATAAATACCATAGCCCTGACTTCCTTTCTAAAGCTATTTAAAGCACAAATTCTTATTTGTTTGTTTGTTTGTTTGCTTATTCGTTCATTTATTTATTTGGTTTGGGGTACTGGGGATTGAACTTTATAGATACATCCTCTACCACTGAACTATATCAATAGCCCTAAAGCCACCTATTTTTATCCATTTGTCTGTTGACAGATACCTAGGCTGGTTGCATAACTTGTCTGTTGTGAATTTTGCTGCCATAAATGTTTATTGATATTGATATATCACTCTAGAATGCTGATTTGAGCTCTCTTAAACACATACCAAGGAGTGAGTAGCTGGGTCATAGGGTGGTTCCATTTCTGGTCCTCTGAGGAATCTCCATACTGCTTTCCAAAGTGGTTGTACTAGGTTTTTCCCACATCCTCACCAGGAATTGTTAACAGAATGGGAATTTTTTTTAAATATTTTTAAATTGTAGTTGGTTACAATACTTTTATTTTTTAAGTTATTTTTTTAAATACTTATTTTATTTATTTTATGTGCTGCTGAAGAACGAACCCAGTGCCTCGTGCGAATGCTAGGCAAGCGCTCTACCACTGAGCCAGAGCTCCAGCCCCTTATTTATTTTTATGTAGTGCTAAGGATTGAACCAGCGCCTTGCACATGCTAGGTGAGTGCTCTACCACTGAGCCAGAGCCACAGCTCCCAGAATGGGGATTCTTAAATCTTCTTTCCAAAATTATCTAAGGAAAGATTTATTTAAAAAATATATTTTTATTAATTATTGATGGACTTTTATTTATTTGTTGATATGTGGTGCTGAGAAACCCAATGCCTTACACTTGCTAGGCAAGTACTCTATCAGTGAGTCACAACCCTAGCCCTCAGGAAAGATTTATAAAAAGAAATGCTTATCAAAACTCTCTAGTGGCATGACAAATGGAATAAACTTTGAGAATAAGAGCATTAGCAAAATAGTTTGGTACTTAGGAATGTTTTCATTTTCCTCAAATGCATTTAATGGAAATCAGAGGTATGACATCATCAATGTTATAGCAAGTTGGAATTGAGCAACTTGTTTCCTTCTATTCCTTCCATTTAATTGTATTAAAAATGTTTTTGTTTTTTTGTTTTTGTTTTTTTTCAAATGAAGTAGAAAGCCATTGAAACCGAAAGATCTGGCTAAATCTTGATTAATTTCTATGATTTCTTCATCCTCTCTTCAAGCTTTGGTGTCATCCCAAGCACTCCTCTCGCCATCCATACACCACTGATGCCAAACCAGAGCATTGATGTCTCCTTGCCTCTAAATACCTTGGGCCCAGTCATGAAGATGGAACCTCTGAATAACCTACAGGTCAGTTTTACTTTACTTGGGTAGTATTAGATGATATCTTGCCAATTTTTCATTTTTATATAAAGAATTCCTTTGTAGTAGCCCATGAATCTTTGTTATAACAAAATACTTGAGGATGGGTATTTCATAAAGAAAACAGATTTATTCAACTAGCAGTTTGGGGGGTCCAAGAGCATGGTGCCAACACTTGCTTGCCCCTTGGCTTCATCAAGTGGTGGATGGCATCCTGGCAGGAACATGTGTGAGAGGGAGAGGTGACGATGACTGGACAAGAAGCCAAAGAGCAAAGTGGGGCCAGTCTTACTCTTTTTATAACAACTTGCTCTCACAAGACCGGAGCAGAGTCCCATAAGGACTTCCTTAATGTCTTCCAAAGGATGGGTACCCAGTGACCTAACCTTCTCCCACTAGGCCATCCTCCTTTCTTCAACACCAGCATAACTAAAGACCAGCCATAAACTGTTAGAGGACAACAGCACCCTTTCTCTTCCTTATATTAGTTGTGGAATAGAACTTGAAATAACTATGGAAAATTTTACTTTGTTTTTAAGAACAAAGGTTATACCTTGACAAAATTATTTATTTATTCTTTTACTCATTAAATATTAGGAAACCTTTTTCTTAGCTTTTTTTAAGGAGGGGGGCAGGTGTACCAGGGATTGAACCCAGGGGTACTCAACCACTGAGCCACATCCCCAGCCCTGATTTATATTTTATGTAGAGATAGGGTCTTTTAATTGTTTAGCACCTCGCTGTTGCTGCTAATCAAGAACTGGTGAAATCTAGGGTGCCTGGCAGAAACAAATGGAAAGCAGCCCTTTAGTGACAGTTCCAAATTTTAGCATGCTTTAGGCGAGGGGGGGGGGAGGGGGGGGATGATGATTCAACTGAAAGTGAGCTCACGATTTAACCAAAGAAGGAAGGGAGGAAAGAAAAAAGTAAGAAAAAGGTTTCCACTGTGAAGGACAAAGAAGAAATGATCCCCTAACTCCACTTAAAACTTGAGATGATAGAACAATTTGAATGAGACTGATTATCTTTGAAATGATGAAAGAAATACCAACTTTCCAATCAAGACAGGTAAGATCCCATTGTACTATCTTCTGGAAATACAATAGACAGCAACAGTAAGTTACATTCTTCAGTAGTGTAAATTTCAGTGCACCAGGTCTGTTTGCCAGTTCACCAAATACCTTATTGCCACAGTAATAGCCTGCTGCTGCTTTCAGCAAAGGGAGTAATGATTTGAAGAGTAGACAGGTGAGGCACAATATAACTTGGCTCAGACCAGAAAACTGAAAACAAGATTTACTATGCAGTAGGAATTGGCTGTTACATGATGAGAATAATGTGTTAACAGGCTTTTCCAGCTCAGATCCTGAAGCAAATAACCCAAATCTGCATCTGTTCTCTCTTCTTAAAATCTAACTTTCCACTGACCTACAGAACCTCAAGCCAATAATATTTGAGGATAGTCATCAGGCATGCAAGAATGCTTTCTTTCAGAAGTAGGAAAGCAAATTTGGGTCACAGAAACCAGGGCAAATTTTCTACTCTTAAAAAGAACATAAACAAATGAATAACTTTCCTACTTGCATTTCCATTTCACCAAATCCCAAATGGAAATCCTCCTAAAGTTGGATCTTAGTTCAAACCACTCCCTCAAAAGTATTGATATGGTATTAGGACTAGCAATTTACAAACATGATTTTATAAAAAACAGGTTGTGGTAGTGCATACCTATAATCCAGCTACTTGGGAGGCTGAGGGAGGATGATTGCAAGTTTAAGGTCTGCCTGGGTGACTAGGTGAGGCCTTTAGTTTTTACTTTGTCTCAAAGTAAAATTTAAAAAGGAAATGAGGATATGGTCTGGAGCTGGAGCTGAAGCTCAGTGACAGAACGCTGGGTTCAATCCTTAGCACCATATACAAATAAAATAAAGGCATTCTTTCCATCTGCAACTACAAAAAAATTTTTTTTTAAAGGAATGAGGGTGTATCTCAGTGGGAAAGCACTTGCCTACCATGCACAAGCCTCTGGGTCCAGTTTTCAGTACTGCAAAAAGAAAAAAGAAAGAAAGAAAGCATACTTAAAAGTTTTCCATCTGTAGTTAACTACAGATTCTTCACATTTTTCCCAGGGGTTCTCTTCTTTCAGGGATGTCATAATTTTAGTTCTGTCACTAATTAACATGTCCCAATGGAGAAGAAAAGCAAACAATTAAAAAATTCCCTATGAGCAGTTCTATTTAACATCTTCTGGTAGAAGTTGAAACTAATGGCTAGCTTATGGTGGATGAGTTACTTTATATTTCAGCTTTCATTCTGCCCTTGTCCTGACCCCATCTAAACAAAAAGAATCAAAATTTTACTACAAGGTTAGACCATGTAGATGCAGATAACACTAGGAGAAAATAAATCAAGCATTTAAACATATTTACATAATGTTTAGATTCAAGAGTTTATGTAGAAAAACTAATACTTTTTTAGTACTCCAGACCATGAAATTATTGCAGGCACTGGGGGATTGGGGAGAAAAGAAATTTTGAGTGAATTGTGCGTTTTTGTGATTTTTTTGACTGATTTGATATTAGTGTATAGGACAAAATAAACACAGTTGACAAAACTATAATAAAATACTTGTAAGAATTTTATGTCCATCAGTAGAGTAGAGGGAAAGGGAAAGGGCCAGGGGAAGTAGGAGCAGAGGGAAAGTAATATACAGGGAGATTATATTGACCAAATTATATTATTATATTGTGGACATGTATGAATATGTAACAAATTCCACCATTATATGCAACTATAATGCACTAATAAAATAAATATGGGAAAATGTCCATTATACTAAACATTGGCTTATGGTCTGAACAACCAATTAAAAATTAAGATTAAAAACATACCATTCCTTCTTAAAATGTAAAGCAGATTATGCTTTAGATACAGGAATAAAACAACTAGTAGAGATTCAAATTTATAAACTTTTTTTTTTTTTTTTTTTTTTGCTTCATTCATGTTAGTTATAAAAAGTCTTGTGGACCGTGGACATGGTTCAGGGTTCAGCCTAATATATGTGAGGCTTTAGTTCAGTCCCCAGCACGCACACACACACACACACACACACACACACACACGAATTTAATTTATAAATATTAACAGAGAGCAGAGATTAAATTTAAACTTTCCCCTATTGGGAATGTCTCTTGAGTTTATATCATATAATTATATTTCTAAAAAAAAAAATAATGAATTTCCTCTGTTTAAATAAAACAAAAAACCTTAACAGATGTCCAAATGAATTGTCTCTAAATGATTTTAAATGACTTTGATTATTTTATCTGTTAGTTGCTTAGAAACATTTTCCCAATAAACTTCTTCAAACTTTAGACACAAGTGACCGCTGCTTCAAGTCAGTGTCTGCAAGGAGATGTGGAATTATGGCATGTTTTGTGTTTATCCTGAGAGGAGGATGGTCATGGTCTTAGCATAGATGCTGTAGAGTTTACACAGCTGCTCTGCTTCCTTTTTCACTGGGATGTAGACTTTTCTGAGAACATTGAAAGCATCATTCTTTGAAGTTAATACTTGCCAGAATCATAAAAGCACAGTTTGAAGAGTTGACTAGTTCTATAGTAAGAAAAACCTAGTCTCCAACCCTTTTTTTTCAACAGGGCCACAATTTCCTCTTCCATAGAGGCAATCCTAATTTGCTTAGATGATTCTTTTGACCTTTACCTCTTTGTCTCTTAATTACATGTTTTTTTATTAGGACTTCAGATTTTAGGACTACGTCTCCCGCTTCACTGCTATTATCTACACGCATACTTCCCATATTCCCATTTTCCTGATATAGTAACTTGGGAAGCTGATGCAGAATGATCACAAGTTTAAGGCCAGCCTCAGCCACTTAGTAAGACCCTGTCTCAAAAAATAAAGGGCTGGAGATGTAGCTCAGTGGTAGTATGCCCCTGGACTAAATCCCCAGTACCAAAAAACAAAACAAAACAAAAAAAAAATCATCTTTGAGTCTCCTGTTTGGAACATAAAAGCTTTGTGCCTGCGTTCTGGGAACTATGTCAGGAAAGAAGGCTGGAGACTCTTAGCATTCACTCTGCATAAATTTACTTAATCCTCAACCCCTCAGCCTTGTCTGGCATTCACTTCTGAGTGCTGTATACTTTGTCTTCTGTAAAAGAATTAATCCTCAGTTTTGAACAGGGGCCCAGTGTCTGGCAGTATAGAATTGTGGTGGGATATCAGGACTCCTGGTGGCATCCTAATCCTCCTTTTTTTTTTTTTTTGTGGGAGGGTATTGGTGAGGGGTTGGTTGCTGGAGATCAAACCCAGGGCCAATCTTTCTTTTAAAGCCTTCCCCTTGTTCAATTTCAAAGGTGGTTCCAATCCTAAGCCTTTTAAAGTTCTAAAGTATTATTGATAGTCTACCTGTTTTCTAGTACTAAGATTTTTACTTCTTGTTTTTATGAATTTATGGCTTTAACAATTTTGTTTTCCTTTAATTATGGCAGAATTTCTTTCAGAAGAAAAGAAACTTAAATGGGGTTTTCAATGTACTGTGTTTTTTTTGTTTTTTTGTTTTTCCTAAGAGCATTGATAGTACCTTCTTAATTCTTCTTTCCTTCCTTCTATACTATTTTATAAAGGAGACTTAGAAGTGAATCTGTGGATGAAGTGTAAAGTGTGTATGTGTGTGTGTGTGTGTGTGTGTGTGTGTGTGTGTGTGTGTGTGTTCATATATATATATATATATATAAACATTCCTTTAAATATATTTTTATCTCTTTTTGTGTTTCAATCTCACATAAACACAGTTGAGGAAGAGGCTAAATGTTAATTAGGGAAAAGAAATAGATATAACATCTCAGTTTTTTTCTCTGAAAGTCTTCTGAAATAAGGCTCTGTCATCAGTTCTGTTTATTTAACCTTTGAATGATTAGGGCAGAAAACGCTGAAGACACTAGCTACGAAGGATATAATCTTCCAGTCCTGTTTACACATATCTTTTAAGATCTTTGTCAGCCAAAGGAGTTTTTTGCTAATGTGTGGCCCTGGAGGAAAATTCTATCCCTTGTGATTCCTATGTTATAGTCCCAGTCTGTGAGATAGTTGCAGATGGTGTGCCTGTCCCTGATATTTCATGTCTTGCATCTGTCCATTCACACTCAGAAAGCCCACAATTGTAGCTATTGTACCAGAGAAACTAGTAAATGCTTCCAAGCGAAAGATCTTTTCAGCAGCTTCTGTCAAATTAAGCAAACCAACTTGGCATTTGCTGACTTTTCCTGACTATTATACAATCCAAACAAATTCAGTGTTAAAGCTTCCTTTGGTCATCCAGAGTCCACAATTGCAAACTCCAGTTGCTTTTATGGCACCATAGTGTTGCTTGTGTACACTTGAGTTCTTGAAGTGGTGACTATTCCAGGAACAATGGAGAGATTCCCAAGTCACACACATAGATCTAGTGCTGCACATAATACTATAAACCTAAAATATTCCATAAACAATATGTCGATATTGAATTCTTAATTATGAAATACTAAAACATTTTGCTACCAAAGAAAGTAGAAAGTACTTGTGGGCTGGTTGTGGCTCAGTGGTAGAGTGCTTACCTAGCATGAGATACAGGGTTCGATCTCCAGCACCACGTAAAAAAACTAAATAAACAAAGGTATTAAAAAAAAAAAAACGAAAATACTTCTTGTGACTGCTGCTGCAAGTCTGATATATTTTTCATGTCACATCAGGATTACACACATCCTTTAATTTCATCTGAGAAATTTAGTATCTTATGTACTCTATATATTCCTTTAGTACTAGATTGCCCTTGTTGATACTTCTTATCTTTTTTTGTCAAAATAACCAAGATTTGGGCTGGAGGTATAGCTCAGTGGTAGAGCACTTGTGTAGCGTGCATCAGACACTGAGTTTTATTCCCAGCACTGCCCTGCCCGCTGCAAAAGATAACCAAGATTGTATACTAAAGCAGTATCTTACTATTTATATATTGTCTTCCTGTTAACCACCATTCAACTACCAGTTTCTGGGCTCTACCCAACTTCTCCCTCTCCCCTCAGTACTGGGAGGACCTTATGTATGACAGACATATACTCTGCCACTAATCTATATCCCCAGCATCTAGGTTATCTTTTAGGAATAGGCCTAATAATAGCAACTGTCCTCTTGAATGACTACACATAAGAAGTAGACAAAAATTCTAGCTGGGCTGGGGCATGTAGTCCAGTGGTAGAGCATTGCCTAGTCTGTGCATTCAATCCCCATCCCTGCAAAAAAATAAGATATATTCTGCAAGCAGAGGTGGTCTGGTGGATGAGAAATCTGTCCTCAATGGCAGGAGACAGTTGTTCTGAAACCCAGAACTCAGTTCTCAAAACGCCCAAGCTATTTTGTCATAAAAAGGAGCCCATGACCAGGTGCAATACACACTGTAATCCCAACTATCCAAGGTGCAGGGGACGATAGCTTCTTGGTAGAGTGCCCTGGTTTCAATGCTCAGTCGAAAAAAAAAAAAAGTAGGAGTTCAGGGAAGGTCTTTGAGGTAAGATTACCCAAGAAACAGAAACCATGCTAGGATACTGAGCAAAGGATATGAATTTTAAAAAGTAGGTCTAAAATAATAATTAAAAAATAATAATAAAAATGATTTGTGGTCTTTCATTTATAAAATCACAGCCTTTTTATCATAAGTTTAGGACTTGATAAAAAATGGAATCAGTTTGTTACATGATTAGAAATAGCTTTAACCATATGGTCTTTGTATATTAGGGGAGTTTGAATTTTTAAGGAAAAGGTATTTTTTCTAATCTGTTTTCATTATGCTGGTAATATTCACTCAAATCCTTAAGGTACATTACAAGTTAAAATTAAGAAAAACTCACCGAGATTTTCCTAAGCTGAATTAAAATCCATTGGAGAGGTTTGTTTGTTTGTTTTTGGTGCTGGGATTGAACCCGGGGCCTTGTGCACGCGAGGCAAACACTCTGCCAACTGAGCTATATCCCCAGTCCCCTTTATGTTTACTCTCTTATATTTTGCATCATGTTTTAGGAGGTAAGAAAATAATGCTCTCACAATTTTTTATGTAAGGATTATGGAGGCTTGATAATATGAGGTGTGTACAGAAAAGTCCTCATAAAACTTTTTATGTTGTTGTTGACAGACCTTTATTTTTATTAATTTTTATGTGGTGCTGAGAATCGAACCCACTGCCTTACACATGCCGGGCAAGTGCTCTTCCACTGAGCCCCAGCCCCAGCCCCCTCATAAAACTTTTGAGGTCTTTGGCTGCAGTCCAGTGATATAGTACTTGCCTAGAATGCACAAGGCTCAGGGTTCAATCCCTAGTATCATTTAAAAAAAAAAAAAAAAAAAAAAACCTTTAGGGGCTGGTACTGTGCTTCAGTGGTTGAGCGCCTGCCTCACACTTGTGAGGCACTGGGTTCAATCCTTAGCACCACAAATAAAATAAATAAATATACTGTGTCCATCTATAACTAAAAAATGTATATATTAAAAAAAACCTTTGAAAAGCTTTAATCCATGTTAGCATGTACATATGAAGAATACAAAATCTTATGGTTGGAAAGAATGACCTCTAATATTGTCTATTTCAAACAGTATCTATTGCTAATAGAATTTACTCTACATTTAAGTTGATTGGCAAGTTGGCATCTACATGAATACTATCCTAAAATGGACTATTCTATCTTTGTTAAACCCTATTAGGAAGTTGTTCACTTGAGCTAAAATATGTCTTCCTTAAGATTCTATCTGTAGTAGACCTTAGTTTTACATTTAAGGTTTTATAGATCTTGGTTGTACATTTTAAGGTTTTATAGAACAAATTTCCGTCTGAATTGAGGACCTAAAATTCAGGTAGGATTATGTGATGCTAAGGATCGAACCCAGTACCACAACCCCAGCCCAATCAAATGGGATTATAATAGACATGTTCTCAGTCTGAATTTATTTTTCCTTTTATTCCACTTCAGGAAAGCCCAAGTTTAAGAAAAGGCATTTTTGTAGATGTCAGTCTGATTTTAAAAAGAAAAACCAGCCAGGCATGCCTGTAATTCCAGCAGCTCGGGAGGCTGAGACAGGAGGATTGCAAGTTCAAAGCCAGCCTCAGCAACAGTGAGGCATTAAGCAACTCAGTGAGACCCTGACTCTAAATAAAATACAAAATAGGGCTGGGGATGTGGTTCAGTGGTCGAGTGTCCCTGAGTTCAATCCCTGGTACCAAAAAAAACAAAAACAGAAGCAGGAATGCTGGCAAATATAGTTGTAATCAGTTATAGTTTGGAGGCTAAAGAAAATATTATTTAATCATTTTGGAATTAAATGATTAAGTAATATTTTCTTGTCTCATTGCTCAGTTCTTTGCTTTAAGAAAAAAATTTTTTCAGATAGTACTCATAATAATAAATAAAAATGTTTGGGTTGGGGCTGTAGCTCAGTGGCAGAGCACTTGCCTAGCATGTGTGAGGCACTGGTTTCGATCTTCAGCACCAAATAAAAATAAACAAATAAAGGCATTCTGTCCATCTACAACTACAAAAAAAATTTTTTTAAAATAATGTTTTGTTTAAAATGTAAAAGGTAGGCCTGGGGATGTGGCTCAAGCGGTAGCGCGCTTGCCTGGCATGCGTGCCGCCTGGGTTCGATCCTCAGCACCACATACAAACAAAGATGTTGTGTCCGCCGATAAATAAAATATTAAAATTCTCTCTCTCTCTCTCCCCCCCTCCCCCCTTCCCTCTCTTTGAAAAAATAAAAATAAAAAGTAAAAGGTAATAAAGGCCTAACATTTTCCAACTACAGATTTTGCTTTCTCCAAGAAAGTTTACTTTGATAGAAATAGGTGTGATTATAAATTAAGAGGCAAGGAGTAAAAAGTTGAGACCTCCTAAAATGAAATTTACTTTGGGAATGAGTTGGCACCTAGCTGACTGTCCATAAACTAGAGATTGTATTGGGACTTGATGGGTGTGAATTTAGCTCTACCTTCTGTAGTTCAGAGGTGATGACTACCAGTGGGTTGCTTCTAAAGCTATATTTGAGAATCTAGTGCCAGCTGCTGGAAGAGTTACATAACTTGATTTCAGTAGTTCTAACCCTGCTGTGCTTTGGACTTCTCCAGTGGACAGCCCTGGAGTTCATCATTCTAATTTACTCCAGCCCAAATCAGAATTTTGACAAATTTAGTCCATAAAGCATAAGTCTTAAATCATTGCTTATCCATGCCACTTGAAAATATTAATCTTCTCTTTGGTATTCTCTAACTTAATCTACATACATTCTAGTTCATAGTCTGCATTACTTGAAAGTTTTTGAGACTGAAATTAAGTAAATCTCATGGCAGAGTAAGGATTACAGGAGGAGTCATAGAATTTCAATTTCAATATCCTTTGGGTTTTATTCATCTCTGAAAATAAAGTCTGCTGGTTGGACACTATGGTGCATGCCTATATTCCCAGAGGCTGAGGCAGGAGGTTCAAAAGTTTGAGGCCAGTCTCAGCAACCTAGCAAGGACACCTGCAATCTTAGTGAGACTCTTTCTCAAAATAAAAAATGAAAAGGTCTGGAGATTAGGTCAATATTAAAGCACCTCTGGATTCAATCTCAATTTAAAAAAAGAAAGAAAAAAAAAAGCTGTACTAAAAGAAATTGGAAATTTTTTTCCTTTTTTGGTATCAGGGGTGCTTAACCATATCCCCAGCTCCCCACCGTTTTTTTTTTTTTTTTTTTTTTTTTTTTTTTTTTTTTGGTCGGGGAGAATGCTGGAGATTAGAACCCAGGGCCTTGTGCATGCAAAGCAAGCACTCTACCAACTGAGCTATATCCCTAGCCCCCAACTGCGTTGCTGAGGCTGGCTTTAAAATCAAGTTCTTCCTGCTTCCAGAGCTGCTGGGATTATAGGTGGCAAAGGGATTAGAGGGTTACATCAGGCCTGGCAAAGAGAATTGGACCTTAAGATCTCATTATGTTTTTGTTTTTTAAAGTCATTTTTGTTCATTGTGTCTTTAAAAACCAATAATTATGTGCTGCCAGAGGATTTAAGAGCTGTAGAGATCATCTGGAGGCTTATTCAAGGCTTTCCTTTCTGGTTCTGAAGGCTTTAAATATGGAAACTTGAAATGCTAATGTGTATGTGGTTGCCCCATAGGGACTGTCATCCGAGGGACACAGAACCACTGCTTCCATCAGAAGAGGAACCTGTCAGTTTTTTCCTATAGAGGGTTTCACTGTCCATATACTCTTAATAGCAAACAACGCCCTAATATGTCCTGAGAACAGATCTGGCTTTTAGTTGAAATGAACAGCAGATTGATACTATTTGAGGGCTGCTCAGCTATCATGCAATCTACCTGATCTAATGGGTGAAGTAAGAAAAAAACAGAATTCTTGTTTGAATTTTAGCATTGGAATCGAATCAAAGATGCTATTCAGGTTAAACTTATTTAGCATCAGAAGGAAAATAAATTGACATTTTCTTTGGAGGGTTTCATGACTATTTCTGCTATATTTTTAAACTGTACTTAGATATAGTCTCTACGTCTATTAGACTCCAGTAGCTAGTAGAAAGGGCCACTTCTTGAATCTCAGCTGAAATATATCCCATAGTTGGACTCAGTGCCATTAAAAACCTGTCACTCAGAACCATTCCCCTAGAATCTGTTGACTAGGCTGTGTGGTGCTTAAAAAAACACATCTGAATCATCATTCCTCAGAGAACTGGGGATGGTTGGCGTCACTGCCTGGTCCTAACTTGGGCCAGCCTGCAAATAATCTTTCCAGAAGCTAAATGGAGAGGAGGAATAAAAGAAAAAAATATTCTTCAGAGACTTGGAAAGGTCACAAGTGACGTCATGGAAGAGTAGATGATAGGATCTCAAGAAGAGCCATGTTTTGCTGGACTAGATTTTTCTTGTGTTGGTGCCTCCTTTGGTTACCTGCAGTGAGAGGTGTGCTTAGAGGTCTTATTTGCCAAAGTTGAGACTGAGTTAGTCTCATACCTTGTTCTAATACTTTGAGTATATGAAACAAGGTTAGAATGTTAATTTAGCCTGCTCATCTCCAGCTGTGCCCCCGTGAAAAGGCTGCAGCTCCTGCAGCAGGCTTCCTCTACTATGGAAAGAAACTAATTGCTGGGTACAGGCTAAAGCTGACAGGCTGTTCTTTACTCAGCAGCAACTGAAAGTAACTTTTAAAAAACATTATTATTATTAAGCATTTATAGCCACTTTTTTTTTCATCTCAAAATGCCTTCTAATCATTTCTATTTGCTCTTCCTATTAATGTCTCTGAGAAGCAAGTTAACATTGTTATGGTTACATGTTGCACGTGACATACTAGAGATACAGAGGATTAGGTGATCATCTTTTTGGTATCTATGGTCTGCTTTGGGTATCCTCAAAGTGGAAGATGAGGTGTGCATTTCTGTTCTTTGGCTCTTTGAACCTGTTTCTTTACTTCTTTTAATTTGGTTTGTGAGTATTGTGACTTTTATGCTTTTTAGCAGCTTACAGTAACAGATGTGTTTTACATGTTGTGCATACACACACAAAGACAAAACTAAAACAGGAAATATTACTTACTGCTCAAGAAAGGCACAATATTTTCTGTTCTGTATATTTCTTTATGCCAATTTTAATCCATTCAGTTTTAAGAACCATTGGTTGGTCATGCCCCACCATGTTAGGGACACTTGAAGCTAAAGAGTACACAAAGGCACATTTTTATGGAGCATTAGTTTTACTCAGAGGTAAAGTGAGAAACACATTTTGAAACCATACATAGAGGGCTGGGATTTTGGCTCAGTGGTAGAGCACTTGCCTAGCATGTGTGAGGCACTGGATTTGATCCTTAGCACCACATAAAAGTAAATAAATAAAATAATGATATTGTGTCCATCTACCGCTAAAAAAAAATTGAAAAAAAACAAACATGGATGCATGATAGAATTTACTTCATGGAACTTCAAAAAAACCTTTGTTTTTATGATGGGTTATTTTGTGCTAAGCATCTAAAATCCTGTCTCTCTCTCTCTCTCTCTCTCTCTCTCTCTCTCTCTCTCTCTCTCTCACTCTCACACACACACACACACACACACACACACACACACACACACACACACTCTCTCACTTCCTTCCAGTGTGTCCATACTTTGCTCTTCTGTTAAGGGAAGGGAAGCACACTAAAAAAAAAAAAAATGAAACCTTTTTGGAACCTTTAAACTATGTTCACATGTTGTCCAAAAAGCCAAAGGAGATAAAAAACTTGTATGATCATATTCAATATTTACTCTCTGACAATCACTATTCTAGAAACCAAGAATCCTGTGGTAAACAAAAGTCCCTTCCTTTTTTAGAATTTGTGCTTGGTTGGAAGTGGTGTATGTTGCATCGAGACAACCGTAAACAAACAAACAAAAAAGTATGTTGGAAGGTAGTGAGGACAATGGAGGGGGCCGAGAATTGAGGTATGAACTCCTAGGGTTGGAGGTTGAATGATGCAATTTTATAAATACATTGATCATGGAAGACCATTAATGCAAAGACCTAAAGGAGGCAGGGAGAAAGCCATGTAGATTTCTGGGGAAAGAACGTTCTAGATAGAAAAAAGAGCAAATGCAAAAAGTAGGAGCATGCCTGGTGTGTGCAAGGAAGAGCAGCAGACTGCTGTGACTGAGTGGAGCTAATGAGGGAGGGTCGCAAACATGACATCAGAGGTAATGGCCAGATTATAGGCAGTTGTTTACTGTGATTTTATTTTGAGTGAGATGGGAAGTCACTGGAGATTTGAACCAAGGAGTATTTATGAGCTGACCTACATTTTAAGTTCACAGTGAGTGCTGTGTGGAGAACAGCCTGGGGAAGCCAGGGTTTGTGAAGTAGGAGTTGCAGGGGATGGGTAGAGACAAATGCAGAGGTAGGGAGACATTGAAAAGCTTTGTAGTATTCTATTTACTGAGTTTGGAAAAGATTGCAGGAGGTTCTACTTGGGGTTGGAGAGGAGAAATCAAGAGTTTGGTTTTGGACATATCCCTTTTGGGATCTCTCTAAGTTATCAAAGTGAATATATTAAGTAGGCAGTTGGATGTATATGCAATCATTGATTTCCCATAAGCAAACTAGGAATTATGTTAAAGCTCACAGAGTAGTTCTCCAGAGTGTCTGGATTATATCTTCCTATTCTGAACCCGTTGGGATAGTGAATTGTAGAATAAGAAAACAGCTCCATTAATTTCTTTTCCACTCTTTTCTCTCTGCCCCCTCCCTCCCCTTTCCTCATCCCTTCCTCTCTATCTTGCTCACTCTCTCACCCTCCCTCTCTTCCTCTTTAAAGCTGATTCAGTTCTATTAAAGAGTAGTTGACATCAGGATTGGAACTGAACTGGCTTCGTACTGTATTTTTCTGTTGGTCTTTTTTGCCTAAACACCCAAATAATGATTGGCATATCCTTGGAGAATCTAGCATTCTTTGGTTTATGATCCACTACCAATGTTCTTCTTCCTTAATGTGCAGATATTATTGTAGCTCAGTGATTCAAAACCAAAAGAATCTCCACATTATCCCATATCTCTGCCTCACTGAAAATCCATGTGTGTGCCTAATGAGCAGTGTTACTGGTGAGATTATGTTGTGCATACCAACAAGGCAGAGGAAGACTTGAGAGACCAGAGTTTCATTCCATTTGCTGACTGACTTTCCCTTAATTTCATGCAGCAAATGTTTCTTGCACTAGGCAGCATGTTAGTGAAAATGAGAACCAGCTCTTGCACTCACAAGAGTTCTTTGTAATATGAGTGAGCCTGATGAAAATAATTACTTTATGCCATAATAGAAGTATATATGCTGTGGGGAAGCTTTTAGAGCTTTCTGAGAAATTTCAAAACTGAACTGATTCTTAAGGTTAAATCGATATTCTTCAGACAGTTGAACCTTAAGGAGAATAATATATTAAAAACAGAACAACATGTAAAAGGGCACAGAGCTGTGAGTTTCAGTATTAGGGGAACAAGAAGTAATTTTGATATTGTTGAAGTCAAGGCATAGACTGGAGAAGCAGGCAGGGGTCAGATTCAGAAGTGTTCCTATATTCTTGGAATGAACAGCATCCTAGGCAAGGGTAAAAGTTTGAAAACTGCAGAATACAGATTTGGAAAGTTAAAGTAAAAGAGTTGAAATGCTTCCACAATGAGAGACCTATGCAGGAGATCCTAAAAGATGATATTTTATCAAGACACGGTAGCAAAAAAAATCATTAAGCTAACAATTCTCCAGTAAGCTTTAAAAAAAATTTTCTAGCTGGGCATGGTGGCACATGTCTGTGATCCCAATGGTTCAAGAGGCTGAGGAGAAGGACCAAGAGTTCAAAGCCAGCCTCAGCAAAAGTGAGGCATACTAAGCAACTCAGTAAGATCCTGTCTCTAAACAAAATACAAAATAGGTCTGGGATGTGGCTCAGTCATCAAGTACCCCTGAGTTCAATCCTGAGTACCCAAAAAAAAAAAAAAATCTTTTTCTAATCTTTTTCTAACATAATGGTTGTACTAAGATTTCAGGTAAGTTTAATATGGTTATCCTTAATTATGAAAAATTCTCAGTAAAACAGGAGATGGTGAAAAGCATAAGTTTTTCTTTATCAAATACTTGTTATAGTACTGGGAGGCAGGCATGTTCTGTATGCTGTGCAAATATTACCTAATTATTCTCATTACAACTCCATGAATTCTATACCATTGTGATCTCCCTTTTATAGACAGAAAACTATATTAGTACTACTTGCCCAGGGTGAGACAGCTAGCAGGTGTCAGAGTCAGAATTTGAAATCAGCTGTTTTGACTCCCAAGACTATGCTCTGAACATCTTTGTGTGCTGCCTCTCATAGGGTGTCCCCACTTCTCCAAGAATTACTCTAGAGCAGAAGTCCTGGAGTAGTCTTCAGAGTGTGTTGAAACTCCTGCAATTGCATGTCAAAGTGTTGCTTGTGCATTTTTCAGCAAGAGTGTTCCTGGCTTTCATCCATTTGTCAGAAGAGTCCCAAAGGGCCAGGCACAATAATCCCAGCTTCTCAGGAGGGTGAGACAGGAGGATTGCAAGTTAGAGGCCAGCTTGGGCAATTCAGAAAAACCCATCTTAAAATATAAAAAGGTTTGGAGATGTAGTTCAGTAGTAAAACACCACTGGTTCAATCCCTGTTACCAGGGAGGGGAAAAAAAATTAGTAAACATTGCAATGGATGGCACATTGTGAGATATTACTGCTTTATATTCAAAATGATAGTCACATTTCTCATGAGACCTAAATGTGATCCACATTAATTTCCCTTCTAGATGTCCTTTGCAGAGCCTAACACTATTTCAGGATCTTCTTGGTGCCCTTATTTGAAAGAAGAGTTCTCTTTCTAATTCTGCTGAGTACCAGATGAATTAGAAAATACCTTGGTGTCCCAGAAGCCCACAACTGGCATCAGTCTTTGAAAGCAGTGCTCTGGTGCATCTTAAAGTCTGAAGTCCCTCTTAACATTTTTTACTCTGCTTAAATCTACTAGGTTTGATCTTTTTGAGAATTCTATAAACTTAGCATTGTATGTGATGTAGTTTAGAAACTCCTAAGGTTGGTAAATGAAAGGTTAAAAGCAAAAATTACAAGGGAAGTAATTTGAGGGATTCTTGTGGGAGAGAGATGAGAAAGATTGTCAAGGAGTTATAACCAGACAGTTATGGAGGAGGAAGCAAAAGTACAGTTTAAGTCAGGATTGATAAAGAATGTAAAAGGATTGCAAGTACTTCAGAAAGAAGATATTTTGGATCTTATTGCAAAATTTTGATGAAGAGACACATGGTTGAAGTTTAAGTATTTGTCCTAAAAGCGGGGAGGGACAATAGTGGTACCAGACAAGCACTTCTTTCCCTTTTTTTTTTAAAAAAAAAAAAAAAAAAAAAAAGCAAAATGACAGATAAATAGACATGGCTACTGATCACAGGATTTGCCCAGAGAAATTCTTTCCTACACTGCAAAGACCATTGGTAGGAAAGTCACTATGACAGAAACCAGTGGGAGGTGATACTTTGGAGCGGTTCTCCTCTCTCTCCTTACCGTATATGGGTCTTGTGCTGCAGTGGAATCTGCCTGTTTCTGAATGTGTACACCCATCAGTCTTGCCCCTAATAGATGTGCCTAACTGTAGCTTTTCTAAAAACAGCATGCTCTGAATTGAGCAGACCCTGGTAAAATCACAGCCCATAAGATTGTATTGTGAGTGGAAAGCTCACTTCTTTGCTTACAAAAAGGCTGAAAACTTCTTAAAATCATCAGGTTTACCAATGTTTGATCCAACAAGCATTTTCCAACAAAAGGACTTAGGAAACAAGAAATAACTTTAAAACACATATCTAAACAAAGATGAGGCAATATGGTGCTAGTTGCTGTAGAGAAAAAAAAAGATCAAGGTTTAGAGTCAGACAAATATAAGTCTGAATTCTGATTTTTCTGTATACTAGCTGTATGATCCTAGATGTAACTTGGTCTTTCTGAACCTGGATATCCTCATCTGTAAAATGAGAGGTGAATGATACTTATTTTGTTAGGCTTCAAAAGGGATAGTTAGAAAAAGGATTAGATATTAATATCATTAGTAAGTAAACTTAGTAGGTGCTAACAGCTATTATTAACAATCATAGAAAAAATTAACTGAAGAAAAAAATTTTTAGTGGTACTGGGGATTGAACCAGGGGCACTCTACCATTGACCTACATCTCAGCACACCCCATCCTGCTTTTTTTTTTTTTTTTTTTTTGAGGAAGGGTCTTACTAAGTTGCCCAGGCCTCTAACTTGGAATCCTCCTGTCTCAGCCTCCCAAGTCACTTATTAAAGGAATGTGCCACTGCACCCAGCAAAAGAAATAATTATGGAAACAACAACCAAAAAAATAGCTAAATAGATTATTATTCTAGGTATAGAAGTTGTGCCGTGAAGATGGCCCTTGTGGAGAAAAGTAGAGTTGCAGGTGGTCAGAGTTCTAGGACAGTGGTGTAATAAAGGATGTGTTTTGCAGTGTATAGGTTAGTGTGTCATGATTTGAGGACACCTTCACTGACCAAAAGAGGAATGAAGTAAGCAGATAGATTTCTAGACACACAACTTTTTTTCCCCTCCTACCTGGCCCCCTCTGATGTCCTCATTTTCCCTTGTTGGTTTCCTGGCAGGTGGCTGTTAAAAACAATATTGATGTCTTCTACTTCAGCTGCCTCATCCCACTCAATGTGCTTTTTGTAGAAGATGGCAAAATGGGTAAGTACATCCTCCTGTCCTTCTGCTAAATATACCTTTGCCCTTCTTCTGAATGTCAAGAGAACATAGCCTGGGAAATACATGTTATTTTGTGGTTAAAAAAAAAAAGTGGGGTAAGGGTATCCTAAAACCCTAATAATTGTTTCTTATTTATTTGCCTGAGTCACTTTGTTATTGTGTTTCCATTGGTCTCTAAATAACAGCACATAGTATCTGAATGTTCCAATCAGAGAAGTACACCAAGATTCAGTGTAAGAGGTTTGGAGGAAAGGTAGACTTGGACTTGATCTTAACTGTATCATTTATTAGCTGTGTGACCATGGACTAGCTGATTAGCTTTTTCTGTTTTAGTTTTCATGTTTGCAAAATGAAAATTGTTTCTATAATGACTTAATGAGTTAATATGTATAAATGTTACACTTTGTACTAAGTTCATACCTCTTCAAGATAATAAATCAGTAATTTGTAATAAATCATTAGTTCTCACTATGTGGCTGTTAACATTTCTGTCTTCCCTTGTTTAAGAAACCACTACCTGATAAAAACTAGCCTTTCAGCCAGGTGCAATGGCACACACTTAATCTCAGCAACTTGGGAGGATGAGGCAGGAGAATCACAAGTTTGAGGTCAGCCATGGCAATTTAGACCCTGTCTCAAAATAAAAAGGGCTGGGGGTGTAGCTCATTGGTAGAGCACTTATGCATGAGGTCCTGGGTTGGATCCCCTATACCACCATTCCCCGCACCCCCCCCCAAAAAAAAAAAAAGCAAACTAGCCTATATTAGTAGCTATTAAGTTATATTGGTGCTTAATTGATTGCATCTTTACAGTGGCTCTTTGGGGATTGTTGGGACAGATGTAATTATAAATGAAGAAATTCAGGCCCAGAAAGGTCACAGGACTTACCCAAAGTCACCCAAACAGGAAAACAAGGGAACCAAAACTGACTTCTAAATGAAAAACACTTTCCTAGTGTATCTTCATGCTTTTGAATGAGGGGTTGATTGATCTGGAGTTTATAATACCAGTGCAATAGATAAAAATTGGCTCCAGTTCCAGCCTGCTGCTGGCTGTATTGCAAGAGCTAGTATTCCAAAGGGGAAATGTGCAAGGCACCAGAAATGAGAATACTGACAATACATCTACCCTTTTTCCCCCTGCTTCCCAATACAGAACGCCAGGTCTTTCTTGCAACATGGAAGGATATTCCCAATGAAAATGAACTTCAGTTTCAGATTAAGGAATGCCATTTAAATGCTGGTGAGTAATAGTTAAGTTTCATTTTCATCTTAGTAAGCCAATTAGATATTTTAAGGTTTTATTTTTGCTTTATATTCCTCTTTCTTTCCACATCTAACATGTTTCCAGTGGGTAAGTGTTAGACACATTACTTTGCAAAGCTCTCTTTACAAACTTGGGATGTGTCGATATAAGGCACTAGATTACAAGTTAATAGATTTGGGAAACAGACTAGAAAGAATCCATCTACACAGTTCTTCAGTAGCTGAAGACAAGTGATTCTTAAACATCTGATTAACCGGGTTAATCAGATGACTTAAGTAATCATATTATTTAAACATTAAGGTGTCCTTGGAGGATATGCACTTTCCAAATAATTAAAAGGACCATTTCATCTTTTCTGCCAATACCTTTTGATATTGAAGGAAATGTAGCTATCTTTCTGAGAATCCTGTGTTTAGAATCTCTTTAATTTATAATTAAAGAATGCATTGTGGTTGATTAAAGCCTGGATGGTAACCTTTTTCTTTACTGCCTTGTATCAGCTTTTATATGATGATTTTTATCCTCTTTCATTCACCATTAAAAATCCCCAGACTCTTTGGTAGTTAATTTTATTACTATAATAGAACATAAAAAGAGGTAACCTAAGAGGAGAAACAATAGCAGTTGTCATTCCCTAGGGTTTTGTTTCACTGAAGTGGAAGAAGCTCTTCACTGTTTAGAGTCCAGCATTTTGTGCCTGCCTCCTCCCTTCTTCTCCCCCTTAGACACCCGCTTCATCTGTCTCAGTATAAAGATTTTATGAATTCAAATGAAAATGAGCCTTGGTGCTTGGTCAGTATCTCCTTCTTTCCTCATTTCCCCATCATTTCCTCTTCCACACTTTAATATTTCTCATAAGGTGGTTTCAGCACACTTCTATCTTCTCTTGAAGATGGAGCAGGATATTGGGGGAAAGAGGCAATATGGCAATTCAGAAAGTTGTTCCAGCGGGGCTGGGGATATAGCTCAGTTGGTAGAGTGCTTGCCTTGCCCAGCACTGCCAAAAGAAAAAAAAAAAAGAAAAAAGAAAGTTGTTCCAACTTTTTGTTTTTAATTTTAGTTTTTTGGATCTCTGTGTTGTTTTCATCTTCTGTGTTTAGATAGATCTTTTCATATAGAGCTTTAAAATCTGAAAGTGATCAGCTTCTTCCTCTGATGCCTCTTTTGAATGTGATGTGGATGTAGGCCTTCTTTGAGAGATTCAGGAGACAAGCCCTACTTGAGCCCTCAGATATAAAAGACAGACAGACTGACATTTTTTGAATGTATAAACTTCATGCAGAAGTTTGCTTTTGATAAGGATTACCTTATACCTCCTCAACGCTTAGAGAGGTGTTGAGTGTTGACTCTTATGATTTCTATCAAAATAACTAGTTAGTTGATTCTCTTCATCTTGTGCCATGTCATAAGTAGGTGACTGTCATCTGTCCCTCTCACTGATACTGACTGGTTAGTTACCATGAAACTCATCAGGTGAGCACAGGAGGTTGGACAACTTTACATGGAACAAGCTATTCTTCAAGAAACCCCTGTGTGCTGAATGCACAGGAGCTAGTGGTAAAAACCAAAGTGGATCTCTTCAGAGAAGCAGCCTTTACACTCACTTGGAATAGACGGGACCTGGATTAACCATCACCCTTGTGGCAGTTGATCTAGTAGCAGCATTTCAGATAGCATGTTCCTGAGATCACTTGTTCCTCAATAAAAAAGGGTGTAGCCTCCGTGGTCAATTAAAGTTGAAAAATACAGCATATGAAATGCCTCTCTTAGAAGTTGCCATTGTAGGGGCTGAGGTTGTGGCTCAGCAGTAGAGTGCTTGCCTAGCATGTGCAAGACACTGGGTTCGATCCTCAGCACCGCAAATAAAATAAAGGTATTGTGTCTAACTACAACTAAAATAATATTTAAAAACAAAAAAGTTGCCATTGCACATTTACACACTAAAAGCTCAGAGAATGCTCTATTAAAGAAACTGTTTAACTCAGTGTTAGCTGAATTTATTTGATCATAGAATTTAAAATCATGAAGTTCTTTTTACTGACTCATGGAATATCATTGTTTCTTGAACATGATCTGGGAAATTCTGGTCTATGTAGCCAAGAAAAGCCTAAGTAATTGGAAGTTAGGTTTGGTTTTAGAGGTCCAGTGCTTTTTATAAAGAAAAAATGGAAGTTGGAGTGAATGAGAGCTTTAGTTTGCCCTGCCAAAATAATAGAAAAAAAAAATATTATAACCCTGCTTCAAGGTGAGAGTTTTGAAGCTGTATTTCACTTGCCAAAGAGGAAATGCCTGGCCTTTTTCCAGGTAAGGCCATATCCTCTGATGTAGACCTCAAAGCAAATTCAGTTTGACCAGTTTTGTCATGGCCCCACTCCAATCCCTCTCTGCCTTTGGTGCTCCAAATACCATTGAATTGGTTTTCTAGTGACACTGCTCTGTTGCAGTGGAGCACATGAAACATACAGAAAACCAGCCAATTCATTTTTTCTAGGAGCCCAAGGCCATCATTTCACACACTAAATCACTGCTAATCTTGTAAGACCACTTCCTGTAACTAATCCTTTCTAACTTTTCCTTTGACTCCACCCCAAGGGTCTGGAGTGTCCTGGCCTTTACATTTCTTTCCACTCTATTAAGAGGAGTGTTTGCAGGTTTAATGCCTTCTGATTCAACACCCTGGGTCTAGCTAAGAGCTAAAAATAACATCTTTTCCAGCTGCTGTGCCCTAATCACAATAGCACCAACACTTAAAATAGCTTTTCTGTGCTAGCGTAGACATTTGACAGATGGAACGAGCACTCTGAGGGTTATAAGAAGTCACAAGCTTAAAGGACTTACCAACCTAGCATTGAGCTTTTACTTTTGCTTTTTCCCATCCTTCTAAAGAAGAAAGAGACCCTCTTCCCAAGTCTTAATAATAATCAGACCTTAATAGAAAGGGATATGCAATAAGGATACTTATGGTGCCATTAGTTATTGTAAATAACATTTTTAGATCAGAAAGGCAATAATGGACAGGACTCCTTGCTTCCTAGCACTAATCAATTCTCCAGGAGTCGAGATCTTTCTGAATCTCTTTTGCATCTTAACCATTGGACCTACTCTTGGAGTTAGTACATATATTTGGGAACACTACCGTTAAGTGCATAAGAAGTAGTTGCATCACTAGCCATATCAAAAAATGAATCTGTGTGGAAAACAATACTATAAATCGTTTTTGTTTTGGGGGGAAGTAGAGTACCAGGGATTGAACTCAGGGACAATTGACCACTGAGCCATATCCCCAGCCCTATTTTATATTTTATTTAGAGACAGGGTCTCACTGAGTTGCTTAGCGTTTTGCTATTGCTGAGGCTGTCTTTGAATTCTCCATTCTCCTGACTCAGCCTCCTGAGCCTTTGGGATCACAGGCATGCGCCACTATGACTAAAAATCTTTTTTTTTTTTTAATTAAGTGTATAGCATATTCTTAAAAGCTCAGAGACTGCCCTTTGCTAGCTCCTGCACTGTGTGATAATGTATTTTATTGTAAATTTTAAAAATTAAAAGTCTATACACCTCAAAAAAAAAAAAAAGCTCAGAGACATGGTATATCTGTTTTCACTAGTTAGACATTGTAGTGAGATAAGATATTTCTTTAGACATGGGCATCAAGTGGTAATGAGTTATATTTCTGTGTTTGTCATGGCTCTCTCCATCCCTTGGAACATTTCAAAAATGGGAACTTTCCCAGTCAACTCTTAACTCTAGTTTGTTTGCTCAAATGATAGAGTGTTTTTTCCAGCAGTCTTAGTGGTTTTGAACTCGATAATGAATGCCTTAGCTGTTGCCTAAATGCAAACTCCCTGATTCCCACTCTCTGCTTTGGGAACCTTCTTTATCTTTATTGCTGCCAGAAGAAGTGTGACTTAGTTTAAGAAAAACGATTATAGGTGGCACACACTTATAATCCCAACTACTTGAGAGACTGAGTTAGCCTTAATGATACCCTGTCTCAGAATAAAAATTTCAAAGGGGCTAGGGATGTAGCTCAGTGATAGAGAACTTGCCTACATGCAGAAGACCCTGGGTTCAGTCCCCAGCACTATGATGGAAAGAGAGAAGGGAAGAAGGAAAAACAAAAAAGCTGATTCACACATACTTATGTTAGAAATCCTCCTTTCATTCAGTCCTCTGATAGAAGTAGCAATACAACAACCATTCATTCAGTATGAACACAGCTAAGTTCCTGGCCTGTCATCTCTTGCATAGGTGGTAAGATCATAAGAAGTCTAGTAATCTGGGCATTGCTATACACATTGTCTAGAATAAACATGCCTATGCAGAACTTATAACAGAAATTCCTACTATGTATGTATTTTGTTGTTCTGGGAAATGGACAAACATCTTGAAAGGTTAGGAATAATAGTTTTTTTCAACTTAACACAAGCCTCTATGTGTTCAAGACAATCCTGTCAAAAGATATTAGCCAAACTCCAACTGGTGATGTTGCTTAGCAACCCAGTCTAAGCTGCAAGAACCCCTCACTGTGGGAATGAGGATGACATCCAGAACTGCCTGACCCCCCACAAGGTGATTGCAAAGCATACTGAAGCTCTCTTCTCTACCAATATTATATATAAGTACTCTGAGATACACTTTTTGGCTCCTCAGAGCTATTTCATAAGTTATAACTGTTCTACTTGGTGTTATTAAAAACCTTGGAAATAAAAGAGGAAAAGTTAAGTAGTAAATGAATGTGTTGAAAATACTTAATGAATGGGGCTTTAGTTCATCCTTCCCCACACTATTGCTGGTTTGATTGTAGTAAAAAGATATCAGGGTGAGTCGTACCTTCAAATTTGCCTATATTTGTGGAGATGGTTTTTAATGTCTATGGCATTATGTAAATATTGGCATTTTCAACACCCAAGTCAGAGGCATATTCATAGATATGGATGACAGTTACCTTATCGTGTCCCAGGTACTATGGTAAGCCACAGTGAAAAACTCCAGGATCCCTGTCCTGAGGGATTACCCTTCAGGAGGGTATAAGACTATTTATCTTGGCTACCTTTTCCTAGAAAGCACACAAGAATAGGACAGAATTTTATGTGGGAGAATTTGGATCCTGACAGAGGCATGAGTAATTTAAATTCTCATCAGAAATGAACATAATAAACAGTTAAAGAAGGTAGTGTTTATCATCTCTATTCTGGAAGTTTCTCTTTCTCTGATGTCACAGCATCTCACAAAGAAAGGGGATCTTTAATTCTGGAATAGCCAGAGTTGATAACTAAGAAGGATTGTATCCAGGCCTGGCCGCAGTCACCTTTGCATAGCTTCAGTCTTCTGCAGAGCCTTGTATTGAGATGGTTATTTCATGGTTTATTTAGAGACATGGTGTTCTTTAAAGTTTTAAGAAATCATTTGCTTGTTTAAAAAAAAAAAAGTCTTAAATATCCCAGTTAATAAATTTGACTTGAGGGACTTCTGCAACTCTGCCCTTTTCTGATCCTGTTATTGAGACCCAAGTGGCTCACAGTAAAGTAATAGTGACTTGGGAAGGAAGTATTATAGATTTGATTATCAGTCTTTATATCCTCGTTGATCTGAGCGTTCTAGGAATTATTACATTTCCCGTCTCTGACCTTGTGCATTTCAGAGCATTTTCATTCATATAGCCACTGTGTTTGATATTCTAAACCCTTAGGCTCACCTATTTTATAATTTCCACAGGTAACTCTTGAACCCATTGTTTAGGTGCACCCTATTCAGCTTTCCATTTGGGAATCTAATAGGAGGTACTTTAAGGGCATGTTTCTCACCTTTTGCTGTGTGTGGAAAAAGGGCTTCCTGAAATATGTACCTGCACATTTGTTAGGAACTTGTACTTGTCAGGAACTTGAGCACATGTTGCTCATAAGGATGTCAGAAGAGAGCATAAATTTGTTTGAGATTTTAACTTAAGGTGTTGGGGTTTGAATCTATTTCTAGACACTGTTTCCAGCAAGTTGCAAAACAACAATGTTTATACTATTGCCAAGAGGAATGTGGAAGGGCAGGACATGCTATACCAATCCCTGAAGCTCACTAATGGCATTTGGATTTTGGCTGAGCTACGCATCCAGCCAGGAAACCCCAATTATACGGTAAGACCCTTCTCAGAATGGATGAGATGGATTAGAGGAGGGAAGTAAGAACCCTTCCATTTTTGCTTGGCACAAGATCCAGAGGAGATGCTTCAGATCAGAGGTATCCCCCATAATCAGTCAATAAAGAACTCCCTGATTGTCTTGGAAGACCTCCTCATTGTGGTGCCTGCCCCACGTAACAGGCATGGTGGCTCTGGCAATAGGGAGTGTGGCACAACCATTCTTGCGAGCTGCTCAGAAAACTTGGCAACTTGATCCAAATATAAGTTAATACTTAACTACCATAACTGTGCATGTGGTACTATAACAAGCCACTATGAAGATGGTTTCCTCGCTGATTTTAAGAGGATCTTTCCTGCTTTGGAAGTCTATGACCTAAGGATATCAGAGTCATATACACATGTGCCTTTGTGTGTCTTGAAATGCATATTGTGAAAAGTAAGGCAAAATGGAACATACATTGACAAGCATGTAAGGGGATTCAGTTTGAAAAACCTCCTTCAGTACTACACTGAACTAAAGTAAAAATTCTGACAATATAAGGCAGAAGCTGTTTCTTTGTTAACCAGCAAAGATTGATACCATAAGCAATAGGCATTTGTTTATTGTTGTAAAATGTGATCTTCCAACAAGATGCTGCTAGTCATATGCATTCTGAAAAAATAAAACAAACTCTTGAGTTTGTCGGGGTTGGGGGGTGTCTTATTCTTGTGTTATCCTTGAGTTTTCTAATAGGCAGTTTTGAAGGATGGGACAGGCAAGTGACAATATTGAATAAGTAACTTTCAATATTGAAAGTCAATAAATCCAGGAAGCCTTTTAACTGTTTGACTAAGAAACGTCATGACCCCATTTCTTAGTTTTGACAGCTAAGTCTGTTTTTATTAGCTTACATCAAGGGAATAGCCCTGCCAGCTCTGAAGACTCTTGTTGCTTTCCCCACCAGCTCCCTTCCTTGAAGTAAACAGGAATGGCTTGTATATATGTGAGTTGCTGATGCTGAGTCCCTCAAGTTAGGGACTCAAGCATCTGAGAGCAAGAAAACTTCAAGCTTCCCTTGTACGGTGTTACTCCTCCCTCCCACCACTAATCCCTTGGGTTTGTTTTTGGGGTTTTGGTTTGGTTTGGTTTGGTTTTGAAGAGAGACCTCTCTAATCATTTACCTTGAATTCCCCAAGAGAAAAACCCCTCTGTGCTATTACTAGAAGGACAGGTTTTCACTATAAAATCAAAATCTTGTAAAATAATTTCTTTACTTCCTAGAAATTTGGCTCTAATTGTGTGTTGTGTGCATGTATGTGTTTCTTTTTGCTTCCCATTCATGATTTTATTGTATACAATCTTTCATCTCATCTAGGTTAAAGGAGTATAATTATTCTTTGTAAGTAGATGAGTAGTGTTCAGAGATCAGGTGTTTATTGATGCTTCCTATTCCATATTCTTTATTTTGAGAAGGACCTGGTAGTATCACTATCCTAAACATAAGTTTGTTGAATTTTTTAAAATTTTTTTATTTTTAAGTAATTAAAGACTCAAAATTTTTAAATGGAACACATAGTTCCCAGTGTTCTCCACTGACAATGTAAGAACACCCATACTTCATTAGAAAATAGGCATTGGTACAATACGATTAATTATATTCCTTATTCAGATTTCATCAGTTTTTATATAAAATTTTAAAAGGCTGGATATAATTTGGACTCAATCCCCAAACCTCCCCCCCCCCAACACATACTCACATACACATAAACTCAACCGTTAGCTCCCTCTGCCATTTTGTGAAGATCTTTATTGAAATGGAATAAACTGTTCTAAACCAAGAGAGTGCCAGAATAAACTATCCCAGAAGAAGTTGAAGGAAGAAAAAAACAAGGCCTAGGAATAAATTCAGCATAAAACAATACAAATGAAAGAAAGAGTACCTCAAGATCTTGTCCTAATGTTCTCTCTTTTTAGCCACACCCACCTTCCATCCTTCCCTGTCTTTTAAAATATTTATTTGGCTTCCTTTATTCTTTGTGTTACTCATCCATCTGGTAACCAGGTACCCTCTGCCCACAGGACCTTCTGAACCTTTCATCATATCACGTGACATAGATCTAATCTATTCCTGAATGAGGCTGTAGATTCATTATCACCCAGACCCATTCCTTTTCCTCCATCACCCTAAGCACCCATTATACTGTTGATCTGTTCTTAGCTTGGTATTAAGAAGGAACAAAATCTGATTAAGGGGCTGGGGTCATGGCTCAGTGGTAGAGTGCTCACCTAGCATGAGTGAGGTGCTGGGTTCGATCCTCGACACCACATTAAAAATAAGTAAAGATATTGTGTCCATCTACAACGAAAAAAAAAATTTTTTTAAAATGTGGTTAAGCCAATACTAGTGCCTGAAGGACTAATGGTCCCTTAGTTTCCTAAGGGGTTGATAAAGCATCTTCCTCTAATCCAGTCCTTACTGTATTTCACTAAAAAGGTGTGTTTATCCATATCAATATTTCTTTATGGTCAAATAACATTCAATTATACAGAGAAATAAAATGGATATAATATTAAAAAACAACAGCAACAACAAAAAAAAGTTTTTAAGTATAAGTCAGTCTTACCTGGAAAGATAACTTGACCCAGGTGAAGAAGCATGTGTTCTTAAACAGGACAGGTAACCCTCCTCCTTTGGTATGTCTAGGGGGCAACATTCCTGAGTGGTTGATATTAATGATGTGTCACATAAGCAGGTCAGCAGGTCAGAAGTTAGGTCCCAGGAAAGGCCTGTTTTCCTTAGGCTGGAATGGAGGCAGGGTTTGGGGTGAGGAGAACAGAATATTTGAAATCCAGAGAAAATAGAAAAATTCTTCGTTTTCCTCTGAAGAATAGCTGTAATGCTCAGGGTCTATCTAGGCCTGGTCAATCCACTATTCATGGTGTTCAGCACTTTGGGCTTTTGTTGAGAACAGCAGTATTTCCTTACTAGTCATGAACAACAAAAAAAGGAACCTCTAAGCAACAGAACCTAAAGTATTGTTACAAAGGTGTGAAAAAATATAGGACAGTATTTTGGGAAAAAGGAACTACCCCTCTTTAGTCTGAGTTAAATCCCTTAAGCTGTTCTTGTTCTTTTTAGCTTCCTCTCCTCCTCTTCCACCTCCTCCTCTGAACCCACATATTCTCCACTAGAAGTTTCCACAACATTGGCAATGGAAAGACTGAAGAGGAGGAGGTAGAAGAATTGCCTCTGTAGGGAATTTAAAAATTGGTGAAATGCCTAAAGCTATAACTTGGGTGGGAGGCTATTTTCCATGTGTACTTGAATTCTTATGTTGGATGGTTGTTTTTGGTTTATATTTATCAGAGTTATCTTTCTGACTGATATTAAACAGCAACCTTGGAGACTGAACGTTAAAGCTTTAAAATATTCTGATTTTTTTTCCTTTTTTTGATTGCTTTTATTTTTTATTTTTCTTTGTTTTTAGGATATTAGTTTTTCAGAAAATTTAGCATTGACCAGTATCTTTTTGATTCTTTTCCAAAGATATTTTCACTATTGATCTATATTTAATTGTTCAGAGTCTCTTAAATAAGAGAATAAAGAGGGAAAATAATCTTAAAAAATACAGACTTTTGTTGCTCTGTCATAACTTAAAAAGAGCAATGATGTCAATAGTCCAGGGGAAAAATTTTTTTCTTATTCTAAAATATATTTTGCTTGCTTATAAGTTATTGACAATAATAATTTGCCTAATCTGATACAATTAAGGAGTTCAAACCTGGGTTTAAATTTTGTTCTTTTTGAACCACAAAGTGAAATCCTCAGTGTTTAACTTGGTATTCATTAAACTAAGAGAAGAGACAGTGGTGGAGGAGTAGAAGTGGTATCAGAAATATCTAAATTGCCTATCTAAAGAGGCAGAAAATGAAAGATGAAGCATTTGGCACGAATTGCTTTCCAGTTACACTAAGTCACTTGATAGTTCTTGTCTTCCCTTCTTAAGGGTGTATACTCTCGGGCTAGGGGTGTAGCTCAATGGTAGAACACTTGCCTACCATGTGGGAAGCTCTGGGTTCAATCCCCGAGACCCAGAAAGAACAATAAAAAAGAATGTATGCTCTCCCCAGTGTAATTTAGAAAGGACTTGTATCTTAGACTTAACCAAACTTTTGCTTTTATTTGACTTGATTGTACAATTCCTCCTTGTCTGAGGAATTGAGGCAGACAGCTGAAATAACCATAAACAAAAGGGTTGGGTTTTTTTAATATTTATTTGTTTTAGGTGGACACAGTATCTTTATTTTATTTTTATATGGTGCTGAGGATCGAACCCAGTGCCTCATGCATGCTAGGCGAGCACTCTACCACTGAGCCCACAGCCCCAGCCCCACCAAAAGGGTTTTTGCCTTTCCTTTTTTGTTGGTGCAGTAATCCCTGTAACTCTTGGTAAAGCATTAGAATGGCTGTTTCCCTTGCTGTCAGAGGCTTTGATGTTTTTATCGTGGATTATTTCCTAACCTCATAGACCAACATAGGAGGGAGATAAAAAGACGGCACAGTTTGATATTGGTCAAAGTGAAATTCTAGGATCCCCAGCACCTAGTAACATGATCTTTTTGTTTGGCTACTCCAGTGATAGAAGGTTCTCTCGCATTGTATCAGAAATTTTCTTGAACTGAATGCTTGGATACCTTTAGAGTAATGCCAACCTCCATACTAATAGTCCTTCTTCTTTTCTTCTTAACAGCTGTCCCTGAAGTGTAGAGCTCCTGAAGTCTCTCAATACATCTATCAGGTCTACGACAGCATTTTGAAAAACTAATAAACTGGTCCAGTACCCTCCAACTTCCCTGTGATTGGTGCAAGCCAAGAATTCTTAACTGGAAGAAATTGTATAGAATCCGAACTCAAACACACTGAGGCCACCCACCAAGGTAGTGACTAGTCTAACCTGTGCTAACATTAGAGCACAACTTGTTGGATAGTTTTAGCTTCCTGTGAACATTTGTAACCACTGCTTCAGTCACTTCCCACCTCTTGCCACCTGCTGCTGCTATCTGTCTTTACTTGTGGGCTTCTCCGTGCTGTGCCAACAGCTGGCTTTTCTACACCCTCTTTTGAGTGTAGTTTGATATTTTGTAATCCAGAGCTCATTTCAAAAGCAGAAAAAGACAACAAACATTAAAGCAAGGAAAAGTGTCACTGAAACATAAACTGCACTTTATTGTTTTATATTTTTGTACATATGTGAAGTTGAGGTAGTCATAGAAAGTGTTAAAACAAGTGGCCATCATTCACAGCAGTCCTAGAGGAAGAGAAGCAGTTACAGCCCACTCTTTTAGAGGGTCCCTCATCTGTGGCAACCTTGTCCCTGGTCTTTTGGATTTTTGCTCTCTTGGTTTTTGTCTCCATTCTCCTTCCTCAGGCAAGCCTTTGTGCTCCCCGCTGCCGTCACCCACCATATTATCATGTATCGATGGCCTTGCAGTTGGGAATGGTCAGTGATGTTTCAGGGTACAGGAAACATGGAGCCCATCAGCACCAAAGCTGAAAGAAATTAGACTACATTCCTTTCCACTGAACTAACCCATTAATAAGACTAAATAAGGAATTTGAGTAGAGGTAAGAGAACAAGAACCAAAATGGCCTCTCCCAGCCCTGTTCCCTGTATTCCTCAGGTCCAGTTGACATCTAAAATCAGTTTTCAAGTTGAAACAGACTTTAATGACTTTATCCAACTCTGTTTTCTTACAAAGGAGAAAGATAAAAAGCAAAAGGGGGGGCTGGGTGGTGGCTCAGTGGTAGATAGAGCGCGTACCAAACCAGTACCTAATCAAACTGGGTTTGATTCTCAGTCCCTCATATAATTAAATAAAGGTTCATTGACAACTAAAAAATATTTTTAAAAAATCAAAAAGGGTATTATGGCCAAGGCCTGTCCAGCTGTCCAGTAGTGGAGCTGAGGTTGGGTCCCCGAAATTTTCCATCAGTGTTGTGCTCACTGCGGGACTGTCTCACTACTGCTCATTTCCTCAATGCCTTCTCCTGTCTTTCTCTGCCTGCTCTGTGGCGCTTCACATGTTCAGTACTGATTAGCATCAGGTCACAGCAGAGTATCTTTTCAGTTGCTTGAAGGTACATCTGGATGACAGAATGAAGGTATAGCTGATATTTCCCCTGTCCTCCTAGAGCCTTAATTCCCAAGGTCAGCAGGGTGGGTGTAGAGATGAAATGAGTTTAGAGATGTTGCAGATTCTCTTTATCCCTTCAGCTCTCTGATCTGCTCTTTACTTGTATTATTCAGATTCCAAAACAAATTAAGATCATCCCAGAAGTTCAAGCAGTTCTTGTCATCTCAAAAGACTGGAGAAGGGCTGGGGAATGTAGCTCAGTGGTAGGGTGTTTGCAATCCCCAGCACCACAGGAACAAAAAAAAGGAGGGATCTTGGAGATGTGAACACAGTGGGGACAACTGGTCAAAGAATGCTTCATGCCCAAAACACCACACTGCTTAGCAGTGTTCACACTGTGTGACCTTTGGACACTTGTGGCTTAGTCTGGCACCTGGTATTCAGGAGCCAACACGTTCTGCTCAGAGTCTCCTAAGTCAGAGGCACCCCAGGGTCCACAGTCCTCATATTGGACTCATACCTAACCCATTGGACTTGGAGAATTGTGGAAAACGAGCAGAAACCAGACCCATCGGGTCCAAAATGATCTTGCTTCGTACCATTTGCAAACCTTAGGAGGGAGTGGGTCCTCCAAAGCAGTTTCTTAAACCGTAAGATTCTTCAAGAAAAGAATTAGTGGGTGGGAGAAAGGAAATTTGTCCCTCACTCACTACATTTCAGGCACATGAGGAGTAGGAAATAGCACAGGATGTGTGTGGGAGGTAGGTAGGTTGGTGATATGAGGGGTAGGAAAACAAATTGATAAAGTTCCCTTGTTGGGACTCATTCATGGAGTCATGGGATACGAGTAGTGAAGAAGGTTCACACTACAAACACTGTTCTCATCTCAAAGCAAACCATGGTTCCAGAAGAAAAGTGTGTCAGGGCAGACAGAACACAGTTTTATGCCAGGATATGTCACTCAACCCCTAAAACTGAGACTTCTTGGCCTCCCCACCAATAACAGGAACAGCTGCTATTCCTAGCCAATCTGACTGAGCCAATCCACAATGTGTTTGTTCCTCCTCCTGTCACACCCTGAGCAGTCAGGGAGGGACTCCACTTCACATAAAAAAGTCTCTTCCCTAGAGATACCACCTGTTGCCTCCACTACATCTTCCCTTCCAGCCTCTTTGGGCCAGATTGGAGGAACCTATTGGAGGTTGCCCAGCACCCCCTTCCTTTCCTCTGTAATGGCAGTTGGCATCATAACAAAGGGCAAGGGAAGCAAACACACACCCAGAACTCTTGCTGGTCAGAGATACCCTGAGTGTCTGTCCTCATCCAAGCCTGTTCCCTGTGCCCGTGTTGTGAAGCCTGGGATGGAGAGAGATGGGGGGAGGGGAAGTGTTGCCCTAAGAATGCTTTATCATTCTTTTGTTCTTATTGGGATCTGTTCTTGGGGAGGGTGGGGTTGGGCGAAGCTTGACTTTGTGTCTTCGTCAATAAACTCTCATTTACACAAAAGTTTGTGGTATGTGCTTTGTTCCCAGAAGGAAACTCTAGGACAAAACACAGCTGGTCAGATAGAGACAGAACATTAACCATTCTTTAAAAAATTTTTTTTTAATTTTTATTTTATTTGAGGAAGAATCACATACCTCAGCGGAGGCTCCTGTTGACCAAGCCCCAAAACACTGCCACCACAAGCATCTCCACAGGCAGGGAGTGTTCCGGAGAGCCCTTATGTCTTCCCTGGCAGGTGTTGCCAGGGACACTAGGCTTTCTTCTGATGTGTGAGTAGGTAGCCCACCAACAGGGCCTAAGGGTAGGAGAAGCACAGCTGAGCTTCTCAGTTTCCCAGGACACTTCACTTAGCTCTCAATTTGCAAAAGCCTCTCAGTCTTGGAGTCAGAGCTGCATATTCCCAAGCAAATAGAAGTACTGCTGCTTCTAGCAAGTTTCCCAAGGAGTTCAGGTCTAAGTACCTGCATTTGTGTTGTTGGGGACACAGCCCAGGTGCTGTCAAGATGAGGGTCTCAGACTGGGGAAGTAACTCAGTAGTAGAGCACTTGCCTGGCATGTTTAAGGCCCTGGGTTTAGTCCCCAGCACATATAAACTTGCCCTCCCTGGGTTTTGTGGAGCTGACACACACTGAAATGTCCCACAACCTTCAGTTGGGGGGGAACGGTTGGAGTGAGGGGTTCTGGTTAAGTTCCTGCATTCCCCACTGCTAGTCCAGTTGGGAGACTTAAGTGATACTCGGAGCCATGGCTACTTTTATTACTTGGATGTCCTGGCACTAGCCAGGAACTCTTAGTTGTTGGGCTGTGGTTAGGCCAAATTGTAATATGAATAATAAATACGTGGGGAGGAGTGGGGTCAGGTTGGTCTTGAGGTTCAGGGTCAAAGATAGAGGGGGGCCTTACTGAAATTACCCCTTGGGGTCATTAGTTTAGAGTGATGTCCTTTAGGCAAAGAAATTCTCCAGGGAGAGACTCAGCCTTTGGGTACACATCATCTGGAAATGGGGAAAAAAAAAAGAAAAAGATGGTTCTGTTGAATGAGTCTAGGGCAGAAACTAGGGAAAAACGAAAGAAAAAAAAAAACCCCTCCCAGTGTTTCTAATATATTGTCAGAGTTAAGAATCACTGCCAGAATTATCAAGAATACAAGTAACAATCTTGGCAAGGATGTCAGGGGAAAGGTATACTCATACATTGCTGGTGGGACTGCAAATTGGTGGCAACCACTCTAGAAAGCAATATGAAGATTCCTCAGAAAACTTGAAATGGAACCACCACTTAACCCAATTATCCCACTCCTTGGTCCATATACCCAGAGAACTTAAAATCAGCATACTACTGGTCTTAGAAACAATATACCTGAGATCTCAATATTTCCCAGTTACCATTCTAGGGGCAGAAGACAGTGTAAATTGTAGGTAAAATCTGGGGTCTCTGTGCCCAGAAATACTGGTTTTCAAATCAGATGTGACAAGAGCTGAGGAAAGGCAAAACCTATTAGAGAACTTTTGGGGGAATGAAAGAGGAACTGGAGTGGAGCAGGGAAGGCACAGACAAGGGTCAGAGGCCCTGGCTCTGCCACGTCAATGTTTATAGCAGCTCAGTTTACATAATAGCTAAGCTATGGAACCAACCAAGGTGCTCTTCAACAGATGAATGAATAAAGAAGCTGGTATATATACAAAATGGAATATTACTCAGCCATAAAGAAGAATGAAATTATGGTGTTTGCCAGTAAATGAATGGAACTGAACACTATCATGCTAAGTGAAATAAGTCAAAACCAAAAAACCAAGGGCTAAATGTTCTCTCTGATATGTGGCTGCTAACACAATAAGGGGTGGGGATGGATTAGACAAAGAGGAATGAAGGTAAGGGAGGGGGGATGGGCACAAGAAAAACAGTAGAATGAATTGGACATAACTTTCCTATGTTCATTTATGAATACATGACCAGTGTAACTCCACATCATGGACAAACAAAAGAATAGGAAGTTATACTCCATGTATGTATAATATGTCAAAATATATTCTACTATCATCTATAACTGAAAATAACAAAAATTGTAAAAAGGGATGGGGTTTTTAGCCCAGTGGTAGAGCGCTTGCTTAGCACACATGAGGCACTGGGTTCGATCCTTGGCACCACATAAAAATAGATATTGTGTCCATCTACAACTAAAAAATATTTTTTTGAGAGAGAGAGAGAGAGAATTTTTTAATATTTATTTTTTAGTTTTTGGTGGACACAACATCTTTGTTGATATGTGGTGCTGAAGATCGAACCCTGGCCGCACGTATGCCAGACGAGCGCGCTACCGCCTGAGCCACATTCCTAGCCCTAAAAAATATTTTTATAAAAAAATTTTTAAGTCACTGCTAGAGAGACAGACCTGTTCATCTACTTCCTCTTCTATGGTAAAGTTTGTGTTCTTGTGGCAGGGAGAAATGGTAAAGTACTTCCACGCACATGGTACCTGCTTATTCCCTTGTCTGTCTCATCACCCCCATTTTTCAGGTGAGACATGGCAGAGCCAGGGCTTCTGACCCCTGTCTGTGCCTTCCCTGATCGTTCCAGTTCCTCCTTCATTCCCCCAAAGGTTGTCTAATAGGTTCTGCCTTTCCTCAGCTCTTGTCACATCTGATTAGAAGACCAGTATGTTCTGGGCACAGAGACCCCAGATTTTACCTACAATTACACTGTCTTCTGCCCCTAGAATGGTAACTGGGGAATACGGAGATCTCAGGTATGTTGTTTCTGAGGCCAGAAAACGGCTGAGGACTCTCAGGTTTGGGCCTTCCTACTTCCTCCTCTTGCATTAATGCTTTTTTTGATTTTGCTTGGACCCAGATTTCTTTTCCCTGCCACCCCCAGCTCCAGGAGGCAAGAGCCTGTTTATTTTAATACCTGGTATGGCACTTGGGAAAGATGACACCTCCCCCGTTGTTACCCATTTCTATCTCCTGAACACTAATCCTAGAATCCCAATCTGCCCCCAGACATGCTATTAGCAACAAGGATGTTTCTTGAAAAGTTTCTGAGTTGGCTCTAAACTTGCCCTTTCAGATTCTCATGTAGCATTTGCCCTGCCATTCTCCATGCGGCCAACAAGGGAAAGACTAATTCGGGGGATTGGTTAGACCCAGATTCTCAGGTGGAGAAGTGGTTTTCAAGGATTTAATTTCCTGCAGCATTGTTTGGGGACAAGACTGCCATCTATCTCTAGGATCATTCCTCCTTTGGGAAGAGCCCCAACACTTTGAGCTGTGAGAACTCCACTCACCCCCTTCTCCAACTGTGTGGGTGTTGAGAGGATGAGGTTCAAGTCTAGCCTCATGTTTTCCCTCCCTGATTTCATTCATGTTCCACTTATAGTCAGAGGCCCCAAGATCTAGCCAATCAGCTTCTGAATGCCCCGTGGTGTCCTTGGCTATAATGGAGCGGGGGCAGAGGTGGACAGATTCAGGTCTTTGTCCTTTCTGTCCCACTTTATGCTGGGGCCTCATGTGGTGCAGATGGATCCATGGAACCTGATCAGCTGGTTCATCTGGCTTGCTCAGCTCAATCAGAGCCACCTGAGAGTCAAGGCCAGACAGACTCAGGGGAGGAGCCTCTCAAATGTCTTCACTAAGGTAACCCTAATGACAGAAAGAGAAGGAACAGGCCTCTGGGAGTGTATACCTAAAGTAACTCTCAGCAAACCAAAATGAATTCAATGCCTTAAATTCAGGCAAATTTGCCACTCTATGAAGATACTATTAGTTGTGTTTTTTTTTTTTTTAATAAAAAAGTGACCTACCACTGAAAGCCAGTAAACTCCATAATTAACCCATGGCTTTGTGTTTCTCCTAATATAAGCTGAGATGTTTCTGAGAAGGCTGACCCAGAGGTCAGAGTGCAAGCATTGCTCAGTTTCTTATTTCTAGCCTCCCTTGAGCTGAAATGGAACTATGTTCTAGGTGAATAACGTGAAACCTGGGATCCTCAGGCAGGAGAAGGATTAACAATTTTAAGATTTTCAGATACCACAGGAGACAGACAGTGCCCTAGACAATTTAATCAAATTAAAAGGCTCCCAGTGACCCCAACATGATCCTGGTGGGGGACAGTAACATCTGATTTCTTTCCATCTCTCTACCCCTGATAAAGTAGAATTCTGCTTTGGGAGGAGGCACTATCCTTCCCAGCCCTATTCTTGCTTTCAGTTACTGCCCCAGGCTTTTTCCTCCTACCCACATCCAAGACCTCTAGAAGCCAACCTAGAACAAATGGAAACACTTTTCAGGGTGTTGCCCCCTTCCCTAGAATGGCTATATATCTCTAAAAAGACAAGAAACAGTAAGGCCACACACTGAGACTCGATGTTCTCTTGCCAGGCATTGTGTTAAGATTCTGCACACCGAAGTCATATCCTGTCAACAACTAATAACATCTTTATTTCATAAAAAGCAAAAGTTACTTGTCTCAGTCACACTGTGACAGACCCAGAAGTTAAATCCACCTTTGTCTGATTCTGAAGCCCAGCCTCATGCTTTGTGCCTAGACAGAAGCTAGGAGCAATTGGAAAGGTGTCCAAAATACAGAACCCAAAAGGAGGAAGAAAACTGGGAGAGCTGGGGCCCATAGTTATGGAAAGTCATGGTGGAAAATGCAGGGCCCCAAGGGTGAAAATACTTGGCAGATCTCTCAGACCATCTCTCTCCTTGCCCTAATGGCATAAAAAATGCAACCTGACCATGCTACCCTGCTCCAAAGTCCTCTGTGCTTTCTCCTTCAGCACAGGGCTATTATCTGAACTCATCCTGGCACTAGAGAACTTTGGGACTTCACCCTAACCAACTTCTCAGCCTCTTTTCTCACCATACTTCCTGGGCTTCTTGGACTGATTCCTCAAACCTCTATAATTGCTTCTGACTTCTCTTGTCTGCAAGTCCTCTTCTATAACACCCCTTCTTCCCGTTCTCCAAGTCCACTTCTTTTAAAGGTTGCTTCCTTGAAGGCTGCCTCCTCTGAAGCCTCCACTGACTCCACTAAGGAGTTGGATTACTGTCTCTGCCCTCCCCCAGCACCTTGTCTTGACACACTGCACACCTTCTAGTGGCTTGTCTGCTTTTGGCCTTCCCACTGGACTGTGAGCCCTATGCCAAACCCAGCAGCTACCCAGCCAGAGACTCATTTGTTTCCCACATTTTGCAGATAAGTAAGTTACTCTGCTGCCCTCATCCACTGCGATCTCATCTGCAAAACAGGGGAACAGAATCTACCTCAAAGAACGTTGTGGGGATTAAATTTGAGTATTCAGGCAAAGCTCCTAGCACATTTATTGTCTGGGACAATAAATGTTAGCTATTGGTGATGAAATGATGTTGATGATGATTGTTTTACAATAAAAACATAGGTCATTTTGCCCTCAACCCTGGCAAATGCTCCAGACTGAAGAGGAAAGGGACACAGCAGTTTTCATTCGGGAGTGGAGGTCACACATTGGCAGGCGATCAGCTTTGCTTTGCGCTAGCCTGGTCTGCCTCTAATTGCCGCAGGGAAGGAGGAGAGTGACCACCCTTTGCTCAGACCTCTTTGGGGGTGGAGGAGAAAAGCCTGGACGCGACTAGTCCCCAGTGCGGGGCACACACTGGGCTCCTGCAAGTAACGGATCGAGTGGACTGGTAAAGGTCAGAAGGACAGAACTGGGGAGGTGGGTGACCGGGAACTTGAGGTGGGGTTAGGAGAGGATGCGAGGATCTGAGAGCAGGAGTTGGAACGCAGCCAGACTTCAGAGTCTCTCCCGTCCCCTTTTCCCACTCCAGGTTCGAGCTAAATTCTCGTAGGGAGAGTCTCGAGGGAGGTGAAGGTCGAGGCTAGGGGTTAAGGAAGCGGTCGGGGCTGCCGAGGAATCCGTCGGGCTCAGGGACCCAGCGGAATGCCCCGCCCCCTCTCCCGCGGGCGCGAGCGGGCGGCGCGGCCGGCAGAGCAGGGCTGAGCGCGACCCTCGGCGCCGCCGCTGCCCCCGCGCCCGCCCGCCGGCCCGCGCCCTCTGCGCCGCGGGGGGCGGCCCTCCTCTCCCCCCGGGCGGGGAGCCGCGGCAGCGCCGGAGCCCGGGGGGAGCGCGGCCCTGCCGGCGGCCAGGGCAGGGGGCGGCGAGCACGGCCCCGGGTAAGCGGCGGAGGGAGCGGGCAGGGCCCGGGGTCGGACGGGGTCGGACGGGGTCGGGGCTGGGTCAGGGTCCTCCGGGGCGGCGGGCGACCGGCGCGGGGACGGAGGAGGGGGCCGGCGGGGAAGCGGCGCGGGGCGGCCACGTGAGAGCTGCAGCTGGGGGCCGGGGGGTGCCTGTGAGGTGCTGGAGGCGGAGAGCGAGCTGGGCGCCTGCGTCCCCCTAACTCCTACCTGGCAGGTCGTGGGGAGCCCAGCATCCTCCCGTGCCCTCCACCCTCCCCCACGCGAACGTGGTGGGGACAAACAGCTGGCGGACCGGTGACCTGGCCCTCGGGATCCGCAAAAGCCCTGGCCCTCCTTGGTCGGGGGCAAGGACCCAGGTGTCCGGGCGGAGGGAAGAGGTCAAGAACCAGGCTTTGGCCCCAGTGTGTGGCCCATCTCCTGCCCGCTGCTGTCTGCAGACTCACTGCAGAGCGCAGGCCTTGGGAAGGGAGCTCAGGGGCCTGGGCCCTGCTTCCTAGGACGGACCCTTCCATCCCCACCCAACCAGGCATATGGCATTAGTAAATTTTTAGACCCAGGACCCTTGGCTGGGAAGAAGGAAGGGACGCTGGTCACCTCTGAGTTGGGGACAGGGCCACACTTGGGCCTGATGAGTTCTAGGAGGCTGGCCCCTGCCAGCCTTGTACCCCCTTGTACCCTCTCCCTGCCTCCAGGGCTGTTCCCTGCCTTCGTTTCTGCTACTCCCCAGAAAGGGCTGCTTTGTGGACAGGGAATGTAGTATCCAGCACAATCTTCAGGTAAGGGACATCCTAGAATCCCCCAAGTTGCCACACCCAGAGACAAGCCAGACTCTGGCATCCCTTGCCCTTTTTTCCTCCCCTAGGACTGCCCCCTCCCCACCTGCTTGTTATGTAATTAACCCAGCTGAGTCTCTCTGCCAAGCTGGCAGTGTCCAGGGATGCTGGAGGGGCCTAGGGGATATATGGGGAAGAGGAATTGGTACTTCTGAAGTTGTGGGGGAACATAAGTGTACAGGCACCTGTTGGGGAAAGGACATGTATGGGATGCAAAGGACATCAGGGTCCTAGACTTAGCTGACAATTCAACTGGTTAAGAGTTCTTCACTTTTCTAAGTCTTTGGGTTTTTAATTTTGTTATTCCTTCAATAAAATGAGAAGAATCTCACACAGAGATATCACATGTATGTGAATCCATACAACAGTGGATAGTGACTACTCCCAAGATTGCTAGGAGGGCCCCATTGAGATTGTGGAAAACCTCAAATGAGTCAAAGGCCTCTGCATGTAACAGTAGTCAATGTTCCTTGGGCCCCTACTCTGTGTAAAGGCACTGGTCTTTACATGCATGACCTCACCACACCCTGTGAATTTCTTGCCCAAGTTGACACTTTATGGACAGCAGAGCAGGGACTCAAACCCCAGCACTTCTCACTCCAAATCCTGCCCTTAATTTACTATACTACATGCGCACATACCCCATAGATTGAGTCCTTTGATGCAGGACAGCTTGAGGACATCCTATGTCTACAAAGGAAGAGCATGTACATACCCTGAAAAGCATGGCTCCATCGGAATCTAGAAAACCCACCTGTCCTAGACCTAGTAGTAATGGGAGTTGCCATTCCCAAGAGAAGAAAAGTTCTTTCTTTCTCCTGGTTATGAGACTTACTGGGGTTATCTCAGAAGTGGGAGTTATTAACCTCATTTCAAATATGGTGATTTGCCGACTAATCCCACAACATAGAAATATCAAAGCTGGAGTTTATACCCAAGCTCTAAAATTCAAACTGAACAAGCCAGAAGCTAATAGATCCCTCTCAAAGTATAGTTGCTTTGCAGCCCTTTTCTGGACACCAGCTTTGTATCACGTCCTGTGAACCCCAAAGAATGCCAGAGAATCAGACCCAGCCCTTGGCCTATAGGCAGTCACCACTTAGAATCACTACACTTGAAAGTGAGAAGTGCTTCAATATTGTAGAATGAAGTAGTTGCCATTCCCAAATGTGTGACTTTGGGCCTCCTCTCTGAAGTGGAGACAACAATCTCTCTCCCATAGGGAGATTACCCTGTGCTAACCGTGTGCTCAGTGGTGCTGCTGTCCCAGATCTAATGTGGTCATCTAGTGCATTCCTACCATTGTCAGCTAGACTTAGCTGACCATTCAACTGGTTAAGAGTTCTTCACTTCTCTGTCTTTGGGTTTTTAGTTTTGTTTTTGATTGGGGGTATTGGGAAATGTGGGAGTCATTTTTGGTCATCATGGTGACTGGAGACTGACTGCTAGCAGTTACTTCCATAGTTCCCTGGAAGTAACATGCTGCTGTGGGGGGCAGATCTGTACAAGAAAGAATTGTTTCCCCATAAAATGCCTGGAGTTCCTCCCCCAAGACATCCTTGCCTAGAAATAAGACCTAGAGACTCAGGAGATGCTGTCCTGTCCCAGGCTCAGTGGGAAAGCTGGCTTTTGAACCCAAGCCCAGTGCTCTTTCCACTCTGCTATGCAGTCTACCATGGTTGGGAAGTTGTATCTGGTGAAAACTCAGGTTCAACGCAAGTCAAATGAAATATACTGGTGGGGTTAGCAGGAAAAAAAATGGAGAAGAAAGGATAGAGAGGTTTTGGATAGGTTCTGGGAAAGGGAAGGCATTCTAAGTGGCAGTGACAGCTTCCACAAAGTCCCAGAGGTGGAAAAGTATAGGATATATCCAGGGATAAGCCTGTGCACTAAGCCCACCTCTTGTCCCCCTGTCCAGGTGGAGGCCACAGAGGGCCCAGAGAGCAATCAGAGGCAGCAATGATTGGTCCTGACGGTGGCTGAGCCCCCAGCCCCTGGAATATGCAGCCCGGGAGAGCCCCAGGCAAGGACGCGGTGGCGGAGTGGGGCGGGAGGCATGGTCTCCACCTACCGGGTGGCCGTGCTTGGGGCGCGAGGTGTGGGCAAGAGTGCCATCGTGCGCCAGTTCTTGTACAACGAGTTCAGCGAGGTTTGCGTGCCCACCACCACCCGCCGCCTCTACCTGCCTGCTGTGGTCATGAACGGCCATGTGCACGACCTCCAGATCCTGGACTTCCCGCCCATCAGCGCCTTCCCTGTCAACACACTGCAGGTAAGCAGCCCTGAGGGCCATGGCTGGTAGGGTTGAGGAGGCTGGACTCCAAGCAGCTCAGGCTGTGCCCTGTTGCAAGGGCTCTGCCATTGGATTTGAGAGCTCTGCACTGCACCTGCTTAGAGCTGCACCAGTAAGCCAGACATTTGTATGCTAGCTTATTCAACAAATATTTGATGACTGTTTAATGTGTGCCAGACCCTGCATTGGGCATGGGAAAATAATATGGAATTGGCTTTCAAAGAATTCAGAGTCTGTTGAGAGAAGACTAACACATGTATTATATGGTATGATAAATGCTATGATTGGAGAAGAGGAGTGAGCTAAGGCTGCCCTTGAGGAGGCATCTAATCCACTCAGGTGTGTGGGTATTACAGGAGGTGATGTCAACTAAATAGACAGGTAAGGAGCAGTGAGGAAAAGGGCAGAGAACGCTGCTTGCCTGTTACTTCTCTGGGCCTCAGACTCTGACTTAAATCTTCATTGTCTGTAAAAGGGTCAATAGAACAGGCTGGGACTTGGAAAAAGAGTGTTCTAGAGGCTCTGGAGACCCCAATAATTGCTTGCCCAAGGGCCTCTTCTCCTAGGTGATCCCTCCTTCCTCAAATCTCAGGATCAGCCTGCTGGGCACCCTCTCTGCAGTGTTTGGATTTAAGTGCCCCCAGTGCCCCTGGAGATTAAGGAGATTAAGTGCACCTTCCCCTAGCTTGCTAAGGTCCCACCCTCCTTTCCTCTATCTGTGGCTTGGGAGAGAGTAGGGTAGACAGAGAAGCTGGGCTCCAAGATATGTTTGCTCATAAAGGAAGCCTCTGACCAGAGTGTACAGAGATTTGCAGTTAAAGATAGGCACTGTGGTGGAGCCACAGAAGGAGGAGCAGGTGGAGCCTTGGGCAGTTATGACTGAGCAGATACAGCAATCTCAGGGCTGGAGTTGTGGTTCAGCAGTAGAGCACTTGCCTAGCATGTGCAAGGCCCTGGGTTCGATTCTCAGCACCATAGAAAAATAAATAAAATAAAGGTATTGTGTCCAACTACAACTTAAAAATAAATATGTAAAAAAAAAAAAAGAATGAGTACCTTATTTAAAAAAAAAAAGTACAGCAATCTCTCAGGCTGGGAGGCTAGTGCTGGTGGGGAGCTTAGCACTGTCTCAGCAACCCTGTGCAGGAGGACCTTGGCCCAACCTGCCAGAGATGCTTATCTCTCCTATTCTAGGTGCCTGGGGTCAGCATCAGACAAAAGTCTGATCCACATAGCTACCAGAAGCAGTGTGGCTGAGCTGTCCCAGGAAGCAGATCCTGGGGTCAGGTCCTCTTATTCTCTATAATGGAGGCTTTGATCGTAGCCTGAGTGGATGCTCATATCTTGCTCCCAGCCTGCCACTAAGCTTTGTTCCTTTATTCACATTATTTATTTTCAATGCAATTATAATTTTTGATTAATTTAAAACTATTCTTAATACTGTGGTCTAGAGAAATCTTGGTCCCATCTCTGCCCCCCTTCACCCCATGATTACACTCTGTAACCATTCTCATTGGTTTGTTTTTTGTTTTGGTACCGGGGATTGAACTCAGGGGTACTTGACCACTGAGCCACATCTCCAGCCCTTTTATGCATTATTTTATTTAGGGACAGGGTCTCACTGAGTTGCTTAGTGCCTTGCTTTTTCTTCTTTTAAATATTTTTATTAGTTGGTGATGGACATTTATTTTATTTATTTATTTACATGTGGTGCTGAGAATCGAACCCAGTGCCCCATACGTATTAGGCAAGCACTCCACCACTAAGCAACAACCCCAGCCCTAGCACATCACTTTTGCTGAGACTGGCTTTGAACTTGCAGTCCTCCTGCCTCAGCCTCCCAAGCCCCTGGGATTATAGTCATGCACCACTGTGATGGCTTGGTTTGGTTTTGTGTGGCACTGGGGATCAAATCCATGGCCTGCCAGGGCCATACACTTGCTAAAGTGTTCTACCACTGCATTATATCCCAGCCCCTCGTTGGTTATTCATTCATACTTCAGTGATTTTTCTTTTTTTTCAGCTCAAATAAAAAATTTATTCTTGTTCCACTTCCTTTTTTACATGAAAACAAAAATCATTGAGAGTGCTCTTCCCCCGCCTCCTTGTGCTGAGAATGAATCCAGGGCATTGCACATGCTAACCACTCTACCACTAAGCTACACCTCCAGCCCTATACTTCGTTTCTTTTGTTGTTGTTTGTGTTTTAATAAGAAACAGGGTGTTGTTAAATTGCCCAAGCTAGCCTTGAACTTGAAATCTTCCTGACTCAGTCTCCAGAGAGCAGGTTAGACTAAAGGTGTGTGACACCAAGTCTGGTCTGTTTTTTTAACTTAACATCATAACCTGGAGACATTCCCTGTCAATATCTAAAGGACTTCCTCATTCCTTTCTCATGACTATGCAGTACTCCATTGAAAAGATGTTCCTCTGGTCCCTTCTTGTTGGACAAGTGGGTGGTTTTTGATCTTGTGCTGTTTTGAGCAAAGCCACAATGAATAGCTTTGTGCATAAGTCATTTTATACATATACATGTACATTTTATATAGATAGATAGATAGATACATAGATATATGGGTTTGACTCCCAGAAATAGCATTGCTGGATCAAAGGACAAATATACCTAGAATTTAGAAGATATCTCCAGATTTCCCTCTATAAAATGCTGTATCTGAGAACCTGTTACTCTGAGAACCTGTTACTCTCAGAGTATATTGTCAAACTGTTATATTTTTGACAGTCTGAGAGATGAAATATTATATTCTCAGTGTAATCCTTATTTGCATCTCTGCTTATGAGTGAAGTTGAGTATTTTTCCATGTGTTTTAAAGGCCTTTGTGTTTCTTTTTCTGAGAAATATTAATATCCTGTGCCCATTTTTCTATTGGATCATTTGGGCTTTTTCTTTATGGTTGATCTGGGACTCTAGTAGATTTTACTCCTGGAGCACAGGTAGGGGACTTTGGACAGAGAAACACTAAGAAGGGACCCTAGAAGCCCCAGAGATCAGTATAAACGCAAGAATCCTGATGGCTATTATTTGAAAATTAAAAAAAATACATTCTTCCCCATTGTCAAATGAGATCCAGCCCAGAAGAGTGGTATTTCTTAGGTCTAAACTTAAATTGTTCCTTCTACTGACCCTTCTATCAGAGAAGGAAGCTGAGGTTTGAGGCATATGCATCCTACCAAAGAAATACCCACAAATGCATGGTTGAGCCCCAGGTGGCTGAGCCTCTCAGCTTCTATGTCCCTGGAACAAGACTCAATTTCCATAGCTCCTTCTGTGTGTATGTGTGTGTGTGTGTGTGTGTGTGTGTATGCATGTGTACACATATGCACACATGTGCACACGTGTGCACTCACACATGCATGCACCCTATGGATTAAACCCAGGGCCTTGACCATGCTAAGTATATGTCGTGTCACTGAGCTATATGCTCAGCCCCTCTTTCTCTGTCTTAATACAGCTCTAAAATGGTCTTTGTGGGGAACAAATTAGAACCCTGCACAGAGCAAACTGGAAGGAAAGCTGAGCTTTCTTGATTCCTCCCTTCAATCAAGGGATGAAGGAATAACTCAGCCAATCAGAAGCCTTCTGCTTGTCCCTTTTAGGGCCCCCAGAGAGAAGTGAGTGGGAGGCAGCTTGGAGGTCCCCTGGAGGAGGGAGCATGTTGGGAGAAAGGTGGGGCTGTCACCCTGGAAGGCTGGCAGCTGCTCCCTATCCCTGGAAGAGAGCTTGCAGAGAGTAGGAGCCTCTCCTCCCTCTCTCTTCCCACCAGTTTCCACTCCTTGTGTGGGATACAGAAAACCTCATACACATGCAGGTCTCTGGCTCCCAAGGGTCACTGTGTCTCACAGAATGCATTCTTCCCTGGTCTGAGAGGAAGCCAGTTCATGGTTTCCTACAGTTTTGGATTTTTTTCTCAGCATCCTCTCCCTGCACCAAAAATTAAAACCTCAGCACAAAGAATAGATGCCACATCATCTCCCTGGGGAGATCCACTGCAGCATCCTCCAAACCTTTCAGCTGGAACTGCTGTTTTGAAGTCAGACTTCCCTCTCCACCTCTGCCACCAAAATCTTTTTCCTCATAGTCCTTCCTCAAGGTGGTGAGCCAGCTGTAGTTCTCCCTTGTTCCCAATCCTTGCCCTAACTTAATTCAGATTAGCATAGGGGGCATGCCTCCACCAGCTTCTAGTCTTTTTTCCTTTCCTTTCTCCTTCTCCTCCTTTTTCATGCTGGGGACATACTTTACCATTGAACTACATCTCGGGCCCCTCCTAATCATTTGCATAGGACCTAAAAGGAGAAGAACCTGATTCTCGTTGCCCCTGAAGGCCTCTGCACCCCCCCCAACTCCAAGGGTCCCCTTCTTTCAGTAAACTGGCTTTGTGAAACTTCTCTTGCAGTTGCATCTGTTGGCAGGTTAATTATCTAATTAATCTCATAAGGAATCTTCTCTTTAGCACATTCAGTCTTTCCAGGGGCCTATTCATCTTGAGCTGCAGCTCTCCCTGAGAAGTTGCCACAGACATTCAGGAAGGTCCATCTCTGGGGTCCTGCTCTAGGATGGAATCCCCACCCTACCTGCCTTATGTATCCAGTCTCAATTTTTAACTCTGGTTTTCTACTTGTCAACCCTTAGGGGAGAAAGGAGTATACAGAAGGGACCCATCAGGTAGCAAACTCAGGGCAGTGTTAGAGGCATTGATCTCCGGTCGGCAGGTGGGCTTCAGGACCATGGAGAGCTCACTATGCTTTGTGGTGCCATTAAGGAGCATCAGCTAAAAGCCAACAGTGCTAGCTAGGCACTGAGCAAAGGAAGGAGTGTGTCAAGTGAGGCCCTCTGGCCAAGCCCTCTTGGGAGCTTACAACAAATGTGGGAAATTGAAAATGGAACACGTTTCCCCAGGAGATAATCAAAGGGTTGTTAGAATACAGGAGATGAGGGGAATAGTTCCTGCTTGCTGGAAGGCTAGCAAATCAGGAAGGCTTCTTAGAGGAGGAGATACTTCAGTTGAGTATTGGGAGATAGGATTTCATCAGGCCTAATAACGAGCTCAGAGCTGAGATCTTAGAGGCACTTAATAAATGTGCTTGTTGAACAAAGCACTGGATGGATGGATGAGGGGGCAAAATGTCACAAGGCAGATCTAACCTCCAGATGTGCACAAGACCAGACAGTGACCCTGGAGGTCAGTCAATGTGGCCTGCTTTGTCCTGGCTTGGGTGCAGGAAAGCTGTAGCACTGAGCACCTCCATTCCCTCTGGGCCTGGCCTCCTTGGGGACAGATGGAAGGCTTCTGGTGCAGTGGCAGGTGAAAGCACTCTCAGTCTGCTGGGAGGAGGCTGGGGAGCTCTCATGGCTGCTCTAACTCCTGCACTGGCTTGGGTGTTACAGGAGTGGGCAGATGCTTGCTGCAGGGGACTCCGGAGTGTCCATGCCTACATCCTGGTCTACGACATCTGCTGCTTTGACAGCTTTGAATACGTCAAGACCATCCGCCAGCAGATCCTGGAGACGCGGTAAGGGGCTATGATTCCATTTAATTTAATGAATGCTCCAGTGCTAACCTACCCCAGAGGAAAAGGAATAGTGGTGAAGTGTATGTGCCCTCTGGTTCTCACATACCCATTCAAATAGCACATACTCATATTTTTCTGTCCCTACTTCTGTTAACTCATTTTGGGATCCTAACTGTGGGGTGTTTAGGATAGTGGAGTGGTTAAGAGCATAGTCTCCAGGAACAGGACTTCCAGGATCACTCAGCTGCATGCCTATAGGTCAGTTAACATATAAGGCTCAGTTTCCTCATCTATAAAATGGAGATACAATAATATTGGGTCAGTTGTATTGATTAGAGAATATAACTCAACCCAAGGACTTAAAGCTGTACCTGGAACAGAACATACTGTAGTGTAGAGTCCAGTGAAACTGAAGAGAGTTCTGAGATTCTTGCCTCACCCTTCAGGGTTATTGGTACCTCCGAGACACCCATCATCATCGTAGGCAACAAGCGGGACCTGCAGCGCGGTCGTGTGATCCCACGCTGGAACGTGTCGCACTTAGTGCGCAAGACCTGGAAGTGTGGTTACGTGGAATGCTCAGCCAAGTACAACTGGCACATTCTGCTGCTCTTCAGCGAGCTGCTCAAGAGCGTCGGCTGCGCCCGCTGCAAACACGTGCACGCTGCCCTGCGCTTCCAGGGCGCTCTGCGCCGGAACCGCTGCGCCATCATGTGATGCACAGGCGCCCTGCACAGCCACAGGCTGCGGACCCGCTGGCCCCTGAGGAGGGCAGGGTGGTGCTGGGGCTGCTTCCGGGACTGGGGCTGGAGGCGGGAGCCAGCAGAATAGAACTCTGAAGGTCCTGGCCTGAGGCACCCCACACGTGCTCTGAGAGGCAGAGGGCAAGGGGGAGCTTCCGCTAACTACTCAGTACTCCCCTTCTCCCACGGTTGTCTTCCTGGGGCAGCCACCTTCAGTGCTGTAGTTAGTGCGGGGCCTGGCCTGGCCTGAAAGTGCACCACAGCCATTTGAGATTGGGGGTGAGTGTGTGAAATGGAGGGTGGGGTGAGGAGGTGCTACCTTGGCCAGGCCCCCACTTATCTTTTCCAGAGTGTGTCTGTCTTTGCCCAGTGTCTTCCTTTTCCGTGTCTGTCTGTCCAAGCGTCTGTCAGTCCTCACCTGTCTTATCCACCCTCCAATCCCCCTCCCCGCCCCCCAGCTCCACTCACAGGGCTCTCATTTCATCCATCCCCTTTTCGAAGATCCTGGCATCTTTTTGATGCCAGGCCTTCTGACTGTCAGCACCACTGGCACAGGGCAGAGAGAGGCAGGTGGCCCAAGGATCCAGATCAAGGGGTCCAAGGGTTGAGGTCCCAGATCAGTCAGGGGGAGAAGGCTGAGCTCTCCTGCTTTCAGGGAGACCTCCCTGCACAGCAGCCCCCAGAGACACAACAACCTACCTTCCAGCCTTAACTCGATGGTCCGTCCCTGCCGGGTGCCCCTCACCCTTTTCCTGATCCCAAAGCCAGATCACCTCCTGGGTTAAAACTTTTTGTTTTTTGGGCAGAGCATGGAGAGGGAATCCCCCGAAGGATAGATTCCTTTCCATGACGCCAAGTTCCAGTCCTCTATTACCTCCTGCACTGGGTGGTCTGCCAGATTGGGGGATGTCAAGTTCTGGGGGGCTGTTGGTGGTGGGCAGGATGGTGCCCAGGAGGGGGTCAGGTTATGCCTGTGACCATTGTGTCTCCCTGTCCCATCTCAATCTGACAACCCCAGACTCTGCCTGCCTCAGCTCTCAGATTACCTTTATTAATCTGGGCAGGATCAGAGCCAGGAAAAGAATTATGGGAACCCCTGTGCTTGGGGGAGATACGCCTGCATCTCCACCCATAGGTGGACACCCTCAGGATCTGACACCCCTTTGTCCCAACAGCAGTTGGCCCTATGCCCTAACTCACTCCGCCCCCATTTTCTCCGGCTGCCTGGCCGGGTTTCTACCTCTCGTCACCGGAGCTGATCACTGTCAGTTTTGTACCGATTTAGAAAAAACAATAATAAGATTATAGGGATGGCTTGAGGGATTGCTGGGGGATTTGGAGGGAGGGAGAAGGGGTGCCATGTTCCCCACCCCCAGCCAAAGGAAGTTCTCCTTGAGGCTGAGCCCTCAGCCCTGGTCTGGTGGGAGGATATCAAGGTCCCTTGCTAAAAGAGGGAAACAAATAACAATCCAGCCTTAGGTAAGGCTGAAGCACATAGACCAGGAAATCAAGTAGCCCAGAGCAGTGATGGAGGCGAGTCTGGAGTAAGGGCTGTGGGTGGGGAATTTATTATGGATATTCAGTAAGGGAGCGAATCTGTGATTCTCTCCAGCTCCCCCCACCCACCGATTCCCACTCCCTCCACTCGCTGGAGGCAGCACAGCCCTAGAGCAACAGCCCTGACCTTGGGCAGTCCAGTATTCCTGGGTTCTAGTCTCACTGTGCTACTTGCTTTGGGCAAGTGACTTGCTCTCTCTGAGCCCCGCTCTAAAACAGAGGAGGTGGCTCCCCTTCCCCACGCTTTTAGGAGTGGCTGGGAGGGTAAGGAAGAGGGCCTGCCTCCTCCTGTCTCCTGTGCCCCCACCTCCTGGCCCAGCAGGAGGTGGGGTTAAGGATGACAGCATCTCATCTGCCCTATTACCCACAACTCTGAGGTTCCTGAGGTGAGGGTGGGGACCCAGGCCTCTGGCTGCCCCCGTGGGAGCCATGGGAAAGTACCCTCTGTCCAACCCCTCTCACCACCACCACTTCACTCCAGGTCTTGGATTTCAGGTCCCTCTGCACCCATTTTGAGTCTCTGTCCTCCCCCAATTCCCCCACCAGGGTTTCCCACCACAGGGTCTGGAAGTGTGTGTGATGCCCATTGAGCTGTTATTGGAAGTCAGATTAAAAATCAGGGAGTGTTTTCCCTTGTTTCTGTACCAAGGTGTCGACTGGCTTTTCCTCATGGAGGGAGGGAAGTGGAGGGTGCCTGCCTTCTGAGCTCTGTGTGAAAGAGGAGTGAGGGTAATGAGATAGCCCTCAGTCCCAAAGGCCAGGTCAACCAAGAGATCAAAGGATAAGAGTGGGAGACTTCTCCTTTTCACCCAACCCCAAACCCTTCAATTCACGGAAACCATCCAGGAGGGAAACAACTTTTCTTCTTGCCACTCTCTGGAAATTTTTCATAACAAGACTCAGCCCCAACTGCTTCTGCATCTGTTCCTTCCCATTCAGGGCTGAGATTCTGTGGTCTCTCAATCTTAACTTCTTGGACATAAATGTGTTAGGAACACTCTGCACCAACCAGTTGACCCTTCAGAGCTTTGGAGTCCTTGGCAAGGGTGGCCTGAAGAAGCCTTTGCATTGGGCTGCCCTTGTCTCTCTCTATGGTGTTGACAGCCTGCCACCTCCAGGAAAGAGAAGACTGTTGGGCAAGGTGGGCTGAACCCGAGTAGAGAAAGGCTCCCTCCACCTTGTCCCCACCTGTCGCATGGGATAATGCTTGAAGACACACCTTCCTGAACCTCCACAATGCTGAGGGACTCAAGAAGCTTGGGGCTCAAGGACAGATTCCACATGTGTTGAAAAACTTACAGTTGTGGAAACAGGTGGGCATGGCCAGAGGCCAGGAGTTAGGGAGCTTATTTGAGGGAGGACAATAAGATATAGGATCACCCCACTACCCCTGGCCTAATGCTGGAATAGAAATAGTATGTTGCACGTTTGCTCATCTGAACAGTTTGAGTCTATGTTTATCATCTGGTCTGCCCCTGGCCAAGGCCCTGTTTTGAGGTGAGGGAATTTCCCTTCTCTTCTCAAATACTTGGGCATTCTTTTGCTTCCTTTCTCCCCAATCCTTAGGCTCCTCAGACCCAAGATTCTTCCTCTGGTAGGAGTGGGACTTGATTCAGCTGCCTTACTTGAGGCTGGGGGCTGCTTTGCTTGGGGGTGACTGGCTCTTTCTTCTCCTTGCCCGCTGAAGCTCCATCCATCTGAGATGCCTCCCCGTCCTGGCTGCCCAGTGCAGCTCTCAAGAGCTTGCCCTTGGGGGGCACCCTGGCCAAACCCAGATGGAGGTAGGCCAGTGGCTTGGGGATTCGGGAAGGCCGTTTCTCAGGTCTGTGGTCTCTCCGGGGCCGGATTCTGGGCCTCAGCTTCAGCTTGTAGATGGACGGGATTCTCTGGGGCTTCCGGAGTGTTCTCTTGCCTTTGCCCAGGCATGCCTTGGCTTTGTCAGAACTGGGGGCCTCCAGGCTTGCAGACACAGTCGGGCCTGAGCAGTCCTGCCTTCTTGGAGGTGAGATTTCCCTCATCCTGGTGCCCATGGCACTTGGGTTTGCTCTTGCCCTTGGCTCACTCTCTCTGGCTCCTAGCTCCCCTTTTGGGTTTCCAGGGCCTGTGGTAACAGTTGGCTTAAGGGAGTTTCTAGGGGCTCCCTTCCAGGCTTCCAGATCCACTTTAAGAAGGAGTGGGGGTCCCTGAGCCAGTTCTTGGATGACTTTGTCATAAGGACCTCCAGGCTCAGGCCACTGCCCGCCCAGACTGGGGACATAGACTCCACTACGAGGGATAACTCGAGACCTTGTACTCTGGGGATGGGCACCCCCCACCTCTAGTAGCTTCATGTTGGCCACAATGTCCTCTTCAAGGCTACAGTAGATGTCTTTCTCTTTGATTCTGCCCAAGGCCAGTGGTGTGGACCTCCCTTCCCACTCCTGTTGGCTCAGGCCCTGGGGTGCTCCCGTCTCTGGAGGGACCTGGTTGTTTGTCTGCTGGTCTCTCTGCCTCGCTTCTACAGAGCAGTCCCCATGTCTGGACCTAGCCAGGTCCCCAGCGACAACCCTTAATGGACTGGGGCCTCTCTCTGGTTCTGCCATGGGACCTCCACTTGCAGTGCCTGGAAAGCTGCTTCCTGGGGTGGAGGGGTGGGCAGGGGACCGCTGGATGGGGATCCTGGTGAGTCCTTTGACAGGGGATGGAGAACGAACTGATGCCAGTTCCCTGAGTTGGGGGGAAGCACCCTCAGCCTCACTCTGAAGTGGCAGCCTGAGGCCTGAGGGCTGGGCTGCGCCAGAGGGACAAGACAGGAGAGAAGGTCTTCTTACTAATATCCCTTTGGTGGTGGCCTCTTGGAGTCTCTTGGGGGTAGGGACCCTGGCATGGATTCCCTGGCTGGATTTCTCCTCATGAACCCAAGATGTGGGAGTCCTTCCCCTGGAGAGGTCACTCGGGGATTTGTCCTCTCTCTTCCCTAATGGAGTGCATTGTGGGTCTCGACTCCTGTGGGTAGATGAGAATTGGGGGCTGCGTGGACTGCCTCCTGCTGGTAGCTGCCTTCGAGATGGGGTGAGTAGCCTTTCCTGGGACCTGAAAATGAGAATCACAGGCTGGAAGGGGAGACTTATCCAGGCAGGAGGGTCATTGAGTGCAGTCCCCCGGCTCTGGGAAGAATGGCCTCTCCCCCACTGGGACTCCTGCTGGCTAGACTTCATGCTGAGTGGGACAAATGCACCTTCTCCCCCATGACTGTCCCAAAGTTCCCCTTATGTCAGTCCCTGATGAAGTCTATTCTCCTGGTTCCCTGAATATCAAATAGGAGGAAACTTGTTCCAGGCTTGTGGTGACTTCAGATTCTTTGAGTGATGACCCAGACCAGAGAGGTCTGATAACCAGAGGACACCTGTCTTGAGGGTAGGTTTTAGTCTCAGCTCTACCATGAAGTGGCAGAAGGACCTTGGCTTTGTTCCCTTTCTGGGCCTCAGCACCCTTGTTTATGAAATGGGTGGGCATAGGAAGTACCTAAATGATCCCAAAGTAATGGGAGCTATCTTGATTCCAAATATCTGAGTTGTTTTGTTTTGGGCATGGGGAAGGGGAAGGGGGTGGTGCTGTTCCCTTTATCTGAGGTGGGGCAGCCTCTGAGAATATGCACTCCAAAGAAGAAAGAGGCCCTTCCCCATCCCTCTCCTGTACCTTAGGAATGAAGCCATCTCTCTGAGGTCCCCTGCCCCCACTCCCTGTTCATTGCAGGGTCTGGGAAAGGGGGAAGTAGCAGGCTTCAACCTTTGGCCTGAAGAGGTGTATGTCTTCCAGTCGACCGGAGGCGGCTTCGGGCTCTGTGAGCGGCTGACGGTCATTGTGGGCTGGAGCCGCAAGGGTCTCTCCTGCACCCTCACTTTATGCTGCACCAGTGAACCTGGGGGCTTCAGGAAGCTGCCCTGTTTGTGGGCTACCAACCCAGTATCCCAGAGAAAGAGAGGAAGGAAGGGTTCAATGCTGATGGGACTCACTGTTACCCTTGCCCAGCTGTGCTTTGCCCTCATCCCACTTTAAAGATAGTAGGGCCTACAGTGGCAGCACTAGTTTTTTTACAGGAAAAGTTTAGGGGACACAATCTGGTCAGAGGGCCCAGCTGAGGGCCTTGTTTCAAGCTGTGTATTGTATTGCAGGTTTAAGACTTTTACGTAGATTCTATGTTTATCTGGGGAAGCCTGAGATATTGAAGGAGATCATGAAGGACTAAAGACCATGCTTGGTGCCACCACTGCGCCTAAGCTCTGCCTAGGTGCACTGCTGACCAAATGCCGATTCTGCATGTGTTGCACCCCACCTTGTGGCTGTAGTGAGTACTGCACCACAACTGTCCCACCATAGGGGCACACCTCCCATCTCTGCTGCTGGCCTCCTAACCCAGCGCTACACCTCTCCAACCCGCCAGCCCCACAGGGAGAAGACTCTTAGGTGACTCACAGAGGGATGTACACCGGCAGGGGTCATGTTTGTCCAGATAATGGCTAAGCGTGTCCCAGCCGCCCCCTACACGCACCATCACATGGTTCCGGAGGATCTGAGGGGGCAAGGGTGAGGTTAAGGGCAGGGTGGAGGGCATCCCCTCTTCCTGGACCCTCTCAAAGGCCTCTGAAATACACTCAGGGATATGCCCATTCGTGTGCTGATCACACACAGGCACTCCCTTGCACACGTGTGGCTGGGAGCGGGCATATTTTGCAGTCTGGTCACCTCCATATGTTGTCAAGGGTGGGGGCAAAACTGGCCAACAGAAAGTTCTCCCCCAACTAGACAAGGGACCACATGGGCATCAGGTAGTCAGGCCTCAGCGCACTCCTTTCTCTTGCTTCCCTACAGAGGGGCTGGCTCCTGCCCTTGGTTGTGTCTGAAATGGGTCCCAACTGCCTCTGGCTTGCCTCTGTGATGTTTGTGACAGAACCTCTGAGAGTCCCGCCCCACTCCACACTGGGGCAAGTCACATACTCTCTCCAGGCTTCAGTTTCCTCAGTTGAAAAGTGGGGCCACCATCTGTTGCCCCTGCCTATGTTACAAGGCTATTGCCCCAGGCTCTGGGTGAAGGCTCAGGTTTCTGGCTCTGCTCCCAGGTGTGGCCTGTGCTCAAGGAAAGGGTTTGGCCATGTCCCTGGGCACAGACCACTTCTGGTGAGGTGCACCCAGGTATCAGGAGGTTTATTATCCAATGGGAGGCACATCTCAGCTTGTACTGCTCCTTTGCAGAAATGTATAGAGCCAGCCATATGAGGGGAGACTCTGGGGAGCATTGTGCCTGGGGTACATGAACACAGATTTAGGGTTCTCAGGCCCCTTGCTCTGACCAAACCTGGGGGTGGAGTAGAATGGAATGTAAAGTGAGGGTACCTTCCTCATACCCCACTTGTTCTTGAGGGTACTCTCTAGACTGGGCTACAATGGAGGTAATGGCAGGTACTGGTTCCAATTTCCCTGATGGAAGGAGAGTATAGGCTTGCTAACTTTGCCAGGAATGTCCTGGAAATCTCCAAGTAGAAGGAAAGCTCCAAGGCTTGATGGCTTGGGGGGTATGGTGGCTTTCTGTCCTTGCCCTTAATCCTGGCCAACATCTGTGAAAAGAAACCCTATTCTGCTGAGAGTAGCCCCCCCCACCCCAGACCATACTTACCCGTATGAAGATGAGGGTGTTGGAGTCCCCTACTTGGTACTTCCCCTCAGACAACTTGACCATGGAGAACTGCACTGGGCATGTACAGTGGCTCACCAGGCTCTGCACCTGCAATCAATGGACAGAAGGCTCAGTCCTTCCCTCTGCTGGGCACCCAAGTCCCCTCCCCTACTCTGGGTTAAATTAAATGGGATCCTCCCTGCTTCCAGAGCCACCCCTGAGTTTGCTGCTGAGGTCAGGGCTGGGGGCTGAGAAGCAAGTAGAGGGTGGAGAAGACCCAATGAGAAGACCAGGAGCAGCCATCTATGTCCAATGCCCTTGAGGGTCAGCTGATGGAGGTGGTGGTGTAATGGCTAAGTAAGTGGACTGCAGAATCTGGTAAACCTGTCAGAGTCCAGTTTCCACTCCATCATAGGCCTTTAGTTAAGTTTCCCTGAGCTCCCTCTCTTCCAATGGAAGAAATGGGGTTAATCACAACAAGCGCACCCTATCCTATGAAGTGTCCCCTCTCTGCAGACTATTCCACATGCTGCATGTGCTGGTCCATTAATACAGCAGTCATGGAAGGTAGGTGCTGTTGAGGTCCCTATGCTACAGGTGAGGGAACTGAGGCACAGAGATTAAATAATTTGCCCAAAGTCACATAGTGGTGAAGTGGTGGAACTTGGCCTTGAGCCAGAGTGTTGGAGAGGATGCTGCAACATCCCTGTTCTTCACACCCATCCCACCGGGGGCTGAATGAGAGCCAAGCAGGGCCGGGCTGGTTAAAAAAAAAAAAAGTGATACGTGACACTTATAGCTATTGCAGCAGCGTGTGGTTAACGTGTGGTTAAGGTTGAGACTCAGAGTGGAACGTGACTTAAAGCCACACAATTGGGATTAGAGCGCAAGCAGTGGATGGCCCAAAGAGGGCTGGCTGGGATGGGGGAGAGAGAGTGTGGCGAAGGACCTGAGGGCGCGTGCTGGGCACCTCACCATCTGGTCCAGGTTACGGAAGTGGCAGGGATGGCGCTTGGGAGGCGCAGGCGGTGGGGGGTCGGGTGGGGGCAAGGCCAGCTCATGTCGCAGCTCCTCATCGATCTCCTCCTCCAAGTGCACCAGAGTGGGTGCCGCCACGCCGAAGCGCCAGGCGCGACGGCCCAGTTCCAACAAGCACAGCACCACGTTCTTCACGTTCTTGCGCAGCACTAAGTCCTCAGTCTCGAACATCAGCACCTCTGGTGTGGGGCGGGGGAGAAGCGGCACAGACTGCGTGAGTCCCCCACTGACCTCCTAGTGGGAGCACTGGGGTCTTCCCGAGACCCAGGTAGCAGATTTGGAAAGAGGGCTCAGGTCTCAGGATCTTGGGGTGATTGACAGCCAGCAGGAGGGGGTCTGGGAAGCTTGGTCAGCTGCTGAGTGCAGACAGGGCAGCCAGCCTCACAGTGGAAGCTGGGACTGGGAAGAGGTGGATGAACAGCAGAGGAAGCATGAGCCTGGCTGTGGGCTGTAGAGAAAAGGGTTCCCTCAACCTTGCCCTTATCCACACTCAGCTACCAGGCTGAGTCCAGGAACAGGAAGCAGTTTGTCCTGCTTCCCACCAGGGTTTTTTACCTCCCCCATCCACTGTGCGCCTAGACTCAGCCCCCAGCCCAGGTCAAGCCAGTCTGGGTCAAGCACAGGCTCTGCACATGCTGCCTTATAAGGCTGAGTCCTGACTCTCCCACCTACCAGCTGTGTGACTTGAGTCTCAGTTTTCTCTTCTACAAAGTGGAGATGTAGTCTATTTCATGGGGTTATTGTTAGGATTGGATAAGCTAATCGTTGTTGGCATTTACAGATAATATCTAACACAGGGTAAGTGCTCCATAAAACGCCTGTTTATTTTATTTATTTAGTGATGCTGGGATTGGACCAGGACATCGTGCCTGACAGGCAAGCAATCCACTTCTGAGTTAGACCCTCAGCCCAAACACCAGTTTTATTAACCCTCCAATCCTGCTCCTCAATGCCTTGCCACCAGCCAAGAGCCTAATTTTGACCCTTTTCCTGCCTGACTCCTACCATCTTTGGCCTGGAGGATGGCACAACATTCAGGCACATCCTATTCCTGAGTCTAAGTACAATGAGATGACAGATCCTGACATGTCACTCCCCTGAATCCGGCAAGCCCCAGCATGCCTGCGTCCCTCCCTACCATTGTTTGTTGGGCTTCTTGCCTCCGCTTCACCCTCCCCCACCCCATGTCCCAGCCTCTCACAATCATCCAAATGCAGCACCTTTTCTGTGCCTTTGTCACTGCTGTCCATCTGCCTAAAATTCTCTTTTCCCCAAACTTCTCAAATCTCCTTAAGATTTAACCCAAATCACCTTCCTCTGTGTAACCTTGCTGGGCTCCCACTTCTACATCACCAGGTCACTGATTTCTTTCCTGGTTCCCTGGCACATTCACCTGGACTTGGAGCATCCATCACCTGGGCTATAATTTTTGTATCTATATGTCTTGATAGATCATGAATTCCTTGGGTAATGGGTCTCAACCCCCTCACTTCTTGATGCCCAGCAAGGTGCTCAATACAGAATAGGTGCTTCATGTATGTTTGTTGTATGAATCATCAATATTTATTTGGGGAGGATTTGCTAAGCAATGGGGAGACGGAGGATGAAGAGAGGTGAGTCAAACCTGTAAGGAACACCCAGGCTCCTCACCCCCAGATCTAGCCTAGCCCTCAGAGAGGGGATGAACACCCCACAAGATAAGGGTCTGAGATAGGGTGGTTACCTTGGATGCCCATCTCCTTGCGGCACCACTGGATGAAGTTGGAGACATTGTCCCTGGCCTGGAAGGTACGCGGCTGGGCGGCCCCATTGCAGGAAACCCCAGTCCGGGGCATGGGAATCCTTTGGGCTTGGACAGGTTCCTCAGCCAGGAAGGCCAGAGCAGCCTCAGTGACGTTGTTGGCATGCTGGCAGAGCACCAGGCCCGTCTCCAGAACTTGCAGGAAGTTGGCTGCGTCAATGTCTAGCCCGTAGAGATCCCGCAGCCACTCAGCCAGGTCTTCCTTCATGGCCTCCAGGTACTGCTCACTGGACTTGAAGGGCCGGATGCTGCGCACAGGAAGCCCTGGGGTCCCAGGCCTCCTCCTGTATTCCCCCTGCTGAGACATGGCTGGCACTGCAGCTGGGGGGAGGTGGGCACCTCTGCTCTCCCGCTGCTGCCTCTATACTCCTGCTACCTGCTAGGTCTTGGCCCAGACCTCCTGGATTCGGGGTAGGGGAGGTCCCCTTCCACCTTCGGAGAGCCCAGGACTTCCGGCTCTGCTGCTTGCTGCTGGCTTTAGCCTCTGGGCTGGGCCCTCGGCTCCCCCACATTCCTTAGTCCCTGCCAGAACTTTCCCTACTTGGTGGCCTTGCAGCAACTTCACCCTCAGGCTGCCCAGCCCACTCAGAGTTCAGTACCTCCTGGGACGGGGGAGGTGAGGACACTTCTCTCGCCCCCAGGGCTGGACGGGTCAGTCTGGCTGCCTCCCACCCGCCACTACCAGTGGCCGGGGAACTTGGCATGGCCGTCAGCCTCCCTGCTCTGCTTTCCTCTCCTCTCCTTGGAGACAGATTTGCTACAAACACTCCTCCTTAACCCTTCCGGCAGGCACTGGCTGCCAGGCACAGCCGGCCCTGGAGAGCTGGTAGAGCTCGGCAGAGAGGCTCGGGATGGCTTTTCTCACCAGACTGATCCCAGTGGGGGCTTCTGGGGCTTGGGGGAGAGAAGCAGGGCTAGGGCTAGGGCCCCTCGTGGTGAGCACTGGAGGAAGAGTGTGAAAGAGATACAGCAATAGAGTTCAAAGACAGAGGAGTTTTATTGAAATCTCTGTGCAAGAGGAATGACTCCCTAGCCTCTCTGTGCTTTAGTTTCCCAAATGTAAAATGGGAGTGGTAATGTCTAGTTCCCTGGGGTGTTGTGAGGAATAAAGAAATAATGTGTGAAAGTGTCAGACCATCAGAACTTGGGTACCGTTTTGGGTGGGACCCAGCTCTTCATGATTCTCCCAGCACCCCTGTCCACACCGTGTTTCTCACCTTCTCTGGAGAACCTGCTCCATCCCTTGCTAGAACTTGCTCCATCCCATCTTCTAGAACTTGCTGTCAATCACAGTGCCTCACTCCCATGGCCATAGCTATGCATTCTTGAGCACCTACCATGTGCCAGACACCACTGTAGGCCTGAGGATACAGCAAGAAACAAAAAAAGATCAGGTGTCTGTCATCATGGAGGCTACTTGCATTATGGATGACAGATAAATAAATCTAGGGTAAGTAAGATGGCAATAAAGACCAGGGAGAAAAGTAAGGCAGTAAAGGAGAGATGAAGGTATGGGGGGATTTTATAAAAGGTGGTCAGGGAGGGTCTTACTGAGAGCATGACAGTTAAGCAGATACCTGAGAGAAGTGGAGAACTGAGACTCACAACTATCTGCAGGAACAATGCTTGGGCGGAGGGAACAGCCAGTGCAAAATCTCCGAGGTAGGAGCTTGGATAGCATATTCTAAGAATAGCAAAGAGAAGAAGGATATGAGGCTGAGAAGAATTGGGGCCCCAGATCATGCAGGGCCTTTGGGAAACTCCAGAGATTTTGGCTTTTTCTCTGTGTGAAATGAAAAATACTCTGGAGAGTTTTGGGTAAAGGAAGGACTTTCTATAGCAGGTTGCTGAGTGGAGAAGGACTGCAGGACCAGAGGTGGAGGGAGGCAAGAGTTCATCTACTGCCATCATGCAAGGAAGAGCAAGGACCAGGTGGGCCAAGAACTCACATTTCTTGCAGTACTGGGGATGGAACCCAAGGCCTCATGCATACTAGAGACTCTACCACTGAGCCACACCTCCAGACCTTTTTATTGATTTTTCTTATTTCAAGACAGAGTCTAAATTGCCTAAGCTGGCCTTAAACTTGCAATCCTCCTGCCTCAGCCTCCTGAGTAGCTGGAGTAAAAGGCATGTACCACCATGTCCAGCCTTTATAACTCTTGAAGAATTCACAAGGTTGGTTCAAAACACCGTTTCTCAGCCTTGGCATTGTTAATACTTTAGGCTAGATATTTCTTTGTTGTGGGGGCTGTCCTATGCATTGTAGGACATATAGCAGTGTCCCTGGCCTCTAGGCATTAAATGCTAGTAGTATCCCCATTCCCCATAATGTGTGAAACAAAATGTCTGCAGATATTGTCAAATGTCCACTGGGGCAGGGAGGAATCCTTTCCTCACCTACCTGAGAGATACTGATGTAGGAGGTGAGCATGAAACTCAAGTTAGTTCAAACAGAGCCTTTCCCTGGGCATTTCATATTGGAGCTATAGGAGCAGGTTTTTTTCCCAATCAGACTTTATGGATATAGATCTGAATCCATATTCCCAGGACACAGAAAAGTCCTTCTGCAATAGGGAAGAATGAAGCTGTTACACAAAGAGCACACAGATGGAGGGAGAGAGAACCTGAGGATCATTTGCTGTCAGTCACAGGCAAATGAATTCATCCTGCTGTTTTCAGGCCAACCATTATTTAGTGGCAGGCTAAGTTGCTATGATAAAAATCAACCTAGGCGGGGGATATAGCTCAGTTGGTAGAGTGCTTGCTTCGCATGTACAAGGCCCTGGGTTCAATCCCCAGCACCAAAAAACAACAACAATAAAAACCTCCTACCACCCAACACAGTGGCTCATAGGGAATAAAAGATTATTCCTCGGGGCTGGGGATGTGGCTCAAGCGGTAGCGCGCTCGCCTGGCATGCGTGCGGCCCGGGTTCAATCCTCAGCACCACATACCAACAAAGATGTTGTGTCTGCCGAGAACTAAAAAAAAATAAAATATTAAAAATTCTCTGTCTCTCTCTCTGTCTCTCTGTCTCTCTCTCTCTCTCTGTCTCTCTCTCTCTCTCTCTCCCCCCTCTCTCACTTTCTAAGAAAAAAAAAAAAAGATTATTCCTCCCCCTCAGAGGTAGGCAAGTGATGCTTCCCGTGAGCTTGAACAGACACCCAGGTTCTTTCTATCTTGTCACTCTCTTTGGCTATTGTTGTTATCTAACCAATCAGTTCTGACTTCCCAGGACTTTGAATCCTCCCATGTTAAGAAAGAGAGAACAGAGAGCTTCCTTATAAGAACACAATGTGAGGTTAGGAATGGAGCTCAGTGGGAGAGCACTTCTTGCCTAGCACATATAAGGTCCTGGGTTTGATCCTCAACACAGCAATAAAAATAATAACAATAATGCAGAAGTTTCACACTCCCTTCCGTTCTGACACTTTTGATCACAATTTAAGCATCTCGCCATACTGAGTTGCAAGGCAGGCTGAAACTGCAGCTGGTGATCACATGTCCTTTTACTAAAGGAAACAATGGAGACAAGGGATCACTCACACTCCTGGCCATAGGAGAGTCTCAAAGCAAAGCCTTTCTCTGACTTTAATTCAGTTTGTGTAAATGGCCACAGAGCAAATATTTTAAGCTTTTGAGAGTCACATACTCTCTGTGTCACATATTATTCTTTGTTTTTCTTTTTTTTCTTAAACCTTTTAAAAATAATATGAACTATTCTGAGCTCAAGAGTCAGTCAGAAATAGGATAGGTGTGGATTTCGACTCTGGCTTGCCAACACTTAGATTACATGAATCAATAAATTCCTTTTTTAGTCTTCTTCTTTACTTTTTGATCATGGAACAGGATTTTTTTTTCTTGATACTGGGGCTTGAAACCCAGGGTCTTACATATGCCAGGCAAGGGCTCTACCCCTTAGCTATACCCCTAGACTCAGGAATTTAAATAGATGTGTTAGATGGAAGAGAACTGTAATAAGCATCCAGTTAATTCTGAAGGGGAGTTGGGTGGAAATGCATGCCATTGGAAGATTTAATGACATGCATAAAATTTGAGCTGGGATTTTTGTAAGCAATGAGAAAATCTGTGCTCCCTCTTTTACTAGGTCAGAGAACATCTTAAGTAGTCAGAAGACACAGAAGGAGTGGTGACAGAGAAAGGGTACACCCACCCTTTTATCTTTAAGCTGGTTTGAGTTAGTCTGCTGTCAGTCACAGGCAAATGAATTTGGAAGAAAAAAATACAGTGAACAAGGTGGAGTTCTCCCCCTCCTGCCTGTAATCAATAAAGGGCGTGCGTTCTGTGGGAGATTCTGAACCTGGAAGCATGTTTGGGGAGTTTCCCACCCAGAAGGATCCTGGAAGTTCAACAGGCCCCACCCCAGATGTGACTTTGGTTCAACCAATCAAACCCACCCACCTGGGCCAAGAGAGGGAGCCAGTGGCACCCAGAAGAGCAAAGAATCCATTCTGGGGACAGCCATGGTGACATACACACCTGGTTCCCAGAACTGTAGGGGCAGCAGTCAAGGATTCAACCCTTCATGATCCATGTTCTTTGGCAGAATTTTAGGTATGGATCTGGACTCCCAGATTGCCTTTGTCCTGCCTGTATGGAAAGCCCAGTTCTTCTATCTTCTTGGTGATTCTATGGGTCTAGACAATATCCTTTCAGAAATTTCCTTTTCTTCATTTAGCCAAGATTGGGTTTGCTGACAATGACAGACCCCTGATGATGTGCACATATCCTTCAGGGCTCATAAGGCTAGACTTGATCCCTGATCCCTGATCCCCTTGCTGATCCTCTACCCAGAGGCCCCAGGCCCTTCCCCCTTTCACCTTTTGCAGCTCTGTGCCATCCAGGACCAGCTGAAAGGTGGCTTCACTGTTGCTCCATCACAGGAACAAAGGCAAATGGCTGCACTGAAATCAGCAGGCTTTCTCACCATCTGAACAGGAGTGTGTAGGTGTTGCCTTGGGCCAGTTCATGGAGAGACGGTGTGGGAGTGACTTCCAGTTTGCAGCTAGTAGCTTCGAGCAGCTCAGAGTGCTAGGAAAACCTACGCTCATACAGGAACACCTGCAGGGTGGGGCACTCTGCTCTAGGGAACCATCTGAGTGAAGCCACATCCTCCGTGATTGAGGTCACCATTGCCAGGGAAGCAAGAGACGAAGGCCTGAGGCATGATTCCCCCAACTCATAAGGCCCCCTTTGCATAGGGACAATGATCCTTCCAGACTGCCTTCCACTGAGTAGCAATATTGAGAACTTCCTCATAGTATGGTTACATTGACCATAAGATGATTGGTTTCTAAATGTTAGGTCACCTGCTTGCTTATGTATGATTGGAGGATGCGCCCTAGATCAGTTGTAACCTCTTCCGCATTAAATGAGCTTGCAGGAGGTCCACTGGAGGTCTGTCACATGCCTGCTCTCACCAGCTCCGGATGTCTGTGTCTTGACTCCACATCCATACCCGCCGAGACTGAGTATAGGGACCCACAGCAACAATATGGTATCTAAGATCTGGTACAGCAGGCCTCCTGGAGGGTGAATATCCTCAGGAAAGAGAGGCTGGTAGTGGACCATCCAGTTCCTAGACTGTGGAGGCAACTACTGACCCCCAGATTTCAGTGTACCCTGGATCCAAGGAACTGCCTGGAATTGGGCAAAGAGCGACGAGACCAGTGGTTGGGTAGCAGAAAGGCAGGGAAAGAAGGAAAGAAGGATAGTCTTCTGTCCCCACACTGTCCTATTTGCAGAAGATGTAGTGTCCATTTTCAGTGATTAGAGGGTTTTCTGTTTCCTAAGAGTTCTTAAAACAAGTCCTGGGTCCTGCCTGGCCCTTTTTTTCCTTTGGGGACAAGGAAAGAAGGTTTTAAAGGTAGGACAATCCCATTTCTTTTTGCTACTGGTTGATTTAGGAATGGGTTTGTGTCTCAATTCTGGCTATTGAGATTCAGTGAGAAGTCTGTGGGAGGGCTTCTGAAAACTCATGATCATGGTCATGGTCACATGAGGTCATGATGCTTGGAGTTGCAGCAAGTCGTTCTGCATCCAAAAGGAGATAAGGAAGGCAGAGGGGGAAAAATAGAATGTACAAGGCTGTTAATAACTTCATCCAGTCATTGAGCCAATCCTGGAGCCCTCTGCCTTCAGATTAATTCAGTGAATGAATAAATTTTATGAAGTTTGAGTCATTACTACTTGGGCATTCTAATATTTGACCAGCTTAAATACAGCTTTGATGACATATGCTCAAAGTTCAAGAGCTCCGGTTCCCTTTTGTTATACAAATGTAAGATGTTGTTACAGATAATCCCCACACGGTGGCGCTTACATGCTACCTTGCTGATACATTTTCTTTAATGCTCTCTATTGCTCAATTAAAATGAATTCTGCATATCTGTTATACCTAGTTATTAGAAGCTAATAAGGTATTTATACTATTAATTTAAAAATTAAAGTTTAATATGAAAAAATGTAACTTTACTTTCCGTAACTGACTTCATCTTGTTCTCTAGACATGATTTTATGAACCGCAGAGAATAATGCTCCAACTTGCCAATAAGTGTAGCTCATCCTCTTCCAATTTTATTTTGTTTAGTTTTTGGTTTTGTTTGGGGAATTGAACCCAGGGCTTCTCTCCCACTGAGCTAAATCCCCAGCCCTTTATTTTTATTTATTTATGTATATATATTTTATTTTGAGATAGGGTCTTGCTAATTGCTTAGGGCCTCACAAAGTTACTCTGCTGGCCTCAGACTTGCAATCCTCCTGCCTCAGCCTCCTGAGTTCCTGAGTATTTTGTACTACTGCACCCAAGGTATTTTGTTATTTTTTTCCCCCAAGTACTGGGGTTGAATCCAGGGTTGCTCTACCATGAGCTACATCCCCACTTATTTTTTACAGTGAAACAACCTTACTACATTGCCTAAGCTCGCTTCAAAGTTGTGATCCTCCTGTCTTGGCCTCCCAACTAACTGGGATTCCAGGCATGCCACACAGTGCCCTGCTCTCTTCTCCCAGCTCTCTTCTGACTTTAAACTGTGTCTTTTTTTTTTTTTTAAGAGAGAGTGAGAGAGGAGAGAGAAAGAGAGAGAAAGAGAGAGAGAGAGAGAGAGAGAGAGAGAGAGAGAGAGAATTTTTAATATTTATTTTTAAGTTATCGGCGGACACAACATCTTTGTTGGTATGTGGTGCTGAGGATCGAACCCGGGCCGCACGCATGCCAGGCAAGCGCGCTACCACTTGAGCCACATCCCCAGCCCTAAACTGTGTCTTATGGATAGACAACTAGTGAATTCTGAGTTTGCATTCATTATCAGTGGCCCTTTAGAGGGTCTCCCAATGGCTGTTCTTGCTGCTGCTGGAATTGCCTGCTGGCTCTACTGTTTTCCTGATGACTGTTAGGGGACTGTTACTCTGTGACATTCAATCTGCTTTTATTATCAATCTGTTTTTATTATAATTCGAGTTTTTACAAAAATCCCACAAAACTCAAAGTTCTTGCTCCTAAGAGAGGGAATGTACACCCTAAGAGAGGGAATGTACCCCCTAAGATAGCAAAGGACTGCTGGACAGATCAGGGTTGGGGGGGGGTTGGCGGAATGATATGGATACTGGGCCTGAGGGGACTCTTGTTGTGGTGTTTTGGTAGGCTGCCCCCTAAAAGTCACAGTATTGTCTCAGATGTACCTGCCAGGGGCATGAGATCCCGGGGAATGACTCAGGATTGTTCATGGTGTCCATGTTCAGAAGTAGCCTCCAGTGATGGTCGCCTAGCCAAATTGTTCTGTGCAATGATTTTTTGCTGAAGGTCAGATAGCACGTATATTTATATGATAGAGCTAGGATTTAAATCTGCTTATCAGGGACCAAAGACCCACTCCAGTCTCCTTTAACACCTTCCCCAGAGGAGGGGGGGGGGGACCCCAGGACTTTGAGTGCCTCTGGAGGCTCTAGAAAAGGCAATTATTCCAGAGTGGAGCCCCAGCAGCAGATGAGGTTCTAACCCCACCCCCCTGTGATCCAACAGAGAGTGGAGACCAGATCAAGTTCTATGGGTTCTGGGCACTTGCTCACCATCCCAGTCCCTGATCTGGAGAAGCAGGCACACAGCCTTGGAAAGAATGGATAAGTACGGTGAGTGGGGCTGGTGGTAGGCAGGGGCCAGAGGATGGGGCATCATGACCCCAGCCTGAACCAACTCACCCATCACCATGGTACCCCAGAATAGATGTTGAGCCTTTTCTCAATTACCTATCTTCATAGCTACAAGCCTTCTCCTTTCTCCTTTTTCTTGTTTGGTTGTTTTTTGGTACTGGGGATCGAACCCCGGGCACCTAACCACTAAGCCATATCCCCAGCCCTTTTATTTTTCTATTTTGAGACAGGATCTCACTAAGTTACTTAGGGATGGCCTCACTAAGTTGCCAAGGCTGTCTTTGAACTTGCAGTCCTCCTGCCTCAACCTCCTGAGTCTCTAGGATTACAGGTGTGCACCACCATGCCCAACTTCTTCTTCTGGGATATTCTTGACATCTCCTTTATTTCTAGCTTGCTTCTGTTTGGATCTCTGTCTTCTATGGCCTGGACCATTGTAATGACTCTTAAGTAGTTCTCCTCCATCTTGTCAGAGGGAACATCCTAAAACAGCTCTGAGCATGTCCTTCCATCAGATTGTTCAGTGGTGTCCACTGATGAAGGACAAGCTGGACTCCAAGTCCCATCCTTCTTTTTCAAACCCATTTTCTGCTCCCCTATCTCCTTAAATGTCCCCAGCACTCCTTTCTGGCTGCATACCAGGCTTGGCCTTTCAAAACCAGAAGACTATTTAATCTGTTTTTCTAGGTAAAAGTGCAACGGACCCCCGGTTTTTCACTTTTAGCAATACCAAGAACAGGCAGAACCTTTGAAACAACTTCTCCTTAAAGATTTCAAACATTCTGGATCACATTCAGAAACCCCGCTATTACCCGTGCATCACCTACCTAAGAGGGTTGTGGAGATTAAGAGACCTGATGTAAGAAGAGAACAATGACTGTACATAGTTGGTGCGGAATACACAGGGATTAGAATGGCAATTATCATTTCCTTTTGCTTAAATAGGATGGAAAGGGATCTATACTTTTTTTTCTTTTATAATAATAATTATTTTTTGCAATAGTGAGGATCAAATCTGGGGCTTTACACATGCTGGGCAATTAGTTGCTCTAACCCCCAGTTCTTTTTATTTTTGAGACAGGGTTTGATAATTTACTGAGGCTGGCCTCCAATTTGCACTCTTTCTCCCTCAGAGTACCCTGCCTGGCTAGGAGTTTTTCTTGACCTTCCAGGACAAACTCCCAGAATTGTGCCTTCCCTTTTCTTCTCATGATAAATCTAGCTCTCCAGACACAGGCCCTGGGTGAATGAATGTTGGCTGACAGGTGGACACCAGCTTCCACATTAGCTTGAAGTTATGGAGCTCGTGCCCTGAACAAAAGTGTTGAGAGCCAAAGCCGAGTTGTGGCTCTCAACACAAAAGTGCCAGCAAGAGTGGGCAGTAGTGTTTAAAATCTACTGGCAATTGGGTCATGCCTGAAGGAAGAGGCATCTCTTCTTAATTTGTCCACCCCCAGGGCAGCTCTTTCCTAATTGATTGGTTCATGGAAAGGATCTTTTTATCTGTTCTGTCTGCCTATACAGATAGCTTTACTAATCACAAAGAGTCCTGTCCACCCTAACACCAGTGATGCTGGGGCTCCCTAAGACAAGTCCCACTTTGAGGAGGGAAAACTAATATAGAAAACAAAATACAAACAACCACCTATTAAAAGACAACTCATGCAATTAATGTTTACTGATAGCCTACCCAGAGATCAGGCACCCCTAGAGCCAATTAGAAGAAAGTGGTGATCTGGGGATGCAGTTCAGTGGTAGAGTAAGGTACTGGGTGCAATCTTCAGAACCGAGATTAGAAAAGGAAAGTAAAGAAAAAGAAAAGAAAGGTGGTGAGGCACTACTTCACCTCACTACACAGATGAGGAAACGGCTTGACAGAAATGAGGTCACTTATCCCGAATCCTTAGCTTGGCAGTGCCTGGGAGCAGCCCTGCTTGCCCCGGGCATGTTTCATACTCTGAAACCCTCTCAAGGAGTCCAGCTGGTCCGGGGCATCTCACACGCACCGTCCTTCAGAGCCCTGCACAGTCAAGTGTTCCCAGGTCCTCCACCAGGGACAAAGGTACAGCGCTGAGCTCCTCCTCGCTCGCAGGTGTGAAGACCCCCTTGTGGAAGAAGGAGCTGGAGGAGCCTTGCGCCAATGAGGCGGCTCAGGAGAAAGAGGAGGAGAGGTCTGAGGAGGACGACGAGGACGTGACCGCAGATAGCGCGGCAGAGGTCGCGGAGGAGACGCGCCAGGCGGAGGTGGAAAGCCGCGAGCGGCTCTCGGTGTCCTACTCCCCGCTGCGCCAGGAGTCCAGCACCCAGCAGGTGGCGCTGCTGCGGCGCTCAGACAGCGGCTTCTGGGGCTGGTTCAGCCCCTTGGCGCTGCTGGGCAGCCTGGCTGCTCCTGCCGAAAGGTGAGGATGCTCCTTGGCCCCGCACCAGGACCCGGGTGCTGAGCCCCAGGGAGGATGGAAGGCCCAGGGCACTGAGAGCTCGGGTTCCTGGCCGCAGGAAGCGAAGTCTTCCGGAGGAGCCGTGCGTGCTGGAGACGCGACGGTCTCCGCGTCTCGGGGGCTGTGCGCGCTGCGAGATCCTTTTTTGCAAGAAATGCAAGAGCCTGCACAGCCACCCGGCTTACGTGGCGCACTGTGTTCTGGAACACCCGGATCTGGGTAAGGCGGAGACGGCTGAGGGCTCTGAGCAACTCCGCTCTCAGCCTGTGTCCTCCAACCTTGCCTAATGTCAAACTCCCTGCAACCTTCTCTACCGCGAAGCTAGAGCCCCCTCCAGCATGATCCACAGAACTACCCCTTCTTCGAGCTGTACCCAGAGCACCCCACTCCGGCAAGAAGTCCCACTGTAGGTGAGGGGTTTTCACCTGTCATTTAGCGGGGCTCTAGGTTATGCTGGGCTCTGCATGGGGGGACTCTGTATAACCTAGAACCCCATTACTCTCATAGTGCTCTCGAAGGGCTCCGGCCCTCAGGGAGCACCCAGCCTTCACCACCACCTGATTCACGTTCCCGACACAGTTTCACAAGCATCTCTTTCAGGTTCTTCTAGCCTGGTGAGCAGAGGCATCTCCTAGAAAAAGTACCCTCTGGTTTTCCTCATCCCTCAGAAAAGTTGCCCCTTTCCCCTCAAATCATTCAATAAAGCCTCTAATCAAAGTGTCAGTGCCTTGAGAAGGGGGTGAGGTGGCTTTAAGTAGGAGTAAGGAAGATGAGACACTCTTTCCCCTCCCTGGGTTCAAGTCAAGAGAGAAGGCTGGCAGGGAGCCACCTCTCTCACCTCCCCGGGGCATAGTAGCACAAGGCCCTTGAATCCAAGGGCAGTCAAAGGCCAATCTCCCCACCGCACAGAGAAGACAGGCAGGCGCAGGGCCAGCAATGCCCCTCGGGAAGGAAGGGAGGAACCCTCCCAGACCATTCTCCTCTCCCCTGGAAGCTGTCTGCTGAGGTCAATGTGTGTGCAGATGAGGCACTGGCAGGTGTGGAGGGAAGGGAGGAGAACTAGATGCTAAAATAAATGCTGAGACTGGCTGAAGCAGAAGATGGAGGCTGGGGAGTTGGTTTCTTCTCCAGGAATCCCAGCTATTCTTGGCCAGACAGCAGGAGCTCTGGGAATGCTGTGTGTGTGGCCTGGAGAATGGGGCCATTGTGAGCACTAAACCTCCCCCAACCTGCAGAACCCTTTTGGAGGCTGCATCCTGAGCGCCAGCAGCAGTGCAGCAACCCCACCCCACCCCCACTGTAAGCCCTCTGACTTCTCCCTGCTGCAAGGGTTCTCTATCTCAGGGGTGTTTGTGGGGGGGGGGATGAGTACATTTTGCTTTTTGAGGAGAGGCAGAAGCCCCCAATCACATGTAGCTGGCTGGCCCAGGCTTGGATAGAAGAGCATTATACTACAAGTTTGATATACACAGTAGAGACTGCTATAGTCCATCTTTCTTACACATCTGCCGTCACTGGAAAGGATGGAAGAACTGGTTCAAGGAATGCTGCTTCCCACCTGCAGGCCCACCAGCTGGGGATGACACTGTTTATTCCTGCCCCAGACAAAAGCCTTGGAAACCCATAACAAATCTCCCTCTTGTTCTACATCCTGAACCCCCAATGGACCCCTGAGGTTAGAGACCCTGTGCCTTCACCCCATCGGAACTTACTGGGGTGAGATCTGAATAAATAAGACACACTACAAGAACTGAGCCAGGAGACCCTAAGAAGAAGGGGTCTAGCTTTGCATCCCTCCTGGTCAGATTCCAGTGCTGTCTCCTCACAGACAGAACAGAACCATTAGCAGAAGAATCAAAATCTCTGAGGCTTGGGAATGAAAGAGGTCCTCGGTGGGAAGAATTGTGGGATCTGGGACCCTTTTTTTCCTTCCCCTTGGATTGATCGCACCCCCACCTCCATGTAGTGGGAATAGCAGTGTTCTCCAAGGAACAAAAGCACACAAACTTCCTGATGAAGATTTTGCGGCTCAGTCTTCTGCAGGGAGGCGGGGGCTTCCAGGTCAGGTTCTGCCCCTGCATCTGGGATGTGAATGGACCCTCAAGGCACCGAGGGTTCATTAGGTGATGAGTTGCCTTCAGAACAGGGTGCCTCCCGAGTTGGCATGCCAACAGCCCATCCAGGGCAACTCAGTGGCCCAGCGGCCTGAAGCAGTCACTCGAAGTTTGGTTTGGTCCAGGTGCCAGTAGCGGTCATCTCTGAAGAAGATGATAGAGCCATCTTTCCTTGGCAAGGCACCGCTGACCTCCTCAGGGACACCCTTCCAGTCCTGCAGACTGCGGGGGTAGTAGGGTTCCACTTGCAGTCCACCTTGGGCCAGCACATAGTAGCGGGCACCCTTGAAGAGGATGATGCGGTGCAGAGGAGGGAAGAAGAGGGCTGCATCGGGATGGCGGGGCAGGCCCCCTGCCCGGCACAGCAGTGAGAAACCCCACACTGACTTGGAGCCCCGGAACCTCCAGCATCGACTTCCTGTCGGGCATTGAGAAAGACAGGGTGAGCTGGAGCCCATTGGTCCCACCCATTGGTCTTCACTCCTTTGCTGTCTCCCTTCTTCCACTCAAGTTGAAGCCCAAGGTTGTTGGTTAATGGGGGCTACCAAAATGGATCATGCTACAAGTTAGTTATATACTGTAGGGGAGGGACTGCTATAATTTAGGCTTCCAGCAGGTGTCAGCAGAGAGCCAACAGCCCAGAATGAACCTATCAATTTGCTCTTGCAGGGAGAGCAGGCTGGAGCCTGGAGAGGGGGCACGGTCCCTTCCCTGGGGGAGGAATGGAACATGGGGAAGTCTTGGAACTTTCTTCACATCTACTAATTCTAAAAGGCAAGGGTTTTTTTGTTGTTGTTTTTCATGGCCACATTCCTGACACTTCCAGTGTTTTGACACATAGAAGGGCCTCCACATTGGTTTAATGAATGAAGGAAGGAATGAATACTATCTACTAAAGAATTATGACATATCTAGCAATATACTGCACACTCCTGACCATTATTTTTATCCTCTTTCCCCCCCAAAATGTCTTATTTTCCCTATTGAAGGAATGCAAGCTCTAACAATTAAGTGACAACCCCAATATCACACAGGATTCCTTAGAAGACACCATTCTTTCTGGAATGGCAGAGCTCAATAGCAGTCCTCTGCTTCCCTTTAGACTCTTCTCTGAAATGCTCCCCAGGACAACTTTGACACCTGCTGCTCTCCACTTCATCACTGAAAGGAATTTCCTGGTAGCATATTCCTGGGGTCACTGGTTCATTGTGGGGTAGACTTTACCAGAGACTCATTGGATGAGTCTCCTCCCCTCTCTAAGCCTCTATTTTCTCAGTTGCCTCAAGGTTGATACCTTTGAAGAAGTAGAAGTCTCCATCCTCCAATGACACTGCAGCAGCCTCAATGTTGGGAGGCAGCCCGGCCCACCTGTCCTGTAGTGGGCGGGGCTCTGAGACATTGCCATCAGGTGTCACCTCCCAGAAGTAGCTCCCTTTAAAGATGTACACTTGTTGGTCCCCATCTGCTTGGATACAAGAGAACCTTGAGGAATGACCATTGACCTCTGCCATGTTTCAGGGAAGGTATTATGAAGAACCCAGCTTCCCAAATCAACAAGCAAAGGGTGTGATGTGCGCAAGGGACAGTTGGAGGAGATGTGGACAGGAGGAAGCAGTACTTGGCTTTCTGTGAGCTTGCTACTGTGCAGAATGCTTGTAGCTTGGGATTTATGGCTTCTGTAATCCATCCCTGCACCTTGTACTCCAGTTCTGGGGACCCTTGGAGATATGAAAAAGGAAAGAAGGAAGCCAGGCACGGGTGGGGCCATCTTACCTGCAGTGATAGCATCGAAGGAAGAGTGGCAGTATTTAGGACCCTGGGTTTCAGGGTGCCTGCCTTGGGAGTTATGGGGATCCCAGGCCTCAAAGTCAGTGAACAACTTTCCTGGGAGCTGGATGGCCCTTGAGCCCCCTAGAGGCTTCCCTTTAGGAGTAAAGAGAGAAGAGGGAGAGAACAGACTGGTGGGGGTATGTTGAGTACTCAACCCTTCCCTTTGATTCCTTTCATGATTGTCTTACATGAGGGGCAAGGAGGAGGGTGGGAGTGGAGATAAGAGTTGCCCTGGTTGTTGGTGTTAGCCATAATAACACTAAACCCAGGAGTCTTGTCTCTTACCCAACAGCCTGAGATACAATTGGAACAGAAAACAAAGCTAGGGTTTGGAACTAAGAAGGGCAGGGAATCATCTTCTCCAAATCTTGGGCAACACAGGTGGCATGATGGCATGGTTCAGGACCCCCGGGGCTGTGATAATTTACAACAATGATAATAATTACCTCCTAGCCTTCACTTATCGGAGGAGTGAGGCAGAAATTTGGCATCGGCTCCTGAATCCTGGTCTTCAATTTCCTAGCTTTGCCACCTTGGGCTTTATTTATCCTCTCTGAACCCCATTATCCTTATCTGTGGTCCAAAAGACATTTAATTGGTGGCATGTTTTAAGTGTAAGTGCCTGGCCTGTGGTAAACACTAGTGAAATACCAGCCGTCGTTGTTACATTTTGTAGATTTTCCAGGCTACAAAGCATGCTCAGATCACAGGAGCACAACATCCAGGTAGGTTAAGCAGGACCTCTATTATTCTCCCTTTTTAAAAAATTATTTTTACAAAAGGGAAAAATGAGGGCTCTTAGAGGGGAAATGTTTTGCCTAAGAGCAACTGCTAATCAGGAATGGCAAGTGACTTGAACCCAGGCCTCCTGGCCGTGCCCCTGGCACTCTGAAGCAGTTCCCAAGACAGTAGCACTGGCTGATTGATTTGGCCTGGTCTGCTCTAGGGGAGGGACCTTGTCTGAGCCCACTACCAGGTCGAGGCTGATACTGGGAGTACCTGGGCATCAGCAACGTGCCGAGGGTTCTGGAATGGGAGAGAGGTAAACTTAATTGGATCTGAGTGATGGACAAGGATGTGATGGGAGAGGGGCTGCCAAAGCTGGGGTTTGGGCAGGAATTCAGAAATTGGAATGCAAGGAAGGCAGCAGGGGAGAATCGCACCCAGGAATTGATTGGAGACTTATGGAGAGGTGGAAGCAGAAGACTGAAGTTTTTCGGGTTTGAGGGGAGCCTGGAGCTTCGGGATTGGGAGGTCAGGTGAGGGGAGACCAGATTCCTGCGCTTAGGGTGTAGGACCCTGTTTGAAGAGCCAGGGTCTAAGGACTGGGGGCTTGCGCGGGCGCGGGGGGGGGGGGGGGGACAGAGACACAACAGGGTGGCCCAGAAGCAGGGCTGGGAGGCTCACCATACAGGGTTTGCACCGCCAGCACGTCGTCCCAGCTGAGCAGCGCGTCGCGGCCCAGCCTCTTGTAGTAGGGCGCCATGAGCGCGCGTGGCGCCGGCGAGTGGGTGAGGCCGAGCGTGTGGCCGATCTCGTGCGCCAACACCACGAAAAGGTTGCGCCCGCGGCGGCGGCTCAGAGACCAGCGCTCATCCAGGTCGAAGTGCGCTTCACCGCGTCGGGGCAGGAAGGCGTGCGCCAGGGCGCCCCCTGCGGGCGGCGCAGAGGGTCAGGGGGAGCAGCGGCCCGCGACTCTCTGCCCCACCTATCCGCGCTAAACGCAAATGCCCCTGTGTGTTGTGGCTGTTTTCTGCTGCATAATTTCCCTCCTGGTTAAGTCTTAAGCAGCTGGAGTGTGGAGGGGTGAACAGATGACTAAATTATGGGGTGTGAACTTCTAAGAGGTCCTATGGTGTAGATTCAGCTTGGGGTTAAACTGCATAGGTTCCAATCCTAGTTTTACCACTGCGTGACCTTGAACAGGCAACTTTAACTTCCCCCTGTCTTAGCTTCCTGGTCTGAAAATGGAAATGGTGACAATAAGCTTCTTTCCCAAAAGCGTGGTGAAAAATATGTGCAAGTTAGAACAGTCCCTAAAACATACATGCTATATAAGAATTATTTCAAAAAGAATCTAGGAATAAGGATTGTGGTTACCCTGAGAAGGGAACATGCTAGGTCCTTCCATTCTGTTTCTTGATTGGGATACTGGGTGTATGAAAGTTCATCAATCTGTAAACTTATGATATGGAGCACTTGTATGTGTATGTATATTTTCTAAGTTTAGGTATTCTTGCTTTCTTGCCCTCCCAGGGTTCTTTAGGTAGCTTCTCTCTCTCTCTACTTGTCATAGGAGTGAGCAGAGGGAGTTGGGCTGGATCAGGGATTTTAGTGGAGCCCACACACAGCCTAGATCCAGGGCCCCACTCCTCACAGTTCACTTTCTGCAGAAGCAGTTTATGACACAGGGGTCAGAACATTGCTCTTTGATAATGTTGGCCTAGAAGCTTGTTGAAAGTCCTTTGGCTTTGCCTTCTGGGAGCTCAGGCCAGGTGGGATTGACAAGTATGGAAGGCTGGCAATAAAAGGAGGGCCTTGTGGGGGTGAAGAGTCAGCCAAGGTAGGAGCAATCTGAATATGCCTAGAGCCATTTCTTGTAGGCTACATGCCATGCAGCTCTCACTGGGAGATGGAGATACAGGTCTCAGAAAGGAGAAAACCAAACTCAAAAAGACAAAGCATCTGTCCCAAGTCAGAGAGCTGCTTGGGGAGTGCAACGTCCTGATGCCCCAGCATAGAACCATCTTAGGTACTGGAACTCTGCCTGGGTATGAAAGTAAACATGTCATATAGATATCACGAATGACATGCGTTACATGTAAGCATGTGTGCATGCTATATGTAGATTCTGGAAAAGCCTGGATTTCTTCCGGTATTAACTGGCCTCCCAGCAGCAGGAGCTAGCAGTGCTCCTTGATACAGGTAGGCTTGATGGAGAACAGAAAAGTGCAAGAGAGGTGACAGCCCAAATTCCCAGGCCATACAGGGCTTAAGTCCCCACCCCAAAGGAATTTCCTCACTAGGAAAGAGGAGACCCACAAACAGCCCATAATCAGGTTCTGACAGCCAGTGTTGGCAGAATGGAAGGAGTACCTTTTACACTGCAGCCAGAAGCCACAGGGGTGGGGACAGAGGAAACCCGCTGTGGCTGCAGGATAACACTTCCTAGCTATCAGGGAATAGAATGTCACTTGCATTGTAGCAGCCACTGTGGCAGTGAGTTGGGGGGCAGAGGGTAGGAGCAGGGTAAAGTGGTGACCTCTGGTTGTTTATTAAGGGTCTGATCTAGAGAACAAGAGAGGCCCAGTCCTGATGGATGATGGGGCCTCAGAAGATTCTCCTGGAATAAATAATACTCTTTAGAATTTGCAAAGCATTTTCCAAGCAGAACCTTATCTGGCTTCCCTACAGACATGTGAGGTGTACTAGGGCAGGGACCACTGTTTCCATTTTATAGATGTGGAATCTGAGGGCACTTTGGAGTGGGGTGTGGCTTGGCCATGGCCAAGAGGAGAAGGGATGCTCCATTGTCACCCACAGACTGCTTCTTGGTTAGGTTCCCATTCTGCCATACGGAGAGAGGTTTTGTGTCAGCACCTGGGCCGTCAAAAGCGTTGTTCAGCCCATCGTTGTGGTCCCCTTGGAAGAAGGTGAGGCGGATGTCAGCAGGGCCGGTAGCCGGGGCCTCCCAGAACTCCAGGGCTGAGACGTTGCTCCACAACTGGAAGGCGGCACGCACAGCCCCCCGAACTACTGGCTCCGGCAGGCTCCCAGGCCAGTTCACCAGGCGGTAAGAGAGGTGCTGCTTGTACCATTTGTTGCCTGTCAGTCAGAAAGGACATGTCAGTCACACCTGCTGCTGGGTCTGAGCGAGGGTCTGTCCCCATGGACCCAGTATAATGGGGAAGGGCAGGCCCTGCCCAGGGAGCCTCTGATCTGAGGTCCCCATCAGATCACTTATACCCCCCCCCCATTTGACTGGAAGACACTGCCTCTGCGGAGGGGACTGCTCAGACTGAGGAGACTTGCCCTGGAGAGTCCCCAGTCTAGTGGGGGAGGTCCCAGTATGATGGAGGATATGTAGCCTCGACCTAGGAAAAGCCTAGAAGTCTGTCTGAACCCCTGGTCTGTGGTCTTATTCTTTCCCACAGCCTGGACTGAGTCTGAAAAAGCTCTGTGTCTCTTGCTAGCAACAAATCTTCAGCCTTTGCCTCCAGTGTCAGGACAGAGAAGCCCAAAGGTCACAGCTGTGACTGCCCCATCCGCTCTCTTCACCCCTCACAGCCTCCTGCCACCTCCCATAGGCTCCACCCTGCTCTTTCAGGGCCCGGGGCCTGGAGCTGGCCAACAACCATTAAGACCCATTTATCTGAGGTCCTTCCCTGACCCCTTGCCCTCCTCCTCACTTCCGCAGGGACTCTGGAGAGCTCTGAGGTGAAAACAAATAAGAATGAAGGGTGTGTTTTGTCACAGACCCAGGGAAAGTTTTCCCTCTCTGCTTAGTGAAGAGTTTCTCTCCCTTTGCCCCAAACCTCAGTTCCTCCACAAGGGCTAAGACTCTGGCCTCTGCCCCAGGTCAGCTGGGTCTCTCTGCAGTTCACTGGGCACCCAGGAACAGGGTGACTAGAAGGACCAGCTCCTGAGTTTCTCATGGACAGTTTCTGAACCCTGCAAACTCAGTAAAAACTCAGGTGCTAAGACTGCAACCCCATACAGAAGACTTGCAGGTTGAAGGCAGGCCCAGAGAGGGGCAACTGAGACTGGGGAGAAAGGGTCTGCTGAAAGTCACAGAATGAGTGAGTAGCTGAGCTGGGCCCTGACCCCTAATCTAGTGCTCCTTCCAATTATACCACACGGAGAAGCAGGGCCATTTGCTAAGACTCCTGCCTTGTAAATCTGCCTGAACATCAGTCCTTTGGGTCAAAGCAGCAGCCCTGCATGGGCTGAAATTCTCCAGATGGAAGGAGAGAGGCTGGGCTCCCTTGCCCTCCCTACCCATGGGAGAGGGGGAGGGGCATGTCCCTTCTCCCACCCCTGAGCTGAGCTCCATTCAAGGCAATGCTGCCTCCCTGGACTTGTTTGGTCTGGCATCCATCCAATCTCTGCCTCCCAGCCAGTGAGCAACCCTCCGAGAAGGAAGAGAGAATGATTCTAAGGAAGGGACCGAGACAGGGAAAGGGGGGGGGGGGCGCTGGGGTCCAGAGGCACCACCAAGAGTTCATTATGTACCAGGAACACTCTGTTAGACTGTAAGTCTTCCCTGGACACAGACCATCCAGAGCTGGGCTCTTTCACATCCTGCTGGGGGTGACTGACTCCCAGACTCCCCCCATGAACTTTCAATCCTTTAGCAATATGTGAGGTGGCTTCTCCTGCCTTTGTTTTGTTTTTGTTTGTTTGTGTTGATGATTGAGCCCAGGGGCACTTTACCACTGAGCTATATCCCAGCCCTTTTTATTTTTTACTTTGAGACAGAGTCTTGCTAAGTTGCTGAGTCTAGCCTCAAACTTATCATCCTCCTGCCTCAGACTCCTGAGTTGCTGGGATTATAGGCAGGTACCTGGCTTTTCCTGTCTGTTTGCAGTTAGAGAGAGGCCTCCTCTCTATGGGTAAGAGCAGGGGTAGGTAATTCTCTGACTTTAGGTAGCCAATGAAGATGACAGATCTCAGGATAAAACTCTGCAAAAATATGTATATATTTGTGTTTGTTGGGGGACAGGCGTACAGAGGAAGAACACAACCAGGGATTCCAAGAAAATGACTGCTTCCTTGGGAATGGAGACAAGCTATGGATGGGTGGCTGGTGAGCCCTCCAGGAAGAAAGGAACTGGTCCAAGGCAGTGGACTGAACCCTCTGCCCTATCCTTTTCAAGGTCAATTCTCATGGAGAAGGCTGGTCACTTCAGGCCCCATCCTAAGTTCTTAGTTGGACAGAGCTGGTTTTCACAATGACCCCCCAGGCTTTTGTAATAGTACCTGGCATTGTATCCCCCAAGACCTTGCATCAGAGTCCCATAGGGGGCCTGGCCTGGGGTTGTAGCTCAGTGGTACAGCACTTGCCTAGCATTTGTGAGGAACTGGGTTCAATCCTCAGCACCACATTAAAAAAAAAATAAATCAATTAAAGATATTGTGTCCATCTACAACTAAAAAAAAAAAAAAAAAAGTCCCAAAGAGAAGAGGAAAGGGGTTGGGGGAGAGCTAGCCACTGTCTGAGAAGGAACTTGGAGTCCTAGAACATGCAATGGGAGCCTAATAATTCCACCTGTGAACCTACATAAATTGTGGAATTTCTCCATGCCTCAGTTTCTCCTTCTACAAAGTGGGGTCTATAGACTTAACACACGTAAGATACGAGGCTTAAATAGGAAAGCAATGTGGAGCTGACCGGTAGGTGGTAGGTGCTCAGTAAATACCTGTGCCTTTTCCTGCCTTTACCACCCCAGATATACCTCACAGATCTCCTGCCCCCACTAGCTCTGTAAAGGAACAGGGGGATTAAAAGTTAAACCTGCAGGCACAGAGAGGAGCAGGGCTGGAGTTGTGGCTCAGTGGTAGAGTGCTTGCCTTGCATGTGTGAAGCCCTGGGTTTGATCCCCAGCACCATGTAAAAATAAATAAATTAAATAAAGGTATTGTGTCCATTTACAACTAAAAAAAAAAGAAATTTAAATGCAGGATATGGGGGGTGAGGAGGGCTGGGATTGTAGCTCAGCGGCAGAGCGCTCGCGTAGCATGTGCAAGGTCCTGGGTTTGATCCTCAGCACCACATAAAAATAAATAAATAAAATAAAGATATTATGTCCAACTAAAAAATAAATAATAAAAAATGCAGGGTATCCAGTTAAGTTTGAATTTCAAAATATAAATAAAATTTAAATAAAATAATTTGTATTCACCTGAAATTCAGATTTAGCTGGACATTCTATATTTTAACTGACCAAGTGCTACTATCTTCTGTCCAAAATAGATACTCCAAATTGACTAGTGACAAAGGCACTCCATTAGATCCTTCCTTGGGGCAGGAGAAGGAAAGTTACAGCCAGATGGAAGCATCCGCAAAGCTTAGACCCCCAGTGCAGCTGCTGAGACTGTTTCTGGGGCTACCCCACTTTCCACTGTGCTCTTACAACAAGCCCTGATTACGCTTGGTAATCAGGGACTGGCTCTTCTTTGGAGCCTTTCATCGAAGAGTAGGGAGAAGGAGGGACGGAACCCTGGTCACAAGACATGAACCCAGGGCTTCGGCTTCTGGGATGGGTTCTGTCTGTTCTATTGGTCTCCTGAGCTCAGGCCTCTCCTTTCCCACTTCACTCTTCCCCTCTGCTGCTCAGAAACACGGATGAAGAACATGTTGAGTCAAAGACATTTTGACCCCCAGGGTCCAGACCTCATCGCTGACTCCTAGCTTTACCAAGAATGAGGCCATTCTGCCCAGGGCACCCCAAGTGGCCTGCCATGTGAATGCAGCAGAATGTGAAAACGGCTGGGAACAGCTGCCCTCCAACTACCCACAATTTCCTTATGGATTAGCTGAACCATGAAAGCACACTCCATGCCTTCAATCCCATTCGTAGGAATATTATCGGTAAAAGTAGTTCACACGACTCCAAGTGGCAATGGCCCCAAATTGCTCACAGTAAAATTAACTCTACATGAAGACATGATGGGAAAACCTCATCTTGTTCCCAATCATGAAAAAGCAAAAAATGACCAGAGAAAAATTGACTTAGTAAAAGCCATCATGATAGTAAAAAGACACCTAGCTTGTTGTTTGCGAAAAACTGGCTTGGGATATAGCTCAGTGGTAGAGCTTGAGGTCCTGGGTTTGATCCCCAGTATTGCAAAAAACAAACAAAAAGGAGGAGGAGGAGGAAGAGAATAAGAAAAGACAAAGCTACCAAAAGGGATGGGGGAGAAGAAGAAAGTATATTATTATATAAACTGTGCTGTGAGAGCTGGAGATATAGCTCAGTTGGTTGAGTGTTTGCCTTGCATACACAAGGCCCTGGATTCAATCCCCAGCACCACAATAAATAAGCAAATAAATAAATGTGCTGTGAGAAAAGCTCAGAACAGCAGATCCTCAGAGACAAAGTAGATTAGTGGTTCCCACGGGGACTGGGGAAGGAGACAATGGGGAGTAACCACTAATGGGCACAGAGTTTCTATTTAGGGTAATGAAAATGTTATGAAATTAGGAATTCAATTGTGGTAGTGGTTGCACAATTCTGCAAATATATTAAAAATCACCGAATGGAACCCATTAAATGGGTAAATTGCATACTACGTGAATTCCATCTCAATAAAGCTGTTAAGATGTGTTCTGTCTGAACACAACAAAGATGGATCACATCTTTGTTGAATAGCTGTTATGAAAAAGAATTGATTCTGATGAATTTAATATAAATGAAAAGTGTTGGCCGTGGTTTAACTGCTCGGTATAGAAAATTGTTCAAGGAATTCAGTGGACTTGATGGGGTTTGATCTGGGAAATACTTGTACAATGAAAATTCATCAGTGTAGGTATAATTCTGGTTTAAATGTCCTTATTCATAATTATGGTCCTTGTGTCAAAACGTCCTATCTGCCCACCCCTCCCTGCCCTAGAGAGGACAGGTTACTAACAAAGCCCAGTCCCAGGCTGGTTTTTCCATCCATGGGCTTCAGAACATTGGGTGGTCCCAGCCCAGCTGGATTTCAACAGTGCTCACCTTGCTTTGCAAAGCGTTTTTTGCGCCTCATTTTGGCCCGGCGTCCTGCAAACAGCGCACTCATCCTCTCTGTCCAGGTTGCATGACTGTCAGTATCTGTGACCCCACAGCGGGGACGTGTCATCTGCCGAAGGGTGGCATGGTCGAGCACGCCACTGATGGGAAGTTGGGAAACCCACTGGAACTCTCTGCCAGGAGGAATTGAGATAAAGGACTACAAGGGGAGTATGGGTGGTAGGGATGAGGACTGACTTCCTGGGGTATGGATTGCCCACCCTCCAGGAGGAGGGAGAAGACAGACGCTCTGCACCCTGCATGCCCAAGTCCTTCCCATCCCTGCTTCCTACCTGATGGCATTGCTGAATTGGGTGGAAGTGGGAGCTCTGGAGACATGTTCATTGAGGTACCCATACTTCTCCAGGAATGCCTGCAGGAGAGAGGAACATCAGCATTTCCTAGCACTTTCCCTTCCCTTTATATCCGGAGGTCCCCAGCACATACAGCCTAGCCCAATGTTGCCTCTTGTCCCAAGAGCGTCTGTAAATTATAGCAAAAAGAATTCTGGGCTTAAAAGTCACAAGGCCCCAGACTCAATTTCAGGTTAACTTTGGCTTCCTCATCATCTTATGGCATTGTTAGAAATCTAGTGGGCATGCTGGACCCTTATGGGCTCTGGAGTGAAGCTGATCTGGTCTTGAATCCCAGCAAGCAAGTTACCAAGCCACAGGTTTCTCAATTGTAAAGCAAATTTAATAGTAGTATTTGCATTCTAGGGTTTTTGTGTGAGAACTAATCACAATAGTGCTTATAGAGGACTTACCATGGTGTCTGTGTGCAGAATAGCTATTACATGTGGTATATAGATAGACACCATTAATATGCATCAATTTTGCTCTGAATCAGTCAGCTTGTTTAGAAAATGCTCAGCTATTGATCAGGATTTGATCAGATACTGGCTGTGTCATGTCTGGATTTGAGAATTCTCTCTCTCATTCTGGATTCTTGCTAAATAATTATCCTCCCTGACTAAATGCAGACATATTTAAGGCCCTGTGATCATCAATGTGCTTACCTTCAACTTTATGATGGATATAAAATCTTGACTTCCTAGAGGTGCATATTTGAATTAGAAACCTGCAATGTCTTCTTTCATTCATGAGTTTGTTAATTCATGCCATGTACTAGGGGCCCTGCTGGGTATAATGGCAAAGTATATCTCTAAAGGAGCTTCTACACTAGTGGATAGAGACAGACAATAAAAACACCTGTACCAAGTAAATAAAGGAGATAAATTGGTCACAAAGGGCCCCCTGAAGAGTGAATATTTGATCCAGTTTCCTAAGAATGAGACCCAGGTGGCCACCCATTGAGGTGGGAAAGGGCGGCACAGGCAGAGAGAACAGCAAATCTAAAAGCCCTAAGGTAGGATGACATGGATCTGTCTAAGGAACAGAAGAAAACATGGTAAGTGTGAAGAAGCAGGGCGTGAGATGAAGTCAGAGAGGCGGGGCTGTTGGCCAGGATAAAGAGTGCGGTTTTATTTTAGTCTTGCTGAGGGATTAATTGTAGGCAATGCATAAAGAGAGAAATCTGGATGACTTCTGAATTTTTAACTTGGAAGGTGGTGCCATTTGCTGCCTGTGGATGCCTAAGGGAAGAAGAGATGTGGGACGATGAATGTGATAGTGTCAGAACGGTGACCCTAGAGCTCAAAGAAGCTGCCGAGTCTTTCAGCGTGTAGATGATATGAAGCCAACACCTGGATGAGAGCCTCAGAGGAACTTAGGACATCAGAGATCATTCCACAGTATGAGTCCCTTTTCCTCCCCGCTGTCCTCACATACCTGGAAGCTGCTCTCCCAGAGACAAAGCTCTTGGAGGCCAGGGGAGAGAGCGTGAGACTCATTATCCTCACCTACCCTTTGGGAGCTGAAACACCTCCCCTTCTCACTGATAAAGCCCCATAGATGTCACCTTGGGTAAAAACATAGTCACCTCACCTGCTTAATTCTTATTCAGACACGCACGATCTCTTGTTACCTGTAAAGAGATCATTTTCTGTCTTGTTCTCTGACCCTCGCCTTATTTCTTAACTCAAAATAATTCCAATCCTGGCTGTTGCCTCAAGGAAAGGACACAGCTGGGAATGAGACAAGACTCTAAGCCAGGATTGGCAAGACCCTAGGTATTTGCAGGTGCCCAGCCTCCTTTTTATGGATTCCAATTGCATCTGTCTTCAGCCAGCCCTGCTGAAGGCTACTTTCCTGAGGAACCTCTTTCCCAGGCAACAGAACACTTCACAAGTCAGTGTCATTGTTATTTCTGTTTTTAGCACTGTTGCTTTCTTCTTTCCCTTTATAAACGTATACTATTTTCAGATTCACAATGTATCCAAGGAGTTCTAGTGGTTTGAGCGGGAGAATGACTTATTGCTCAAAATAATCTGGCAGCATAGAATAGCCCCGGAACTTGCGATTGAGACTCTCTTCCCTATCCTGACTCTGCTAGGTGGCTGGGAGTGAATGACTCAACTTCCCTGAACCTTTCTTCACCCACAAGGTGGAGAGCCTCACAAGATTCACAGAAAGACTGAACAAAGCAATGCATGCTTAGCATAGCACCTGCTACCTAGCAAATGCTCAACAAATAGTCATCCAGTTGATTCAACTCAGAGGGAAAATAAACAAGAGACTTTGAAACACCACCCATCTGCAACGTGGAAACTGCTTGGAACAAGGAAGCAAACGACACCTCTGGTCTCAATCCAGGGGCTTCTGCCTGCCACTTGCCTCAATCCTTCAGGTGCCTGTTCTTTTCTTTGTCCCTTTCCTGCTCTCTTGTGAAGACAGAGGACTTTCTAAAGGAAGCCAGGGAATTAATGTCTCCTTAGAAGCAGTGTTACTGGGCGAGTGACTTGGGAGAGACGGGTCACAGGTCAACCTGGCTGGCACGCCCAGTCCTTATCAGGGAGTTGGCTCCCATTCTGGAACTCTGAAGCCTTGGACAGAGGGGGCAGGGAGGGAAATGGTCTGGCGGCTCCCATTTCCTGGCGGGCTGCCGTGCTGGGTACTTTGGCAGGCAAGGTGGGGTGGAGGCTTTTTCCAGGGGCCCCATCAGAGGGGGAGTTCTGGGCTCTGGGACCCTGCCATTGCAAGGCAGAGCTGAACTCCCAATAAACAGAATCAGCATGTGGCCAGGACACCAGCCAAGCAGAGGCACCCAGAGAATCTGATATTTTATATTTCCATAAAAGCACTGAAGTATTGTAATAGAGATTATCAGGATTTATGGACTCTTCAATTGAGTTTATACTGAGTGCGCATATATTTAAAAATTTCTAAATAACATTACAGGAAGGGGCTCCTTATCACTGTCACCACTAAGAGCACTAAAGCTCGGAGGCAGATCCATGGCCTTGCAGGAGGAGGGGGCAGGGTTAGGCTCCCTCTGCTCCTGGAGCTGTCCCCAAACTTCTTCTGTTACACTTTCTGTGCCTCAGTGTCCCCTGAAAAGGTGGGAGAAACACCCAACTCTGCATGGGAGAAAGAGCAAGGGGTGTGGGGCCGGGGCACGGGGTGGCAGTGTGGTCAGGGTCCCAGGAAGAGAGAAAGGACCCACCGGGGAGCAGAGCTCCTGTTGGTGGGAATCATTTCTTCTCCTGGCTTTTGTTTTCTGGAGACTTGTCTGGTGTGTGTTTTAGGAACTGGAGACCCATCAAAGGTCATCCCCGCCCCTCTTCATTGAGGTAGTTCCCAGGCCACTTGTCCTTACCTGGAAGGACTTGATTATCTCCTGGGGAGCCCAAGGTTTGAGCTGAATAGAGAGGAAGCTGGAGAGCTGTGCCCCAGAGGTGACTTGCCTCACCTTCAGCCCATGCCAACGCCCTTCCCACTTGCTTAAGGATGGGGCCACTTTGCTGGGGAGTTGCCTCTGAGTGTCCCTGGGAGTGGCTCTGGTGTCTGGATAAAATGAAAATGGTTCCCTTGAAACCAGCCAGGCAGGTGGGACGGTGACTCTGAGAGGTCTAGTCCTGCATGCGCCCAGACTTGTCCTGGATGGGTGCGTACAGCCCAGTCCATTCAGGGCCTGAGGGAAGGGGAAAGTCTGGTTGGTTTTGAACAGGGAGACCAACTATGAATCCTAGGCCTTAGTCAAGAACTCTGAGTCACGGGGCTGGCAGGGCCAGAGCACTGGACCCAGAGGCTTGAGTTTTATCTACTGCCAGCTGGAGTCCTGGGGCAAGTCCTGCACCTCAGGTTTGTCTTCTATGAAATGGGGGTGGGGGTGGGAGTACACGTGGACACTGTACCTTCATATATATATATAATATATGTATATATTCCTGCCCTCATATTATACATATTCCTGCTCTATTATTGTAGCCTTGCTTCTGAAACTGCCTAGCTGTGTGAACGATGACAGTTACTTAATGTCTTACAAGAGCATCATGAAAACTCAAGAAGATGCTTGGAAAAAACTTCATGACAGGGGCTGGGGATGTGGCTCAAGCGGTAGCGCGCTCGCCTGGCATGCTTGCGGCCCGGGTTCGATCCTCAGCACCACATACCAACAAAGATGTTGTGTCGGCCGAGAACTAAAAAATAAATATTAAAAATTCTCTCTCTCACTCTCTCTCCTCTCTCACTCTCTCTTTAAAGGAAAAAAAAAAACTTCATGACAGTTGTCCTATTAAAAATATTATTTATACCTCTGTGGCCACAAAACTTTATTGCTGGAAGGGACCTTCAATAGATGAGTCTATGACTCATTCCTAGACACTTCCTGTGCATTAAAGAGTTTCAGCAACAGAAATGAAACCAAGATTGTGTATATGTGTGTATGTGTGTGTGTGTGTGTGTGTGGTACTGGGGATTTAATGCAGGGGTGTTCTACCACTGAGCTACATCTCCAACTCTTTTTATTTTATTTTGAGATAGGGTCTTACTACGTTACCCAGTTTGGCCTCCAATTTCAATCTTCCTGCCTTAGCCCTCCAAGTAGGATTTATAGGTATTCACCCCTGAGCTGGCCGAAACCAAGAATTTAAAAATTGCAAAATGGCAAACTCATGAAGAAACCACGTTGCTTCACCCACAATACAGTCCATTTCAGATTGTATTTCCTGATGATTTTTTCTGTTTGTTTGTTTCTCCGTAGTGACTCTGTAGGTTTTGCATATGCTTCGGGTACATGTGTAGTATTATTAGCCAAGTCAAGATGTAAGGGATGATAACCACATTCTGCCCCGACATGTTCTGTACATGAAAACATTTTTTTGGTAATCAGGAGCACAATAGACTTTTGACAACTACAAAGATTTTCAAGGGATTATGCCCTCTTTGAGCCTCACAATCACCTTGCAAGAACATAGCCAGGGCAGGTGTTGTAATTCCCATTATATAAAGATGAGAAAATGAAATCTTGGGAATTCTGTGCCTTGTTAGAATGTCCTAGTGAGTGACAGAACCAATACTTGAATTCAGATCCTCTGACATCCAGCCCAGAGGTTTTATTTTGTTTCAGGCAAGTGACTCCAAGGCTTGACACCAAAGGAGAGGGCCCAAGCTCTCCCTGCAGGGGGCGGGCTCTAAACCAAGAGGAAAGTAAAAAGCTGGGATGTTTCTATCTGCAGGTCTCCCGCCTCCTCCTAGGGAGGTCCAGGGGCAGAGCAGAGGGAAGACACTGCTCAGGCAGAAGACTCTGAGGTTTTCAAACAGAGGTTGGGCCCCATCTCCCGCCAGCACCCCAAGCAGGTCCTACAAGCCTCAGGTGCTCAACAGGACTGAAGAGTGGTCCCCACAAAGGCCAGGGCTTCAGGCGGCTGCCTTCACTCCCCGCCCCTGGGAGCTGGGCCTTTCCTGTAGTGGGATCTGTTCAGCTCCTCTGCTCTATTTTGGGAAAAGCCTTACCCTCCCCATTTTCCTCTCTTCCTCCCTCTCTCCCTTCCTCCCTTCCTTCTTCCTGGCTTCCTCGCCCCTCCCCCTCTCTTTTCTTTCTTTTGTTGGAGATCTTACCACCCGCCTGGCCTCGTATCCTTAGGCAAGCACCATTGAGCTAAGTCCCGCCCACGGCTCCCTTTCTTTTCTCCTACTTTTCCTTGTTCCTAGTCTCATCTTTACAAACTTCTGTCTGGGTGTAACCTAGATACCTCTTACGGTAGTCTGTTCGTTTTTTTTTTTTTTTTTTTTTTTTCTTTTCTGTCCCTAAGGCAGTTGGAAAAACACTACTCGCCTCTATCTACATCCCATTTATATTCCTTATATTATGAAAAAGCCATACTATATGGACTCTAGGACCTCACTAGGCTTGTATAGCTGAATTTGGGGCACCAAAAATGCCCTCAGCCATGTCAAGTTTAGTTCAACTGACTCTCCCTGCCTGATTCCATGACCCACTCTTGTTAGACTTCTTCACTTTTAAACTGACTTAACAAATGCTTTTCTACCAACTTGTGGTCCTCTGAGACCCACTGGAATTTCTTCTTCACTTCTATTCGCCCTGTACCCATGAGTCATTATGCTGAGCTCTTGGGAATGGCTTCCACGCCCAGGCTTCTAGGTTTCTGATTCATAAAAGTTAAATGAATGGCTCTGGGGGTATGAGAAACGGACATTGCATCTGGGGGTGAATACTCTACTGTAGCTTGAACATCTCCCTAGAGAAACAAATGATCCAGCCCATTGTAGTACTGGAACACTGGGAGCAGCTGAGTGGGAGGCAGGTCTTGGAACTACTGTCTGGTTGTTCTAAAGATGGTCCAAGTAAAGTAAATGGTAGACCTATCCTTTGGGGCAGTCTGTCACTAAACTGCAGGACAGGGCCTGCTGGGAATGAGAGGGGGGCCAGAGCAATGACATCGTTCATTAACTTTCAATCTTGCAACTCAGCAGTGGAGGCTCTTCCTACTTTCTCGTACTGTGAGCAGCTCTCGCTTTCCTTAAGTGGGCGACAATGAACTTGTTCATAACACAGCTTTGTAAGTGCTGAGCCTCCTCCCCGGCAAAGCCCTCTGCGGAAAATCCTCAACTTTATGAGTTGGTGTGCACACACACACAGGGGACACATAGAGCCACACACCCACACAAGATGCAGGGACACACCCAGTGACATGGGAACATAGACACATTCAGACAGTTGTGGCCACATAGTAGGTGATGTATACACACACACACACACAAGCGCGCACACACATACTCGCTTGTGCGTGCGCACACACACACACAGAGGCAGAGGCAGAGGCAGATAAATATAGCAAAGCCAAACAACAGCGCTAGAGCTAGAGAGAATCTTAGAAGTCATTTAAGAAGTTCGCAGGGTGTGGTGGCGCACACCTATAATATCAGCAATTTGGGAGGCTGAGGCAGGAGGTTCCAAGTTCTGGCCAGAGTGGGCAACTTAGTGAGACCCTGGCTTAAAATGAAAGATAAAAAGAATTGGGGATATAGTTTAGTGGTAAAGTGACCTTGGGCTTAATCTCTAGTACCAAAAAAAAAAAAAAACCCCAAATACCTTTATTTTGCAGAGGAGGAGCTGCAGTGACGTCCAGAGAGGTAAAGGAACTAGACTATGATCACACAGCTTATTTTTTAAAATTATTTCTTCCTTTCTATGCCCTTTGGGTTCAATCTGCGCATGTATGATTTCTCTCTCTCTCTCTCTCTCTCTCTCTCTCTCTCTCTCTCTCTTAGCTTCTTTAAAGTAGAAGCTTAGATCATTGATCTCAAACCTTTCTGCTTTTCCACTAGAGGCGTTTCAATCTCTACAGTCACTCTAATCACTGATTTAGCTATATCCCAAAATGTTGATGTGGAATATGTTCTATCGTTACTTCACTTCAAATATTTTCTAATTTCCCTGTGGTTTCACTAATCAGTGGGCTACATCCCCAGACCCTTTTAATATCTTATTTAGAGACAGGGTCTCACCCAGTTGCTTAGGTCCTCACTAAGTTGCTGAGGCTGGCTTTGAACTCGTGATCCTCCTGCCTCAGCCTCCCAAGCCACTGGGATTACAGGCGTGCGCAACTGAGCCCAGTTTATTCTGGCATTCTTTTTTTATGTGTGTGGTGCTGGAGTTTGAACCTAGGGCCTTGTGCATGTGAGGCAAGCACTCTACCAACTGAGCTATATCCCCAAACCTTATTCTGCCATTCTTAAGTATAATTTTCTATCAATATCAATTAGATCAAGGTATCTGACCATGTTGCTCAAGTATTCTCCATCTTTACCAATTTTTTAAATTTCCTATTCTACTCATGATTGGGAGAGAGTGTCAAAAATTTCCAATTATCCAGGCACAAAAAAAGATCATGTTTTAAATAATTTATATGCAATATCTAGGATATGCAAATATACAGAGGCAAAAATTAGTCTGCTGCAGATCTTGTCAAGGCTTGGTTTTAAGTACATCCTTAACCTAATTTAGTCCCTTGGAGTTAATGTTGTACCAATATTAGAATACTTCACACTTGTCACTCGGCACATCCCATCTCCTACTTCACACCTGACACTTTCGATTCACAAATGTATTGATCTACAACAGTAGAGTTCCATTTTCCGCCCCCCCATCCCTGTGCTATTATCATAACTTTGACCTATGTTATAACATCCAATTTACGATTCTATTATTTTTGTTTTGAACAATTGCCTTTTAAGGAAATTACGACATGGGCAAAAGTACTTTATGTCTAGCCATTTCTGAGCTTTGTTTAAGTAGGGCTTACTCTAGATCATGGTCCTCACCCCTAAGGCATGGCACCACCGGAGTTTCAAGTGGACGCCTGGGGTGTTAAAGATTTTTCCATTTTTGGCTGAACAAACTCCAAGATTTTCCCGAAGTGCTCGACTTCTAGGGCTTTTTTTTCTGTTCTCAGTCACATAACTGTTGTTCTCTGGTAAGTCTCACACAGTCTCCAACAACATGCCACCACCGTCCTCAGGCGAGCACTTGGAGTGAGCCTCCACCCAGGGGTGTGGGAGTCCCTTCAGTGTTGTCCCCTCCTCCGGGAGGCACTGCTCCACAGATTCTAGCTACTGAACTCTGACCTATGTCACCTCACCTCAACAAGGACTCTGTGCTCTACTTGGGGTCGAGCTGCCCCCCCACCCCCATTGCAGTCAGGGAATTGTCCCAGGAGTCAAGAGCTGTGGTGACCTGAGAGTTTCCCTTCTATGATGACTGTATTTCCCTAAATGACCATAATGATCTTTCTCACTCTATCGCTCTTCTCACCCTGTGACTTTCAACACTTTTTCCTACCAGGTGTGAGGTCTCTGTTGAACCCGGGTAGGGCTTGGGACCCCTGTAGCCAATGAAGCGCCATAGAAGTGATGCTTTGCATGGTGGCACAAGCCTGTAATCTCAGTTTAGGTATTCTGGAGGCTGAGGCAGGAGGACATCAAGTTCTAGGCCAGCCTGGGCAATTCAGTGAGTCCCTGTCTCAAAATAAAATTTAAAAAGGTCTGGGGATGTAGTTTAGGGATAGAGAGACTAGTACCATCAAAGAAAAAAAAAAGTGACGCAATGTGATTTCCCAGTCTACTCTATAAGAAGGATGCAATCTATCCGCCCTGACCACCACCACCCTGAACACTCATTCTCAGGACCCAGTCACCATATTGTTAGGAAGCCCAAACTAGCCTACAGGGACAGACCGTGTGGATAGGTCCACATGGAGAAGACCTGAGCTCAGCTGACATCCAGCATCAGCTGCCAGATATGTGAGTGAACAGCCCTTAGATGATACCAGCACCAGATACCAGATACCGCAGAGCAAACACAAGCTGCCCCAACTTGCCCTATTTGTAATTTTGACCCACAGTGTCTGTGAACTTAATCAAGGATTGTTTTACTTCACTAAGTTTTGGGGGTAATTTGTAATGTAGCCATAGTAACTGTAACACCATCTCTTAGGAATTGTAGTCCTGTGCTGCCCATTTTCCAATGCTGAAAATAGTTGCCTTACATATTTTGTCCACTGTGATTGTTAGGGAGAGCTAGTCTCCAAGCCAGGACTTTAATCTGAAACTCTGTTTTCTAAAATAATGAGAAGGATAATCATAACATCCACAATCACATTGACAGCAACTTCCTTTTAGAGATTGCTTTCTGTGTGCTAGGTACTATGCTGAACATTTAAATATATGAGCTAAATGAAACCACACAATGATCCTGTGAAATAGGCATTATCACCCCCTGGTTTGCATGCAGGTCTGGAAGCCCATGCAATTAAATACACACACACACACATTCATATATATATATATATATATATATATAGTATATATACACATAAGTATGTATATGCATAGTCACCCATTACACTTTTTCAGAGTTTTTTTATGCTTTAAAAATATTTCTATGCTCACAGTTAAAAATTCCTTTCCTCCAGTTTATGCTAAATAGATTGAAAGGGACTCAATCTGCTAGATATTAAATTCCCCAAGCATACCCCAAGATGAAATCCTCCATCTGTGGTCACCACAATCATGGGCAACAGAGATACTGTCTGTTCCTCTGCCAGGGTTTGCATGGGACCCAGTTTGGGGTTGGGTGGGGTGGGACTCTTAACAAGACTTGGCTTGGTAGACAGAATCCTTCTCCTGGGGCCTCAAGGACTCTGCACTTGATGTTGTAAGAGTCTAAATTCAGAGAAGCAAAGTGATTTCTTGAATATGCAAAAGTGGAAGCACAGAACAAGAAACCAGCACTTGGAAGGGTAAGGGCTGAGGGAGTTAAAGGGACAATCTTCCTGAGGAGCAGTGACTAGAGCCGGCTGTTGGAGGGAGGAGTCATAGAGGGCCCTCCTCCTTCTGCAGGTTTCCCCAATTCAGTTTGCCCCTCATAAACAAGGGGAGTATTGTGGATAGTGAGAACCTCTAAACTGACAGTTTTAGGGCAGAATGAAGTGTTTATGGGAGAAAGAGTCTCAGGACACAGGGAAAACTTATTTTCACTTCTTAAAAGAGTAGAGACATGGGTCCTATTCTTGAGAAGAAGGACACAGAGATGCTTCTTTGGGGAAAGCAAGAAATGACACTGTTGTGTCATTACAATTACTTTTTATCTAGAAAACAGACACCTAAATCTATCCCCAGCCCTACCTCACAAATTTCCCTTGTGTGATCGACAGCGAGCAGCTAAGTCCACTGTAGGAAAGTGAAATGGGAAACCTTTGAGATTCACCTTGGCCTTCCTGTCCCCTCTCTCACGTTCAGTCCTGAAACATTGTTTAAAGCTCCCTATAAGCACTTCTCCAGAGTACCCTACTCTTAGCCATTTTACAGACGAAGAAACTGGTTCGGCGCGGTTTAAATGGCTTTCCCTAGCTAGGCAGGGCAGCCCAGTGCGGGAAGCCGGCTCCGCTCGGGAGTTTCAGCCAGTAGTAACCTCTCCATGGCACCCCATCTGGGCTTCCCCCCAGACCACCACCGTTGTGTGAATGAATGTCACGTCTGCCCAGACTAGGCAGTGAGGGTGGGAATTCCTTCTCAGCTCTTGCCTCCCTGTCCCTTCGCTGTCCCCACTCCCATCCCCGCCCATCAGTGCGGATCCGCGCGTGCCTGTGTGGTCCCAACCCCGACTTGGGGAAGAATTGTGCCCCGGCTCTTTGTGTGCAAGTGTGCAGGGGGCGGAGGACAGCGAGAACGCAATGCAGATCGTCTGCTCAGATGGGACCGCGGGATGGCCTGTCTGCAAACTTCGCCCGGCACACACCACTTACCTCTGCCTCTTTGCGGAGCTCCTGGCCTGCGCGGTCCGCGGGCTCGGCGTCCAGTCCACCCCACAGCAGTAGCGGCAGGGCGCGCAGTAGGAGGCCGACCCGAGCTACCATTTCGTCGGCGCTCCAGCTCCCCGGGGTGAGGAGAGCTGCTGAGCGCCCGGCACCCGCGGGCAGTCAGCTGTGCGCTGGTCCCCGAGATGCGCCACCCCTGCGCCGCCCTCGCGGACAGGGGCGATCCCAGGGGCTTGCAGTGCGCGCTGGGCAGTTCCTTGCTGCGCTCGTCTGGGGCCGGCCGGAGGTCGTCCAACTCCAGTAGTGCCTGCCCACGGGTCCGCCGGCCGGAGGACCGCGGGAGGGAGGAAGGGAGGGAAGAGGGGCGGGAGCTCGGCACTCCCGCCCCACCCACCCTTCGCCGCTGGAACGCGCCGAGGTCCTGGAGCCTCTTCCGCTGGCTGCACTGCCTCGCCCTGTGCCTGCCACCGCCCAGCTCACCCCTTCTCTCCCTGCCACCTTCAATTGATCCAGATCTCTGCAGGGAGGGCTGGGGAAGAATGGTCTCCTGGCAGTTGTGACTACCTAAGACTTAGATGGAGAGGGGTTCTGGCCCACCTGAAGGTAGTTGATAATTTCGGTAGACGGGGAGTGAGTCCCTGGAGTGTAGGAGAAGGAACCCTAGACTCCTAGACTGAATCAGGATTGGGTTTGAGTTTCAGATTAGATTTTTTTTTTTTGTAGACGTGTGAATCCTGCACCAACCACCTGCTGGATGTGTGGTCTTAGGCCAGTCACTCACCCGCTTTTCTTATCAGTATATAAGAATAATAAGAATACAGATATCTCATGATTGTGGGGAGGAATTCATGATCTAATAAACCCTGTTAATAACCGCAGGCGGTGCCTGGCATCATGCAACACACACTTAATAAATGCAATCGTGTGATCTTTTGGCAAAGGATTTAAGTACTTCAAGTGCCAGGTTACTTATCAATAAAATAAGAGCAGAAAATATTCAATTCCTAGAACTGCATGAAGATGAAAAGAGAAAACGAGTATAAAGTTCCTTATATATCCCTTGCAGTCATTATAAGAATGGAATGAAAAAAGTTTCCACGAAAGCCTTCCTTAAATTCTTACAGAGCCAAAGTAAACTTTTCATCATCTACCTTCTCAATTGAGAGCAGATTCTCTTTTATCTTCAGTTCACTCTTCTGTAAAATGCAAATAAAACAATGATATTGACCTCTGGGGGGTCCTTGTGGGATCAGATGAGTTGGTGTATGTAAAAATAATCTGGAATCTATAAAGTGCCAAACCAAAGTAATGCGGAATTCTAACCCTGAGGCTCCATAGGACCCTTTTGTGCTGTTTAGGAAAAGATGCCAGTTTGGTGGAGAAATTGGAAAAAACATTCTTTGAGTAGACATCTTAGAAACAGGCATTTCTTTGGTGACAGTAATTGAAAACAGCCTCCCAGCTTCTCCGGACAAACCAACCAGAAAAAGTGGCCCTTCCATGTTACAAACAGTCCAGTGCCAGGGATCCCACAGGAGCAAAAAGTTGAGGTTGGATTTCTTTGCCCCTTGCTAAGGGTGCCTCTGTACATATCTATATAAGAAGCATCCCTTATTGGGTGGGCATCTCTAGGATGGTGGAGGAGGCTTGGATCTTGCCCTCAGAGAGCTTCCAGTTTAGCTGGATAGAATAGAACAAAAGTTCTCTGCTAAGGACATAACAGATTGTGACAAGGCAGCTGTTTCAAACACAATCCTGCCATGGTCCTTGGGAGAGATTCTGAAGGCGAGTGGAACAGAGTTGCCAGAGTTAGCACATAAAAATATAGGATCCCAAGTTAAACCTGAGTATCCCATTAATAACAAATAGTGGTTTAATACAAGTGAATGGCATTCAATATTTGGAACATATTTGTATTAAAAAATTTCTCATTAATCTGAAATTCAAGTTTAACTGTGCCTCCTCTATTTGATCTGACAACCCTAGGGTGTGTGTTTATAAGTCACAGGTATGACATGGTGGCCTTGACCAATGGATGGATTTTGACAGGCCAGAAAGTCCTACTTTGGGGCAAGGATCTTTGAGAAGCATCAGCTGGTAAGAGCACTGTGGGCCAAGAAAGAATTCAATCTAAGCTTGCCAATTATTTCTCTAGGCAGAATCTCTCTATCCCTTCTTGCTTAAACATCCCAGAGATTCTCCATTTTGGTTTACTGCAAAGAGAGAGAGGGAAAATGTGGTTCTCTAAAGGGCTGAATATCTAGGAGGAGACAGGAACTGATCCTGCCTTTTTCTACACCTACCTGTTAGCTCCACTGCTGCATTTGAGAGGTGATTTCCTCTGTTTCCCTTTTGACTCCTTGGTTGGTTCATTTTATCACATTCTGACATTTTCCCACTTTCCTTGTGCTTGTGGTCTCCTTGAGGTGCCATCCAACTTGAAGTGTGTACAAAAGTTAAGGCAGAACACTCCCCACCTCACACCCTACACTTGCCCTGGGCTTCAACCATACCTTTCATGTCTCCATTTCCCAGGAAGACACAGTGTTTCCCTGGTTAGAGTTTGGGTCACAGGAGGCTTTGGTTTCCTTCCATTTTTGAAGATTACTTACTTATCCTCAAGCACCAAATTCTGTGATCTTCTTCAAAACCTAAGAACCCACAAACCCTCACAAATGACCTGTTGTGATCACGTTCTAGGACACAACGTGAGCCAAATCACTTTGAAGTTTGTGCAGGCTTGGGGGATTGGAAAGAGATCCAAGGAGGAAAGAAGATGAGAAAGGCAAGTCAGTTCATTGGAAAGAGACTCCCTTCACAGTGAGGGTTTCTGGAGAGTAGTGGGAGGGAGATGGCTTTGAAGCAGAGATATTCAAATGTGCTCAAAAGCTGAACCCTGTCCAAAGCAATGCTGCAGTGACAAGCCCTTATATTGATCCAATATCATTATTTCTTCCTTTTGTGGGAGTGGGAATGAGGATAGGAACGGGAATGAGGAATCAGAACAAGTAATAATGCTTAATACTTGTTACAAATTTAACATATGCTGTGTATGTGTTATGTATTTCACATAACTTATGTCATAGAATCTTTGTAACTTCCCTATGAGAAATTCACTATTATTATTATTTTTTTTTTTAAAGAGAGAGTGAGAGAGAGAGGGGGACAGAGAGAGAATTTTAACATTTATTTATTTATTTTTCTTAGTTCTCGGCGGACACAACATCTTTGTTTGTATGTGGTGCTGAGGATCGAACCCGGGCCGCACGCATGCCAGGCAAGCGGGCTACCGCTTGAGCCACATCCCCAGCCCCCCACTATTATTATAAATAGCCTTACTTTAAAGATGAAGAAACTGAGACATAGAGATTATATCCTTGAGGCTGGGGATATAGCTCAGTTGGTAGAGTCCTTGCTTTGTATACACAAGGCCCTGGGTTTGATCCCCAGCACCACAAAAACAAATAAATAAATAAATAAATAAATAAAATGAGAGAGAGAGAGAGAGAGAGAGAGAGAGAGAGAGAGAGAGAGAGAGATTATATCCTTTATCTGAGTCCACAAAGTGAGTAATGGAGCCAGGATTCAAACCTGGATGGTATAACTCCAGATATTGGACTCTTAAATATTATATTATCTTGCCCCAAGTCCAGTTTATCAAATGTGATTTTTTTTTTTAAAGAGAGAGTGAGAGAGAGAGGGGGACAAAGAGAGAGAGTTTTAACATTTATTTATTTTTTCTTAGTTCTCGGCGGACACAACATCTTTGTTGGTATGTGGTGCTGCTGAGGATCGAACCCGGGCCGCACACATGCTAGGCGAGCGCGCTACCGCTTGAGCCACATCCCCAGCCCTCAAATGTGATTTTTGGGTCACTTGAAGTGAATCACCGAGAAACACTTATCAAAAATTCAGATTTTGGGGGCTGGGGGCTCAGTAGTAGAGGTCTTGCTTAGCATATGAGAGGCCCTGAGCTCAATCCCCATCATCCTCCTGTACCAAAATTCAGATTCCAGACCCACAGAATCACTAACTATTAACTAGCTGTGTCTAAGAGAGAGAGAGACCTCTGGGTTTTCCAATGGTCTAGTTCTCACCTCCCTTCCCACCCCATCTTGGCTGAGTGGTTTCTAAGCCTGCTGGGCTATACCTCTTCAAAGAGCCGTTTCCCCTCCCTTCCTCCTTCAGCACCGTGGTTTGGCTCAGATCCTCAGGGCCTCCCAGAGTGGACAGGACTTCTGAGGAACTCTTGCCATGGTCTAGGCATGTTGTCTGCCAAAAGGAGTGGTTGGCAGTTGCCACTTGGGGCCATTGCTCCTCCTCTGACAGAAGGTCACAGCTGGATCCCTTGAATCAGGCCGGATGTGTGAGCCAGGACAAGAAACCTCTAGGCCTCAGTTTCTCTCTTGATAATAAGAGGAACAATCAGCTTTGTCTCTGCCCTTTCCTCCTTCCCAGGAAGTGTGTAGAAAACAAAGTAGATTTTATTGGAAGGAATTCTGGGCTCTGGAGAAAGGCACTCATGGGAAGACCAACCCGAGGAAACCACAAGAATAGGAAGAATAGAGGAACAATGAGGACAAGAGAAGAGCTAGACAGAGCCCAAGAGAGGCTTTCCCCAGAGTCCTGAGAAGGTTAGAGGCAGGAGGACCTTGTGGGATCATTTGGGCCATTACTCGCTGAAGCCTTCACAATTTGTGGCTGAATTGCAATTCCAGAAGCCCTGACTTTCTGGCAGCCACCTCTGTGGAAGACAGATGTCTTCTCTCCAGCAGATGCGGGTGTGAGCTTGTCAGTCTGGATCACATTCACAAGTGTACCTGCCTGCCTTCTCCTGAAAACACACACACATACACACACACACACACACACACACACACATACATGCTCGTGTGGGTCTGGGAAAAGCAAAAAATGTGGAGCGGGACCCACCAGGTTTTAAATCTTGACTTTTTCACACTGTGCCTTTTGCAAGTTAACTAACCTCTCTTGAGTTACTGCCATTTTTAAATGGGACAAAGAGAATTTTTGTCTTTGTGTACTACCCTGCCATGCTATGGGGAGCAAGCTAGGCAATTAGTAACTTCAATCCTGTCAAGTGTTGGATAGTGGAGCACAGACACAAGGGTACACTGAGGTATGTGGTGCACAGGTTCATGCTGGAGCACGCTGGCATTCAGATGACACACCAGAGCCAGCCCCAGCACAGTCGCAGAAGCACCTTCTCCCTAGGCAATGCTCACTGGCTCGGAGCAGCCCATTTCCCTTAATGCTCATCACAGTTTAGCAAGGCGTCAGCCTCTTCTGGTTTGTTTTTTACTCACACCAGGGCCCAGGGGACTTGCAAGGAGCACAATAAAAGCCTGGCCAATCTGGCGCTGTGCCCACTTCCCTTCCACATAAAGGCTGTTGAACCACCAGGCATCTGGCCCGAAAGGCTGGGCCAGGACCTGCTCAGCATCTGGTGCTTTGCTTAAAAGACCTACCAACAGGAAAATGTCTGGTTCCTTTCCACCCCAAACAGGAAGCGCCTGCCACAGTCGGGAGGGCAGGGCAGTCCGCTCATTTACAAGGAGCCTCCAGCTGCAATGCTGGAATGTCAGGGAAATCATCCTGGAAGCCTGCTCTCGAGGAAGGCCACAGGAACAGAGCTCCAGGGACACCTTCCTGGAGGGGTGAGGTGGTGACAATGGCTATACACTGCCTACAGCACTTGGCACAAAGTGACTGTCATTCTTTCAACAAACACTTGCTCAGGGAACACTTACTTTGCATCCCTTGGGAGACACAGGAAAGTCCTAGCTAAGTATATATATATATTAGTTGTCAATGGACCTTTATTTTATTCATTTATATGTGGTGCTGAGAATTGAACCCAGTGCCTCACATATGCTAGGCAAGCGGTCTGCCATTGAGCCACAACCCCAGCCCTCTATAGGTCCTGAAGCTTGAGGAGTTTAAAAACAAGCCAGAGAGGCACGGCATATTCTTTTTATTGCTGTAGTTGTCGTTTACTTATTCAGTTGTTAAATGCAAGATTTTTTTCCCTCCTTTAAAAAAATGCTTATCTTGTCAGGTATTGTGCTACCCACTGGAGGAGATGCAGAGAGGAATTATGGTACCCAGCCAGAACAAGTTGGCAAAACAGGAAAGCCTTGAATTATGTGGTACAACTGTGAGTTCCACAGGGTTTCACTGTAATCTGGGTTTTACTCTGGTCTGAGCGATGACCTTTCCCTGCTTCCACACTTGCTTATGACATTCTTTATATGTATGTATTCTTAATGGACCTTTATTTTCTTTATTTATATGTAGTGCTGAGAATTGGACCCAGTGCCTCACACATGCTATGCAAGTGCTCTACCACGGGAGCCAAAACCCCAGTCCCCAGTTTACTGCATTCTTAAAACAGGAGTCAGAGAAATCCTGGTAAAACAGGCCAGGCCTTTTTGTTCCCTCTGACGGCTTCTTTTCTCACTCACTGTAGGTAAATCCACTGTCCTCACAATGTTCTTACAAGGCCTGCAGGACAGTGGTGGAAGTGTTGGGAAGTTCAACAGGAGATGGAGGCGACTCAGAAATTAACAGTAGCAACAAGATTCTTCCAGTCATAGGCTGGAGGGACAAGAGGAGGAAGTGGTTCTGGAGCCCAGGAGCCAGGGAAACTGGCCTCTGGGCATCCCCTGAGGTGGGGGGTGTGGGGGGGAGAACCCTCTTCTCCTTTTCTTCCTCTTTCTTTCTTCTCCCATCTAATCTCTCACGAGGTCTCCCATTGGCTGAAAGTGACTACTGTGTGTATGTGTGTGTGTGTGTGTGTGTGTGTGTGTGTGTGTGTTTTTACTGGGGATGGAATCAGGCCTGGAGTATGCTAGACAAGCCTTCTACTACTGAACCACAGGCCCAGCTCTGCCTGAGGGAATTTCTGACATTGAAATTATACAACTTGCTTCTTATGTGAGGAATGGATCAGGGCAAACAGATCCAGGAATAAGATCTCCCAGAGGGGTCTGGGGTTGTGGCTCAGTGGTAGTGTGCTCACCTAGCATGCATGAGTCATTGGGTTCGATCCTCAGCACCATAAAAATGTGAAATAAAGATATTGTGTCCACCTAAAACTAAAAAAAAATAAATATTTTGAAAAAAAAAAAAAAGATCTTCCCAGAAACATCTGCTAAAACTGATGTGTGAAATACACCTGCTCTCTTCCCTTAATATGTAGCCTAGGGTCAGGATGTCCAGAGAGCAGGATCTGGTGGTATGAAGAATAACTGGATTAAGATTAAAGCCTTGCTGCAGATAATCATTCCCAGGGGTATCATCTGTGAGGCAAAAGCCTGGAAGGCAGGATACACAAGTCAATCTGAGTCAGTGTAGAAAAAGACCCTAGGAAAGAAGCTCCTAAGCAGTGCAGACCTGGGGTGAGTTCTCTGTTTCAAGTTTGGGCCACCAGGGACACTATGAACAGATCACTGAGCTTGGCCCAAGGGCCTGGTAAGAAGAAGTCTGTTTCTGTCTCTAATTTGTGAATTTTAGCTTTCTGAGCTTTCAAGTTCTCCTCTGCAAAACATGAATAACAACAGTCTTTATTTCATAAGCCTGTACAGAAGATTAAAAGAGATAATGGATATACTAAACTAAATGTGACTCCTTCAATTAACTTCTTAAATGCGTTGTTTTAAGCTTAATGTCCACACTTCCCCATAAGGCACAAGAGGTTCTTCAGAATGTGGCTCTGCCTACATCTTTCACTCTGTTTATTACAACTCTCCATCCTTGCAACTCCACAGATCAGCCAGAGGGAACCACTTGTAATTCCCAAAGCTGTACTCACCCAGTATAGCAAATACAGGCCCTTTGCTGTTTAGCAAATATAGCATGCTGTTCCTGGTGTACCCCTGCTAAATAAATATTCAAAGCCCAGTGTGGCAGGTACCTCCTACAGGCTTCCTTCCTTGATATCCCCTCACTTTCACAGGGATGAGGTTCCCTTCACCTGTGTTTTTAGAACAACTTCTGCTTCCTCTAAGCCTAGTGTTACCGCTATTGACCAGTGATGAGTCCTTGCTTCCCCAATGTTGAAGAATAACACCAGAGAAGCACGCTGAGGCAAGGTCAGAGTGGAAATTAGAAGTTTATTAAAGGACAGCAGAAAAGACTTCTCCCGGAGGAAGAAGGGGACCCAAGAGGTGGAATCTGTGGAAGTGCGGTTGTTTCCCCTTTTTATAGTTCTTTCAGTGATGGAATGTAGGTGGGAAGGCCTTGGGCTTTTCCTCGACTTTTTTAATATTCCAAGAGTTGTTCTGCTTTTCCGGAATTCATTCTTAACTTGGCCTCCATTTTGGATCTTACCCGATATTAGACCCGATTTACCTAACTACACTGACTACCTAATTTTAAATCTGGCTTCACTAGCGCATTCAACAGTTGATCAGAGCTGCAGGTTTGTTATCATCGCTGTTAAGAAAGAGAAGTTCTTGGAAGTACTTTTATTTCCAAGGCTTTCCAAGAAGACCCCAGGAAATAGTAGTTGAGTGAAGAATGAATGAATGAATGGATGGATCAGGATACAAATTTAAGGAGCAACGATGAGCAACACGTTCTGCATTTCTTTCTTTAAAAACATGATAAGGGGCTGGGGATGTGGCTCAAGCGGTAGCGCGCTCGCCTGGCATGCATGCGGCCCGGGTTCGATCCTCAGCACCACATACAAAGATGTTGTGTCCGCCGAGAACTAAAAAATAAATATTAAAAAATCTCTCGCTCTCTCTTTAAAAAAATGATAAAAAAATAGAATCAATATGATCTCCTTCCTCCCCCTACTACTCAACTCTCTCCTAATAGTGCATATTCTTATGTCTTCTGGGTTTCCTTCCTTAATATAGATGCCAAAAAATCCAGTGGCTTTTATTAATGAAAGAATTTCTATTTTTAGCCGGATATGGTGGCACACACCTGTAATCCCAGCCCCTGGGAAGGCTGAGACAGGAGGATCGTGAGTTTGAGGCCAGCTTGGACAACATAGCAAGAACCTGTCTCAAGATAAATGCATAATAAAATAAAATTTTAAAAATATTTTTTATTCTTTTAGCCTTGTTTGTTTGGACCTGTCCAGAGGGTTCTGTGTTTTTTTCTGACCTGAAGGCATGAATTCTGAATTTACTTCTCTTCCTCCATCCCAACCTGTTTCTCTTGATTCCTATGATAATGGATGACATCTCCATCTGACCACTTGTGTATGTAGGAAATTCAGAATTCACCCCAGACTCCTCTCTCTGCACTAGCCCCTCCCACTCAAATGGATTACCAACTCTTGCTGGGTCCAACCCTGAATATATCTGATATACTCTACACTTACCTCTCTCTCCACAGCTACTATTTGAATCTAGGGCACTATGATCTTCCACCAGAATTATTGCATCTGTCATGGAATTGTTCTCTCTGCTCTTAGGCACCTCTCTTCTCTGTGCATCCTTCATTCTGCAGCTAGAAAATAGAAATCTGATTTTACTCTTCTCCTTTAAAGTCCTCTGGTGGGTGATTCCCATTGCCTTGAAGATAAAGTTCAAACTTGAATGTAGTTTAGAAGGAAGGCCTGAGCTATTTAGCCTCCTACTTTTCTGACATCATCTCCTACTACTCTTCCCTGGAGGCTATACTCCACATTTATGTTCCAATGCTTACTTGTTCTACAACTAGTCTGGACAGATCCTTTGCCCATTTCTTCACTCAGGTCAACTTATGCTCAACAGCTAGGGTTTGTCTCAGATGTCATATCCTCTGGGAAAATGTCCTTAGTCCTGTCTGATTAAACCCACAGCAATGGTTAGTTACCCGACTTTAAACTTCACCTTGGCTATTTAGTAGCTGCAAGTCATTGGGCAAGTGAATTTCGTTTTATCTGCAACCTGAAGAAAATATTTCATCAGTCTGTTGTGAGAATTAAATATGATGATGTAAGGTGTACACAATGAAGAGTTGCTGTTATTACTGAAAATAGAGCTTTATCCGCTGCCCTCCCTAATTCTCGGGGTCAGGTGTGCTTTGTTTCTTTCTTTTTTGCAATACTGAGAATTGATCTCAGCAGCATTTTTACCGCTGAGCTATATATACGGCCCTTTTTAAAATTTTTATTTTGACACAAGGTCTTGCGAGGTTGCTGAGGTTGGCCTCCAATTTGTGATCTTCCCTGCCTCAGCCACCGAACAACTGGGATTCCAGGTGTGCCACTGCGTCTGGCGTGATTTCATTTTAATGCACACTTTTGTGCAGGTCGGGTACCAGAGGTCCTCACGACTTTAGGTCCCGGAGCTCCTCAGAATCTGAACGCCCCCAGGTGGTTGGTTCAAGCTCTCCGCTGCAAAAACCTAGCGAACTAGAATATACCATTTACAATTTTAGGAAGAGAAAGGACTTTCTAACCAAATAGTTTGTTTTGATAAGATAATCCCCCTTTAGCTTCCTAAACTCAAATTCTATCAGATCCCATAGAGTGAGAAATAGGATTGTAAACAAGACAGAGCGAGTCAGTCCAGTTTCCTCCTCCGCCTGCCAAGGGTATTGGTACATTCCCCTCTCTGTTCCCTCTCAATAATGGTGTGGCTCTTGGAGGGGAGAACAAAGAGGGACAGTGAAGTCCTCAGACTTCGGAGGGAGCCCTACTGCAGAAACACCCCTCTTGTCGTGGCGCGGTGGTATCGTCTACTGTCCGCTGATTGGCTGTCGGGGCCCCGCAGTCGGCCTCAGCCCGCCGCGCCGCGCTCGGAACAGCTCCGGCCGCCGCGCCGCCTGGCTCTTGTATTCCTTGTTCTCGGCGGGCTCTGGGGGCTCCGCGCCGCGGCCGTTAGTCATGTCGGGTAGGTGACTGCTTCAGCGAACAGCGGCAGCGGCGAGAAGGGACCTGGCGGGGTTGGGCTGTCTTCCCGCCTACCGGAGAGCCCCGTGTGAAAGCCTCTGGCCTGAGGGAGGTTCGGGTGGGGGGGCGGACGCGGCGCCGCCATGTTGGACTGGAGGCACGCACGCTCCCAACGCTCCCAGGCTCCAAATCTCGGCGGGAGCGCTTCGGGGGCCGGTCTTTTCGCCTTGTCCTTGGAACCTGAGGAGACTTTCGACTCCCCGGGGAGGGTGTGTATGAGTCGGGGGCGAAGGCCGTCTACGCCACCGTAGGGGCGGGTGGGGGGATCCGAGATCCGAGCATCAGCCTGAGAACCGGTGCTTCTGGTTCTCCGCTCCGCCTCAGATCTTTCAGCGAGGCCTCGGGCCAGTCATCTCGCCACCTCGTTCCTCAATTTCCCCATCCGCGAAGTGGAGCTGGGCCTTCCTGACTCACCCATTCATCAGGTGGGGGCCTTCACGCTCTGGGAGCCCTTTCAAAGTACATTGCCTTACACGAAGTCGTACCTAATGTCATTCCCTGTACAGTAACCACCCGCATTCAAGCTGGGGATGTTTGCATATAATTCAGTTTCCTTTTCACTTTCCTCTGTCGTTCTTCCCCCTCCAGTTGTTTGTTCTGGAAGAGCTTGAGGATGAGCCTTGTCTATTATTGATAAGCTCCTGTGCGTAACTAGAGAGCAAAGGAAAGGCAGTTTCTTCCACCAAGTAGTTAGACTTGACAGTAGCTGTCTGTTTTGTGGAAGAGAAAAAGAGGCTTTGGTTACTTTCGGACCTCCAGTTGAGATCTTGCTAGACCAGAATAAAAAGTCTGAACCTGGAGGTCCTCTTGACTTAGCAGTTCGAGCAGATCACAGATGGCCCTCTGCTGTTGGACTACATCACAGGCCACAGAGACCCAGGTATCCACTTGATACATGACATCGTGAGAATTAGATATCACTTTGTGTGAAAACATTTTCTGAAGCCATATGGTTGGGGCAGCCTGTTATATTTTGATTATGAGCCAACCTGTTAGAATTTAGAGAACAGCTGCCCCAATCTGGAATCTAGTCTTGTAGAAGAATGGAAAGATGTGCAAATTAGTAAGAAAGAGTGGACAGGAGACTGATGTACTTTCCTTAGATCAATGTTGATCTTAAGGAGCCAGAATATTGATTTTTTTAAAAATAGAATCTACCCACCTGCTGGAAGAGGCAGTAGTTTCATTAAATTTACCCCTTGCCTTCAATTCGTTTAATTATTCCAAGAGGAATGATTTTTTATTTCAGAGTAGACATTTGTGCATCTTTTACCAGATAAATAATTTGTCATGTAGTCTGGTAAAGCTCGAGTGAAGTGCATACAAGTATTTCCTCAGGAGTTGTGTAGCTTATCAATGTTTGAAAATATTAAAATTTTGCTCTTATGGATAAGTTGATCAAGTTTAAATGAATAGTGTTCATTAACATTTTTGTCTGTTTTTATTTTTAATGTTATTATTGATGTAAAAATGGTTTATTTTTATGAGACTGGATAGTTTTAATGGAAAATTAAAATTCAGGGGTTTGCATTGTAAAACTCTGGCTTTTCTTTTTATCATATTAGTGTAGGAGCTGATTAATGCCGGTCTTCAGATTACCAAAACCCCATGTGTTTGTCACTTAGTAATTTTTTAAATGCTGAGATTGGCCTTTTAATTGTTCAAAGCATTACTTAATATGCGTTCTTTTCTAATTTAACATTCAGTTAAAGCTAGAATCTTTAAGCTTTTTTTTTTTTCTAAAGAGAGAGTGAGAGAGGAGAGAGAGAGAATTTTTAATATTTATTTTTTAGTTCTCGGCGGACACAACATCTTTGTTGGTATGTGGTGCTGAGGATCGAACCCGGGCCGCATGCATGCCACGCGAGCGCGCTACCGCTTGAGCCACATCCCCAGCCCATCTTTAAGCTTTATTTAGCCTTGTTATACTATTTCTACATTTTGTAATATGTATAAAATACTTTTGTCTCTGTATAAAATAGTGCTTTTGACTTGTTCTTTGATGGGTGTTCAAATTAATAAACTTAATATTAAACTCCCGTAAGCAACTAATAACATTAATTTTATGTCCATAAACATCCCAGACTACACTTGTAAATTTAATCTATAAAATTAACTGTCACTCCAGATACCTGACAGGATAGACTTATAACCTAGTGAAAAATTTTTTTTAACTTTTTATTTTTTATGGTGGAACTCAGAGGTACTTAACCACTGAGCCATATTCTCAGCCCTTTTACATATATTTTATTTAGAGACAGGGGTCTTACTGAGCTGTTAAGTGCCTCACTAAGTTGCTGAGGCTGATTTTGAACTTGAAATCATTCTGCCTCAGCCTCCTGAGTTGCTGGGATTATAGGCGTGGGCCACTAAGCCTGGCATAAACCTAGTAAAATATAAGCAGTTTAGTAATAAATGAAAATTGGAAACATTTTTAAGTCATAATCTGACATTCAAATACAAAGGTGAGTTTTGAGCTAAATCACAAGTATAATATCAATTATGCATTAAAAAAAATGAGTCAGGGTTCTTCTTATTCTGGCAGTATGGTGAATATCTTGAAAATCTACAACTCCCTCCCAAAAAAGGCAAAAAGCTAGGAAAAGAAGGGGCAAACCCTGTTGCCAAAAATGAAGCTACCACCTTGATAAGATAAACATAGAACTAACTTGGTAGTTATCCTGGAGAGGAGCATGTGGATGTTATTGAAATCTCATTGGGTTTTATTGTCCAAGTAACTATGGAAGGACAGGAGATGAAACCTTGAGAATGTTTCATCAGGTAGTGAGAACGGAAACCCTTAAATAAATCCTATGCTTACAGATTATATATTTGAAGGACAATATCTTCAGTAAAGAATGAACTAGAAAAATACTTCCTGCTAGCATAAGAGATAAAAAGGAAGCTTGCACACTGAGTAAAATGCGTTGCTTGACAATTTGTAACATAAGGCCTGCTCTTCACACAATTTGAGTATTCATTTAGGTTTCAGGAAACCTTAAGACAAATTAACTTAAAAATTACGTTTTTGCTGATAAAATCAGTGGTGTTTCTGGTAAAAAACAAATGAATAAAACTTTTCTGAAGGAAATTTCACAGCTTTTTTGGATTCACAAGGAATCCAAAAAAAGTGTCAAAAAAAAAATCAGTTCACAGTTTAAAAAAAAAATTGTAGAACATGAGGGAAAAATTTTCCAAAATGAGAATTATGTGACAGAACTCATGATAATGTGAAACTATTATATGTTTTAAGGTTATTAAAAACCTAAAAGAGTAAAAGGCTACATAAATTTGAAAAAGAGCCACTTATTTCTGGAGTTGAAAAAAGTGGATAAGTTTAATATAAGACCTAGGCAAAGAAATAATTACAAATATGATTAATGTGATCTGCCTTCCAAATAGTAAATGTGGATGGTAGATCTAATCTTCCAGAATTCAGCTTGGATAAAAAGGTGAAAATGGAAGATAAGAAACATGGGAAAAAGGTTGGGAAGTTCTGTTATATCTAATAATGAGATTGATAATAAAAAAGTGGAAGAATCAGTAGTTTAAAAGGTGAGACTTGGGGCTGGGGATGTGGCTCAAGCGGTAGTGCGCTCGCCTGGCATGCGTGCAGCCCGGGTTCGATCCTCAGTACCACATACCAACAAAGATGTTGTGTCCGCCAACTAAAAATAAATAAATATTAAAAGGTGAGACTTTTCCAAAGTAGATGAACATTTTTAATTGAGCACTAGTCTTAAATATGAGGCAAAAATATGTTGATGTCTATATAAGTTAATGTGAGAGTGTAAATTATGAATTGCAAATAACAAACCTACCAGAGAAAATAGGGAACGGTTGTAAGATTGATAATAGTTTTCTTAAAATTTTAAAGGGATAGAAAATAATGAACTAATCCTCAGTGTTCAGAGGGAAAATAGCCTTTGACCTTGAATTTTCTACTTAAATAAACTATCTTATATGTGGTCATGGATGTCTGTAATCCTAGTAACCCAGGAAACTGAGGCAGGAGGATTGCAAGTTCAAGGCCAGCCTCAGCAATTTAGTGAGGCCCTAAGCAACTTAGCTGGACCCTGTCTCAAAAAATGAGAAGGGCTGAGATGTATATAGCTTAGTGATAATATGTCCTTGCGTTCAATCCCCAGCACAACACCCCCCCCCAAAAAAAAACTTTTTCATACAGATATGTACCTCAGATTACAAATACCACTTTGAGTCCTCTATTGAAAGAACTAATAATGTGAAATCCAGGGTTGGGGATGTAGTTCAGTGGTAGAGCACTTGGTTGTGTGAGACCCTGTGTTTGATCCCCGCACTGCAAAACAACAACAAAAATATATATAAAATCTAGAAGGTCAGAATGGAGTGTAAAAATCAATGTTGAAGAAAAAAAGCACAGTAAATAAGAAATACTGACATACATAACATTGAACATTAAGATGATTAAAAATGAAATGAAAGCAAAACAATAGGTAGAAGTTGTGATTGGCATTAGGGTATAAAGGTCTGTATTTCAATGGAGGTTGAAGATAATTTTGAACTTTTTCAGGAAAATGTTATTTAAATGAGTATACTCATGAAAAAAATGGTAATATAACACGAATATAACTTCTAAAGCAGTAGGAAAAAGGAGTAAAGAAAATAGGAAAGGAGTTAAAAGGAAAAGAAAAACTATTATGTAAAAGCTCTAAATTAAAAGGGTAGGAATAAATAAAAATCTAATAGAAAAATATAAAACACCAGTTAATAGACAAAGGTTCACATGAGAAAAAATGGCTTAGTGATATGCTGTTCAGAAATGATACACAACAAAAACAAAACAAATGTTGAAAGAAGATGGAAAAAGACCAGGCAAACACTACCCTAAAAGTGTCTTTGTGTGACGTTGAAAGAAAATTCATGGAAGATATGTATGTAGTATCACATGCCTAACAATAGACCCTCAAAAGGAAAAAAAAAATGACATGTCTATGGTATGAGAAATTGACAAGTCAGGAAGATTTAAAACTTGAAGGTAAGGCAAGCATTAAGAATACTACCAAGCATTAATAAAATCTAAGTGGTACAACTACTAAACAATTTTTTTCTTTTCTTGCCATATAAATTGACCCATTTATTATAGGCTGGAGATTGTCTTAAATGGTAGATTCTGATATTTCTTTCAGTCTTCTGATAGAATTAACTGTGAGGGAAGAAGTAGAGGTATAGGCCCAGGCATTACAGTGCCAGATCCCCATATCCTGTCCCTTCATTTTTCTTTTGCCACATAAGAAACGTGTATTTGGTGTGCTGGCTGACTTCAGTTTTCATTTTTCGGAGGGAGAAACCATCATGGTTCCCATATTAATGACCATGCTGACCTTCTTGGTGACTAACCATGTTGCTGTGACAGGACTGAGCCCAAAGAGACAGCAAACATGATTTTGTAGATATATAATTCACCCAAAATTTAGAAACTTTATAATTCTTTTTAAGCACATAAGGGACATGTGTGGGTGCAGGGGGAGAACCCAGTAAGTTCTATTATACCAAAAATGATAAAGTACCGTTTTTGGGTTTAATAAAATATTAAGGAAAAAAAAAGAGAAAACCCTATACACTGGAAATTTTAAAAGCATATCTAAATAATTCATGAGCCCTTATACAAAAGATGTTAGTATTTCAGAGGGTTGAAGGGACTGGGTAAAGGTTAAGGACCTTAATACTTACTAGATTTGAGGTAGGGTCACATGATGATATAGGTGCTATGTACTTCTGTAGTTTTTCCTGAACCAAAAGGAAATACATTGGGATCTTGTACTCCTTTCTGTCTCTGGGAGAATCCGTATCTATGTCTTGGGTTACAGTTTAATCTGAAGCTTTATGCCTCTCCAAGTGTCTTTTAAGTTTTGCTCAGTTTTTCCCTCCATAATCCTTTTTACCCTCCAATTTATATGAAGCTAATTTCCTTTGCCATTGGATAGATGCTTCTAATCTCTTCGTGGTTCAGTAGATTTTATATCTTTTTTCCTGTTTTTCTTTGGTCATTACTAACTTTTAGTCAGTAGTTATTATGGGCATAGCAGTAATATACAGTGGGTTTTTGGTTTTTTTTTTAGTTTTAAGTAGTTTTATGCCCTTCATATTCATAAAATAGTTTGTGTTAAGATTATATTTACTATTAAAATTAAGGATCTTAAAAAATCTTAAGTCAGATTGGAGATCTTTATTGCAGACAAGTGTCAAATTTGTTGTCACACATATGTACAGCCAGTGTCTATGTTTCATATAGTAGCTTTATATATATAAATTGGATGAATTTAATTTTGGGTGAGTTTCATAACTATTGAACAACATTTTTTGTTTAAGATTGAGTGAAGTTGGGCTTAATGGTCAGCAGTTTGAGACAGTAATTTTGCAGTTACAAGAGTCTCATAAAAATTTGATCCTATTCATTATAAATAAACGAACCCATACATTTGACTTGATTAGAAGCTAAAAGGTTTGTTTTGTTTTTTGGTACTGGATATTGAACTTAGGGGCCACTGAGCCAGGGTCTTATTTGCGACAAGGTCTTCCTAAGTTACTTAGGGCCTTTCTTAGTTGCTGAGGCTGGCTTTGAACTTGTAATCCTTCTGCCTCAGCCTCCCAAGTCACTGGGACTATAGGCATGCGCCACTGGGCCTCAGCTCTTCAATAATTTTTGATGTGTTAGACACTTTGAAATATTGAGAAAAGCAGCTGGGCGCGGTAGGCACATGCCTGTAATTCCAGCAGCTCAGGAGGCTGAGACAGGAGGATCACATATTCAAAAGCCAGCCTCAGCAAAAAAGCGAGATGCTAAACACTCAGTGAGACCCTGACTCTAAATAAAAATATACAATAGGGCTGGGGATGTGGTTCAGTGGTCGGGTACTCTGAGTTCAATCCCTGGTACCCCCCCCAAAAAAAAGAAAAAAAAACTTACAGTTCAACTTTTTCTTTTTTTTTTTTTGGCATGTTAATTCATGCTGTCCTTGGTAATTTTTATTGCTATAATTGAGGCTAGAAATAGGTATTGTTTAGTATACTAGTTGGCTGAGTCCTTGAAAGCATGGTAAAATTGGAGTTAAATTAACTGAGCAATTTTTAGCGAATTTGGAAACTCTTATTGGTGCTGACAATCACAGCAGTCCAGTATAGAGAATCGTGTATATGTTGGGGTGGTAAGGATATGTTAGTAAATGTAACCCTGGCATACCTTTCCCCTTTTGGGGGGGAACATGATTAGTTTTAGCAGGTGTCTTTTCATATATAAATATAAAATATGGCTTGAGCTTTGGGTGTTTGGTTTTGTTTTGTTACTGAGGGTTGTACCCAGGGGTACTTTGCCACCTAATACATCCCAGGTCCCCTTATTTTATTATTATTATTTTTAACCTTGGATAGACTCAAATTTTGTTTTTAGGAATTGCTGGTTGCAACACACTACATAGACCCCATGACCTTTGGTGAGTTGAAACCTGCAATTTGAAAACTGCTCTATACCGCAAAGTCCCAGCACTGGGATTAGGGTTCTTTTGTCAGTGCGTTTCCTGGACTTTGGCCCAGGCCTGCCCCACAGCAGACACTTGGAAATGTTTGAGTGTTAAGTTCCATTGTGGTAACCCTCATCCCCTGCTCCATGGTGACTTGGGCAGGGTGATCCCTGGCCCTTTTAAAGGATCTTGCTAAATTGCCTAGGTTGGCCTTGGTTTGGGATCTTCCTGGTTTAGCCTCCTGAGTTGTTGGGATTATAAGCATTGGGATTATAGATATGCACCACCAGCCTGGCTTTTTTAAAGAATGCGTTTTAATTGTTTATTTCACGTTTGTTCATTTGGTTCTTGTGACCATCAGCACACATGTGTAGAGCAGTTGTTTTCAAAGATGTAGTTATGTTAAAAAACAAACACTGTTTGTATAGATTTCTTCTTGTACGGTATTTAATTTGTAGTTTTTGTTTCTGCAGTAAATTTTGACATTTTCTTACCGCGCTTCATCCATATGGGCTAACGTCAGTCTAAGGGTTGAAAACAATTTCAAGTGAGATTTAAAATTGTTTTTATGTATTTTAGATTCTGGAAGTTACGGTCAATCTGGGGGTGAACAGCAAAGGTAAAGTATACATACACTTTAATATCATGAAAGGCTACAACTGAGAAAAATAAGATGAATTTTGTCAAGCTTTTCTTTTGAGACTTGGTATTTGGATGTCTGAATAGATTTAAATATTAGCTTGTTATGGGAAAGAGTTGCCCTATGTAAATATCTGGGAAACATTCCATTTTTTAAATGGCTGTTTGTAACAATAAATATAGATTTCTCCTGGAGATTAAAACAAATCTCCTGGATATTGTAAAGATTGTTTTCTTTAGAAAATTTCTTAGAAGAAATAATTATGAAGGGGATTTAAGCAGTTGAACTATTAATAGGTTCTTAGAAAAAGCTTTTCATTTTTTGACAGTATTTAGTGTGCTAATGTCCTTATAAAGCAGATTTTCTTGAAGCACTATAATAGAAATGTTTAACATTTTTAGAGTCCTTCCAAGTCCACAATAAAAAGAAAGTTTATGTGAATGTGTATATTCTACTTTTGTTTACCAGAGTGTAACCTTTAGCTTATACTATAAACAGTTTTCAGCCCAATGTGAGATATTCAGAATAGCATGTCAGATATCTTCTGTCATCAGATTTTAAGCTTCCTAAAAGCAAAACTGATTCAAATCTTTTATTTTCATAAGATAGCATTTATCTCTTAGTAGGCAACTGACAAGTGTTTATTCAGTGAAATGTATTTTTTAAAGTTAAAGGAATTCTCTTAGCATGTAATAGCTCTAAAATAATAGTATTTTTAAAAAACATTTTTCAAATGTTTTATTTTTCTTTGGATATTAGTCATGATATATACAGAAAATTTGTTTCTTACTTGCTAGATAGAGGTCACATTCTACAAAATTAAAGAAAATTCAACTCTGGGAAGGTACATTCACTCATTCAGTCAGTCAACAAATATTGAAATACTTTTCAGATTCTGCTGTGATACTGGGGATACAGTATTATTTCATTTTGTGATAGTATTCTGGAAGATGCCTCTAATTACTGAGGCATTTAAACTGGACTTTTAGTACTGCATAGGCCCTTTCTAGGAAGCTAAAGTTTTTTTTTTTTTTTCCTTAATCATTTTTTAGTTGTAGATGGACATTGTACCTTTATTTTGTTTATTTTTATGTGGTGCTGAGGATCAAACCCAGTGACTCACTAGTGCTGGACAAGCACTCAACCACTGAGCTATAACCCATCCCTAAAGATGTTTTATGTAAGGCAGATGTAGGAAGAAATCTGTTAGAATGTAACTAAATTGATTAAAGTGTTAAAAAGTTCTAATATTTCCTGCTTTAGAAATTTATTATGGATATATTACCATGCTGTTTTTGGAAATAACACATGCTGTTTTAGGAAATAACACATTCTTAAGAATTATTTATGTATTTATTCATTTAATTTTTAGTTGTAGACGGACACAATATCTTTATTTATGTGGTGCTGAGGATCAAACCCAGTGCCTCACATGTGCTAGGCAAGCACAACCCCAGCCCTCTTAAGTGTTATTTTTAAGACCATTGTGTAGCTATAAATTTCTGTATATGATTTAAATATTGGAAAAATTTGGACCTCTGCTTAAACTGAATTTAAATAAAAACTTGCCTATAGAATGAGACTTGTCAGTAACCTATCTTTTTATTTTTATTTTATTATTTATCCCAAAGCATAATTCTCTTAGAATTTTCTATAGCTCTGATGAAGTTTTGTTTTTTTGTATTTGGGGTTTTTTTTTTGGTGGGAAATTATCAAAGCAAACCTTTTGGTATTTGACATTGAAGAGGTCTGGGAATGACTTAAGTTATGTCTTGAGTCATTGGTCATCACTTTTCACTTTAGAATCTGAGACAGGCAATTGACAATTCTCAGAAAAGAAGCTTGTATTTGAGTAGAGTTGAAAATAAGGCAGGGCTTTTCATTTAAATTTTTAAATTTCTTTAAGCAAATTTCTTTTTAAGTATTACATTTTTGTTTTACAGTTACTCTTCCTATGGAAATCAAGGCAACCAAGGCTATGGACAAGCACCACAAGTAGGTTGAAAAGTAAATTGTCTTCTTTATGTTTGTTTTTTTGTCTTAAGTAGGCAATGAAACTTGAGTAAATTTACCTAAATTTCAGAGCTATTCTGGCTATGGACAAACGACTGATTCTTCATATGGACAGAACTATGGTGGTTACTCCAGTTATGGACAGAACCAATCAGGTTGGACTGGCTTGTTAAATTTGCTCTTTTAGAGATTCATAAATCGGAACCTTTACTAAGTAGTATGCCTGTCTAATCTTTAGGTTATTCACAGTCCTATGGTGGTTATGAGAATCAAAAGCCCAGCTCATATGGCCAGCAATCATATAATAACCAAGGACAACAAAACACGGAATCATCAGGAGGGTAAGAAAACAGTAATCAGATTGTTTTGGGCAGTGGAAATAAACAGCTTTCATTACCAAAATCCTAGCTTTAAATTTCTTAGTGCTTTTTTATTTCTACTTTATTTAATTATTTGTTAGTTACTTTCTGAATCAAATCCAGGACTTCTCACATGCTGGGCAAGTTCTCCACCGCTACCGCCTCAATTTTATTTTTGAGCCATTTGAATGTCCAGCTTTTCAGGGACAAAAATATTAATTAGAAAAAGTGCTAAAACTTTATAACTGTATCAGATAATCTAGAATTTGTTTTGTTAACATACATAGGTGAAATTAGCCAATGAATTGTAGGTTTTATAAAGTTTTCAAAATTTTAGCTTTGAAGGGCTTGTGCTTATTTTTATTAATAGCAACTTTTATTGATTGTTATGTTTTCTGTAATGTTTTTTCATTCCCTGATGTAATTGATCCTCCGATACCACTCTGGTATGGTGTTAGTAGTTATTCTCATTTTGTGGAGGCACAAAAAGTTTTAAGATGATTCAGCTTGTTAAGTTACACAGCTAAAAAATGAGGCAGAAACTGAGGTCTCCAGATTTTTTTTTTTTTTTTTTTGTCTTCAGTGAAGGAAGTGATTCTAAGTGAAATTCAATTAAAGCTTTAGGGAAAGAATTGTGTGTCAAATTGTCAGTCTTACAGATATGAGATATGAGTGTGCTTTCAAAAGTAAAAAAGTGCAAATTTAGGGAATAAGTATTAAGGAGAATCTTTTATGAAGGGCAAATGTTTAAAAGTATGACATAAATGCAGATTGAAGAGAAATGTTAGGTTTGGTTTGACAACCATTTTAAAGTAAAGGACTAGGAGTTGGATCACAGTTTAGTTGTGCTTTGGGTAGGGAGTTGAAGAATATAACGGCCTTTATTAGATTATTCTGATCTTCTGATGCAGAATAACAAGTGACTGTATGAGACCTTTTTTGTTCTTTTTTTTTTTTTTTTCTTTCTACTGAAGTTCAAATCTAATTAAGTGTTGGCTTTTAACATTCCCATGGTGAGAGCAGGTAATTAATAGTCATTGCTCAGACTATCCTTAGGATTTTTCCTTTTTGATGTAGGGTCCCATTGTGTTGACCCTTAAAACTCCTAGGCTCAGGCAATCCTGATTCAGCTTCTCGAATAGCTAGGACTACAGGTACTTTCTACTGCACTCAGCTTGAGTTTTGCTTTTGGAATGCCAAAAATATGAAACTGGTAGTTTTTTTTCTTTTTAAATTTATTTATTTTTATGTGGTGCTGAGGATCGAACCCAGTACCTCACACATGCAGGGCAAGTGCTCTACGCTAAGCCACAATCCCAGCCTCAGTTTTAGTCTTTTCAGACAAAATTATGACATCACAAAGCAAGTTCCTCTAACTCATCAGACTTAAAATATGAATGTTGTTTTACTGTTTTATTAAGATGATATTGTCTTTCAGTGTCATTATTATAAAAGAACTCATCACCTGTGACATGTTTGTTAAAAGAGTCAGACATATTACCATACTTTGTAGCATCCTTTTTTAAATTTAAAGAGAAATAAAAACCATAGTTATTTTATTTTACTACAGTTTCAAAGGTACACGTGGTTTTTCCTGTAATGTGGCAACTGTTTTTTGTTTTATTTTTGGTGGTACCTCTTCAGTGATAGTAAAATTGTCTTTTTTGAAGGGCATTCTGTTTGTGATAAGGTGCCTTTGTAGTTAAAAGAGTCAAATAATATCCATGAGAAAATTGTAGTAGATATAGATGAGTTCTAGCTGACTAGACCTTTTATGTCAGTCTCAGTCATCTTGCAGCAGTAAGTATAATTCTTCTATAAAATTTCTCAAATCATTGATTTCTGTTTAGCCAAGGTGGAAGAGCGCCTTCGTATGACCAGTCAGACTATGGTCAACAAGATTCATATGACCAGCAGTCAGGCTATGATCAACAGCAAGGCTCATATAACGAGCAGTCAAATTATGATCAGCAACATGATTCCTATAATCAAAACCAGCAGTCATATCATTCCCAAAGGGAAAATTATAGCCACCACACACAAGGTAAGATATATTGACCTTCTTTTCTTTTTCCCTAAGAATTATTTGTATATTTGAGTTTAGATTAAAGGATCTGTGTAGAATTTTACTTGATTCTAAAAATTTGGATTAGATTTCTCTTCCTTAAAACTAGTTGGAGACTCCCCACTGGTCTCATGTGACTTTTTTTTTTTTAAAGAGAGAGAGAGAGAGAGAATTTTAATATTTATTTTTTAGTTTTCAGCGGACACAACATCTTTCTTTGTATGTGGTGCTGAGGATCGAACCCGGGCTGCACGCATGCCAGGCGAGCGTGCTACCGCTTGAGCCACATCCCCAGCCCTCATGTGACTTTTTGATGGCTGATTTTATAAGTTTTCTTTCTTATCTCAGTGAATTCTGATCATTGACAGTGTTGCTGCTGATAGTTCTTTTGGCGAAGGCATTATACTTGATTTGGAGAAATTATTCTATATTAACCTTCTCTAACCTCATGTAAGAAGGACTAGTCATTATTTGCTCTTGTTCCATAGCTTTCTGTATATACCACTGATATTTAGGATTCTTTCCACATCATGAAAATGAATGACTAAAGGGCAAATGTCCATCTTAATTAATTTCTGTACCTTATGTGCCTAGTCATGGCTTTATCCATAGTAAATTCTCAATGAACATTTGATGGTTTTCCCTCCACTGTTGAGAATTGAACTCAGGGTCTTGTACATGGTAAGCAGGTGCTGTACCTCCCAACCCTGTTGAATAATTGAGAGTCTTGTTTATGCTTGATGTACATTTAAATGTTCTTGAGGTAAAAAGTAGTAATTTCCAAGGTTAGGAGTGTGCTGTTTATCTATGTTATTAGAATTCTGTACCTAAGGTGGTATTTTAACTCAAGCCATTCCACATTAACATTTTGCTGTCTGATTTTCTAGCAGAATGGAATTTGAACCAGGTACAATTCCCAAACACGTTTAATTTCAGATGGTTATATGATGATTTGCATTTCAGTTCTGTGTACATGTGTCTTTTCCAAAGAACATTAATAATGTGTGTTTTGAAAAACTGTTTAAGATTGTTACATGAAATTTTATCAGGAATGACAGTAGTTATTAATTTTACATGTGTTATATTTTCTGTCTTGTAGATGACCGTCGTGATGTGAGTAGGTATGGAGAAGATAATAGAGGATATGGCGGGTCACAGGGAGGAGGTAGAGGGCGTGGGGGATATGACAAGGATGGAAGAGGTCCTATGACAGGATCAAGGTAAGTATTTAGATACAGATGCCTATATTTCATTCTCTCTCTTTTTTGGTGTTTGTTGGTTTAACTCTGGTATCTAATTTAGTTTAAAGATTTCAAGGGATTATGTTATAGAGAAGAGGGTAGAAATTAATTTGTTTTTGGTCTTAAGATCTCTCATAAATTACTTTAGAATAGGCTATGTTGGCAACTTTTTTATCTGGTGTATGTTTAAAACACCAGTAGAGAAAGTCATTTATTGAGGTTGTGGTTAAACCACTGGCCTAGTTTTTTTCTGCCAGATCTAGAATATAGACTTCTTTAAAAGATGACTCTGGGAATTGAAGTATTTAATATCTAAAAAATAAAAGGTAAGTTAATTCTAGTTTAGATGTCAGAGAGAGACTATTCCTTAATCTTGAATTCCCTTGAACAGGGAAAATACAAGGGAGTGTAGAAAGGTGGGATTGGCAAGTAGGAAAGAGATTTAATGTAATTATGTTGTCCCCTTCTTAAATAAATATTGAAATAATTAGTGAAATATCACATACCATTGTGTTTTTTATTTATACTAAGCTGTGGAAAAGGAATGACTTCTTAATTTTGCTTTTCTTTTCCCCATTACTAGTATCGTCAGGTTCTGAAGTTTACTTATAACATATGTTAAGAAAGCTGGTTTCAAAATTACTTTTAAATATATCTGTAAGGTTAGCACTTCAACCCTAAAAACAAATGAAAAAGTAGTTCACCTCTGTTCTCAGGTGAGACTTAAAATAGGGTTGCAAATTTGTTTATAAAATACACAGTTCATTGGAAATTGAAATTGTCAGTGCCCGTTACTTAGTAGTGTATTAGTACTGACTCTCTTGCTCTATAGGGGCTTTCAGTTCCCTGAGGTAACATGAGAAACAAAACCAGTATTTTCGGACTGCTATTTCTTCAAGTGAGCCAGGAATTTGTTTCATTGACTTGTATTTCTCTATTTTTAGAGTACAGTGCTTTGATATTATAGAAAAAAACAAGTTCTAAACACATTTGAAAAATTTTGTGAGAGTTCATATTAAGTCTTTTGATTGGTAGTCAGTTTACAAGGTAAAACAAATACATTGTATACCTCTTCATTAGCAAAGAGAGCAGTCTGTCATCAGCATAAAAGAACAATGTTAAGTGACATAGTGTTAACTTTCTACCCGATAGCCTCCGTCCTACCTAAAACGGAATCCTAAAACAAGACAATTGTCAGATAGATTTCATTTTCCAGGGTGATGTATTTTGGATAATTGACTACCTTGGAGTGCTCTACATTTCACAGTACATCATCGGTTAATTTTCTTCATAAAGAAATTATAATTGTGGGCTGGGCCTGTGGCTCAGCATTAGCACACTTGCCTGGCATGTGTGAGGCAATGGGTTTGGGTCTTGGCACCACATATAAATAAATAAAGATCTATCAACAACTAAAAAAAAAATTAGAAAAAAAAAGAAGTTATAATTATAACCTAATAGATTATCTGTTAAACTATGACAGTGTGACTGTGATGGTGGAATTCCACTCTTTAGAAGGAAGAGGGTAAGGAACAGGTAGAAGTGTTTAATATCTAAACATATTTATAAATATGTTTTCATCTGTGAGCAAGTACTCATAAACAGTGTTGAAAGGACCTTTAATGAGTCTCCTGATAGGAATGAAGGAGTACCTGAACCAACCTAGGGGTCACATTTTTAAACAATATGACCTCCTTGGCAATACATTTCAGTATAATTTGTGACCCAGATATCAGTTCATGGACCAAGTATTTTATTTTCAAACCTTTTATTTACCCATAGAAACCCCTTCATACAAAATCTTGTGCAGAATTCCATTATATATATTCGGTCAAAATGATGCTGATCTGGTTTGGGGGTAAAGATTGGGAGAGGAAGGGGTCTGTAGTCTTGCCCCCCAACCCCAATAAATGAAATGTTCAAAAAAGCCTTATTTAGAAATCGTTATGGATGATGATTAAACTCTTTTGGGTTGGCAGATTATGTGAAAGGCTAGATAGTAAATGTTTTAGAATTTGTACACCACATGGTTTTTATTGCAGCTCCTGAGCTCTGCCCTTGGAGCATCAAAACAGCCATAAATAATGTATAAGTGCATCAACAGGGTTGTGTTCCAATAAGACTTCATTTAGAATACTAAAATTAGAAATTCATATCTTGTTTAAGATGTGCTTTTTAGCTTATTTATTGGGGGAAAGCATTTTGAATTCAAGACTTTCTTATTCTTGGGTTTGCATTTAAATACAAAAATACCCAGACATTTTTCATTAGTCTTCATCAACACTCCCATTTGTGTTTCATCTTTCTTAATAGTGTATTGAAAATTACTATCGTTTTAAGACTAACTGGCATTGGTTGTATTTATATTTAAAGAAGTAGGGGAGTAGTGTATGGGTGAGGGTTGAATATGTGGTAAAGATGGGATACTTTTAGACTTAAATTCTATGATTACTTGGCTGGAGAAAGAACTCAGACTGAAAGTCATCAGCTTTCCAAACATGGAAGAAAGATGTGAGAAGATTTAAGGGATTCTAGAAAACCTAAACTTTATCTTTGAAAAAGCAAAAATAGTTGAATTTTTTATTGTCATCCATAATTAAGCATTGACATCTTAGTGGGCTAAAATCTAAGGCTGTAAATTCTCCCTATGTTTTTAAAATTTTAACATTATGATTATTCCTTTGCAAATTGCAAGAAGTTCTTAAATAATTGTTTTTCATTATTAGTATGTCATCAAGTTAAGTTACTATTTCAGGTTTTCATAAGTCAAGCCCCAAATTTTCCAAATTTTAAGTATCTTCTACTTCTTACAAGAATGATATTTGGCTCCTTCTAAAATGTGTATATGTCGTAGTGACAGTGTAGAATAGTGCTGGCCAATACACATACCATGTGGGCCACAAATATAAGCTATATATATAGTTTAAATTTTTCTAACAGCCATATTAAAAAAGAAAACAACAGAAGCCTAGAGGTATAACTCTGTTAGAATGCTTGACTAGCATGTATTAGATTCTGGGTTCAATCCCCAGCACTGCAAAAAAAAAAAAAAAAAGTAATTAAAAAGAAAGAAAGAAAGAAAAACCCATTGGAAGTAGGTTAGATTCTTTTAATAATAGATTTTACTTACTCCAGTACTCTTGGAACTATTTCATGTAATAAGTGTAAAAATTCTTAATGAGATTGTATATATTCTTTTTTTTCATCCTAGAACTTCAAATTCCATTTTATATTTTGTATGTTTAGAAAACATCTCAATTTAGAATAGCTACATATCAGGTGTTCAACAGTTGCAGGATAATATTCTGGATATTGGATTGTATAATGTTTTGGACTGTGCAGTTATAGAATGATAGCTTCTTGACTTCCTAAAATGTTGATGAATACTGAATCTGGAAAACCCTTTTTTCCAAGCATAAATTGTATTGTAGGAAATAAAATATAAATACAGCTACTTTTAGAGTGATATTTAAATTTAGTGACTCATTTATGTTTGGAATTAATGTTGATCATTTCCTTACAATGTAAAAAATGGTATTCTGGATTTACTAGTATGTAAACTAAAGCACAACGTAGATTTTTTTAATTTAAAAAAATTTTTAGCTAAGCCTTTTCTGTCTCTGTTTTGAATTTTCTAGGAATAAAGATTTCCTGCATTGTCCATTGTCCTTTTACTTTTGGGCAGTTTTAGTCTTGAATAGATAAATGTAAGGTTTTTTTTGTTTGTTTGTTTGTTTGTTTTTTTTTTTTAATTGAAAGTTTGGATTAGATATTGTCAAAGAACCTTTTCTTTCTTGACAAGCACATGCAATTGAATCTGATGGCCTTTTCTTACTATGTAGTGCTATGACAGTGAAAGAACTCTGAGTCTACCTAGGGTAAGGTGCTAATTTTGGTTTTGAAATTGGGAGAACCTTTTCCAGATGAGTCAAAGATATTGCAACTAGTTCTCTTATTCAGGGGGTACTCAGGCAATAGAATTAAGTTTGTTTATGTCTCTGTTAAATATCTTTACTACTTCACCTTAAAATGTACTTCAAGAATTTTTTATGTGTACACATTTTCTGCTTTTTTTGGTGAAACTAAATTTGTTGTGGCAACATCTTGACTCATTGCTGAAGTATTTTCATGTCTTTGCTGTGAGGCCTTAGTAGTATGTGGAAAAAGGACTTGTAATTTGACTATGGGTTTGAAAGAAAGATTCTTAACCACAGACATACCTTGTTTTCTTTTTCCCCCAGAGGCATAGACATATTTAGGAAAGAGAGATCCCTGTAGGGTAAAGCAAGGACTATGCATTCAGGGGGAAATTCGGACCATTTCCAGAGGAAGAGACAGCCTTTTCTGTTAGTATTTAATAGTGACTACCACTTGAAGTTTTTTTACTTAATATAATAAATTTCCTTATGAGGGAATATATATTATGTAATAGAACTAATTAATATAGAATTTATTAAGTTACTTGGGGATCTTATTAAAATGCAGATTCTGGCTGGCACAATGGGCATATATATGCCTATAATTCTAGAGATGTAGGAGGCTGAGGCAGGAGGATGCCAAGTTCTAAGGCTAGCCTTGGCAACTTAAGTTGGTCTCTTAGTTTGAAGATTTGTTCTTTTTTCATGTGCTGTGATATTACCATTTTCATAGTCTTTGTTTTGAAATCTTAGGCTGTTATATTTTCAAAGGAAATGTTCTGTAAGGACTACAAAATAGTATCATATGGAGGAATAGGGAATTAGAAACTTACTCAGATGTGGTTAATTTTGTTTTCCTTTCTCAACTGCTCAAGCGTGTCCTTTTTTAAGATTGTTCAAATTTATATTGTTGGTCAGAGTGGAAATGATAGGAACTAGGGTATTTAAATATGAAATTGCATATTTCTCTTTCATTGTGGCTGTTTAAAGTTGCTACTGTTTAAATGTCAGCAGAGTAATTAAGAGGTCCCTTTTCTAGCACTTGGTGGTAAACATGATTTCTAGTTTTTCATTTTGAAAATCTCCATTATCCTGAGGACTTGAACCTCCTGACAGAAAGAAGAATGTGGGCTTAATATTTAACATAAATCTCAAAAACTCTTTTGGTTTCCTTCATTTGTTCTTTTTTTTTATGTTTTCATTTCTTAAAGATATATATGGTATTTAGGAATGTAGAGAAGGAGCTGGGCATGGTGGTGTAATCCCAGTGACTCGGAGCCTGAGGCAGGAGGATTGCAAGTTTGAGACCAGCCTCAGCAATTTAGTGATACCTTGTCTCAAAAATAAAACTTAAAAATGGGCTGGGGATGTTTTAATGGTTAAGTGTCCTGGATTCAATTCTTGTTAAAAAGAAAAGAAAAAAGTGTAGAAAAGGCTTGGGTATCATACTGAACAGTGGTTTTCAGAGACTCAGTACAGAACAGTGTATACGAATGGCCTGAGTTTAATATTATGTACATAGCCTTGAAATAGCCTTATTCTCTTGGTTAAAAAGCCTTCCTGGGAATCAAAAATCAAAAGCAACTTAAAATGCATGGTTTTTTTTTTTTTTTTTTTGCAAGGGGAAATCTTTGTTAAAAAGGGAGAAATTGTTCTTATTTAGAATGGTTTTTCTCTGGATGGTTCAGAAAAGCCACCTAGAGGTAAGGGTAGTCATTGAAGCAGAGGCTTTTTAAGCAGTGAGCCATTAGTATATTGGTTTAGCTTCTTGAGCTGTAGTAGAATAAGATTATTACTAGTAGTAAATCAGATCACCATTTGAATGCTTTGTGTATTGTTTCTGTATGAGCACAGGGATCTCAAGGATTATGTCATTTAGTCAAGAGAAGCAAGCTTTTAAGAGTTTCTTGATTAGAGAAGAGTGTTTTAGATCTCATACATAAAGCTACATGCACAAGGACCACTGATTTATCTGGCAGTGGAAATTTGCCAAATAAAGTTGTCCTATGGGCAGCTGTAATTTTTGGCTATGATGCATTCTGTCCGAAGTGTTTTGTTATGGATTTGGTACAGAACCTTTGTCAGCATGAACCTTAATAGCTAGGATGTGAAGAGATACAGTATCTTATAGTGGATATGGATTAGGAGGGTAATTTAAAGTTATGCTTTTTTAAGTCCTTATTTTACTAGATTTCTGAATGATTTAAAATTTTAAGACTATTTTCATTCAGTTTTACTTTTGTGTATATTTGTATATCACTTTTTTTTATTCATCTCATAAAACCCACAATTTGATATCACAGCAGAATCTAGTACTCAAATTTTTACCTCTCTTCTACCAGAATCTTAACCTTGCTTCGTGTTCATTTTTTTTTTAATTATTATTTACTTATTCTTCATCATTTAGAAAATAGACCTTTGGGAAGTATACCCACTCCTTCCAGCTTTAAGCTATGGTTTGAATAGTGACCTTTTGGCTTGGGGTTGGGAAGATTTAAAAATATGGGTATATAAGATATGTTGTATAACTTGAAAAGTCAGCTTGTGGAAATACATCCTTGGGAAAAAACACTTAGATGGAAGAAACATTTTGAAGTCTGTAATGGAATTTACTGGAAAGTTAGCAGTGCTACTGTTTTCCTAGGCTCTCTACTTGTGACAGTTAAGTGTAGATTGAGCCCAGGGCTCAGCACATTAGAGACTTAAGGAAGAAATCATTTCTTCAATTTTTCCTCTGCAGTGGTGGTGACCGCGGTGGCTTCAAAAATTTTGGTGGTAAGTGCTGAGTATCCCAAAATGTTTCAGTGGAAATGCTATATAAATCTAAAAGCCACCAATGTCCCGCAGACGCAGTCTAAGCCCTTTCTTACTCTGTTGAGGCTGGTGTGTGTTGTGTGCTTTTTTAAAAAAAATTATATATGTATACACATATATATATATCATAGTAAATATTAAAAAGTCAAAGCTGATTTCAGTAAGTCCAATGGGTTTCTATGCAGTGTATTTGCATGAGAGAGTCTGTGGTGACCAATGAATGAGAACTTCACTGGATTTTGACAATTTTTTTTTGTTTGTTAAATAAAGGTAGCTGACATGGTGTTCTTAAATTATTAGGGTTTTTCAATCAGCCTTCATAATCAAAGCTTAACAAGTGAAACTAGCATAATGCCAAAGTGGCAGGTGTTTAAGGAAATGTTGACATTCATCTTGATTTAAACTTTCAGTAGAACTAATTTATGTAGTTACTTTGTAAATCTGTGATGGTTGACTTTAAAGGATTTTGAAAGTATTGACTTTTCATGACTTGGTTATTATTAATGTTTTGTTTTTTATTATTTCAAATGAGTTGCCTTAAATAGCTTTTCTTTTCTTTTCCCTTAGGTCACAGGGATTATGGACCGAGACCAGATGCTGGTAAGGTTTATGGTAGTTTGTGATTTTGCAGTTAAGAAAATGTTAGTTTTCCACTTTTTGAAGGGAAAAGTGTATATTTGGAGGGATTAGTACAGAAAGAAGATTTAATTTGATAGTGTTGCCAGAACTGGGAAGCTTTATTTTTAAAGGTTAGAAAGAAAAATTCAGGGGATTGATGGGAAAGTTTGCTGGGAAATTGCTATGTTTGTACTTTCCTATGCTCTATTTTTTTTCTTTGAGGAAATATTTGAATTTTTATTGCTATAAGCATTAATTATTTAATTGTTGCAAATTAGAGTTCATAAAGGATTGGTATTGTTGGGAAATTAAAGATAGAAAAACTGTTTTAAAAAATCCTACGTTGGATTTCTTACTGGGCCTAAGAAACCTGAGGTCATACATGAGAGAATTGTCATATTATAAGGATAGGTCACTAATTTTAAATGGCTTTTTATTTTTAAATGCATTTCAAGACAACAGATTTTACTCATGGAACCTTTTGAAAGTTATGATTTAGAGGTTAAAAATCTACTTAATCCAAAAATTTTTAATATATATTGAAATCAGAACTTTTGTTTTTATTAAGATGCCAAAGTATTCTATATGGATGGCAATTTCTGAATTATCCCTTGATGGACTGAATTTTTGTACATCTTTCTTACTTTGTTGTACTAATCCAAAAGTGTGCGTGTAAGGTAAGGTGTGTGTACAAGGTGCCTCTACCCTCTGATGTATACAAGGCTTATTGCAGTGAAGGGGAAACCAGCAATTCTGCTTGTCTTGGAAGTCCAAAATATCAGATTTGGGGGAATTTTGTATTAGTGAGTCTTAAAAGAATTGATTTGTCATAAAGAATTAAAGTATTTCAGAGAAAGGAATGTTAATTTCAAAATAACTCTTTATCTCTTCATGAGCTTTAGTCCTATATCTGAATCTAAGGAGTGAGATATTTTAGGATCTCCCTTAATTGGTCTATAAGTATCTCATAGAGTGTTGTCATAATGGACTTTACTTGAAGTTTGGTTATAAGAATTGATCTACCATATAATTGTTGCATGTTTATGTAAGATTGTTACATTGTTCTTTTCATTTTGGTCATAGAAACAGTTGAACATCAAACAATAAATTATTGTTCTTGATTACTAAACAGGATGTAATAACACCAAGGAATATGTAAAATTAACGATAATCTTTTCCCCCTAGATTCAGAGTCTGATAATTCAGATAACAACACAATCTTTGTGCAAGGACTTGGGGAGGGTGTGTCTACTGATCAAGTGGGAGAGTTCTTTAAGCAAATAGGTATCATCAAGGTGAGTAAAAAGTATGGCTTATGTTGAAAATGTCATACTTACTATTATATCTTGGTTAATATATATAAATTATATAGTAAGCCTGTATACTTCAGTAAGGTTTATCTCTTAAAATCTTCTATTGGACATGCTCACTCATGTCTATAGGCCTTTGATAAAGTTATGAAGATTTTATTCCTTGCTTGTATCTATCTTTATATAGCCTATCTGTGCTCTGGCTGTTGGGCTTTTTGGGGGTAGAGGGTACCAGGGATTGAACTCAGGGGCACTTGGCCACTGAGCCACATCCCTAGCCCTATTTTATATTTTATTTAGTGACAAGGTCTCACTAAGTTGCTCACCATCTTGCTTTTTTTTTTTTTAAAGAGAGAGAATTTTTTAATATTTATTTTTTAGCTTTCGGCAGACACAACATCTTTGTATGTGGTGCTGAGGATCGAACCGGGGCCGCACGCATGCCAGGCGAGCGTGCTACTGCTTGAGCCACATCCCCAGCCCCACCACCTTGCTTTTGCTGAGGCTGGCTTTGAATTTGCAATCCTCTTGCCTCTGCCTCCTGAACCACTGGGCTTATAGGCATGCGTCATTGCACCAGGCACTTGTGCTTTAGCTCTAATCCTAGAACTCTAAAAATAGTTTCTGCCTAACTTCTTCTCAGTGAGAAGCACAGGGGATTGTGAAGACTTTTTTTTTTTTTTTTTTTTTTTGTAGATGTAGGTGAACAGAATGCCTCTTTATTTTATTTATTTTTATGTGGTGCTAAGGATTGAACCCAGTGCCTCACATAACCCAGGCAAGTACTCTGCCACTGAGCTACAGCCCCAGTCCAGTGAAAACATTTTTATAGATTCTGAAATGCCAGTATATGCAAACTCAAGTTATTTTTTTTTAAATGAAGAGGTTTTAAAAATATTTATTCTTTAGTTGTAGGTGGACATAGTATCTTTATTTCTTTTTTTTTTTTTTTTTAAGAGTGAGAGAGTGAGAGAGAGAGAGAGAATTTTTAACATTTATTTTTTAGTTCTTGGCGGACACAACATCTTTGTTGGTATGTGGTGCTGAGGATCGAACCCGGGCCGCAAGCATGCCAGGCGAGCGCGCTACTGCTTGAGCCACATCCCCAGCCCCATAGTATCTTTATTTCATTTTTATGTGGTGCTGAGGTTTGAACCCAGTACCTCACATGTGCTAGGCAAACACTCTACCACTGAGCCATAACCTCAGCCCTTCAAGTTGTTATTAACAACTTTTTGGTATTTAATGTCTGTACTGCATAGTATCCCAATATATAATATGTTACTTTGTAATTATTTATTGTTTATTTAATTGTCTTATCTATTCTTTCATGCAAGTTTCGTCTCTTTAACTAGAAAGCCTTTAGAGCAGTGTTAAATAAATATTAGCACTTGATTGAAATTAGTTTGCATTTGTTTGAAATCAAATTGTAGTTGTTCTTGCTTGTTTTGGTGTCTGGAATTACTCCTTTTGTCCTTGGGGGTTATAATATTTTAAGAAATTATTTACACATGAAATATTTAAGAGGTTCACACAGTTTTGACAAAGTAAAGCTTCTTGTCTTCTACTCCCATTCCAGCCAAATCCCATTATATTCCTTGGTGGTAGCCTATTGATTTGTTTGGTAAACATTCTTCCTGACTTGTAAATATTTTACAAGGTGTATTGTTTGCAATGAAGCATTATCTACATTTAATTTTTGTGGGTTTAAGTAAATTATACATAGATAAACTGTAACTGTGTGTATGTGAGAGAGAGAGAGAGAGAGAAAATGTATGGTATTGGGGGTTGAGCCCAGGGTCTCAGAAAGCAAGTGCTTTACTACTAAGTGACATCCCCAGCCTTTATAACATTATTATTACTTGGTTTTCACTTAATGTAACTTGGATAGTTTTCTTGTCCAAATGTAACTTCATTTTTATATTAGATGTATAGTACTTTGTAGTATGGATGTATGGGGATTCATTTTAAAAATTAAATCTTTAAATATCTAAATAGTACTTGATTAATTATTCTTGAAATGCTGACACTAGCTTATTTTTCCCTCAGACAAACAAGAAGACTGGAAAGCCAATGATAAATCTTTATACAGACAAAGACACAGGAAAACCAAAAGGGGAGGCAACAGTGTCGTTTGATGATCCTCCTTCAGCTAAGGCAGCTATTGACTGGTTTGATGGTATGCCTCATTCATATAGTTATGTGTATGTTTTTTAGTCTGAAAGTCAAAATATGTACTGGGAGAAAGTGGTTATATTCCTTCTTTTTAGAGATATTAAGCATTTAGGCCAGCCATGTTAGTTGGTACATGCCTGTGATCCCAGACACTGGGAAGGTTGAGACAGGAGGATCTTGAGTTCAAGGCCAGCCTGGGCACCTTAGTGAGACTGCCTCAAAGTAAATATGGCTGCCCGTTATGGTGGTGCACTCACATAAACCCAGTAACTTAGGAGGCCGAGATAAGGAAAATGGGAAGTCCAAGGCCAGCTTTTGCAACTTAGTGAGACCCTGTCTCAAAATAAAAAGTGAAAATAAATGGGATGTACCTCAGTGGTAAAGTAACTCTGGGTTCAGTCCCCAATACTGGAAGAAGCCAGAGTGTGTATATAACTTTAGGATTGAGATGAGCTTTATCTCTGTCTGTAGTTTTTATTTCTACTATCATGCCTTACACATGAAGCCTAATCCTAACCCTTAGTATAAGTATAGAGAGTTGGCCTGGTTGATGCTGTAGTCTTTTAAAATTCAGGTCGATTCTCTTCAAATATGAAATTAATGCATACTTTGAAGAAATAGTAAGACTTTTCCCCCACTGAAGAGAAGAAAAGCAGAGAAAATGAGTAAAATATCCATAATCTCCATACAGAGATAGTACTGATAACATGAATTTTCTTTCCAGTCTTTTAACATAAAAAAGAAGTTTATCATGATATTCCACATGATTTTGTTTCATACTTTTTCTGAACCCTGCTGCAGTCTGGCTGAGCACAATTCAGGAGCCACTTGTCAAAAGAAACGAACTTTATTTTTAGAACGCACACACCACACCACACAGCTCCTCAGGAAAAACCCTCAGAGCCCAACTGCCACCACCGGCTTCCCACAAGCCTCTCAACCTCCCTTACTCCTCCTGCTCTTGAGGCCGATTGGCTGAGTAGTGTGGGCGGAGCCAAAAAAAAGTCCCCCAATGAGCAGCTCCGTGGTCTGAAAGGGCGGGGAAACAGCCCAATGAGCATCACCGCAGAGGAGCCAATCATAGGCTGGCAGCTGGAAGTTTGCTGGGGCCCCTTGGCTGTGGCTCTCAACAGTACCCTATCTTAATAAAAACTAACATTTGGGCTGGGGATGTGGCTCAGGTGGTGGCGTGCTTGACTGGCATGCGTGCGGCCTGGGTTTGGTCCTCAGCACTACATATAAATGAGGGTGTTGTGTCCGCTGAAAACTAAAAAATAAATATTAAAAAAAATTCTCTCTCTCAAAAAAAAAAAAAAAACAAAAACGTTTACTGCATATTTATAAGATGGGCACTTTTTTTTTTTTTGTCCTGAGGATTGAATCCCAGGCCTTGCTCATGATAGGCAAGTGCTCTACTACTTACGTAGACTCCCAGAGCTAGACACAATTCTAAGAGCTTTATATGCATTAACTCAGTTTAACCTAATGAGACATACACCCTACTCCCATTTCACAGATGATGAAATTAAGGCACAGAGAACCTGAGTAATTTCTAAGGTCACAGAGTTAGTGACAACATCAGGATTCAAACTTAAACAGATTGACTTCACTGTCTCCAAAGTACTTAACCATACTAGATTGACAGGTACTTGAGGTCCTTTCTACTTATGAGATTTTTGTACTTGTATCTTCCAGAACCCAGCTGTATTTCTTTACTTCTTCCTGTCTGTGTCTCTATTTTTTTAAACCAAGTCTTTGAGCCCAAGGGCACTTAACCACTGAGCCCCATCCCTAGCCCTTTTTTGTATTTTATTTAGAGACAGGATCTTGCTGAGTTGCTTTGGGCCTTGCTAAATTGCTGAGGCTGGCTTTGAATTCATGATCCTCCTGCCTCACCCTCCCAAGCCACTGGGATTACAGGTGTGCACCATTGTGCCCAGCTAAACCAAGTCATCTTATGGCTTTTAGAAGACTGATATATGATTTGCTGCTTATGTCAAAGTACTTGTCATAACACCTGACTTCATGAGAAGTTGCCAGCTATAAAAACTACAGCTTTGGTCAGGAAACCACAGCCTCTAGATTTATAACCATTTTATGAATCATTGAGTACTTTTCTGGTTCTCTTGTTTAATGTAAAGTAAAAAGATAATTCTTATCCCTAAGACACCAGGGCATCAGAATATGTATATATATATATATATATGCATGTATATAAGTAATTGCACATATACATGTGCAAATGGTGGAAGACAATTTCAAACTGTACTAAGTGCATTTGGTGAAAAATTAGTTTCTTGACTTTGGCAGCTTCCTCTCCCTTGATCTGATTCCTACCTCCCTGCCAAAAAAAGGTAAACACAGTGGGCAGTGCATATATGTGAATATGTGGATTCATGTGCACGTGTATTCACTCCCTTCATGAAACAAATTGTGGCATAGTTCACATACTGTTCTATGGTTGGTTCTTCGTGTAAAAATAATAAGAAGTGACTGTCTCACATCAGCTCTGTTCATTAGATTTTGTCATGCCTTAGCAGTTACTTTGACTTTTTGGAACTCGACCATGTTTAAAATTTCTGTGAGGGCATGTCAGTTATTCCTCTGAAACTAAAAATTTCTAAAATAGTTTTATTTTTTATTTACTTACTTTTGAAATAATTTTTAGTTGTAGATGGACATAATACTTTTATTTATTTAATTTTCATGTGGTGCTGAGGATTGAACCCAGTGCCTCACACGTGCTAGGCAAGCACTCTACCACTGAGCCACAATCCTAGCCTCTAGTTTTATGTTTTTGTTCGGAGGTGGAGATGTGGATCAGTGTTTCTTCAAAACCATTCTTTTTTCATAGGAAAGGAATTCCATGGCAACATCATTAAAGTGTCTTTTGCCACCAGAAGACCTGAATTTATGAGAGGAGGTGGAAGTGGAGGTGGGCGGCGAGGTAAGATATTTGATGCTCATAGGTCTGAATAGTATATACAGAGTTTGAATTTGAGTCCATGTTCTGTCCCTGCTTGCATGAACTTGCTGCTATTCCTTTCTCTCCCTAGGTCTTTTTCCTTTTATCTTAAAATAAGGTTGGATACTGAATAGGGTATTAGGTAAATAAAGTATCATAATAGCTAAGAAAGTAGTGGAGAAGGTTGTAGAAATTCCTGTGGAAAGTTGCATAGAAGTTTGTTTTTCACCTGGAAATCAGAAACAATTGTTTAAATGACATCTACATAGGTAATTTATCTGAGTTTTTATGCTCCCTGACATGGCTTCTTTATTTGGTCCATTTCCTTTAATTTGGCATTTTCTCACTTAGTGTTTATCACTGAGATTCTCTAACCAAGTACAATATCATAGGAAGTGGACATTGAGTTTTTTTTTGTGTGTGTGCATTATTTATACTATGATTTGTGCCTGGGGTCTGTTATATTTTCTGCATTTCTAATTAAGACTTCAAATCAGAGATTTATAAAACCCTACTGTAAGGGTTGATTTTTGAGGGTAACTGCTCAGGAAATAATGGACACTTATTTATTTTTTCTGGTGCTTTTCCTCTGTGTTGTTAATGTCTGCTACTGACTTTCCTCCTGTATCTACCTATTTTCCCCAGGCCGAGGCGGATATAGAGGCCGTGGAGGCTTTCAGGGAAGAGGTGGTGACCCCAAAAATGGAGATTGGGTTTGTCCTAATCCGTAAGTATTTAATTTACTTTGGTGGGATTAGTGATTGAGTCTGGGGTTGGAGGATGCAAGAAACAGTTCTGAATCTATTGGAAACTATCTAGGAGCATTTTATTCATTTCTCAGGTCATGTGGAAATATGAACTTTGCTCGAAGGAATTCTTGTAATCAGTGCAATGAACCCAGACCAGAGGATTCTCGTCCCTCAGGAGGAGGTATGTTTGTCCTTTGCATCAGCCCTTTAATAGCTCCTACCTGGTGCTTGTCTTCTGGCTAGCATCTAGGGAAGCTCTGCATTATTCTTCTGCCCTCATTGGTTCACATTTTTGTCTTACAGATTTCCGGGGGAGAGGCTATGGTGGAGAGAGAGGCTACAGAGGTCGTGGGGGCAGAGGTGGAGACCGAGGCGGCTATGGTGGAGACAGAAGTGGGGGTGGCTATGGTGGAGACAGAAGTGGTGGCAGTGGATATGGTGGAGATAGAAGTGGGGGTGGCTATGGTGGAGACAGAAGTGGGGGTGGTTATGGTGGGGACAGAGGAGGTGGCTATGGTGGAGACCGAGGAGGTAGCTACGGTGGAGACCGAGGAGGAGGCTACGGTGGAGACCGAGGAGGCTACGGTGGAGACCGAGGTGGCTACGGAGGAGACCGAGGTGGCTATGGAGGAGACCGAGGTGGCTACGGAGGAGACCGAAGTCGGGGGGGCTATGGAGGAGAACGTGGTGGTGGTGGTGGAGGCTATGGTGGAGACCGAAGTGGAGGCTACGGAGGAGACAGGAGTGGTGGGGGCTATGGAGGAGACCGAGGAGGGGGATATGGAGGAGACCGAGGTGGCTATGGAGGAGACCGAGGTGGATATGGAGGCAAAATGGGAGGAAGGTGAGTTTTAGAATGTACTGTGAAATTTTTACTTCATTGCTCCTAGATTTTAGGATTTGAGCCCATTTTATCGCATTTTTTTCATTTATCTAACTTGGAAATTTTTACATTGGTAGCGCTCTCAGGATGGAGAAGATCCATTTAGTTCCTGCTTCAGCAATTTCTAAAATTGGTTTTCAAAATTCTTACTGATAAACTTTTATATTTGTGTGTGCACATAAATGTATGATATTTTTTTCTCATTGCTAAAGATAATTGAGATTGAGAGATAACTTAAACTGTTTATCAATCAAGGGTTCTTAGTCTAAGTGAGGGGAAAGCACATCTTTCATAGGTTTGTTCTTTTCCAGTCATGTGGAGTACCCCAGAATTATTTCTTCACAGATTCTTATACCTGTTCCAGACGAAAACCACTGATAGTGGGGGAGTTGTGCATATAAATGGTGTGGAGTCAGAAAAAAATCAAAGAGCCAATGATGTAAAATAATGTCAGTTATTGTACTAAGGATTTATATGCCAAAGACAGTATAGGGTAGTGAGAGTAAGAATAGCATTTGGAGAAGAGCATGGTGTTGGGAGACAGATCCTCTTGAGTTCTGTTTCCAGCACTTACTATCTGTGTGACCTTAGGCAAGTTATTGGACCTTTTGTACATCAGTAGTTTCATCTCTACAGTGAGCTAATAATGCTCCTTTGTGTAGTTGTATTAGATTATAACAGCTGCTGGTCCATTAGAAAGTACCTACAAATGTTGGCTCTTAGTAATTACTAATAGCCTAATTATCACCTGTTAAATTCTGTACAGTGTCTTATTACTTCAGTTATAGTCCTTTTGTTAATTTCCTGAGATAGATGTACCACCCATTTTACAGTAAGAGACATATAGTAACTTTTCCAAAGTCATGTAATAAAATTCTTTTCCAGAATTTACACATGAACATGTTTGCTTATTCCACTATGCCACTTCTGTTTGGAGACTGGAACCAGCACAGTCTTTGATTTGAAATATTAAAATGGTTTGGAGTCTTTATTCTTGGTGGAAAACAGTTAAAGAGAGTGATAACAGAGCTTTTAGGAACTTTCTGACTCAAAGCTGATAAATTAGACATTCATTAAGTATCTTCTAGTAGTATAGAAATAGGTATGTTGTCATCACTACAGAAATTGTCTAGGCAATGCCAATCACTAATATTATGCTGAAGAAGTATCTTGGTAGAAAATTAGAATTTAGTGTCTCTATTTTTCATTCCTAGAAACGACTACAGAAATGATCAGCGCAACCGACCGTACTGAGGACTGTTTTGAATGTTTCTTTGTCTCTGACATGATTCATAATGAAATTGCCAGAGTTTTGCCTGCTGCTTTCCTCGTGGCCTCTTGGGTAGTGAAATTAAGTGACATTTGGATTTTTATTTGGGTGGGAGGGCTGGGGCAGTTTTTTTCTTTTAGAAATGTCCATTGAAAATTCCTTTTTTAGTTTTCCATTCTTCTTCTTCCCAACCCTTGAAGCTAAGTGCATTGTAAAATATTGCCAAAATGGAAAGTGTTTTGTAATACTGCAATAAAGGCTGCTTGTTTTTGTGGACTTTTGTACATAAATGCATTGTTCTGTTACACTAAGGACTAATTGACAGCACTAACTATAACCCTAAAGAATTAGGAAATGAATTTTACTCCAGTAAATTAAAATTTTACTTTCAATAATATTTATTGATCTCTTACTCTATTTAGAATAGTAGATCCCAAGAATAATTACAAGTCAGAATCACCAGAGGAATTTGTTAAAATCACAGATTCCAACTTAATGAGGTGTGAGGAATTAGTACTGGGAATATTTATTTAGATCAACTTTTGATTTTGATATGGTTCTGTTACACCATTTTACAATGAGAACCATTTACTTTGGATAGTGTTCTAAATGCTAGGAATCTGGAATTCTGAAGGGTAAGCAGGAAGAGTAATAAGAGTTCAGCAAGCTAAATAGACATTGTATGTGTATTTTATTTGTTGTTTATTAGAAAACTATTTATTCTACCTTAAATACGGATAAGGCACTGGATCACATGCTGGATACATTGCTGCTCAAGTAAATAGCATAGTTTAATAAACGATCCAGTGTGTTCAAGGCTCATTGAAAGTATGCTCAATCCACTAATGGAGCAGGAAAGGCTTTTTTTTTTTTTTTTTAAGTTGTAGACAGAATACCTTTATTTTATTTGTTTTTTCTTGGTGCTGAGGATTGAACCCAGTGCCTCACATGCAAGCCAAGCACTCTTACCAACTGAGCTACAACCCCAGCCCAGGAAAGGCACTTTGAGTAAAAGTGGAGATCAGGGCTGGGGATGTGACTCAAGCCGTAGCTCGCCTGGCTTGCGCGGGGCGCTGGGTTCAATCCTCAGCACCACATAAAGATATTGTGTCCACTGAAAACTTAAAAAAAAAAAAAAAGTGGAGAGCAGTATAGTGTGACTGGAAGGAAGAGTTTAAAGGTGGACATGGAAAAAGACTGGAGAGGTAGACAAGCTCTAATGAAAAGGTTCTTGCGTTACATTTTTCACCTGGCTCCAAACTGGGAGTTATTAGAAGATTAAAGATGGAAGTGGCTGATCTGATTTGAGAGGGAGGTATCAGCTGAAATGATTATTCATGTTGCCTTATGAAAAGGCTGACTGGAGACAGAACAGTCGAGAGATCATATTGGCCTGAGTTCAGATAGTGATGAAGGGGAAGGAGATAATAGATTTTAATTTTTTTTTTTTTTAGAGAATTTTAATATTTATTTATTTTTTCTTAGTTCTCGGCAGACACAACGTCTTTGTATGTGGTGCTGGGGATCGAACCCGGGCCGCACGCATGCCAGGCGAGCGCGCTACTGCTTAAGCCACATCCCCAGCCCCGAGATAATAGATTTTAGAAGTGAAGAGGGAAACCTGATGAAATGTAGCTGGTTATCAGTAAGATTGGGGAAAGGAGTGAAGCTTCTGGCATGGATAGATGTGCTTTTCATTGAAGTAGGAAACAGTTTTCAGGGCAAGATGGGAATTAACTCAATTTTAGGTATGTTAAGTTTGGGACAATTGTGAAGCTTCTAAGTACAGACACTCACTAGGGACCTCGATGTCTAAATCTGCAACTCAGAAAATGGCTTTGAACGCCATGCTCCCCTGATTTTCCACCTTACTGACCTGTTTGTTTTGGTAGCTCCTCATTTTGACCTTTGTGTATTAAAAGTTTCTTAAGGTTTATTCTAAGTACCTTTCTCTATTCTACTTATACTCACTTTTACCCTAGGCAAGTTTATCCAGGCTGTGGTTTTATAAACTATCTAATGATAAATTTATGTCTCTAGTCCTGACCTTAAATCTCCCCTCTCCTAGTTGCTTTCTTGACCTTTCTACTTGGATATAAAATAGGTACTTAAAACTTAACATGTACCGAATAGAACTTTCATCATCTCCTCGCATGCAAATCAGCTTTTTAAAATATATTTTAGTTGTAGATGTACACAATATCTTTATTTATTTTTTATGTGGTGCTGAGGCTTGAACCCAGTACCTCAACACATGTGAGGCAAGTGCTCAACCACTGAGCTTCAGCCCCAGCCCCAAAATTAGTTTCTTTTCAGTGTTCCTAACCTTAGTAAAGGTCTTCACCATCTACCCATGTTAGATCCAAACTTAGAATTTATCTTTAATTTTTCTTCATCCTGTACATGCAGGTTCTTTTTATTCTGTCTCCAAAATGTACCCTGAAGCCATTTTTATATTCTTGATTACAATCTTGGTACAAGCTACAGTCATCTATTCTGGGCAGTTGTATAGACTGTTATTCATAGATCTCTATACATAATCTTGCCTTTCTAAAATCTAGATATTTACATAATAGCCAAATGATATTATAAAAATGTAAATCAGACTGTATGTCTTGATTCTTTAAATCCTTTCAATAACTACATTGCACATAGACTATAAATTCCTTACCCTGATTTATAAGGCCTTATATAATCTGACCTCTCTTCCCCCCACAAACCTCATTCATAATATTTATTTATACTTAACCTTACTGTGGTCATAATTACCTTGTTTACCATAACTACCTGGGGCCATAATCTTTTTTTAAATAAAAAAATGTACATGCATCAACACATTAAAATATTTTTAAAATTTACATGTAGCTTGTGTAAGACCTAAAAATGCACAACTTCTAGAAGAATAGGAAAAAATGTATAGTCTTGGATTGGACCAAGATTGCTTAAAGAGCATACAAAAGGGAGAGATCCATGCAAAAATTGGTAACCGTAGCTTCAAAATACAACATTAAGAAAATGAAAAACTAACATCCTTGTTTTTAGTCATTGAGGAATGTGGCCATAATTCTTAATAGTATCAAATATGCTTTTGCTTCAGTGTCTTTGAACATGTTTTTGGTCTGGAATTCTTCCTCCGTAAATATTCCCATAGGATTTCTTTTCACTACAGTGTTGGGTTAAATTCTACACTCCCATATCTTCCCTGGCCATTACCTTGCCTCATACGGGTCATTCTCACATCACCTCTTGTAGTGTCTTTATAATACTTAGTACTATGTGAAATGATCTTTTGGTCTTTGATTTCTTTCTCCCTCATTAACTGTTTACTTTTCTATTCCAGTGCTTAAACAGTGGCAGTCACAGAGCAGGTTTTTAATAAAATTTAAATGAATGAACCTATTACAGATTTGAGATTCATAAGTGTGTAAATGGGAATCGATGAGAATGGATATGATTAAAATAAAACTGTCTAGAGCAGTAGCTGTATATGAGAATTAGGAAAATTTTTGAAAATACAAGGATGTCTTGGTTTTACTCCAAAAAAAATTGAGACCTGAGCATTTAAAAAACTAGGTGATTGTAGTTATGGGAGACTGTGTAGAAAGAGGAACTTTGCCTTGAACCCTAAGATATACACTTTGAAAAAGGAGAAGAGAATTCGGAAACAGACTGGGGATAACTAGCAAGGTATGGTCAATAGAACCCAAGGAAAGAGTGAGAACCTAAAGGTGTCAAGTGCTCAAGCCAGGCCAAGTCATGTGAAGGATAGAAAGCCTTAATTACATTTAGCAGTATGAAAGTTGCAAATTATTTTAGAGAGATTCTCATCTTTAGTACTATTGACATTTTTGGTTAGGTAGATCCTTCTTGTGGAGGCTGCCATATGTATCATAGGAAGTTTAGCAGCATCCTTGACCTCTACCTACTAGATGTCAGTAGCAGCCCCTGCCTCCTAAGTTGTGAAAACCAATTTGTCTTCAGACATTGCCAGATGTCCCCTGGCGGGGGTGGGGGTGGGGGTTGCAAAATCACCCTTTATTGAAAACCACTGCCTTAGTAAAAGCAATTTGGGGAGAGAATTGAATTCTGAATCCAAACTAAAATGAGATGAATAATAGAAATTAGAGAAATGGAGACAGGTAATGTGGACAACTAAGAGTGGTTAGAGGTGGGGTGATATGAGAGGAGGTAGCAGCTAGATAGGAATAGGGGCTGGTGAAAAATTATTCTTAAGATGGGTGAGAATGGAAGGAAGTGGAGATAATCGGCATTCAAACTCCTTGAAGGAGTAGCGTCTACAACCATGGCAGAGCGTTTACCTTAGAAGAGAATGTATTTTCCATTGTAATTAGAGGTGGGGATAGGTTCAGATGATGATAATAATAACAAATGACTAACATTTATTAGGAATTTACTCTGTGCCTCTCACTGCTCTAAGTAGTTTATGTCTTATTAATTTATTTAATTCAACAATGTTATGAGGCCAGAAGGTGTAGGATACATTTCACAGAAGAAGTAGATACTATAAATGATTTGGATTGTTATTAGAAAGGGACTTTCCAGAGGGTGCAGTGAGGAACAGAGGCACTAAAAAGTGAAGCAACTTGCCCAAGATCAAATATCCAGTAAATAACAGCTAATTTCTAATCCATGCATCTGGCTTTACAACCTTGTCCTTTTTACTCTATACATAAGGATGTTTATAGCTGAGGTGGCAGGAATTTGAGGTAATTCCATCTGATGTCCGTTCCCCCGCCCCCTTCTGATGACAAAGTACAATGGTCTGCTAAAAGTCTGAGGGAAGTGATATGGAAAGTTTGAAGAGACTATAAGAGATATGAGGATAGAAAGAAGGCTTGAAGTAACCAGTGGGAAATGGGGAAATGTTATAGCTAGGAACCCATGAAATTGCTAGGTAACTTAAAGCAGGAGGGAAGTATGTGGCGGTACCATTCTGTACGGATATGTAATTTTTCTCCAGCTTTGAAAAGCAGTGTACGGGTTTTACTGGTCAGAGTTGCTGGGATCAGAATGGTTGATGAGTGGGGTTCAGGCAGAGTAGGAGGAAAAAAAGTAAGTGAAAGTAGTAAGATTGTCAAGACCTTAATGTTATATGATATTCCAAGAATTTATAGTAGGTATAGTAAGAGTAGGTATAATAAGAACTGGACAGATTGAAGGTTTGGATCAAGAAGAGTAGGGTGTTTAAAATTTGGGAGATTAAGCAATTTCTGAGGATGACAAGGTAGGTGTGGCTATGGAAGTGGCTGAAGTGAATGAAAAGGAAAAGTCCTTGTCATTGAGATCAAGGGCTGAGGGGCTTGTTCAGAGGAATGGCATTAGGAGATGCCAAGATTGAGGTCAGGCAATGAAAGAGGAAATGGGTAAGTGGACCAGAGGATGGTGTAGTTGGTTGGAGGGTAGGCCCTTCAGAGAAGCACTGATTTTCAGATTAAGGTAAAGGATACTGGTGACATTGAAAAAATGTAAAAAAATGGAACATCATCTGAGATTTCAGGAAGAAGCCTGGTCAAGAGAACAAGATATCAGGTACAGCAAAGAGATGAGAATATTTGAGAAAGAGGGATATGGAGGTGTAGATGCCTCCAGGTGGCCATCAGAGGGAGCATTTGAGACAGGATAGAGAAGAAGGCTGGAGTGGGTTTAACATTTTGTATGGTGTGTAAGGATTAGTCTCAGTAGATCTTAATGGTTGAAATTGGGTATCTTTGGACTCCTAAAGAAGGGGACATTGCTTGAATTAAGTTTGCTTCTAAGGTTTTTTTTTTTTTTTTTTTTTTTTTTTTTAGGTGAGTACTGGGGATTGAACTCAGGGGCACTTACTACTGAGCCACATCCCCATTCCTATTTTGTATTTTATTTAGAGACAGGGTCTCACTGAGTTGCTTTGCCCCTCGCCGTTGCTGAGGTTGACTTTGAACTTGTGATCCTCCTGTCTCAGCCTCCTGAGCCACTGAGATTACAAGTGTGTGCCACTGTTCCCAGCTCCAAGTGTTTTTGATCTAGGTAACTTTGGTACTGGGAAGGCTCTGGAACATTTGTGATGAACCAAATAGCCAATGTTTTGTGAAGTGGTTTATGTTCACTCTTGTCTAAAGTCTTATGGTGAGGATTGGTAAAATTAGGATTTTGGTGCTTCTGGCCAGAGACTGGTATCTGGCTGAGTGGTAAGACCTCCTAAAGATACCCACAAATGCAGAGGAAAGATTAGAGACATCTAAGGAGGATTTTGCAGACATTGAGACCCTGTAACATGGTTAATAAGGCCATGGATTCACCTATAGCCTGTTGAGGCTGAGACAAGTTTATTAAACTACAGGGTAGGCAAGACAGGAAGACTTCTCTATCTTTGGACTTTGTGCTGCTCTATTAGAGGGGTCCCCAGGCAGTGCTGCTTATACTCCAGAATAGCAAAACCACACTTTGAGTTTTTACTTAAAACCCCGAGGCAAGACACGAATCTAGTAGTGGTGGGGCAGATTGGGAGATAAAGCTGAACAACATAATATACTAAATTCAGAATAACCGTTTGATCTTCTCTAGAGACTGGGATGTTGTAAAGTGGAAGAGAGCACTCATTTGACCTCTGCTTGGCGAGAAGAACTTGATCTCCTATGAGATCATTTCATTACGATTGGGGAGTAACAGGAGTTACAGGAGATAGGCTCATGTGACACCACTGAAGAAAAGGAAGTTCATATTTGAGTGTTTACCATGTAATGCCAGGCACTGTTAGTCTTTATATTAATCTTCATGGGTGTTCTCTAAGGTAATAGGCATGATTTTCTTCAATTTATAGGTGGCAAAACTGTATTAGAAATGTTAAATAACTCTTCCAAAGTCAAAGATCTATTAAGTCATGGGCCTTAGGATTAAATTTCAGATTTGTCTAACTTCAAAGTCTGGACTTTCCCTTCTTGAAAGGGGTGGTGGCTTGTTGGGACTGATGTTGGTCCTTTTGGCAAAGGAAAACTGAAACTAGTAGAAATAAGGGGAAAACTAAATCTGTTTTACAGAGTAAATAGGGTCTCGAAGAGAATGACTCTGAGGTCAATAAAAACTAGCAATGTACTTAGCAAGTAGGTGCTGCAAAAAGATTGGTTGACGCTGATTAAAGCTTAAGTATGTCCTAGACACCTTAGTGGGTTAGGGTCAGGGGAGTTAGAAAGAAGAAATGGTCCAAGAACTAAGCCTCCTAGCATTTTCTCCTACATTTTCCTCAGCATCCCTCTTTAGGCAGACACTCAATTCTCTAGCTTTATCATCAAACAGACAAGGACTTGGTTTAGGGAGGTAGGCTGGCCCAGAGAAGTTGTGGCTCTGACCTTCCCTCTTTCCTCGATGAAAGGACATGTGATTGGCTACATGGAAAGAACCCCTTACCAAGAGTGAGAAGATGTATGTTCTATGCAACCTCTGATGAAGAAACAGCAATGGTGATTCAGAGAGATGTGGTAGGTATAGAGATATTCCTTTATTCAGGAAAGATGTATGGATTGTTTTCTTCAGGGAAGCACGGGAGTCATCCTCAGGGAGAGAATGGGGGTTAGGCCCAAAGAGCTAATCTATTTGGAGGATTGAGCAAGGATTCTCAACTGTTTCCTAATCCCTGGCTCCCAGGGGCCTGTGACCTCTGGCGTTTCTTTTTGTGGTTTAGGGAAACAGGGTGGAAAAGTGTGCAATTTTTTTTTCTGATCTGACTTGGAGATGGACTTGGCAATAAGCAAAGGGTTCAACTTAGCAAGTCGAAAATCTTGAATATTTAACTCTTCTGGCTTCTCAGGTTCCTTCCAGAATCCTGTAGGCTTTGTCTTCTCATTGGTCTTAGGTGCCTCATAGACATAGAAAACCTTGTTCTTCAGCATGTTTTGGATCCAGGGATCAGTTGAGGCACAAAGAATTAATGTTTCTTGTAGCTGCATTGAAACAAAAATTGACAGGGCTAGCTGAATTTGGACTCAGGTTGGAAGGGGAGGGATTACCCAGGAGAGGGGAAACTAGCCACAGGCCACTATGGCCTCAAGGACAATGTCTGAGAACTTACCCCCTTTGTGAGATTTGGAGGAAGGGGAGAAAAGATTAGAAAGTAGCAGGAATATCTTACACTTTTCTTCATAGCCTGGTTCTCTTCCGTGTCTAACATGTCCAAGAGCAAGTAGAACACTTGTGAACCACGGATCCCCAGGACGCCCTGGCAGAGGCAAAGTGAGACTGCCTAAATAGCCAGCCCTGGGAAGGTGCCCATTCCTGTTTCCCATTCTAGTCCCTCTGGGATGACCCTGTGTTCTAGAGAGAGGAGGAGATGATGTTTCCCAGCTGAGATAACCCCTTCTTTGCCTTTTGAGCCACTGCATAAGGTTCTAATTCCCATTATTAACGAGGAAGAGTTGAGACAATTTCTACAATATCCAGTAACACTCATCTCTTGTCCCTTATCCTATCCATCTCCAAACCTAAAGAAAAAGTTCTCATGAGAGAGGGTTAGGATTCTAAAATTAACCTCCCCAAACTTGAGAGCCATTTCTTTCCCTTCATGACTGCTCAATCACCCATGCCCCCTGCCCTCCACATATCTCAGGAATTGGGTCAGAGAAGCAGAGCCCACTTTACCAGAGAAATGACTGCTTCTTGGCGTGCAGCAGGATTTGGATCCATCAGTTGCCTGTGCAGAAGGGAGTAAAAATGTCCAATTAAGAGGGAGAATGGGAGGTAGTTTGGCTGCTTCTCAGGCCCAGAGTGAGTTGGGTCTAATGCTGATGTGTGATGCTAATTTAATTTCCCTCTCTCATTTCTCAGGTCAGAAAAGTCACTGGAAGAGGGAAAGTAGGTACGATAGTTTGCCACAAGGCACTTCCTATGATCAGGACTCACGTCTATCCAGGAATACTTTTTTTTAATATTTATTTTTCAGTTTTTGGTGGACACAACATCTTTATTTTTATGTGGTGCTGAGGATCAAACCCAGCGCCCCGTGCATGCCAGGCAAGCGCGTTACCGCTTGAGCCACATCCCCAGCCCCAGGAATACTTTTTAAAAGTTGCTTTTAAGTTACATTAATTTGAGCTTTACTGCAATCCTGAGTAGTATTATTGGCCTCTTCACAGATGAACAAAACTTCCAGGGTCAAAGTATGATTTAACCAGCAGCATAGGCAAGGTTCTCAGCCAAACCCTCAATTCCCTTTCCACAGCCTAGAATTTGTCTCTGGCAGCTCCCAGCCCAGGCCACTCACTCCTCCATCAAGTTCAGCATCATAGGCTTCATCTTGAGGTCTTCTATAGCTTCAGCCACAGCCTGCCTCACAGCCTGCAGAGGGATCAAAGTGGAACAGCAAAAAGAGGGAATGCAGGGTTGTGCACTAAGTACTGCACAAATCTTTATTGAACACTTCCACTTTGCTATGTACTGTCCCTGCCTTGAGTGCAGAGTCTGGTGAAGGAAGCAGACAAGCGAATAGGCAGTTGCAGTAATGCATAGGTGTACACGGAGGATGTGTGATTCAGTGTTGGGTACAAGGAAAATCTCCCCTGGAGGAGGAGGTGATGCCTCAGCTGAAACTTGAAGGGTAAGTGGGACTTAGCCAGAGCGGGGTGTTTGTGCAAAAGTCTGGAGGCCAGAAAAGTGCAGAGAGGACAGAGAGCTGAAAATAGTTCAGACCAGTGAGGTGGTCTGAGATTCTTCAGAGTAATTACACTGGGACATTACGTGGAAATCAGGACATGGTTGTTTATATGTCTCTGAGGGACATCCGGGTGAGAAATGAAGCTAGAGAGGTAGGCAGGGCTCCAGTTGTGGAACAAAGTAAGCCAGCGTGAGGGCACCAAGAAAAAGTTTTATGCAAAGCTGTGACAATGGGATCTACATTTTAGAAAAATGTTTACAGGAGTGCTGGCTCTGTAGCAAGTGATAGTATTGATAAAAAGTAAAAGAACATAGAAAATGGCAAGGTTGAATTTAGTGATTTGGGAAAGCTTCCCGTAGGAGGTGTCATTTGGAAAGGTCTTGGAAAGAGCAACAGCATTTTAATAGGTGGAAGAGAATGGAGTTTATAGTATGAGGCAAGATTTTTTTTTTTTTTTTAAACCTTGCTTCTCTAAGTAAGGGAGGGATGATTCAGGGCACTTTGAGCTGCGGATTGTCTTAGTGAAAGACAAGGTGGTTTGAAAACATGGTGGTGTTAGGGGAACAGAGTGGGTTAAGATGAGTGGGGCTGGTGTGGAAGCTAAGGTCTGCAGAGAAGGGAGAGGAGACAGGTTTGGGCAACCTGGGCTTGGGAGCTGTGATCTCACATGGAAGGGTTCATTATGTGTCTTCCTCTTGAGCAGGTCAAATGTGATTTCCTCTAGTCCATGTGCCTGGATCTTTTCCAACCCAATGATTCTGAGCATCTGGATAGCTTCAAAGCGGTCCTGAGGGCAGGGGTGGGGAGGTGTGGAAGATAGGTCCCACTTCTCATCATCCCACCCTGTCCAAATGCTGAGGAAAGAAGAGTAGAGGGCAGCCCAGAGCTCACCTCAAGGATAACAGCAGAACATAGCTGGTCCAGAATGGCCGTGATGACTGCCGCTGAGTGGACATGCATCACCTTGACCAGCATCCTAAGTGCCTGTGAGGGGTGAGGTGGGGCAGGGTATCCAAGTGTATACCTACAAGTATATGAATGGGCAGATGGATTTGGGGGCTCAGCCTAGAGCTGGTGGGGAACAGGTCTGTTCCTTCTGTCTCTTTACCTCTTGAGTGAAAACACAAGTTCGTGTTTACACTTAGTGCACATATACATAAATGAGCTCTCATACATATCAAATATACAAAGATGTGCACATTTATATGTCCACATAATCCTATACTTAAGCAAAAAATATCTTCATAAACACACACAGGCCCCTTCTGTGCTTCCAGCCAAAGCATATTTTCTTGGGATGAGTATGACAGGACCCAACACCACCCAAGTAAGTAGTGGTCTCTCTTTCCCCAGTGCTCCCTAGAGTCCAGCCTCCTTCCTTTCACACCTTCATCTGTTGGGTCTTGGGCCTTTGGCCCACGCACTCCAGCAAAAACTCTTGGGCCATTTGGCTGCAAGGTCTCAGGAAACCTAAGCACAAGGCTGCCTCCAGGGCTGCTTCATGTGATGAATTCTTTATCACTGTCTGCAGCACATCCACTAGAGTTTCTTCATCTCCGATTTGAATCCTCTGAAAAGGAGATAGTAGTTGAAATGGACAGTTGGAGATGCTATGTCTTCAGTCAGGCTTCATGCTTTATAAAAGGGCTTATTCAAACCATTCTCCTTTCTCTCTAAAATGAATTTCATGCCACTACATTATTTCATCCACTTCACCTTATTTTTGCTTCCACGTAATTGCTTTTAGGTCATATCTCCTGATTTCTTCCTGACTTTATCTTGTAGAAGGAATGACTGTTACTTCTTTAATACTTCAGCTATCTTAATTCCTGGTATTTAAAAAAATACATACATGTAATTGATCTAATGGCTCTCCTCCAATAACCTCCTCCCTCTTCCTCAGCCAATCATACCACAGAGAAACTTAATTATCACCTGTCCCAGCAACTTCTCCATCATCTCCATTTCATGGATACCACTCTCTGAGCATCACCTCCTGTTTTTCCAGCTCACTTCCCAATGCCAACCATGGTTTGGTTCCACAAAGGACTAATGATCCCCTGAGGCTGCCACCTTTTCATTGCTCCTCCTCTTCCCTCTACCCAGCTTGAATTCCATGGTTCTGCTACAGTCATTACCCTGACTCACCCTCAACTTCTTTACCCACTCTTGTTTCATTATACTCCCTTGACAGAACCTTGATGCTAGTTACATCCAGCTCCTCACTTACTCTGTGTCTGCACTTTCTGGAGAAAAATAGTCATGATTCATCTTGCTACATGTGTGAGCACAAACCTTAGGTAGATCTATTTTTAAAAAATCAATAATTATAGTTTTTCTTAAGGCAATTCTCTTTTCCTTTATTTTAATTCACACTTTTTCCTCTGGAGCCTCTAACATTTTTCCTCTATTTCACTCTCAGCTGATGGCTCTGCTTCCTACTTCCCTAAGAAAATAAAAGCATCTAGAAAGGGAGTTCCAAATATACCTACCACCACCTCCATCTCACTTCCTCTTTCTTTCTGCTCTTTGCTATGAACTATACCAGATCTCATCCCCTCTCACCCACTCAAAGACACAGCTGCAACAACTCTTCTCACTCTCTTCAAAATCATTTCCTAATTAATGGATCATTATCCTCAGCATTGAGACTTACCACATTTCTTTCTGCCCAATCTCTCTTAAATCCACTGTAATCAGTCATTTACCACTATCGCACCATGAAAATGATTCAGTTAAGACAATCAGTGATGCCCACATTGTTATATTCACATATCAATCCTCAGTGCTTACATGTCCTGATAAGGTTCTTCCTTGACATATGTTCTTTCACTTGATTTTCAGAATTCCACCCTTTGGGTTTGTCATCCAACTTCATTGGGTATTTCTCAATAGTTACTGATTCCTTCTTCTTTTCTCTGACCTCATAACATTGGAATGCTCCAAACTGGAGTTTTGGTCTTAAAAATCTCATGTAGTTTAGTGATGTTGAGTGCCATCTGTATGCTTACAAATCCCAACTTCCTTCTCTAGTAGTTCAGACTTCTCTCCCAAACTCCAAATTATACTTATCCAATCATTTACTTGCCATCTTCCTTGGAGCTACCAAAAGTCATCTCAAACTGGACTTTGGCTGTTACCTCCAGACCTGTTGTCTGGGAATTCCCTTAACCTTAATTGATGGCAATTTTGTCACTTTAGTTACTAGGCCCCAAATCTTGGCTTTACCCTGATTTCCTCACTGGAGCTCATGTCCAGTCCAACAGAGTTTTACTTACATCTTGAACTTCATCATTTCTTAATAACTCCACTGTGACTACCATGGTCCAAGCCACCATTATATCTTACCAGGATTGTTTCAGTTTCAGTCAGAGTAAACCTTTTAAAACGTAAATTAGATCTTGTTACAGCTCTGCTCAAAAACCTCCCAAGTACTTAAATTAGCCCAAAAGCCCACAGACAGTCTAGCCTCCTGTTTTAACTTCTCTGACCTGAACTTCTCTTCCTATTGCCCTCTGAATTCCTATTTCAATTCTGCCCCACTAGCCTTGCTGATCCCAGACCTCAGCAAATACACTCCTGTCTTCACCTACTGGCCCTCTTATGTTCAGCATGCCTTCCCTCAGATACCTGTAAGGCTAACTCCCTTACCTTTTTCATGTCTTTGTTCAAATGGACATTCTAAAGGAGACCTTCCAAAGGAGACCTTCCCTATTATGTTTAAATTTCATCCCATCTCCATCTCTGTTTGACATTCCTGGTGACCCTCCCCCTGTTATATAATTTTTTTCCATTGCACTTGTCACCTGACATACTATGTAATTTTCTAAGTTTTTTGGTTATTGTATGTCTCCCTCCATTAGAGTGTAAGCTCCACAAGAGCAGGGATCCTATTTGGTTTGCTGATGTATCTTAAGGGCCTATGTTAGTGCCTGGCATATGGAAACTATGTAATATATATTTGCTCAATAAATGGATGAATGAAGGATTTTCTTTCATATGAAGCAGTGGTAGAGTCAAAGGAAGAGGACTCTAAAAGGAGGTGGCGAGGGGACAAAAACAAACTGAGAGAAGTGTCAAGAGAACTCAGTTGGGTTCTTGTCCCCTATGGACAGAGGTTTTGCTCTAATAGGTTTTTTTTAGAGATAACAATAATGGTTACCATTTAGAGTTTGCTTTTTTTTTTTTGAGAGCATTATAATTAGTACATAACTATATAACTAAATAACTACATAGTAGTTCCATAGTCCTTTAAATTTTTTTATTTTTATTTTGAGACAGGGTCTTGTTAAATTGCTAAGGCTGGCCTTGAACTTGGGATCCTCCTGCCTCAGGCTCCAGAGTCGCTGGGATTACAAGTGGGCACCACCACAACTGGCTTGGTGGTTAACCATTTAAAGAACACAGGCATTATAATAGGCATGATATGTTATGTCACGTAATCTTTCCAACAATGCCACAAGATAATAACTATCTCCATTTTAAAGATGAACAAACTGTGGCTCTGAAAGCTGGCTTTTCAGAGGTTGTCTGATTGGCAAGTGGACAAGCCATATGCTTCTGTTCAGCTCTAGAGGGGACTCCTCAAGCACAATGCTTTATTAATCTGAAGGGTAGGTCACCTTCCTGTCCCAAACCCCAGCCAAACGGGTCATTTACCTTGACCTGCTCTGCACCAGTTACAGACTCTCCTCCCAATCACCTTGTCTTTAGGGACGGCAGCCCAGGAGTTCAGAGCTGCTCGTAGGCCCATCAGCGTCTCCATCCTTCGACCCTCATTTTTCCCCTTCAACTCTTTGATGAAAGCCTGGATCACATGCTTATTCAAACAACCTGGACGGGGAGGGTTCTCAAGTCAGGGCAGAACTGCCAGGACCGCTCCTCTTTCAAGGACCCATTGAACTCCCCTGTATTCTCTACACAGATGTTCCCGCTACTGGGTTTCAAGGTGCTGCCCATTTTCCCAGGACACCTGAGCAGCTGTCCGAGCATGAACACAGTTCCAGAAGCTCTCCTTTTCCTCTTCAATCCATTCTCCCTTTTCCCTCCACCTTCCTCTCTCTGCTCAACAGCACCTAGGATAGTTTCCAGACCCTGCCAAATGCTAGGTTGGAGAGGGTGCACACTCCACTCCCTTCTGCCCTTACCCAAAGAGAAAGTGGCTGCACTTTTGCACCTCCCCCAGCCCCCTGCCCAGGGAGAGATCAGACTCACCTAGGATGGCCAGGGTTCGATAGGCCTCATACTTCACTTTCTTTTTACCAGAGTGGGCCTGATTTAAGAAAGAGGTGATGGAAACAGCATCAAGTGATGGAATGTCAGACTTTAGGGATCATGTCAGTTTAACTTCTCAATTTTACCAAAGAAGAAACAGACCTAGAGAGTGACCTGTGTGTGCTGAAATAGGGCTCAGACAGAATGGTGCAATGCAAGGAACCCTGAACTCGTGAGTTAGACTTTTATTCAGATCTCTATCTGGTATCTAGCAGCCGCTTGGCTTTCACTAAAAACCCTTGGATTCTTAGAGCTTTTACTTTCTTATTAGAAAGTTAGATACTAAAAACTATTCCTAATGTTGTAGAATTTAAATGAGATTATGGATTAGAACACTTGCTCCTAGGTGTAAATTGATGCAGGCCTGGAGTATTGTTTCAGTTAAGGTAGAGAATGAGCTCAGCCCCAGTTCTTGGCTTTTCAGTGTACCATCTTTTCTGTTAGACCAAGGAGGTTAGATTTCCCCTTTCTTCAAGCTGCTCTTTAAGGAACTAAGGGCATGGTAACTCTTTCCCCACTGGATGTGACCTATCAGTCTGGCACCCTGGGGAGTCTTGTTTTGTGTCTGTGTGCATACACTCTGTACATTTCAGACCCTGTTTCCTCCCTTTTTGAACTCCATGTAGCCCCAAGACTCACCACCTGCCATAGTGCCTCCATGACAAACTTGTCTCTGCTGCCCAGGCACCCCAGAGCCTGCAGAAAGAGGTTGGAGGAAAGGGAAGAGAGCTTGGCCACCACCTCCCAGAGTTCCTGTCTTTTGGACACAGCTGGAATTTACACTTGGAACACTACCTCCAAACCCACCATTCACCTCCAGCTGCTTTTGGCTTTCCAGCTCAGCCAAGTTCTACCCGAAACAACCCTCCTCCACCCTTGCCACTCCTCACATGTGCTGCATAGAACTGCTCATCCTCTCTCGGAGATTTCAGCATTTCTGTAAGTTCCTGCCCATCCAAGCCAGGCAGTGGAAAGGAAGAAAGAGAAAGATAAAGAACTTCTAATGAAAGGAGTTCAACCAATCTCCCCTCAAATCCCCCTCTATCCTCTGCACAAGCAGGCAAGGACTGAGCACTAAAGGATTGTGTGAGCCCAAAGTAGAGGCACCCACCAGGAGGGAGTCTTCCCATTCTCCTTCCCACAAGGGTCCTAACCTTTAATCTTTGCCACTTCTGGGGGTCAATGATAGGTTCGAAGGGTCTGGATCCCACCTGGTATCTTGTAGCCAACTTACTCATGGGGGGATAGTAGTTTGGGATGTGGGTGTCCTCTTTGAGATACCTGTATGAGAAATTGCACAAGCATCCTTGGTTTCCTTGCTCTTTCCTCAAGTCACAACCCCACCTCTGCCACAGGGACTCAGTCCAGCTCAGAGTTCAGACCAGAGAAAGACAGTGATATCTACCCCAGGTCCTCTCTGGGACCTGTAGGCAGATTTGCTGCCTCCTGACCCCCAGGCCTTCCCTATTTTTGCCCTTCTTCTCTTTCCTAGATGTGGAAAGTACAAAAAACACCCCACACCTAGCGTTGTCTCTCATTTTCCGTAACATCTTCTCGTTCTCCCGCTCCTTTCGCCGGTCATACACGGTGAGCCAGTGTGTGTACATCTCAAACTTCTTGGAGTAGCAGGAAGGAACTAAGTTCAGCTTGCCCCGGTGCTGCCTCCAGCACTCCGGTTTTAGGGGAAACTCTTCCTTTGGTGACTGAAAGGTGTGAGTGGCAGAGTAGTCAGAGGCCCCCCCCCCAGACTTTTACTTGAGTTCTGGGGTCTGGGAAGGGGAGAGTAGAGGAGAAGAGGGTGGGGTGAGAGAGACACCCTCTAGTCTCCCACCTGGGCTGGAGTTACAGCTATCTCCTAACCCGCTTCATGACTTAGGCAAGTTATTTCACCTTGCCAAGGTCTCAGACCTCTCATGTATAAAATGGAGCTAATAATCCTTGTTCTTCTGTTCCCCTCTTGAGGTTGTCTTGAAGAACAAAGAAGGACCAGTTTGCAAAGCAACCTATAAGTTGATCTGAATACAGTTTGGTTATTTGGGGATCTTAAAGCATTTTGAAAGGGTCATTTGGTTAGGGACATGAAAGGGCAAGAGTTGGGGTTGAGTGGATTAAAGGAGGGGAAAAGATAGACTACTGATCATTCAGATATTTCTTGAATATCTGCTATCTGCTAGGGATGCGGTTATCTTTCCTGCCTTCATGAACATAATAGGTTAGTTAGGAAAGCAGACTTTCTTCAGATAATCTAGCTCTTAACTTTGTGTGTGTGTGTGTGTGTGTGTGTGTGTGTGTGTGTGTGTGTGTACGGCACATGTTCCTGCAGTACTGGGATGGAGCCCAGGGCCTCATGCATGCCACACAGGTGCTCTTACCATTGAGCACACTCCCAGCTCTTAACCGTAACTCTAGCTCTATTGTAGTGGGGTTTTGGGGTGGGGCAAGGACTTTCTCCAAGGGTTTGTCTGGGATCCATCCTTGTCTCTTCTCAAGCCCTCCAATATTTACAACAGATCTCTCTGTGCAACAGGGAAAGGAAACTTCAGTCACAGGTTTTTAAATGATTGTTATGATTTCAGAAAATGGAGCACTGACTTATGGTGAGCAGGGTTTCCAAATTTAGCAAAGAATAAGCGAAACAAACAAAAGCAACAACAAAAACCCAAATGTCAAGCTCAAGTTCAACCTGGATTTCAGGTAATAAATGAAATATTTGGAAATTGTGAACATATTTATACTGAAAAACCATTAATTGTTTATCTGAAATTTAAACTTAACTGGGCATTTTGTATAAAAAAAATCCCCATGTTAACCAATAAAAAAGACTCCCATTAGTAAGCACTCCCTGCATAGCATGGGCCTTATAGATTTTGTGACTTAGCAACTCTACAACAGGTGTGCAGGGGCTGATCTGTGACAGAGGAAGCTCCTGAGGCTCAAAGAAGAAAGTGACTCATCTAAGAGTGTCAGGCTTCTGTGAACTGACTTGCATGGAAAGGAGTAGTTTGCTGTCCCTGTGCTTTGACACATCTCCTGGAGTAGCAAAAATTAGAGGTCTGGGGGCTGGGGATGTGGCTCAAGCGGTAGCGCGCTCGCCTGGCATGCGTGCGGCCCGGGTTCGATCCTCAGCACCACATACCAACAAAGATGTTGTGTCTGCCAAGAACTTAAATAAATAAATAAATAAATATTAAAAAAAAAAATTAGAGGTCTTACCTGGTAGTAGGACAAGGGCAGCAGAACATGAGTCATGGCTTCTTTGAGTTCTGGCAAGAGGATAAGAGTGCATGGTAATAAGACAGCAGGTGCATTTGTTCATTAAGTACTTAGTGAATGCTAGCATCAGGTATTTTGCCAGATACCAGGAAGGTACGTAAGTAAGGCATAATTCCTGCCCTTAAGGGGGCTCACAGTCTTACTCTCATAGTACTGTGCTACTCAACATGTGGTCTGTGGAATGGCAGCAGTGCCAAAGCCTGGGAGCTTCTCATAATTGCTCAATCTCAGGTTCCACCTTAGACCTGCTGAGTCAGAATTTTCATTTTGACAAGATTCTAGGTGATTCCTATATAACTGAAATTTAAGAAACTAGCAGGGTATTCTTAATCTTGGCTGCATAGTAGAGTTATTTGGGGGGACTTTGAGTATAACTAGACCCTACATAAGTCTAACTGAATCAGATACTGTGGGAAAAGGGCCTAGGCATTTTAGGATGCTCCCCAGATGATTCAAATATTCAGTTAGGGGTAAAAACTATTGGCTCCTTCAGTTTTTCAAACAAATGTGTCGAGAATCACTTGGAGAGCTTTTTTTCAGACACAGATTTCTGGGACGTTTAGTATAATTTCTGGGACTCTTTGTCTCTGATTCACTGGATTTGGGGTGGGCTCTGATAATTGGCATTTCTAGTAAGATGATGATGCTGTTGCTCCTGGGACCACATTTTGAGAATGAAGGAAACAGAAATGTTTCTTAGTCATTAACAGAGAGAAACAAGTATGGAGACAGATATAGGTGATAAACCCACAGGCATCTCACCTAACCTGGCTGGGAGGATCTGGGAAGGTCTCCAGAGGAGATTTATACACAATCAGTCTTCATACAAGTAAGAGTTAGCCATATAGAGCAGGGGAAATAGCGTTAGAACACACAGGGAACACCTTATGTGGCGACTTGGAGGTGTGAGAGTTGGGGTGGAGAGCAGGGTGCAGATGTGGGAGCAGAAGCTGGGGAGACACACAGGTGTCCCAAATTAAGAGGATCCTGTAAATCCTGCTGCAGAGCTAGAGACTTACCTTGAGGGCTGTGGGGGAGCCATCAATATGTCCAGGGGCCTGCCTTGACCTTTCTAGTGGATTTGCTGAACTTAGTGCCCTGCCTGGAACTGGGAGCCAGGTAACCTTGCCTTTTCAGGCTCCTGTCCCTGACTCTATTCCTGTTCATTCCAGCCTCACCTTTGGTATAGTATGTATCCTTCAGCCGTGGGTACCTGAGCATTGACCTGGTGATTTCAGAGATATCAGCTGATTCTACATGGGCCATCTTCTTCTCCTGGTGGGGTTAGAGGCAACCTGGGGCAGTCGGAAATTCAGGGCTGTGGGGGAATGGTGGCACAACTGGAGAAGACCTATCCTCTGGAACAAGAAGGATCATTGAGGTGTTCAGATTTTGGAGGTAGAAGTTTCCAAGTGTTAGCAACCAGATCGCCTTGGTAAATAGAACCCTCAAGTTCCATTCTTGAGCCCCACTCCTGGCATCTATTGGCCTGTGGACTGAACTGGTTACTTGATCTACCTGAGCTTAACTTTCCTCATCTGAAAAGTGGAAAAGTTATGCTTGTCTGGTTAACTACCAGGTCTGTGGCGAGGCATAAATTAAAAAAGAAAATCAAAGTATTTGATGAACTGTTGGACTCAAGTAAGTCCACATTAGGGGCAGGGGTTGTTCTCAGGATATGCCATTAGGAAGATGTGGTGATGGACAACCCCTTTTATATTCACACTCCCCTTCTTGGTTGCAAGAGATAGTACCAGCAAGGCGTTGTGGTGCATACCTATAATCCCACTGACTGAGGAGACTGAGGAAGGAGATCTAAATTCAAGGCCAGCCTCAGCAACCAAGCGAGGCTCTAAGCAATTTAGTGAGACCCTGTCTCAAAAAATAAAAAGTCTGGGCATGTAACTTAGTGGTAAAGTGCCCCTGAGTTCAATCCCCAGTACAAAAAAAAAAAAAAAGTGCTGAGGATGTGGTTCAGTGATAAAGTGGATTCATTCCCCAGTTTTCTGGTGATATTAAGTCTGATTAACAAACAAACAAGCAAAAAGAATATCAAAGATCTGTTTTTCCTGCCACCCACTTTTGCATATGCTGTTCCCACTACCTATCACTCCTTTCCCTTCCTTTTCTACCTGTTAAACTTGACTCAAATCTTTCGAATTCCATATAAACATTCCCTCATTTTAGCCAGGCATGATAACCTATGTCTATAATCCCAGGTACTTGGAAGGCTGAGGCAGGAGGATTCAAGGCCAAATTCAAGGGCAGCCTTGGCAACTTAAACCTGAGCGTAGGAACCGAGGCATTTAAAAATTAAAATTAGGAGCTGGGATTGTGACTCAATGGTAGAGCGCTCGTCTAGCACGTGCGAGTCCCTGGGTTTGATCCTCAGCACCACATAAAAATAAATAAACAAAACAAAGGTATTGTACTTCTAAAAAATAAATATTAAAAAAATAAATAAAAATTAAAAGGGCTGGGGACATAACTGAGTGATAGCATGCCTGTGGGTTGAATCCTCAGTACTAAAAAAAAAAAGTAATCTCATCTCTGAAGTCTCCTCCCCTGGCTCCTGGCCCCACCCACTCAGTGATGTAATTCTTCCACCTAAGTGTCACCACAGCCTTTTGTACAGTTGCTTCTGTTTCTGTGTTTATCATATGTTTAATCTGTTCATAGTTCTCACTGGACTGCCAGCTGCCTAAAGGTGAAGATGGTGACTTGTGACTATGCACCTCTTTATTCTGGTCTCCCCACCCCACCCTCAGTGCCTACCACAGTGCCTGGCACACAGCAGGCAGCCCATTGTAGTAAGAGTATATGGGTCACCAAGCCATCAGACTTAATATCACCAGAAAACTGGCATGAAGTACTTTGATATAATATATTGAGAAAGACAGCATCGCCCATGGCATTCCTACCAAAAATGTTTTAACCTCAATCTAATTATGAGGAAATAATCAGGGAAGCCCAAATTAAGAAACATTCTACAAATATCTAATCTGGGACCGGGGGTATGGCTCAGTAGTAGAGTGCTTGCCTAGTACGCACAAGGCATTGAGTTCAATCCTTAGTACTGGGGAAAAAATCTGATGAGAACTAAAAACTATCAGTATCTTAAAAATGAAAATAATAGGGGGCTGGGGTGGTGGCTCAGTGATAGAGCACTTGCCTAGCATGTGTGAGGCACTGGGTTCGTTTCTCAGCACCACATAAACATAAATAAAATAAAGGTCCACTGACAACTAAAAAATATTTTTTAAAAATGAAAAAACTATGCTTAAAGACACCAAAAAAGACATGAAAGCTAAACCCACTGTGTACTTCATTGTACCCTGAGTTTTTTTCCATTAGTGCAATTTTCTTTTCAAAAATTTGTTCTTTCTAGTTATCATGACAGGAGAGTACACTTTGACAAATTTTTACAAACATGGAGATTATCTATTTCTAATTAGGATCCCAGTCTTGTGGTTGTACATGATGCGGCAATTCACTGTATTCATATGTGTACATGGGAAATTCATGTCAGATTCGTTCCGCTGTCTTTCCTATTCCTGTCCCTCTCCCTTCCCTTCATTCTCCTTTGTCTAATCCACTGAACTTCTATTCTTCCCGCTCCTTGTGGTGTGTTAGTGTTGGATCCTTAATCTTAAAAAATAGCTATAAACAGGGGCTGAGGTTGTGGCTCAGAGGTAGAGCACTCGCCTCGCATGTATGAGGCCCTGGGATTGATCCTTAGCACCACATAAAAATAAATAAATAAAATAAAGGTATTGTGTCCAACCATGACTAGAAAATAAATATTTTTAAAAAATAGCTATAAAGGACATTATTTGAGACAATAAGGGGAATCTGATGATGGATCCTATATTAGGAAATAGTATTGATGAGTCACTGATGAGTTTCCTGAGTGTGTTGCTCGTTTGGTGGTTATGTGAAATGTTCTTACTCTTAGGGTAAATACACTGAAACTTTTAGGGATGAAGTGACATCATCTCTGCAACTTTCAAATTGTCCTGAGGGAGAGAGGGCAGGGTAAGAAAATATAGTGAAATGTTAATATTTGAATCCAGATAAAGAACATATGAATGAATTCTTGCAAATTTCTGTAAGTTTGAAAATTTGCAATTTGAAGGTGAAAAACAAAACAACAATATGGTCTTTGACATTAGACTTTACTTTTTTTTTTTTTTTGGCTGTGGGGTTTTGTGGGCAAATCATTTCCTTCTCTTGCCATGGGTTTTCTTTACTGTAGACAGGGCTAATAATAATACCTACCCCATAAAAAGAATGATGAATATGTGAGGCTGAGCCCATGGTTGGCACATAGTGAGTGCTCAATTAATGTTACCTATATCTGTTGACATTACATATTCATATGAAGGGACACATAGTTGGGAAGGTTGGAATAGTTCACTTTAGAGGTACTGGTGGAGTTGTAAAAACCACAAAATGCCCCTCATTCTCCTTATTTGAAAGACTGGAGACCTTCAGGATTGTCACTATCCTGTTCTAAGGGCAAGGGTCGTAAAGAAACCCACTGGGGATTAGGTAGAGGGTAGGCGAAGGTGGAAGGGCCAACCAAAGTTTGAGGAAACAGAGAGGTACTGTGACAGGGAGATGGATAAATTCTTGGGGCTTGGGGCTGGGAAATAGTGACTGTTGTCCTTCCTACCCAGTGGACAAGTCACTTGTTAGTTACTTTACCTGCTCTGTCTGCCAGTGCCCACTTCTGAGAGCGAGAGATAGAGAGCGAGAGAGCAAGAGAGCACTTTTGCTCCCAGCCCTGCTCGCTGGGTGGGGCCATGGCCCCCAAGGCTAGTGTGGGCATCAGGTAAGTTCAAGCCTGGACCCCTGTTGCTTAATGTACACCGGGGAAGAGGGTTCCCACTTAGGAAATCAATCCAGGAGCCAGTTTTGTAATTATACTGAAAAATTTTAATGAAAAGCTGATTTTTTTTTTGTCAGATCAAGTGGTGTGATCCCAGTTACTCGGGAGACTGAGGTAGGAGGATCACAAGTTTGAGGCCAGTCTGGGTAACTTAGTGAGATCCTGTCTCTAAAATTAAAAGGGCTGGGGGTCTAGCTCAGTGGTAGAGTGCTTGCCTAGCATGTTCCATCTTTAGCACGGGGGGAGCTGGGGTGAGGGGTGGGGAGAAAGGAAAAGGAAAAAAAAATAGAAAAAAAATGGCTGATTTCTTATGTTTGATAGTTTCAGCCCTCCTGAGGGCCTGAGATGGCAACTTTGGCCATGGGAGATTTCTTCAGGATCCCCGTCTTCCTTCTTTCCTTGAGAAACATGCTGACTTCCTTCTCTAGTCATAGAACCACAGCCAAGCCAAGGGGCCTGACATTCAGAGCCTAGAGACTTCTTGTTGCTAAGGCAGGGCCTTAGTGAGGCTTCCAGGCTTAGGTCGGGAGCCTTTTCTAATTGCTGCTATGTGGTAGAACCTTCCCTCCAACAGGTGAATGGGAGTGGGGGACTGGGGAGAAGCTTCTCAAGGTGGTTAGGATGAGAGCAGGTAGCAACAGGCGAGTTTACACCAGCTGAAGTTCAAGGTGCCGCTTATCCTAGCTCATCTCCAAAGAGTTGATGTACTCCCGAACCCATTTCTTCTCTGGGTCGGCACACACCTGGCGGTTCCTTCGGGTAACAAAGCTGTGGGAGAGGAGAAGAGAGTGAGATCTTAGCACTGGGACAGCCAGATTAGGGGATGAGGTGGATTGAGACATAAAAGGAAATGGTGCTGGGACTAGGGTAGGTTCTTTTTGGAGCGCCATGAGGTGCTATTTCTTTTTAGGAGGCATTTCTTCCTCTGTTGGGTCTAAGGGATCCAAGCCAGAAGCAAAGTCCTGTGCATTGTAACCCCCACCCAGGTACATGCAGCTTGTAATGCTAAGGGGACAGGGAGACTACGGAGCCCAGGGTTGAACTGGCTAACTACTTGCTTTTTCTCTGCACTTCCCCTTCCCCAAGCCCTGTGCTGGGTTCACCATGCAGAGAGAAAAAAGATGTCCTCCAGGATGTGCTTAAGAAAAGTGCCTAAAGGAACACATGATTTGACTATAGACAACATAGTGTCTGGCACAGAGTAGACACTCAACAAATGAAACCAGGAATATATCTATGCACAGGTGGGTGAATGAAAGAAGGACATGAACTTGAGTTTTTGTTGCACTACTTAGTAGTTGGATCACTATGGACAAATCACTTAGGGTCTCTGGGCCTATTTGCTGACCTCTAAAATGTGGACAGAAATAATTCCTGCTTTGCACAATTGTCATGGATCTCAAATGAGATAATGAGTTTTGAAAAATACTATACAAAAATAGCATACATGTATAGGTAATGTTATTAGAGTTCTGTGAGACCTCTGCTATAGGGTGAATTGGAACAACGTGAGACCAAGGTCCTGGTCCTGGACCATGGCCCAGAGAGGTTGAGGGACCTGATATTGGCAGTGCCAAAGCACTTCTACCAAATTACCAAGCAGAATATAAAGATTGTGAAGGTTGGAGGCCTTATCTCTGCAGGTGTTGATGGTATAAATTGGAAATATAAAAGTTGCTAGTCATACGGGTCAGTCCAGCTGCCACCTTGCCTGTCTGGGGGGGGGGGCCTGGTTTTCTGTGGGGTAGACTGTAGGTTAGGTAACAGCTGCCCATTAACACATATTTTGGGGGCAGCCTTGTCTACTTGGCCTTTTTAAATTTTGGCTTCTCCTTTAGGATGTGTTCCTACACATTACTATTATTTGGGGGGATTTGAACATGGTCTTATCTTACTTAAATTAGTATTTAAGATTAAATAAGTTAAAAGTTCTCATAGGAAGAAAATTAACTATTGTGCAGCTGTCTGGAAATTTATTTTAAAGATCTTGTTGAATCTCACAGTATGCCATTTTATTATATGGCCTACCAAAGGAATTAATTATGTGTCAGAAACAATAAAGGTAAATTGTAAATCAGCCTGTTTTTGCAATAACTATCATATTTTCAAAATACTGATGTAGGGGCTGGGGCTGTAGCTCAGTGGCAGAGTGCTTGCCTACTATGTATGAGGCACGGGGCTCAATCCTTAGCACTACATAAAAAAAAAATAAAGTCACACTGTCCATCTACAACTATTAAAATTAAAAAAATTCTGATGTATTCCCTAGAATAAAGTATTATTCTCAAATATGTTCTGATATGCTATGTGCCTACCTTGTTTAAATATCTTATTCATTTTTTAGTTTGATTTCATTCTTTCTATAGGCATCTGTCCATATGTCTTTCAAAGTCAATAACCTTGTATAATTCTGATTCCATGTCTAACAGCATTGAAACTTTTTTTTTTTTAATTTGTGGTAAAACATATAACATCATCTTAATCCCCCCATCCAAAGATTGAACCCTGGGCCTCATACATCTCATACATGATAGGCAAATGCTCTACCACTGAGCAACACTCCCAACCCTGCCTTAACCATTTTTAGGTATATTATGCATGTTTGTGAGCCCAAATATTTTCAGATAAAGTGAAGGCTTAGGTGTATTTTGAGAATGAGAATTTCCTGGTTGCTCTTTGGGCTCTCTCATGGATAATATCTGCTCTTAGAGCAACTTTTCTGCTGTTCCGAGGCTCACCCAAGACCACTTGACCATCTGTGTCTTACTCTGGTGAGCAGAGCGGATGAGAAAAATAGGGGAAGGGGTGTTCTAGGCTCTTCTGCCTCTCACTGTTTATTTTCTTATTGGAAAAGTGTGGAAGCTTCAGATATAGACCCTGTCCTTATTCAGCGCTCTCTTCTTGGCACCCTTGGCCTGTGGCCAGGAAGTTAAAAGGTCAGGAAAGCAACACCTGAGATGAGCCTTGCCTAGTCTCCACTTCCTCCTCTTTGCAGCACGCCATACCAAGAACAGACCATCTTTGCCAACTCTTCCCTCCCTCCCCCCATTTTCAGGACCTTCTACTTGTCTGACTTCTCTCCTTCCACCTGCCCTTCAGAGCAGGCATTCTCAATTGCTGTCTTTTTCTCTGTGTTCTTTCCTGAGTCTTGGGCCCTGGGGCCTGGCACACAGTGGGTGCTTAACAGATGTTTATTGAATGAACAAGGAGATAAATAAATTGCATTCGTTTCTTAAATTTCACCTATTATTTTATAGATGCCAGGGAGTAGTCTAAGCATTTTATTATTCTCATGGTGACCTAAGGAGGGAAGCACTTCTGTCTCTCTATTTTTTTTTAAATATGGTGTCATATTTTTTAATATCTTTAGTACCTATATTTTCTTTGTTTGTTTATTTATTTATTTTTATGTGGTGCTGGGGATTGAACCCAGTGCCTCACAGGTGCTAGGTAAGCGCTGTACTACTGAGCCACAACCCAGCCCCAGGGAAGTGTTTTTAGCATCCCATTTTGGTGGAGGAATTGAGGTTCAGAAGGTTAAGTGAGGGACCTAAGCTTACCAGGTGGCATGCGTGGTTCTGACATGGCAGACCTGCTTTAGAGCCAGTGCTCACCAAGGCAGTGCCACCCTGCCTTGTTTTTATTGGAAGGCCCCTTCTGCCTACAAGAGAATGTCCTCAGCTACCAGCCCTTTGTTTACACTCCCCTCCCCTCCATCTCTTAGCTGTTTCCACAGGGTTGTCTTGGCTCCTTCCTCTTTAGACAGTTTGTCCTTGAGACTTAAGGGGGTTCCACTCTTCTCTAACTACGTAGGCTGAGGTCTCAGCTACATTTAAAGTCTATGGCCCTGGCTAATTCCACCTCCTCTCTCCCATCTCTCCTTTCCTTCTGCTTCCAGCACTACACAAGTGGGTAGCTACAGTAGCCTTTAACTGGACCCCAGTTTCCTAGGCTGAGTTTCCAGCTCATTTTACATTTGATAGCTCTTTTTTTTTTTTTTTTGTTTATTTTCTTGAAATTCAAGGCCCTCTGGGCTTCCCTACTTGGAGTCCCTACAGAAACCAAAGTCAAACCCTGCAGGCATCCTCTCTGTCTGATAAACTCCATCCCACAGGCTTTCCCCTGCCATCCCAATCATGCCTCAAACAGTGCCTTTTGCCACAACCTCCTCTAAACCCTCTCTCCTCACCCCTGAAACCAGACACATTCCCTGTCTTCCTGTATGATGTTCTTTGCCGGGTACTCTAGTCATTGCTGTGTCTGTCTCGTCTCTTATTAGATTGTGAGTCCATAGGGCAGGGATGGTGGTTTTATTAATCTCTGCCCATAAGAGATATTTAGGGAATAGTTTTTTTTCCTTTTGAAAAATATTTGTTTTCAGAAATAAAATCAGTAATGCAAAATATTACCAGTATATTTTGATTCACCAGGACCATTCACCAACTCCATTTTTGAATACCTATACATTTACCATGTTATGAACATTTTTTGGATTAAGAACTTTGAATTTTCATAGGAAATTTGATGATAGCCCTATTTTTATCCCCATCCCCCTAAGTACTGGGGATTGAACTCAGGGCCTTGCATATGCAAGGCAAGCACTGAACTACGTCTCCAGGCTTTTATATATATGTGTGTTTTTTGAAAATTTTGAGAGAGGGTGGCCTTGAACTTGCGATTCTACTGCCTCAGCTTCCCAAGTCATTGGATTTAGAGGTCTGTGCCACTAGGTCAAGCCCCATTTTCAGTCTCTTTCATTTTCTATTTCTTAAGTAACTAAGGAGATTCCAGAGACAGGCTCCAGACTCACTGTGCAATCTTGGAGAACTCAACAAATCTCTCAGCTTCACTCTCTGAGAGCAGAATTGTGCTTACCTGTCAGGGCCATTATGTGAAATTTAGAAGTGATGCACATAAGGCATTGACACACAGTAGGCACTTCCCATGCAGTAGGGACTGTTCTATTTCCCCAAATATATTAGTTTGCATATTTAAAGGTGAATCCCTCTCTCTTTTTAAAAATTTCTTCTTAAATAAATAGTTTGTTGTTGTTATTTTGTTTTGTTTTGCCCCTGACCTTAGACCTCTTCCCCTAGTTCCTTTGAGGTTTAGGTTGGTTTGGTTAGGTGTGAAATATGGGGGACTCTAGGGTTCTTCAGTGAAAAGGGATGATGGAGTCCATCTTCTCTATGCAGGGGCATTTCAAATTCTTTTCAAGTAAAAGTTGCACCAGCAAGTGGAGTCCTAGGAACCTAGCCCATGAGGTGGGCAGGATCCTCCAAAGATACCTCGTCTAGTTATTTTACATTGTAGCTGGAAACCCGGAGGCTAGAGATGAAAGTACTGTGGCTACTTGGGTAGCTGGAGGATGAGTGGGAGTGGGTGGGGCACCCTCTTAGAGGGTGCCTGGTGTGTGGGGTCACTGACTCTGGGAGCCAAGTCAACCCTTCCTCACCCCCCTGGAGGAATCAGTGGGATTGAGACTCACACAACTGCTAGGTTGGAGCACTTGCTACTGGTGTAGAAATATTCCTTGATGTGGTTGCGGGGCACTGGGCGGGAGATGAAGGCAAAGCAGCAGGGTGTGGTGTCCGAGGCATCTGTGAGAAAGGATGAAGAAAGGAGACCCCCATTATTCATTGCCAATGGACACTGGGCACTGTGCTGGGCATTTTACATGACTGATCTTGAAAAGACTATTATCCACCGTGGAAGAACTGAGGCTCAGAGAGGTAAAGGCACTTGGTCATGGAACACAGTAGCCGAATGGGAATTCCAACAGAAGCCTGAAAGTATCTCTTCCCCGTCAACTGATCCTTGAGCTGAGCTTATATCCTTTCTTCTATATCATAACCCACTGCCCTTGGCTCTCAGGTCATGCTGGGCCTCCTTATCCCCTGTCATGGGTTCTCTGCCCTCATTCTCGCCCTTCCAGAATCCCTGATGAATTCAAAACTTGCATAGGGTAGGTTTGGAGAGGGCTGAATCCAAAGCTGAGGCTCCTTGGCTCAGCCAGGATCCCAAGTGGGGCCTGCTGCATATTGCATCCTAGGAGCCCTTGACTGGGCTGTAGGGAGAAGGGCTTTGACTAGAGAACCTTTTGTTAGTCAATTAATTCAAGATTCTGTTGGGAAGCACAGTTGTCTCTTCCCAGAAGAGCAGTAGTATTTATCCCAGCCAGATGGGGCTGGGTTTGAATACTTCCTAGGTGGGTGTGCCCTTAGGCAAGTTATTTAACTTGCCTGGGCCTTTGTTCCCCTTTCTGTAAGTCTAGAACAGCTACTCCAGGGAGTATTTGTATTCAATAAGATGACAGGTCGAGCAACAGCACAATCCCTAACCCATAGTAGGCCTTTAGTTAGCTTTAATTATTCTTTTATAAACCCCCGCTTTTTTTTCCCATCTGTGAAATGAGAGACCATGACTATCTCAGGAGAGTTTTGTTGAGAATTTAGAAGTTTCTCAGAAATCCTGCTGGTGACAGGATGAGTCATTCATTTTTCAAGGTCAGTCCAGCTACCCCCTGCCTACCGATATCCTCAGCATCAGTTCACACTCAGTGAGCACTTGCAAAACTCAAGGGCTATAGACCTTGGAGACTCAGAAAAGTTGACTGGGGGCCCCTGCCATGAAGTGGCATAGAGATGTATCAGGGGTAACAGGGCATCTGGCTAAAACAAAATTTAAGAATGTAAACAATGGGATTCAGACAGTATACATGCTATACTTGAAAAGAGGGCAAGGGCTGGGATAGTAGGATGGGGTGGGCCTTCCTGGCAGTGGGTGGACCTACTCTGTGGGTTGTGGTGTCAGGCCCCAGACTTACATGGGGAGGCAGAGGCAGGAATGCAGAAGGCGGCAGCAGTGAGGATGACAGCGAGGGCAGCTGCAGAGACCTTCATGGTACCTGTAGACAGAGGCTGTGGGTGACGCAGGTGCTGCTGTCTCAGGATCCTCTGCAGGGATCCTCTGCAGCTCAGGCCTTTTATAGGGACTCAGGGCCAGTAGAGGGAGCACCCCACCTCCAAGGGGGAGTTTCCAAAATAGTGGCCAAGCCCTGGCTGATATCATAAGTGAAGTTGCATAAAACGGAAAAGAAAACTGAAATAGCCTCCGGAAATTTGAGTCTCTGTTTCCACACCTCACTCGCTGCCGTCCAGAGTGAGCTCACCCCCCTTTGCCCAGGTGCTGCCATGGAAACTCTTCCTCTGCTGGCATCCTCAGCTTCACCTTCAGGGCGGGGTCTTTCCTAGAGAGTAGGAAGCTGCCTCTTGGGGGTAAAGGGCTGGGGCAGTTAGGACAGGAGCAGAGCCTCTGGGTCTTTTGGGTTTCTTTCACAGTTCCTGCGTGTGCTTGATTTTTACCTCCCTTCTCTCGTACATGGGAGGATGCCATTTACAAGGTGTTCTACTGGGGAGTGTCCTTTAGACATATAGTCCCCAAGGATGGTGAGAGAACCCACTCTGTAAACTGGATCTGAGCTGCTCAGTGGGGGCTTTTTCACCAGATGTGAGTTGCAACGATTCCTCCGCGGGAGCTTTCTTGCTTTCATCACGACCTCAGGGTCACCCCACACCCCAACCCCTTTGCTTGCTGGTGATTGTTCACGACAGTTTAGCCTGGGTAGGGCTGAAATTGGCTTCTGAATAAGAGAAAAGTGTTTATTGACAGTAACAAAAACAAATTTTAAAAAATGTGACCCTGTACTGAGAATATTTCTTGTTAGCTACTGTCCCATGTAATCAGTGGCAGGGATTGACCAAGTCACCCAGAACGGGAAGACCTTGTCCATTTCTTTCTCACAATGGCAGGGTGGTCATCGGAAGGGGAAACTGAGGCTCAAAGAGGTTATTCACACCCACAGGGGCCCACAACCAATAAGTGGGATCTGAGAACAGATTTTTTTGGATGTCTATGCCTCAGCTCTTCCCAGTGGCTCACATCAGGAAAGCAGCCAACAGTCATTGAGGCCCTTGTGATGCCAGGTACACTCTGCCATTGAGCTACTTCCTGCCCCAGGAAGTCTTCCTTGGAACAGATGGATCAGTTGAGCTTAGAGAGGTTGAGAGACTAGGTGAGGGCCATAGCCTGTTAGTGGCAGAACTCAATGTTGTACCCATGACCACTTTCTACCACACTATGTTGTTTCTAAAGAAATCCCTAAACTCTTGCCAAAGCAATTTTCCCCTAAGAACTCTGTATCTGTTTCCTTTTTGATCTCAGTTTCCCTCTTTAAGAAAGAAAGGAAAGTATTTCCTAGACACCAGATGTGCTGAGTTGGGACACTAGTGAGGAAGCCACACAGAGATGGAACAACATGTTTCTCATCTGTGCATCCTAATGAACCTTGCTGCTGTGTGTGTGTGTGTGTGTGTGTGTGTGTGTGTGTGTGTGTGTCTGTATGTCTGTCTGTCTGTGGGCAAGTGGGGATGAGATGGTAGGATAGTGGCTTAGTAGGAATAGGCAAAGGGAATCTCAGGAGTATTTTTCTTTCCTTTGGGTGGTTCAGTAGATTTTGAGGAGCAGAGAAGGAGCAAGAACACACACACACACACACACACACACATACACACACACACATTTTTATTTTCCACTCATTTCCATTTGAAATCAGGTTTGGACTTGACCTACCAAGTTATCTTTAGGTTATTCTCTGACTCTAATGACTTGATTCCATGAGCAAATCAGAGAGCCCGTGTAAACAATATGGAACTTGGTACAGGATAGGGGTTCAGTGAGTGGCCACTCTCAAGATGATTCATCTAGCACTTTATATTCTTGAAAATTAGGAACTCTTTCCTGTCTGACCTACTGCAGTTGAGAGGATAAGAGACATAGTGACCATGGATGTGTTTAGGGAGCTGTAAAGTGAGTCACAAACAGCATGGAGCTGTTTCTGCTCTCTGTCCCTTCAAGGTACATGGTCTATACTGCTCAACCATTCCTCATTCATTTTACACATTGTGAATGAGAATTGCTGTGATCCAGGCACTGTGCTAGGCTCTTGGTGAGCAAGGTAGTCAAAGACCTGCTTTCTGGGGCTGCTCTATGTGAGAGTAGGCTGGGGACAGACCATAAACAAGTAAATATGTACTCCTTAACTGTGAATCATCTTTCACTGGTCTTAACTCCAGGAACACAGCATCTTTTCTATGTGTCTTTTGGAGTAAACCCCTCCCCCATTTTTCAACAAATATCATGGATATGATAGGTGCTAAATCAATAACTTCAAATAGCATCTTGATTAAGTGCAGGGGGTCTCTAGAGTTCAAAATCCAGCTCTAAGCTGGGCACAGTGGCCCATGCCTATAATTCCTGCCTCAAGGGATTGAGATAGAAGAATCACAAGTTGGAGGCCAGTGTGACATCTTAGTGTGACCCTGTCTCAAAATAAAAAATAAAAAGCTCCAGGAATGTAGCAAAGTTGTAAGTTCAATCCTCACCTCCCCCCAAAATCCAGCTCTAATACTTATTTTCTATGTATTTTTAATAACAAATTTAAGGAGGACAACATGAAATTTTAATATATATATATAGACATAGGGACATGATTACTGGAGTCAAACAAGTTAACAGATTCATCTCATATAATTACCACTTCCTGTGTGTGGTGTGTGCACCTGAAGTCTCTTAGTAAATTACTAGTGTTCTATATGGTATCATGATCTATAGTCTTTGTCATATAGACTTATTCATCCTATATTACTGTACCTTTCTCTGCTTTGTCCGAACCCCTGCCTCCCTGCCCCTGGTGACTACGGTTCTACTCTTCGTGTTCATCTAATTGACTTTCATGAAGATGCCACAGATATGCGAGGTCATGCACAGTATTTTTCTTTCTGAGGCTGGTAACGATGACTTTGAATAAGTTTGTTTGCCAAAGATTCCTCATTAGTAAAATGACCCAAACTGTTTTGGGTAATGGAGACTTTTGAGAATCTGATGGAGGCTGTGAACACTTCAATATTTAGAGATCTACACTTGTTATTTTGCCTACAGCAGATTTGTAGACCTGGCAGGCTCCTCGCTAGTTCACAGGGCCAGTTCTCATCAGACCTTTTCCATGAGTCTCACTAAAGCCAGACACATCCCTCCAGCTGACTCCACCCCTCTTGTCCTGGCCTAGTCTTTGTGTTTCCTCTGTCATTTGCTCTTGCTCTAAGCGAATCTGGTTGCCAGCCAAGTTTCACAAGCTGAACTAACCTGAGCTGACCAAACACAGGCAGGGAAAGTGAAACCCTATTCCACTTGGATTCCAAGGTGTGGAGTTCCCCCAGGATGGTGTAGGTGGCAGGTCTGGCTCTTCTGGCTGCTCTTAACAAAATGCCTGAAGCAGGGAATGTCCACCCATCCTTTAGGAATCTGAGCCCCGGAGAATAGCCAGATGTAAAACCATTTCTCCCCAGAGGCTTTAATTTTCTCCACGTGCAAATTAGAGAACTGTTCTCCTGTTGTTGATCCCTTCTCTGCCCTCCCCTCCCGGGACAGCAAGCCCTGCCTCACTCCTCTTTGTTTCCGCAGGGCCCTGCTCGGAGCAGGTGTTCTGCTGGTACTGGCCGCAGGATCTGCAGGAGGCAGCTCAGGGGACTTGCCAGGTGGACTCAGGTCCCAGCTCCATCCAGGACTCTTTCTACTGCCTCCTACCCTTGCCTTTTGGTCCAGCTCTGGATGGTTCTTTCTGGGTTGTTTTATTCTGCCTCTTTCCTTCATTTTTCCCCCTTCCTTTCCCTCCTTCTCACTAAATGTGTGTTGACTATGTCAGGGGTTCTGACTTTAACAACTGCTCTCCTAGTTCCAACCACATTCAGACGGAGGGTTGCAGCTTGGCCTCCCCCCATTCTTCTCACCTTCCCCACACAGGACAGTGGCTGTGCACACCCACTTGGTCTCTGTAGCTGCAGACCACATGTGGTGTGTTAGTTGCTGGGAACAGTGCTCGTCTGCCTGGGGTTACTGGAGGAGCCCACCACAAATTACCTTAGGGTGGGGTGGCCCGGGGAACAAGGCCCTGGGGAAAGCATTAGTTCTTTCAAAATTGCTGAATGGCTGATGACTTCTGGTCCTATTCTTCTTAATACATCCAAGTCCATTTTTGCTGTTTTCCTCTGTACGTGTGTTGGAGACTTCCTTCCCCCTTCTTCATGCACACTGCTTCATGAAATGTCCTCTCCTTTACTCTTTGGGAACTCTTATTGCCAGAGGACTGCCCCCACCCCACCCCACCCCCGCCATTTCTGCTGTCCCTAGCCCCCAGCAGAAAGCCTGGTGAAGCAGGAGAGACTTGAGGTTGAAATCAGGATGGCCTACTACTTCCCAGGAATTTATCTTACAAATGTATTCACACATGTAAAACTTGATCTCAACAAGGTGTTCCTGGTTTGTCGTAATGAAGATCAAAGGCAGCCTAATTGTCCATCAGTAAGGGACTGTTGACATAATTCTGACCCATGTAATGGAATGTCAGAATTTACTAAATTAATTACTAAAATAAATAAGGCAATTCCTTTGTATTGTCCTTAAAGAAAAAAGGGGCAGTAAAACATCATGTCCCTGAATGCCCCTTTCTGTTTCCCCAAACCTTGTAACACTAGGGAACAGTGAGAGCAGGCCTGGCAGGGAAGTCCAGACACCTGTTATCTTGAAAGACAGTGGCTCTCTCTTATGGGCACTGGGAACGAGGGTGAGTGAGAGTTACCTGTAGAAACTACTTTCTTGCATGTTCAACAGGACAGTTGCTCCTTGGGATGCTGGTCAGAGAAGCAAACTCAGCAAGCTCATGCTGATGATGTCACGGCTTCTGCAGCCTAAGGTATAAAACCCCTCTGTCCGTGGTGACTGGGTCAGAACCGAAGGCACCGTGAAAAGAATATGTGTCACTCATCCAGCCGGCCACCACTGGACCAAACGCCATGGAGGGAGAGGAAGTGCTGCTTGGTGAGGCACCGTGAGTGACAGAGGTGCTCTCTGTCAGCCACAGAACTCAAGGCTCTTGATGGCTTTTCCCAATGAATCGTATTATGAGCACCCTACCTCTAGGCCTGTCTGCCACCGATTCCACTGCCCTGGCACAGCTGGGCTGTGCACTTGACATCTCTAAATGCAGACATGGAATGATCTCTAAGATACAGAAAGCAAAAAAAAGCAAGGGAAGAGAATGGTCTAGATAATATGCGTTAATACTACCCTTGTAAAATGCATAGGTCTCTATTTTCATGGTGGTATCAGAAGCTGGTAATGGCTGCCTTCCTGCCAGAAAAGATAATAGAGAGAGTCCCGGGGATGGGGTATGAGGGAGTCCTGGGGATGGGGTAAGAGGGAGACCTCCTTTTCCTTATTTAATCAGTTTGTAAAATGAATGTTTGATCCATTTTAATGAGTCATTCCTGGTGTTGGAGAAAGAATCCCCAGGGAGCTCCATGCAAGTCCTGGAGCTTCTTTTGCCCCTTGGATGGGTGAGAGACGCGGGTTCTTGGCAGAGATCCTCCAATGTCTCGTGACTGCTTCAGCCCCTCACCCCACCTTTTACCACACTGGGGGAAACTGGCTTTCAGAACCCCATTTTGACACCCCAAACACAATCTTCCCCTAAAAGAAGTGTTGGGGGAGGGAGGGCAGATCATTATCTCCTCTGACAGAGGGTGTTGTGTGGGGAGAGAGCACAGTCTTCAGAGTTGCACAATCTTCCGTTCATGTTCCAGCATCGGCCATTTAAGCTGGGCAGGCTCAAGAGACTGCCCTGCTCTTGCTGGACTGTTCCCTTATCTGGGAACAGTGCCTGGCACATAGTAGGTGCTCAGAGTGTTGGAGGGAGAATTCTGAGCAGAGGTCCTCTGAGATGGCCTGACTCTCAAAGTGGCTTCTCTTTATTCCAACCCCTTCACCTAAAATCCTTTGTCTTATCAGATAATGCCTCCTACAGGTATTTATCTTTTTAGAGGAGAGGAAGTTTATTTGGAGCTCACAGTTTCAGCGGCCCTAGTCCATAGATGGCTGACTCCATAATTCTGGGTCTGAGGGGAGGCAGAACATCAAGGTTGGAAGAGTATGGCAGAGGAAAGCAGCTCAGGACATAGCAACGAGGAAGCAGAGAGAAACAGGTGTTTAATTATATATTGAATCCTCACAATGAATAGTAAGTAGGTAGTATTATCATCCCCATGTCACCACCAAGGAAACCAAGGCTCAGCAAAGCCGAATAGCAGAGCTGCTGCGTGCATGGAAAGCCCAGTGGGAACTCAATGAGTTTCCTGTGCAATTCCAGCTGCCCGTCCTCTTACTCCAGCGAGGATAGGGCTGCAGCGACTGCAATTGGGACAGACATGGATACTTCTTAGAAAGTGACAGGGAGAACCCCGGTTAGAAAAGAGGAAGCAGAGGGACTTTTCTGACTCTGGAGTTCCACTTCAGGGTTCCTGGGGCGAGACCTGGAGGACAGCTCCCTGCCATTGTGAGATGTAAGCAGACGAGACTGCGGAAACCCAGGGCTTGTCATCCAGCTGGGGATTTCTGGAGCTTGGCTGGAGAGGACAGGGCTGCCCTAGAGGTTGGCAGGAACTGTCCTGCGGTAGGACAAGAAAGGAGGCGGGTGGGCACCCAGACAGTCCTGCAACCAGCTCCTCTCCCAGCGCAGGGGGGAGGAAGGCAGCGGCCCATTGTGTCAGCCTCAGGGTGATGGAAGGCGTCTGTGACCAGATCAGGGCCACAGGGAAGCCACAGTGACACCCGCCTTCCTCATAGTTCTCCGTCCAGGAACACAGATGACAAAAAAAAAAAAAAAAAATTAATGACGAGTATGCATAAAAACAAACATACCAAGGTTCAAATGAAAAAAGATTTAAGTCCTTATAAGAGACTCAAGTGACACTGAAGTACTCAGAGCTATAAAAGGAAGCTAAGCCTATAAATGCAGCTTGACAAGAAATAAAATTTCACTCCTTAATTTGATGTAGACTTTTCCTGCTGGCCTAATGGGAAGCTTTAACCTCAGCCTTTCTGGATCGTGTTCAGGTACTTGGGGGCCCACGTGATTATTCGTCCCCACAGGTTTTTGCAGAGCCATGCTCCCTGGAGTTAGCATAGCTGTGGGCTTTCCAGAAGTTTGAGGTCACACTGGAGGAAGGTTGTGGAAACCTTGGCCCTGCTGCCAACTCTGTCTTCCTCTCTGGAGTCCCCTTGCCTCTGGATATGCTGGGACACAGGTACAGCACCTGCTTCCTTTCAGTCCAAACCCGGAGGCTCTTTGTGGCTTGGAAGACAGCTTCCCCTCTTGATGATTCTGGTGAAGACACTGAATGTACATCCTCTTATTCTTCCTGCAGGACGCTCAGGATTCAAGAACACACAAGCCACAGACACAGTTCTGCTGTCGGTCCTTCCTCATCTCTCCCCTGAGAGGGACAGAGAGAGAAATGCTGGTCTGTATTCTCAGATGACAGAAGGGGAAAGTGGAATTAAAAATAGGAAAATATCTTACAAATTTCCTACCAGAAAATGAAACACGAGAGCCCATCTGCCCATAGCGCCCCCTTTCCCATGGCCACTTTTAGGAACAGTGTGTCCTGCTTTTACACACATGCAGATTTGGTAACCTGGGCTAGCCCCTAAGAGAGCAATGCTCCTCTACTCCCAGAGGCACTTCCCCACCCCCTCCCCAGGCTCATTTCATCTCTAAAAAGCTGCCATGTTAGGGAGCAGTAGAGGAGAGTGGGGCCACGGGAGCTGGCTACATCAACCTTCTCCACACATCGTCACCTCCCTTCTTTCCTACAAGTGCACAGTTCCCCAGGGAGCAGTGCCAGTCACCATGGCTGCTTTGCTACTCTCTTAGTCCTCCATCTCCTCTTCATTAAAAAAAAAAATGTTGAGGTATAACTTGCATAGTCTGGGGTATATAAAACCTGCAGCTTAATGGATTTTATCTGTTCTTTTTTAAAAAAATATTTATTTTTTAGTTTTTTAGGTGGACACCATACTTTTTATTTTGTCTTTATGTGGTGCTGAGAATCGAACCCAGTGCCTCATGCATGCTAGGTGAGTGAGTTACCACTTGAGCCACATCCCCAGCCCCTTATCTGTTCTTATGTAACCACCAGACCACCCCAGGATTCCAGGTAAAGAACATATTTGGATCCCCAGAAGCTTCCTCCCATTCCTTTGTAGTAAATATTCATGCCCCAGAGGTAACTAGTATTTGACCTCTGACTGTTCAGATTGTCCTTGAATGTCATATTAATGGACAATGTAGAGTATGTTCTTATGGGTCTGATTCTTTTGCTCTAAATTGTGCCTATGAAACTGTGAAACTTCTTCCTCTTGTGTTTATCCATAGTCTGTTCTTTTCTTTGCTGTGTAGAATTCCACCTCATGGACGCACCACAATTACCAACAAGAGCTTCTCTGATTTCAGGTCTCCTGCACCCTGTGTTATCTGAAGGGAGAACTTCATGACATCCTGCTTTTTAGCCATGGGCTCCAGCTATCCAATCCTCTGTCCTTACCTCTGGAGGTAAAGGAGCAGGATTTGTATTTTCTCCTCTTTTTTCTAAGTCATATTTTCCTCTGTCCTGAGGCAGCATTGGCTTTATCTTTTCCCCAGGGGTCACTTGATAAGGGACGGGGAGAGAACTCATTTACTGAGGAGGAATTCAATGTGATCTCTGCTGCATGTGGGAAGAGTGGAGATTTGTTGGACTGTGTGTGTGTGTGTGTGTGTGTGTGTGTGTGTGTGAGAGAGAGAGAGAGAGAGAGAGAGAGAGAGGCGCACAGAGCAGAAAATACTCCTACCCCCACACACCTGGGCATCAGTAGAAGAGCTCATTAATTTCTGATTGAAAGTGGCAGAAATCTGATTCAAATAAGCCTCATCAAGCCAGGCATGGTGGTGCACGCCTGTAATCCCAGTGGCTCAGGTGGTTGAGGCAGAAAGATTGCAAGTTCTAGATCAGCCTATGCAACTTAGCAAGACCCTGAGTCAAAATAAAGAAGACTGGGGATGTGTCTCAGTGCTAAAGGTCCCCTGGTTCAATCGTTAACCCTGAAAAAAAAAAAAACAAAACAACCAACAATCACAAAAACCACCTCATCAAAAAGGAAGTGACTCATGTAACTGGAAAATGGGTGAGCAGTTCAAGCTTCAGGTCCAGCTTAATCCAGAATTTAAATAATGTCTTCGGGGACTTCTTTAAAAATTTCTAACAATATATATTAATTGTACATGTCAATGGGGGCTCTGTGTGATGCCAGTACGTGCACACAGGGTGCCCTGATCAGTTCAGGCTCCCTTTATCCGCCTTCTCCAACCACTTCCCAACCTGCAGAAATCACTATTCTACATTCAAGTCTGCTTTCTTTTTTCAGTTTCCACACCTGAGAGAGAACATGCAGCCCTTGTTTTTCTGTGCCTGCCTTAGGATGTCCCCAAGTTCTATCCATTTTGCTGCAAATGACAGGATTTCACTCTTTTTTTTTTTTTATGACTAATGTTCCATGTGTCTTCAGGGGATTCTTACGTTCCACTTTTCATTTCTGTTCCTTCTGTATATTGACCAATTTTCTTTCCCAAAGAGGGACTTCCTCATGCAGAGGTGGAAGAAATGGACAAGGCCACATGTTAAGTCTCCTCGTTCTAGCCCATCCAACCCCAGGGAGGAGTGAGCTGCTTTCTCCCAGTGTTCCTTAGCAGTCTTGGGGAGGGACTCCCTCTGGCCTGGCATGGGTCCTGAGTCCATCTCATAGGCCAATCTCTATGATCAGGTTTGGGAGGAGTCCAGGAGCACAGCCTCCCAATGGGACCACATGATGGGCAGAAACCAAACAGACCACATTCACCATGAGGCACACTTCCCTCTACTATCCTGATGCTTTTTCTTTTGTAAATCTACCAGCAAGGGGGTAGAAGACATATCAGATTTCCCTGAAAGCACAAGGGACATGTTGGGTGGTTTATAGAGCAGCAATACAAGCAACTCAGAATGAAATATTAGACACCCCTGGACTTAGATGTCTGCTGGTCTCTCTCTCACCTGAAATTTCGTTCTGTTGATCAGTCTCTTGTGTTGACTGATCTTTTTCTCTTGTTCCCCAGCTATCTCCCTTCCTGTCTTTGCCTTCCTAACTCTCAGCTTCTTGTCTACTTTGCTTGCATAATGGTCCCCTTCCCCCCTTTTCTTCCCCTCTCCTAACTCATATCCTAGGATTCCTATCTTCTGTTCAGCTCTTTATTTCACCCTTCAAGGTGTTTTCCTAAACAAAAAACATCCACTCATTAAGAGCAACTCTGGTGCCAGAGGTTGAGATTATTGGAGTCTTTGTCTTCTTCTAACACCATCAGATGATGTCAGTTTCAAAAGCCAGAAACTGGATCCCCTGAAACTCTGTGGGCACACTTCTTATAATTTCACGAAACTCATGACATGAAGAACCTGGCTGCGTGTTAATTTATCACTGTGTGCCAAACCACAGCAGCTCCAGATAGAAAACAAACTGACTCGCTTTCGAAACTGGTTGTGACCAAACTGAAAGATCTGCTCATCAGATTAACTGATGATGTGCTTGCTATTGATGCAACTGCAGTCCCCGGCGTACTCCTGTCGACGATGGGTTTTTAGTATTTTTCTCAACATCTGAATGATTTACAGATGTGATTTTATAAGGAAAGATGTCGTTGTTATGCTTTCATTATAGACACAGCCCCTGGGGGGATGCAAAGCGAGGGACGTGAGAGCCACCCTCGCCCTGGCCTCCCACAGCTGGACTTGCTGATTTCCACCTGCAGGCTTGGTTGCTCCTTGTTGGGCAGATCAAGGCTGACCTGGGAATACCCAGGGGATTGGAGACTTTTTAAAAGATGGGCTTTCAAGGCGATGATCCAGCACTGGTCCTGACATCCTGCTTGTTAGCCCTGGACTCCAGCTATCCAATCCTCTGTCCTGGTCCTGATCTCCAAATCATACAGCTCCTCTCCAGGTACCTTGTACCCCAGTTAGCACAGGAAAGGTGCTCAGTAAATAGCAAGTACTATTATTTCCCCATGTTCTTCTTTTTCTCATCACAGATTCCAGATAAAGAACATGGCTTCTACTTTGACTTTTTGTATTCTTGTTACCTTTCTTTTTTGTCTGTTCAGGGAGGACTGAAGTCCTGTCTTGTCCTGAATTCCAAACCTGGGGCCTTCTTGGATATCCCCAAACCTATCTACCAAATATATACAACAGTTTGTAGGACAAGGCTTCTGATCTCATCCCAAGAGACCAGAAGTTACATGATCCGGTGCCTCTGTGCTTCCCAAAACTTCCCTAAAGACTAAGAACTGGTCTTGCTCTTGACCCTGCCTTCCAGGAGCCTGGACTCCGGGCCATGAGAATTCTTTGACTTACTTTACCTGAAAGAAAGTCCTAAGACCCTGACACCAGAAGAGTCCTGCCTTGTGCTTGAAGCCCAGTAAGCGTCTGAATAAGCAGGATTGTTAAGTAGCCCCCACCGCAGTTTACTGCCTTTAGAACATACACGCTTGGCTTTCAGTCCTACTCGTGATTATCCATAAAAATACAGTTTTCTCTGGGTTCTTGGGTTTTAATTTCTTTCTTTTTTTTTTTTAAATATTTATTTATTTTTTAGTTATCGGCAGACACAACATCTTTGTTGGTATGTGGTGCTGAGGATCGAACCTGGGCCGCATGCATGCCACATCCCCAGCCCTTTTTTTTTTTAAAGACATTGATGGACCTTTATTTTATTCATTTATTTATATGTGGTGCTGAGATTCGAACCCAGTGCCTCACACATGCTAGGCAAGCACTCTACCACTGAGCCACAATCCCAGTCCGGGTTTTAATTTCTGATAAAACTTTTATTAAATAAATTCTCATAAATCTTTTATTAAATAAATTTGCATGCTTTTCTCTTATTAATCTCTATTTTGTCATAGGGGTCTCAGCTATGCAGTGGTGAGAAAGATACTACTCTTTGCCCCCTACAATTTGTATCCAGATTTTTTTGATTCCAAAGTTCCCCTTCACCAACTCCTGTCTCATAACCAGTAAAACTCAGACCCCTCTGTCTGGCATTTGAACATCTTGACAATCTGTTTCCAGATGACCTCTACAATCCAAACTCTGGCCAAATCAACCTGGGACTTCACCCTGAAACTGTGGCGTGGAGAGAAAAGCAAGAGAGAATTGGGTACTGTAGAGAAGAAACAGTAATACATCTTCCTTACCCTTTGCAAGGTTCATGGCTGACGCCCTAATAACAACAGATGATCAACAAGGATAAAACAGAGCACACTTGTTTATTCAGAGTGTTATAAGACACGGAACCTTCGGAAACAAAACCCTGATTGTTGGAAGCCGTTCTCGCACGTGATTAAGCTACCTCCCTGGCTGGATGTGAGGTGCTCAGATCAGCTGTGTCAGAGCTTTTCCCCACTCTTCCCAGGTGCGAGGGCTTGTCCATGTGGGGGTGTGACTGACCATTGACCTGAAAACCAATCACTGACCCTGACCTTGGAATGCTGTCCCCCTCGACCTTCATTGCATGGAATTTTCCCCTGAATTTTTTGTTCCCCAATAAAAGCTCACTCTCTGGCGTGCTTCTCTCTCCTGCTGGTCTCTTGTATAAACCTCGCTACCACATCAGGTGGCTAGAGGCAGGAGCCGGGAGAAGCCGTCTCTGAGCTGGGCAAGGAAAAAGGTAAATTGAGTGTTATGTGTCTTTAATTTGATCTCACTAGTTAACTTCTATGTTTCGAACCTCTAGTATGAAGCTAGCGTGCAGGTTGCGCAGCAGACCTGATGATCTAGGGAAAACTGTATTTTTATGCTCAGGGTTGATGAAGAATGGACAGTCTCAGAAACAGACTGATTAGACAAAAAAGGGGTGTGACCGGATGGTGATGCACTGGGAGGGGCTTAGCAGGGTCTGTTTGTTCAGATTCTTCTTGGCTTCTCAGTATGGGACAGGACCCTCATGGAATGAATGACCTGCTTTTGGGGACATGGGTCAGAGATTTCTGTTATGACCATACTTCAAGGAAGAAAGAAGGTCAGAGAAAGAGAAGGGCAGAGAGAACTTTCTGCTCCTGTGATTTCCTCAATTTCCTTCAGCTTAAGGTTCTCAGTGTGCCAAGTGCTGTAGTTAGGTATGGCGCTTCCTGTTCCCCATCAGCCTTTTCCCTCTCACCAAGTATGTGAGCCTGGGCAAGTCACCCCATCTCTTGAGCCTTGATTTCCTCACTCACCCTACCCGCTTTTCTGGGATCCCTTAGGTAGGGTGTTCCAGGACAGGACATGAGGCAGTTTAACATAGGAAACTTTCTTTAGGATTACTGTGAGCATCAAGGGAGATAACATGTTCTTTATATTGTAGGGGAGGAAAAGATCTTTTTTTTTTTTTTTTTTTTTTTGCACCAAGAATTGAACTCAGGGTGGGGGGGCACTCGACCACTGAGCCACATCCCCAGCCTTATTTTACATTTTATTTAGAGACAGGGTCTCACTGAGTTGCTTAGTGCCTTGCTTTTGCTGAGGCTGGCTTTGAACTTGTGATCCTCTTGCCTCAGCCTCTCCAGCCACTGGGATTATAGGTGTGCACTACTGGCTAAGATAATTTTTTTCCTGAGTTCTTATTTGGGAAAGGTCTTTGTAAGAAAAGACAGATTAATATGAGAAAACAAATTTAATAACATGTATACCTCATGCGTATGTGGGAGATTTCCAGAGAAGAATAAATCTCTCACAAGTGGCTTCACATCTTCTTCTGGAACAAAGAACAATGCTTGTGGGGAAGACCCAGTTACTACAGCCAGGAGAAGCACCATAAATCAAGTCAATGCCTCCTCCATTGATTGAGTTTCTAGTGGTTTAGAGTCATTCTCTTCCCAGTGTAGAGAATTCTACATATAGCTTTTTACTTTATAAATTTCTCTTTCAAAAGGGCACCTTCCTTTTTGTTGTTTCTAGAGCTTCTGCTATGTGTACTATTTCCCAAAATAATCACTTCAAAATATATATATTTTTTTGCCTAAAAGGCATATTTAGGTTGGCATATTTTGGTCTCCTAATCATATTTTGGGTGCTGTGTCCTGATCATCTATATCTATCTATCTGATATATTGATACATATGTATTGATTTATTTGATCTCTCAACCAGTATGGGCTGTCTTACAAATAGAGGAAAATGAAACTAAGAATGTAATAGATTTTTCCAGAGTCTCACTTTGGCTAAAAGGGATTGTTGTTCTAATTCTTCACTCCTTTCAACAATTGGCTAATCTATATACACCTTTTACCATAGGATTTTGTGGTGTTGTTTTTTTTACCTCCTGACTCAGGGAAATTTGACTCATGAAATTCGATTTGGTCAGTGATATTTTAGCAGGTGAGACCAAAAAAGGCTTGGAAAGCATGTGCACAGTTGAGATGGTCTCTCTTGCTCTGCTATTATACATAAGACCATTATATATCAATTTTCTTCCCCAGAGTGGGATCTCTGTTTCCCCTGGACACAGCCTCTGGAAGCTGGGAACAATATTTGCTTTTCCTTTTTGTTTGAGAGTCTTAATTCCAATGCACCCAGTCTTCTTGACTCTTTCTCCCTAAAGGTTTGAAGGCACCTCTACAGAATGATGTCTTCAGGACAACCTCAACAGTTTATAGTCCATTTCAGTTCTTCTTGGTCCTCAGGAATGGTTTTAGCTGAATTAAATACTCTTAACTGTGAGCCCATATAAAAGAAGACCATTTGCTGCTTTTCTACTTGGCACATGGACTAGCAGAAACTGGAACAGACATTTGCCCATAATTATTATTATTTTTTAAAATATTTTTTAGTTGTCTATTGCGTCTCACCAGGGTAATTTCTTCTGCCCAGAATAAGCCACCTGAGAAAATACAGTCTGAAATAATTAGTGAAGAAATAAAAGAGTCAGAATTATAGTTTAAAGGGAGCACCTGATGGAGTCTTCCAGTCCTGGTAGGAGCTAGAGCCGAATAATTAGAAAATGGCTCTGTTGATTTTATTTAAGGGGGGTATGGCAAAACAGGATAAGACTTCAGGAATGGAATCTTGCTTCATGATGTCTTGCAGTCAACAGGTTGATTGGCATCTTGGCAGGCTACACCTGAGAGACTGTGTGGCTACAGCAGGTCACCCCATCTCTGGTATTAAGTGGGACCTGACAGACCGAATAGAAATTCACATCTATCTGGGCAGTCTTAACCAGTGGGATTGCCACTGGAAGTTCCAGAATACTGAAATCTGACCAGATAGATTTTCCTATTCAATGGGCTTCTAGGCCAATTTGGTCCACACATAGTCTGCGGATGGCTCTCGACGGTCGTCAATGGACCTTTATTTTACTTGTTTACATGTAGTGATGAGAATCAAACCCAGTACCTCACATATGCTAGGCAAGCCCTCTACCACTGAGCCCCAACCCCAACCCCATTTGCCCATTCTTGTACATCTGATTTCAATGAAGACGTCCCATCAGGCATATTTTATCTCACCTATAGTAACACAATTTCCTTTACCACTTTTTTTTTTTAATACCTTTGTTTATTTATTTATTTATTTTTAAGTGGTGCTGAGGATCAAACCCAGGGACTCATTCGCTCTAGGTGAGTGCTCTACCACTGAGCTACAACCCCAGCCCCTCCTTTAGCACTTTAAAGGTGCTGTCCCATCGTGCTCTGGCCTTCATGGCTTCTGATAAGGAGTCTTCGTCATTCAAATAGTTATTTTCCTTGTAAGGACCTCATTTTTTCTCTCCAGCTTTCAAGATTTTAATTTTTTTTGTTTTTAGCAGTTTGACTTTGATACACCTAAACATAAATTTCTTTGAATCTATTTTCTATGGGCTTTTCTGGCCTTGAATTTGTAAAATTGTGCCTTTTACCAAAGTTGGGAAGTTTTCTGTCATTTTTTTTTAATTAATTTATTTTTTTTATTGTTGGTCGTTCAAAACCTTACACAGTTCTTAATACATCATATTTCACAGTTTGATTCAAGCGGGTTATGAACTCCCAACTTTACCCCGTATACAGATTGCTGTATCCCATCAGTTACCCTTCCATTGATTGACATATTGCCTTTCTAGTGTCTGATGTATTCTGCTGTCAGTCCTATTCTCTACTATCCCCCCTCCCCTCCCCTCCCCTCCCCTTTTCTCTCTCTACCCCTTCTACTGTAAATCATTTCTTCCATTTGTATTATCTTGTCTTACCCCTCCATTACATAGTTCTGTCATTATTTCTTTATGTTTTCCCAGTTTGTTCTCTCTCTCTTTCCTTCTTGATTCCAAGTATCCATAGGTTGAAACTTCTGAAATAGTTCCATAGGTCCTTGAGGCTCCATTCATTCTTTTCTAATCTTTTTTAAAAAAATTTAGGTTGCATAATTTCTATTGATTATATTTTCAACTTTATTGACTCATCTCCATTCTGCAATTAATCTCATATAGTTATTTTTTAAATTTTCAGATATATTTTAATGTTATTTTAAGAAGTTTTAGCTCTAAAATTCTATTTTTCTGTTGATAGTTCCTGTCTTGGCATTTATTATGAACATATTTTGTTTTACCTCACTAAATACATTTATAATAGCTGTTTTAATGTCCTTGTCTGAGCTGGGTGGGCTTTAGTGTATGATGGTATGTATTTGTAATACCAGTGACATAGGAAGCTGAGGCAGGATGACTGCAAATTTGAGGCCCACATCAGTAACTTAGTAAGACTCTGTCTCAAAAAAAAAATTTAAAAAGAATTGGCGGGGAGTGGATGTAGCACTGTGGTAAAGTATCTCTGGGTTCAATCCCCAATGTAAAATAAAAAATAAAATAAAATGAAAGTCTGATGATGCCATTGTCTGGTTCATCTTAGACTTGACACGCACTGATTGTTCATTTCCTGAGACTGGATCACACTGATCAAAATTATTGGAATAATTTTGGATTGTACCTTGGACTTGTGAATATTAAGTATGCAGAGACTCCAGATTCTGTCATATTAAATATTTTTTTCTGTTTTTATTTCAGCAGGCTATTAACTTAGAGACAAACTGCAAACTTTCATGCCTATAGTGGATGGCAACTCAGAGTTTAGTTCAGTTCTTTAAGTTTTGGCTGTAAGCTGTTTCAGTTTTACCAGTCTGTAGGGTTCAGGAGTCAACTAGAAACCTGACTCATTGGTCTGAAGATACCACAGTCTTCCCACTAGAGTGTTAGTCAATCCTGGGGTATCCCTCACAACAACTGAATTTCCCTCCAACCCAAAGCTACAAAAACGTAGGAAGTCACTCCATGCCTGTTTCTTATTCCAATTTTCAATGCCCTTCTAAAATCTGCCTGCTTTTGTAAGTCTTTCAAATTCTCAGTTGTATCTTTAAATTTTGCCCAGTATTTGTAGCTTTTACTTGCAGAATGACCAGTCTGTTAGGTAGAATCTGGGGATTTGGGGTGACCAGTATAATAAGAACTTTAATAAGATTCTTATTAAAAATTGCTTTTCTTGGACTGGTGTTGTAGCTCAGTGATAGATTGCTTGACTGGCATGTGTGAGGCACTGGGATCTATCCTCAGCACCACATAAAAGTGAATAAATAAATCCAAAAGTTACAAAAAATGCAATCTGTTAAAAAATTGCTTTTCTTAGTGGTGGCTCATGCCTGTAATCCCAGCTACTTTGGAGGCTGGGGCAGGAGGATTTCAAGTTTGAAGACAGCCTGAGCAACTTGTCAAGATTCTATATCAAAATAAAAAATAAAAGAGGGTTCGGATGTTGCTCAGTAGTAGAGTCCCCCTGCCCCCCGCCACACACAGAGTTTCTTATCAAACAGTACAAAATTATATTTTGCACTCCTCCATTCCTTACCATCGCCCTTACTCTGTTTCATTCATCTTTATAGAACCTGTCTTTGCTGTGTGTTTGTGAATGGTCTCTTTTCTCCTCAACTAAGGTAAGCTCTATGAGTAGGATCTTTATCTATTCTTGTAGTCTTAGTGTGGACTGAATACTTCAGTTCTCTGCAAGGGGAGAAAGCAAGGAGAGGTGGAATGATGTGAGCACCAGCAGGAAGCATCTCAGTAGCTGAATTTATGGGTAAGTGGTCTTTACATTAAACACCATAGTTTCCTAGCTCTTTAAAGAACAGAGACTAGTTGTGTGGCTCTAAACCACTGGGTGGCGCTGCCTACCAAATTTCCTAAAATCAAGTCAGCCTAGAATTGCTTTTCAGCAACTCTAAATCCTTACCATTTTCCAGGACGCAGCTTAAAATGCTAAATGCCATCTTTGTCCTGAACCCTGATTGACAGCCAAAAAGGCTCTATGAAAATGACTTCTATTCCTCCTGCCCAGGTCTTTGTGTGAATTTTATGAATAGATGTTTGGGGAAGTCCAACAGATGCAAAAGGCCTTGGGTAGGAAGGGTTCTAGTTGGAAGTGGCTTCTGCCCAGCAGCCTTTTCCAGCTGGATCCAACTGGCTTAAGCCATGCATTGGATGAAATAGATGGACTTCTCTCCTTTGCATCTAGGATGGTGCTGGTTATATCTTGTTCTTAGGAGAATTGGGAAACTGGTCACTTAAATCATCTGTGTTCTGTGGTCCAGATGAGAAACCCCATGTGTACAGTCCAGAGAGAAGGACTCCTGTTTTGGTCAGAAGGCAAGGGAGGAGAGGACGGGAGGTTCTGGTGTGTGCTCATGGTGGAAATAAGCGTGTTCCCAAATGATGTCTTGGTTCTGTTGCTCACCATGTGATTCTGTTTCCAGCTTCTCCTTCACTGTTGTAATGGACAACGTGGAATTGAGAACTGTTGTCCTATCTTGTCTTTCTTTTACTAGAGAGAACTGGGCTCAAGTAGCCTTTGTAGGGGAAGGGAGCAGCTCTGCTGTGAGCTGGGCCTGGTAGTAGGCACTTAGCCTATCCTGATGTGTGTAAATCTACCAATTACCTACAATCATGAGGATCTCAGTCTCTGTTTCATAGCAAAGAAAACGAATGCTCAAAGCGGTTGGATACTTTGCATAGCAACATGCTCTACATTCTCACATCTTTAAAAATTCTCCCTTGAGTCCACACCTGCCTCCGGTTGCCTCCACAAAATCTTCTTAGAGTTGATCCCAGTACTGCTCCGACTTCCACAAACCCCATTCCCTCTCCCACCCATTTTGGTTGGGCTTTAGGTTTGCCCCTGAAACTTCTGATCAAAGTCATGGATGGCCTCCATGGATCAAATTCAGCGGCCACCTCTCTATTCTCCCTTATCCCCTGTAGCACCCACCGCGTTTGGCGATTCCCTGTTTCTTGCACCATTTCTTCTTTGGGCTCCGGGCTTACCACACTCTGCTGCCTTCCTTGCTATCTCACTGGCCCCTTGTCCATTCCATTTTTGACTATTCCTGCTCTGCTCTACCACTAGATGTCTGGATGCTCCTAGGGGAGCCTCTTACCCATTACCCACTCCCTCTTGCTGACTCCAGATGGTCCCATGGCTTTATATCTCCAGCCTAAACTTTTCCTGGCACTGCAGACTCAGACTCAGCCAACATCCCACTCCGCGTGGCCACACGGAGTGTTAACAGGCATCTCAAGTTAACACGAGCAGACAGAACTCCCAATACCTCCTGTCCCCACGAGACTTCCCCTTTCTGTAAATTGCACCAACAGCCATCCGGTTGCTCCAGCCCAAGCCTTTCTCAATATGTTCCCAGTGGATCCCTCAAACATTTCCCAGATCTACTCACTTTCTTCTGCCTCCATCCCTGCCCCTCCTGGTCCAAGCCACCATCACTATGGTGTGGACTGCTGCAGTGGCCTCCTCACTGGGCTCCTTGCCCTCAGTGATCCATCTCTGTATGGCAGCCAATGCTTCTTTAAACATGTAAATCAGAGGATTTCACTTGACTGCTGAAACAGTCCCCGTGGCTTTTCACCTTTCATGAAATAAATTGCTCCCTCCTTGTTTTGAGTGGACTAATTTTGCCTTCTTTTTTAAAGTTTTAGTTGTATGGACACAGCACCTTTGTTTATTTGTTTGTTTGTTTATTTATTTATTTATTTATTGGGGTACCGGGGATTGAACTCTGGGGCACACATCTCTAGCCCTATTTTGTAATTTATTTAGAGACAGGGTCTCACTGCGTTGCTTAGTGCCTCGCTTTTGCTGAGGCTGGCTTTGAACTTGTGATCCTCCTGCCTCAGCCTCCTGAGCTGCTGGAATTAGAGCTGTGCACCACTGTGTTGTAGCTATATATTTATTTTTATGTGGTGCCGAGTATTGAACCCAGTGTCTCACATGTGCTAGCTGCAAGTGCTCTGCCCCTGAGCTACAGTCCTGGACCCTTTTGCCTTCTTTTATACCCAGCCTGCTCTCCTCCTCCTCCAGGCTCCAGCTGCCCCATCCAGGTGCCAAGCGAGTTCCTGCCTCAGGGCCTTTGAACAGGTTGTGCCTTCTACCTGGAAAGTTCTTTCTTCCTGTATGCTCTCATGGCTGATGCATTTAAGGCATTCAGCTCTCAGGTTAGATGTCATCTCCCCACTGAGTTCTTTGTCACCACCCAATCTAAGGCAGCCAGTCTGGATTTTGAGAGCAGTTTGATTTTTTTTTTCATTTTTCCAATTCTAGAATCCAAAGTTTTCTTATGATTTCTGTGCATCCCCAAGGACTTACTTCACAATTCTCAATCTCTAATCGCTTGTTCTGGGGATACTGGTCATGTGTCACATGTACGTTACACTGGTTTTGGATTTATCTCCCTCTTCAATTTCCCCAAAACCACTCCAAATGATTGATGGAATTTTTGAGAGCTCGGGGGAGGAGGGTGCCCCTGCTGTTTATTCCAGTCTCCAGCCTTTTCCTCGATTCCTTGCTTTCTTTGCCCTTGGGCTCTCAGAGGCAAAACTCCCTCTTTTTGGTTCACTCAGAGCAACTTCGTCTCTTCCTCTGAAGTATCTGCCTCGGTCTGTAACCATGTTCTGGGGGCGTTTCCTACTTCTACGGGGGTTACTAGTGCATTTTCTTGACCAAAGTTCTTTTATCCATGGGTAAGATTCTTTAATTTTCTTCCAGTAGTAGGGACTGAACCCAGGGCCTTGCACATTGCTAGACAAGCTCTCTACCTCTGAGCTATATCCCCAGCCCTTGTTTTAGCGTTTTAGAGAACAAGAGTGTTTTATCTTTTCTTGTAATACTTGTTCAAGACCCTGTGCTGGGGGCTGGGGATGATTGCAGCAACCCTTTAAGATATCAGTTCTATTTTGCAGAAGAGAAAACTTGGCTCAGAGAGATAACAGCCCTGCTAATACATACTGGGCTCTGGAGAGACTCAAAGAAACTTTTTTGCCTATTGCTTCTTTAAAGCCTTCTTGTCAGGAGTTAAAGGACATTTGCCCAGAGGCCAAGCTCTCCAGGTATCCCAGGTTGGGAGAGAAGCCTCAGGACTGGAGCTACTGCTTCCTCAGTCAGGTGACCCCAGTCTTTCCCACGCTCTAGGAGTCTCAGGTTTATGTGGATTTGAGTTTTGTTTTGTTTTATTTTTTATTTATTTATTTTTTAAAAATATGGCCCCCAGTTCTAGTGCCAGATATGCCAGAGACTCATAGTGTGACATTGGGCACTTCCGTGTCCTTCTCTAGCGTCTAGTTCCTTTATCTTCACAATGAGGAGAATCTCTTCCCTGACCCATACCCTATGGTCCTAAGGGAACGTCAGATACAGGGAGAAAAGGGCCCCTCTGTGAAGCACTTATTGTGTGCTAAGTACTCCTCACATCACCTGCCAATCCTCTCCACACCGATAGGTAGCTACTACCATCCATCTGTTCCACAGAGTGAGGAGATGGAGGCTTAGAGGGAGTCAGTGGTGATCCAAGTTAAGAGGCAGAATTGAGATTCGAACCTGGATTTTTCTACCCAAGTTTGGTTCCAAAGACTTTTAACCATCACATCAGCCGTGTCCCCCAAGTGCCAACTCAGGCTCCTGGTAACTCTCAATGGCTGCTCACACATGAACATGCACACACGTGCTCTCCTGGGGGAAAGTGTGTGCTCACTTGGCCCACGTCAGAGGGCGAACAGCATTTCTAAAGTTAGCCTCAGGACATCTGGTCATCTGATCCAAATCCTCATGGTGTAGAGAGGAACATGCTCTTGTGTTACTCAGAGTTGCTTTTTCACTTTCTTCTCTTTCTATCCCAGCTGGTTCCCCCGTTTCTGTTTGGGCCTCATTCACCTGGAATTACCCCTTCTCTCATACTAGACTGAAAAAAAATCCACTAATAAAGCTCTTACTTTCTACTCCCTCCCAACTGGCCACCTCTGTTCCACAGGACTGGCAGCTCCTTCCATAAGCTGGTTGAAGTAGGTGTATATGGGTGAGGTCTTCACTTTAGGATGGCAAGAGCTGGAAATCCCTATGTGCCAGAATGAGGAGGTGTGTGTATGTTAAAGTCAGGTACCCATCTTCCTTCCTTGAAAAGAATAGGAATACCCCCCCCCCCCTTTTTTTTGGTATCAAGGATTGAACCCAGGGGCACTCAACCACGGAACCACATCCCCAGCCCTATTTTGTATTTTATTTAAAGACATGTTCTCACTGAGTTGCTTAGTGCCTCACAGTTGCTGAGGCTGGCTTTGAACTCACTATCCTCCTGTCTCAGTCCCCCAAACCGCTGGGATTACAGGCATGCACATCTGTGCCCGCCTTAGAACAGCCCTTTAAAAAAACACTTAAATGTGCCCATGAATCACCTTTCTGGTTCTGAACCACTAGCCGTTTTTTGTCAAGATATAGGTTATGTGCTGGGTGGGGATTTGCTTTTGTATATATAAATACTCAGATTTTTATACTGACAGCTCAACCTTGAACTTCTCTGATGAACAGGATAAAAAAAAAAAAAAGATAATGACATTTAATTTCCAACCTGACAGAATCAGGGCCCTGTGCTTCCTGTTTTCAGCCCATTCCTGTCCTTTAAGACTTTGAATCCTAGTTCCCTGACTTTGACCCTGATGCTGGCTAAGGACTTTGAAACTTCCTCTTGCCTTGGGTGTGCCCTCTGTTGGCGTCCGGCCTCCTGTGTCAATTAGTCCCTTGTCACTCCCCCCACCCCCAACTCATGTCTACTCGGGCCTCTGCAAGTGAAGTTACAGGCCTGACTACGTTGTGTGGGTTAGTGATTCCTTGAACCTCAGACTGTGAGCTCTTGAAGGGGGGCATTGATCATATTTAGCTGTGGCACTTGAGCTCTGTTAGCAAGGAGAGCAGACAGAATTCCTGGAACACAGAGCAGGAGCTCACAGTCCAGGGAAGGACAAAAATAGGTAGCACTCACCTCCTGTGGAGAACAAATGGTAGCCAGCATGTGGGGTAGATTCCTCACCTGCCTCTGAGCTCCTTTTTAAGATAGTGGTGATTGATGGGTCATTGTACACACTCAGGTTGTTTTTGATGCAAGGAACAGAAACCAAGATCTGCTAACTCTGGCTGGCAGAAAGAAAAGGGGAGGATACCACAGGTCCACTGATGGGTGGTGAGACAAACAAAATGTAGGGTATATGAACCATAGGAATATTGCTCAGCCTTAAAAAGAATGAGGTTCTGACATATTACAGCATGGATGAGCCTAGAAGACAGTATGTTCAGGGAAGTCAGTCAGTCACTAAAGGACGGACACTGTATGATTCCAGTTAAATGAACAACCTAGAGTAGTCAACTTCATAGTGACAGAAAAATAGAACGATGGTGAGGGAGGGGAGAATGGGGAGTTGATAGGCAATCGGCACAGAACTTCAGTCTGGGATAATGAGAAGGTTCTGGAGGTGGTAGGGGTGATGCTGAACAACAATGTGAGTATACTGTATGCTTAAAATGATTAAAGTGATGCATTTTATATTAATGTATTTTTTAATGCACACATGAACACACATCCCAGAACTGATCTAAACCAATGAAGGTTACTCCAGGGGTGCTAAGGGCCACTGTGGCCCTTCAACAATTTTTTTAAAAGGAGGAAAAATAGTCAGGGTGCTGGGGTACCTCATGGAATTGAAAGACTAGCCAAAACCCTCATCTTGGAGAAGGGCAGGAAGCAGAGCAGCGTCAGGAACTTCGGGGGCAGAAGTTCATAGGTCTCTTCCTTTGGGACACTGCCAGAATTTCACCTCTGCTGCCCACGCAAGTAGTCTGTTTCTCAGGTTCAAATTTCCAGTCTCTCTGATAAAGAGTCAGGTGCCATGGGGCAGAGGCAGGCTCATGTATTACCAACATGGCCACTGGGGGCAGTAAAGAGTCAGTTCGCCAGAATCCAATTCATGAGCCAGTTTTCACCAGTTTGTTTCTAGTAGTCATCTGACTTTAATTGCCAGATTTTGTTTTGTCCACTCAACAGCATTTTTTTTTAAATGTTGGATTCTGTTGAATTCAGCTCCCTGCCTTTGAGCTGGAGAGAGAGGAGTAGAGAGCAGGGGATGTCTACTCTATGTTCCTGTCCTTAGTGCTACCTAACTCTCTAGTGCCCAACATTGACAAAATTATTAAGGCAATGTAGAAAAGGCTGGGGCGGGGGAGGGGGCGGGAAGACTACTGAGTTTCTTTTAGGCTCTCAGGGAAAAGGCAGAAAATTAAGAACCAAATTGGCAATTAAGGACACTTTATTTATTTGCAAGCTTGAGATCTGGATTGAGAGTTTACCCCCAGCCTAACCTAATATCCTTTCTCTGCCTTACGTAATTTAGTTTGGAAGCTACAGGAGCACGCCTCTGCTGTTGAGTCTGGTATCATTTGCATGGCACTTTGAGGAAGACCAAACGTGGGGGTGGGGATGCAGCAATGTCTCTGTTACAGGTTAAAAAGTGATTCACATGGATATTTCTGCCCTGGGCTCACCGATCCCCACCACCAAATTATGTTTAGAAAAAAAAAAAAGAATGGGAGAAAAAATAGATCCAGGAAAGGGATAAGATAAACAGGAAAAATCAAGAGTTCTATGGGGTTAATGGGCCAAGATTCAGAGACTAGAGATGGTTTGGTTGGTTGGAAACTGGAATATTTGGAACACCTGGTATATAAGTGTAAGGTGAGAAATGGGATGCAGAGCATGAGAAGAAGGTGAAAGAGTTTTTTTTTTTTCTTTTCTGAATCGAGAATGTATCTTTCCCTGCCCTTAACTTTGACATTTCCTCCCAAGGTTGAGACAACATTCAAAATACTTTTATTTTGATCATTGACTTGTGTCTTTATGATTGTGCTACCTCAGACCATAGGGCTCCTTCCTCCACAGACCTGGGCTTGCATGAAGGCCTTATCATCATGAGGAGCCAAACTAGGGCTGGCCTTTTTCTGTTCTGATGATTTTAACTGAGGCCGAGTTCTTGGGAGGCAGCAGAGGTATTTGGGGATCCTTGATGTAGTCTTGGACCCAACTGTCGTTGGGGTTGGCACAGACTTCTCGGTTCTTCTTGGTGACAAAGCTGTGGAGGCAGAGTTGGATGTCATGGGCTGTGGAGCAAGAAAGGGGGACCAGTCTACATGCCCCCTCCAATTCTCACGGCTCATGTCCCCTATAGTCTCCCTTCAAAACCCCCCTATCTGGGTCCTCTCAGACCTCTCTAGTCTCCATCCTCCCCTCTCTTAGTCCCTTCCCCATTCAACCTAGACTTTCAGGCTCAGGTTTCACAATGGCTGCTATTGCCTGAAAACACAGGTATAAGTGGCGAGATCAGGAATTAAACCCTGGTCCCTGAGATTCAAAGCCCAAACCCTTGGCCACTCCCTACTCCACTGCATGGAGACCTCTTGGTCTTATGCAGCTCATTCCTGCCCCAGGGTTTCCCTCCCATTTCCACAGACATCTTGGCAGGCAAGTGCTTACATGATTGCTGGCAGGTGACAGGTGAGGGCCTCTCTGTATCCTTTCACCAGTTTCTGTGGCAGTGTTTTCTCATAGTATGTCACGCAGCAGGAGGCTTGAATGTTCACCCCCGCAGGGTGTCCTGAAGGAATCACATTGCAAGTTGAGCCAGTGAGATCAAGAGGGAGACCAAGGCTGCTTACCTCCATCTCCCATGGATCACATGCCACTCCTCTGATGGCAAAGCCACCTGTTTGCAGTTTGATGGGTGATAGGGAAAGAGAAAAAAATGAAACCCTCCAAGGACACACACGGGAAGCCTTCAGCCTCTGAACTGAGTGTCATCTAAATACAAATGGCGCAGAGACTCATCTTTGCTGATGAAACTGGCTCACCCTTGTTTACTTGTGATTGAATTTGGCAAATATGTATTGAGCTCATGTCTTTATGGGGGGTAAAAGGACAAGGCCACCGCAAGCCAGGGTAAAAAGAAAGTGAAACATTAAACACTACCATAGTACGTGGTCCAGGGCAGAACAGACTTCGGGACAAGGTGCTGTGGAGACAGAATGAGGGGGACTGAGCCCAATCTTGATGGTTGAGGAAGTCCTAAAGCAGGAGGTGGGTGCCTGGATTGGTTTTCAAAAGATGAGTAGGATGTAGACAGGCAAAGGGTTTGTAGGATGTGGAAGACAGAAAGAGGCCTGAGGTTGGCGGAAGCTCACTCAGTGGATCTAGCCATCGCTGAGCAGTTTGGGGTCTCTGGAGGGAGAGGAGGGGGAGGAGGAAGGATGAGGAGGAGATGAAAGGGAGGGAGAGGGATGGGACACACACTGACCAAACCATGGTGAAATCTGGGCTCCAACCTGGAGGCATTAGAGCTGCTGAGATAGGGAAGAGGGTGAAAGAGGAGCCATGACCAAGAGGAAAAAGTGTACGATTCAGGCCTCAGAGTCAGCTGGGATCAGAATCTTGAATAAATGATTTGAATCATGAGCAATTTTCTCTCTCTCTTTCTCTCTCTCTCTTTCTCTGTCTTTGTAATATTAGGGATTGAACCCAAGGGTGCTCTATTACTGAGCTCTTTTTAAAATTTTATTTTGAGACAGGGTCTCACTAAGTTGCTGAGGCTGGTCTAGAACTTGTGATCCTCTTTCCCCACCTGTAATCCCTCCTGAATGCTGGGATTACAGGTGGGGACCATCATGCTCAGCTATGTGTAGTTTTCAGTTTCCTCATCCATTAAATGGGGATAAAAGATACTTAAAAGATGACCGTGAGAATAGTTGAGAAGATGTCTGACCCAGCCCGGCCACAGAAAGCTCAGTTGGTGCTCATTAGAATATCTGAGAACAAATGGTTCTTGCTTGGAAACAGCCGTTTTCCTTCTCTCTGAGGTTTGCAGGATGTTGGACTTGATAGGTTAGTGCTCTCTGGAGCTCCCCTGACTACTTGCATGTTGGAGATACAACCCAGGAAGTCAGGCCAGAGACACTCCCATCCCCCAAACCCACAGAGTGGCAGTAAGTCCTTCTGTGTAGTCTGACCCTGTGTTTCCAACCAGTGACAAACTTTGGGATATCTCAAGAGCGCCCTCTGGCTGATCCATGTTTCAAGAGGGCTATTTTCTTTGAGATCTGAACCCACTGCGTTGGCCTGACTGACCTTCCCAGAGGACATGGTTGTCCCTTCCCACCCACCAGACACACACACAGTTCCTCCATAAGTGACTCTGTGTACAGTTCTTTTATAAGTGATGTTCCTGTCCCTGGTTCTCAAAATAGAGTTTACAAAGACCAAGGTCAGTCACCCTGAGAGTATGTGGACAGATTGCATGATGCACTTGACCTTTGCTCCTCTGTGTGTTGATGCAGGCCCAGCCAGGCCAGACCACAAACTTTGGGAGAAAAGATGGGCTGGGGCCACCCAAGGTGTCTACATAGAAGGGTTGAGTGTCTTTGTGCTTTTTTTTGGTCACTAGTCCTCATAAATAATGGCAGAGGCAGGGGATAGGGAGTGGGCAAATAGGTCCCAATTCCCCCTCTCTTGAGATCCCAAACCTTTCAATGCTCCTCTCTTTGGTCTTTGGTGGGATAGGAGTGAGAAAGGGGGGCACAGATCCCCAGATAGCATACTTGGCCATCCCATGGAGACTCATTTTGTGTATCTGGTAGTCCTAGCAATCCATGGCAGCCGCTGCAAGGAAGGGGGGTGTCTAGTTCAGACTCCCCACTCCTGGGCTTGGACCCAAGTGATGGCTTCTACGTTCCTCACCCTCACTTCACTTGCCACATTTATTTACTGCACTGCATTCTCCTCTGCTTCTTACTCTCCTCTCCCTGAAACTCCTGCAGACTCCTCAGGAAACCGAAACTCAATTTCCTAGACCTGCCCATCCCCAGAAGGTTCTAGATCAAGCCCAACTCTACTTACACAGGGGAGGAATTGAGACCTGTAGCTGGGGCGAAGGCTGGGAGCGGCCCTGGGGCTGGTGTGGTCAGAGAGCTGGCAGTACTGTTGGTATCCCCTCTCCGCCTGCCACCTGTTCCCCTTTCTCATCCCTGCCTTATGGGGACCAAAGGACTCACTTGGCTGGAAGTAAGAAGCAGATGTGGTGGCGAGGATGAGGAGAAGGAGGGCAGCCACAGAGACCTTCATCTCTCAGCAGGGCAGGACAGCTCCAGGGGACTGCTGAGTGGAGGTGTCCACCTTGCTGCTGGTCCTCGGTGCTCCCACTGCTGAGCCTTCTGGACTCTGACCACTTCAGGAGGGGGTGGAGGAGGAGAAACAGCTGCCTCTGTTTTGGCAGTGGAAGATGGGCGGGAGCTGCTGAGTTAGCAGGATTTGAATTCACTCGAGGGGATGATTGGAGGACTGTGTGGCCAGGGGCCGCTGCCCGCCACTTTGCATGTCCTGTAATCCTCTCAATAGTGAAGAAGTGATCACTACTCCAAGGCCACTGACGCTTAGAGAGGGGAGGTTGCAAGGGTTGGAGGTGAATAGGTCAGCAGTACAGAGAACCAGATCTCTTTGCTTTCACAGTGTCACCTACCACCATCTCTGGGTTGAGAAGGAGGCGGGGTAGAGCAGTCCCAGTTTGCCTCTGGTGACTGGTCTTTGGGAGGGTGAGCAGGGCCCCCATCCCCAGTCTGAGGACACCTGATTGAGCTCAGACTCTTTCTTGTCACAGGTTATGCTACTAATACTCTGATAAAACAGTAAGCCTGATGCCTGGGTCCCCATTTGTTGTTGAGGTGCTTGGTTTGTCCGTTGTTCTTATTTATCTCTTTGGACCTTAGACTCTGAAGTGTTTTTATATTTCTAGTTGTTGATGGCCTTTATTTTATTCATTTATTATTTATATGTGGTGCTGAGATTTGAACCCAGTGCCTCACACAGCACTCTGCCACTGAGCCACGACCCCAGCCCTCCGGACTGGTTTTTAGGTGCAGCAGCAGTCTGGGTTTTCCAAATACAGATTCACGGAACCCTGCCACCGTGGCCAGTTGTGAGCAGCAGAGGCATTCCTACGCTGTGAACCTGACAGGCAGTTTCCGTGGACCTGAGTTCACTGGGAACTGCACCCCACCCCCATCAATCCTGGGCTCTGGCTGAATTTGCCCCACCGCGTCTTCTCTCTTTCCATTGCCTCAAGACCTGGTCCCAGGTTATGTCAGCAGTCTGTGAAGAGAAAGAAGATGCAGGGGATTTTACTGCTAATGGACTGCAAGCTTCAGAGGCCCGAGGGAAGAGTCAGGAGTTGAGGACAGCAGGAGGCAGGGCCCGATAGGCAATGTGCAGCTCCTGGGGGCGCCTGCTGTTGCTGTGACTGCTTCCAAATAGGAGACACATCTAATGCAATGAGTCTTGGTGGGTCCCAGGCAGTCAGTGGTGGTGAAACTGTGACATCTTCCTAGGAGAGGGAAGGAGGGTCTGTGAGTGCTCCCTTGACCTCTGTGCATTGGAAGTGAGGGGGTCTGGGGAAGCCTGGGTGTGCCTTTAGCCCACTGGCCCCTGCTGGTTGCTGCTTTGGCCCACACACCTTTGTCTGTGAAAGGCTGCCGGCCAGGGCAGGGCGGTCAGGGTCCCTACACCAGGTACGTTCTTCCTCCAAGTACACGAATTTCCTCCTTAACCCTGAAGATAAATTTAGGAGCCTATTCTTGGGGCACAGATCTCTTGATTCCTGTCTCATTTTGTCCTTCCTTCCTTCCTTCTTTCCTTCCATCCATCCATGATGCATCTGTTCATCCATTCATTTGATGAGCACCTGACATGGGCCAGGCTTTCTGCTTGGCCCTGTGGGGGATACAAAACGGAGTAAAGCAAACAGTATAACCTGGTATATGTAAGTGAAGAGGGAGGAACTGTCTAAATGTGAATGACTCATTTCTATCCCAGTCAGCAGCAAAGAAAAACATGCGTGCACACACACACACACACACACACACACACACACGCACTCTGGAGTCTGACTATTAAGGAGAGGGCTTCATGAAGATCGGTTAGTGAGTCTTAGCTTCTGTACTTTCAGGTAGTGAGTCTTAGCTTCTATACTTGTTGTGAAGCTTAAATGAGATGGTGCCAACAGGCTGCTTAGCAGGGTGACTCGACTGTGGTAAGCACTGACAACGTGGTGCGTGTTACCCCTGGCACACAGGAGGTGTGTGAGGAGGTGGCTTCACCCTGTGTTTCTCTCTTGCTTTCTGCTCAGCTTCCCACCACCCCACTCACAGTCTGGACCTGTTTTCTGGACTCTGGCAAAACTTGTGCACAGTGAGACTTGATGCTGAGGTGCCACACCCGGCTCAGCTCACTGGTGTCACCAGTCTCCTGCCAATGGATAGATTCAGTAGAAATGAACGGGGCCAGGGAAAGGCATGAGGGAGTCTTTAATTCAAGGCAGGGCAGCTCCCAGGAGTGGTGGGGGAAGGTTGGGGTGGAGGGGCCTTGGCCTCTTCATTTCTTTCGGCTGAGCTGAGCCCTTCTCCAGCGCTTCTGGATCACTTAGCTCTCCTCCAGTTCCTTGATATAGTCCTGGACCCACTCATCCTTTGGGTTGGCACAGATGGGGTGCCCCTTTTTGGTGATGAAGCTGTGGAACAATAGGGAGAAGGATTACAAACCAAGGGGTCCAGTGGCCAAGGAGAAAGCCCATCCTCCCTCCCTCCCTCCCAAGTCCCTGCTGGGCCAATCCCATCTCTCCTTCCTGTGTTAGCAGCAGCTAGGGGCCTGGTTCTCTTCAGAGACATGCTCTTCAGCCCCTGGGGCTCCAGCACGTGTAGTCTCTGTGTCACCCTCTCCCTCCACCCCACAAAGTGATCTTGTGCCTCCTCGATTCTCCTGATGCCTCCCCATCAAGGGGCCAGCATTCAGGTGGCTCTCTCAGCAGGTTTCAGACACTGAGTCCCCGGTGTGCCCTCTGGCTGCCTCTCCCTGGGTGGACGCACCTGGGAGGCCTTGTAGGAGTCCTGTTCCATGTCCTCTCCAGCCCCTCTCCCCAGGCCCTGCTAGCTCCCCGTCCCCCAGTGTGGTGTGTCGTTGCCACCTACACAATTCCAGACTTGGGACACTCGCTGCTGGTCTCATAATAGTCTATAATCCGACGACGCGGGGGTGCCTGGGAAACATAGGTGAAGCAGCACTCTGAGGGGTTGTAAGGTCCTCCTGAGGAGAAAGCAAGGGGCATGCTGAGGCGAAGCCTCCGCCAAGGACGCATCGCTGCTACTCCTGCAAGGAGGGAGGAGACAGCCCCGCAGAACTTGGAGCGAGGGCTTTGGAGAAACTCATCTCTTCTCCCTCTCCTTAGCATTCTTCAGCCCCTTTCCTCCACCACCCCACATGGGAAGGTCAGCTGATGACGTCCAACTCCAGGCTTGGAAAGCAGTGAACCCCACCTTCTCATTGAGCACACTAGGAAGGTGGGGTTCACTGACGAGGAACTGACTCACAGGGAAGGCTAGTGACTGGCCCAAGATCATGGGACCTGAGCTCCTTACTCAGAAAAGATGCTCCAACTAGGAGTACTTGGAAAAAAATGCCAACACAGCTCATGTCATTTGGCATGCAGCTCCACCCAGTCCCTTGTCCTGTCCCCATTAAGCCCATGGACAGCAGAGAAGGAAGAAGGTCCACACCAAACTCTTGAGGACAATGGTCATGGAGTCAGAACACCCCAATTCTAACCCATCTTCACCTTTTCTATGGAGAGTGACCATTTCATTTCCCCTCTCTGTTTCCCCCACTGTCGTTGAACTGTGTTGGTGGATTTTACACTGAGCTTTCTGTGGCTATATTGGGGGAACTGTTGAATTTGAGAGCAGTGTCCTGGGGACCTCATTGAACCCTTTTTCCTGTATTATATACTGGCTTCCGTGGAAGATTTTGCTTGGAGAAAAGTTTCATGGTTTAAAAATTCTAAAAATCACTGGATTAGGTGACTTTTCAGCTATTTTTTTGATTGTGAAATTTCACAGCTCTTATAAGAGATGCAAGGGAGTGACAGTGAGGTTACCCCAAACTTGAATTCCAGGGGTAGTGGGAAGGGCCCTGTATGAACAATCGCATACTGTAGTCATGGAGCTGAAAACTCAGGTGTGTGCATGTGATGTGCCCAGGCTGGACAGAAACATGAGTGGGCACTGCAGTGGCATCAGAGGTCACTGGGTCATTGGGGCAGATGCTTGGGTGGAAAGAGAAAGGTCTGGTCCTGCACCCAGCCCTATGCCAGGTATCATCCTCACTATCCAAGGAATGAACTAAGGGATCCCTGGTCCCTAACGCCCACTCAGGGCTCTGACTCTACCACCTTTGTCCTCTGAGCTGACAAAGGACTTTTCAGAGATCAAATTGTCCAGATTTGCCTCCATTAATTTTCAACTAATTTTATTTCAACAACCTTCTACATTCCCCTCCAGTTTTCTGAAAACAGAAACAAGGTGGAGTTAGGACGCCCCAATTCTAACTCTCTTCACCTTTTCTTTGGACTGTGACCATTTTATTTTCCCACACGGTAAGCGAGGACTTTGGATTGGGTCAGTGGATTTTACCCTGAGCTTTCTGTTCTGGGGGCTTCTGTGGCTATATTGGGGTAAGGGAAGGGCAAGGGGGAATAGTTTTGGCTTTCCAGTAAGGCCGCTCATCCTAAGAATTAAATTGCAAAAGGGTGGCCCGGACAGGAGCCCCCCACTATTGTGGCTCTTCTAGTCCATACCCAAGTAATACTGCGCTCACAGGGCATGGGTGACACCAGAAACAGGCTGGGCGCAAATCTCAGGGTGAGGAGGGTGCTGATAGACAAAATGGCCTTGAAGGGTTCCAAACCCTGCTCCTCAACCTCCCTGGGATAATACCCCCCCACATACACCCCCCAAAGCATAGACTGCTTTTATGCTTATTGGCAAAGAGAGAAATTGAGGGAGTGGAGAGGAAGGCTGGCCTCCCTCTTGGCCTTGAGGGGAAGGGTCCTGGAGTAAGTAAGGAAGACACCAGTTTAAGAAGATGGCAGACCCCCTACACCCCACCTCTCCAGCCACCTTACTCTGCTTATTTTCCCACAGGGACTGGATTGGAAGGAAGAAAAGGTGTTGCACTCACGTGAGGAGGATGGGACCTTGGCCTCTAGGACAACAGAGAGAAGGAGGAGGAGGAGGAGGGAGACGGTGGCCATGGAGAATTTCTTCAGGAGGAGAGCTGGCCTGCCGGGGGCTCCCGAGGCTCCTGGGGTGAGGGAGTGTTGAGAAATGATCACCGAGGCAAATAAATATATGTCTATTTTTTCAAATAAGGGAACTGAGATTTTTGAAAGGAACCAGGAAGCAGCAGATGACTCAGCGATTTCACATCCTGCCGATTTGTGGAGGGTGGTGTGAAGGATGCATGGAGAGCCAAGATTCCAGGCAGGAAATTGCCTCCCATCCTCAGCGGGAATAACTCCTCTGATGTAAGCCCTTGCCCTGATGTGGGTCACGAGATAGGAGCTGGGGCACTGTCTCAGCCTCAGCCAAAGGTCTCAAGGCTGAGATGTGTCCTGTGCCCAATTCCAGTTTCAGGTCTCCTAACAAGGGCAGGTGGGGCGTGATGATTCAGGATCTAGAGACCAGAGGACATTTGGGGTAGTGAGTTGAGGTCTGCAGTCTCCCTTCATTGATCAGAGCCAGGACTCCCTCACCTAAGTTCTGAAGCAGTTCCCAGCCTCATCCCCATCCCCCTCTCCACAGGGGGAGGATGTGTAAAGAAGAGCTATGATGCTGAGGAGATGACTCATTTATGGAAGAATGGCTGCACACCATAGCCACTGTCCCCAATGCGTTATGAATTTAGTCTTTATAACAACAGCTGAGGAAACTGAAGCTCAGAAGCCAAGCACAAGCTTTGACACTTGATAAGTAGAGCTGGCGTTCAAACTCCGTCTGGCTTTGAAGTCTGTGTGTTCTAAAGAAATATGGTCGCCCCAACTAAACTCTCCCAAAATGTCCAGGCTGGCTTGGGGTTCTCTATAAGAGCTTTAGTTTTAGCTCCTTCTGAGCTCGGGGAAGGGATCCCTTTGGTGCTTCCTCTTGCTTTCTGACTTTTGCTCCAGAGAAGCGGGGTGGAAAACATGGAGGATGCTCACTGCAGGGACAGCCAGCAGGTTTTATCGATTAGTGGTGAGCGGGAGCCCTGTACTAGAAACTATTCTGAGGCTGTGTCCAGGTCGTCAGGAAAAAGTCCTGTGATTGGTGTGTGGTCTCTGTGCAGCTTGTCCTCTGTGTACCTGCCATCCTTAGGTTAGTCTAAGCTGGCCATTGACCAAATGCAAACCAGGGATAAGTCCAGTGACTTCTCATGTTCACACAGTGACTTGGACCCCACTCTGCAGACTCAGTCTACTGGCCCTCACCGTGCTCTTCTTGGGGGGCACTTTGTCCATTCTGCTTGCTGTTGTGGTTACGAAGCTGTATTAATCTCTTTTCACCTGGAATCATCAGGGCAGGGAACATCCCTTGTTCATCTTTGTCCATTCATATAAGAGATGATTTATAAATGCATGTTTTAAAGGGAAAAATGAATAAATAAATCAAACCAGGTTATTCATGTGCATGGTATAGGAAATGGCTGACTTCTCAAGGTTAGGTGTGGAGACAGTCATTAATTTTCTTTATGTGTTACCATTCGTAACTGCACTGTTGAACTCCTCAAATAAAATGTCAACAGTTGTCATTAGGAACAATCTCAGGAAACAAGTTGTTTCTGGGAAGAATATGAGTTGGGAAGAGAAAGGGTTCACTCTTGTTTTCATGAAGGTCTAGCCCACCTGCCCAGGAAATCCCTTCATTTTTCCAGCAGTTATGGAGTTCGGACCTGCATCATTCTGGATATGCTAACTGCTCTACTAAACAGCCCAGGGGATTAAACAAAATGAAGTCTTATTTTTTCCACATGTCACGGTCTCATGAGGTCAGCAGGGGGCAAAGATCTGTGTGTTGGGGAGAGCTATTTCCTGCGCTCCTTCAGGAACCAGGGTTTTTTCTATCTTGTGATGCCACCATTTGCAGCCTAAGACCTCTGAGTTTATGACCAAAAGGGAGAGACCCAGGAGGATTGAGAGATTTTCATGAACCAGTTCTGGAAACGATATAAAATTACTGTCACCCACAGTCTATAGCCAATATCAAACCACCTCACTCCCACCTGATGATAAATGGGTTGAAAATACACAACATTATGACCAGGAGGAAAAGGAATAGAGTTGGTGGCCACATCACTTTTTTAAAAAAAATATTTATTTTCTAGTTATAGGTGGACACAATATCTCTATTTTATTTTTATGTGTGGTGCTGAGGATCGAACCCAGTGCCTCACGCATGCTAGGCGAGCGCTCTACCTCTGAGCCACAACCCCAACCCCTACATCACTTTTTTTAAACGTAATTTTATGCCATTCTTTGACCTTTTCCTATTCTTACTGAATCAAATTTCAAAGGGTGGAACCAGCAGTGTGTGTGTGCGTGCGTGGGGATTGAACCCATGGCCTTGTGCATATGAGGGCAATCAGTTTTTTAATAATGATTCTTATGCCTGGTAAAGTTTCAGAAGCCCTTATCTATGTAACAGATTTCTAGCTGCATTATATTGTTTTCTTTCTTTCTTTTTTAAAATTTTATTTATATATAACAGCAGAGTGCATTACAATTCTTATTACATATATAGAGCTCAATTTTTCATATCTCTGATTGTATATATAGTATACTCACATCAATCCGTGTCCTCATACATGTACTTTGGGTAATAATGATCATCACATTATATTGTTTTCTTTAGCCCTTAGACAATGTAATTTAGGCCTGGGGAGTCCCAGACTGTTTGCCTCCAAGTCTAAATAGCCTAATCTTTTTAGTCCAGTGTTGTATAATAATTTGGAGATTTAGTGATGAATTAGATGTAATTTTTATACCCAAGTTTTATATCATATTTTCATTTTCAGTCTCCTCTATGGATTGAGGTATTTTTAAAGTTCAGCAATTTAATGTGTTTTCTTCTCATCGTTTTCCTAATGTGCAGCAAAATGCATAACATAAAATAGCCACTCAATAATAATTTGTTTGAGTGACATAAATATCTATTTTAGAATTCCTGAGAAAGGGGTGTTGGCAGAAGAAACTTGTGTGGAATGACTTGGCTAGTTCCCACTTCAGGGCAGCTGGGAGCAGGGTTTGCACAATTCTCTAAACCAAGAAGGAATCTGCCAAAGGAGTCTTCCAGAGGGGATCATGGGCTAAGCAAGATTTGTGCAGTTCCCCAGGTCACAAAAAGCCCTGCCCCACCCCTCAGTGTATCCCCCAGATGTTAATCTGACCACCTCAGTGAAAGCCTGGCAAATGCACTTCTCCTTCCTCCCCATCCAGCAGAACCAGAGCTCCTATAATCAGAATTTGCATTTATAGCCAGAGCACTAGGGACTTTTACTTATGCTGAGAATAGCATCATGGGGAGAAAAGCAAGGCATTTCTGAAGACCCTGCATAGTCCACCAGTTAGCCCACCTACCTGCTATCCACACCTCTTTAAGTTGTCCTAGGACACCTGCAGAGGAATCACCCAGGACACTAGTTTAAATTAAATGCACTTGTGCTTTATCCCTTATCTCCAATCACTTCCCACCAATCCCTCTCCATCTGCACCAAAAGTCAGCTGTCTGAGGTCAGTAAAGAATTCTTGGAAATTAAATATAGAAAGAACATAACTAAAGACAAAAGAAAATGTCTATCACACAGGATAAAGTGTAAAATATGAGAGAAAAGTTAAGACTCATAAGGGATAGATGCACAAAATCCAATACACTCCAGTTGTTCTAGAAGCCTATGATAGCATGAATGGAGAGAAGAAAATAAGGAACCCACAGGGAAAAAGTTGAGTTAAAATAAGGCTCAGGCCTTCAGAGTAAAAGGCTAATTGAGGGAATAGCAGGGATGATGAATAAAGGACACATTCAGATACATTTTGGTAAAATGTCTGAATTTCAAAGATAAAAAGGACATTGCCTAAAAGTTCTAAGGATGTATTTTTATTCAATTAATAAAAAATCAGCTGGCTTTGGAATTTTGGCGTTATATGATTTGGAGAAGATGACTGAGCACTGTCTACAGAGAGAAAATGATCTTGAAAGAGGACTTTCAGAGTCAGCTGAACTATCAAAAGGTTTTGACCCTCAAAATCCCAGAAAGTTTATTGTTTGTATCATTTGGAGTTCCCTGTTACAAAGCAGTAGAATACGACTCTGGTTGATTGAAGCAAAAGAGAAATTTATCCCTAAGATTTTGAGTAGTACCCAGAAATATCAGGAAAGCTTGAAAAATGGGTGGAGACCTAGAGAGAGCCACTTGATTGCCACAGCCAAAATGATGTACCAGGAGCCAGTAGTGTGGATACTGCCACCTCTGCTGGGCACTGAAGCTAGCGGTGCCGACCTCCAGAACTGGGTCATGAACATGTGTGCCGGCACCACCACCTCCAGAATCTGTTGCCACCACCACTGTCACCTGGGTGGATTCCTTTCTTCTTCTCTGCAGTACCGGAAGGGAGCATCAGAATGACCAGATTTGCCTGCCCTGGTCCCACAAGGCAAGGGAGGGTGCTTGCCTTTCTCATCCTTTCCAGTAGGAGGCAGTAGGAAGATATATTCTAGTAAGATGAAAAATTCAAGAGGGAAGCTGCAGGCCACTTGTCACAAGATAACAAATTCAGAAGCGTGGTGAGAAAAAAAATCCCTGTAAGCCTTTTTTTTTTTTTTTTTTTTTTTTTGCAGATCTAGAATCATTTCTGCAGACTGGAAGAGGAACTCAGAATGATCTTGAGGAATGTTTCCTAGAATAAAGTGGTTGCCAGGCAACTATGAATGCTGTGAGTCTTCAGGAACAAATCAAGAATGATAATGAAACAAAGACCAGATTCTCTCTTTTGGTAAATAGGAAAAAAATTATGGGATAAACAAGAACCTTTCAAAAGATTACTATGGGTCAGATATTAAATAAAATTGTACTGTGATTTGAGCAAATGGTGGAGGAGATGGTAACCAAGCCTTCAAAGATTAGTCATTTCAGAAGAGGGGAGATGAGACAGGTGAACTTGTTTTTTATTTCTTTGGGGCTCAGCAATTCTTTCAGTTTTATTTTGGTTTATTTTCTTCAAAAATCCAAGCAAAGTTAAACTGAATACTCTTTATTAAATGCATTACTTTTCTAACCAGAACAGAACAGCAAATTTCTTTAAAAAATAGTTTGGGCTAAAAAATTCATAGGAGGTACTCGGGCAAGAGAATTGGGGGGTGGGATGGCTGGCCATCCTGTTCTTTCTTCTTATGCAAGGTTCCTAATTCTTGGATCCTAGGATGATGGATTGTGCTTCAGTTTTTTCATGCACTCTTGAACTGATGGATCATTGGGGTTGGCACAGACGTGTTGTCCCTTGTTGGTGATAAAGCTGGGCGACAAGAAGGCGATTATGAACTGAGTTGTCTTCAGCAAGTGGACGCAAGGAGCCCCATCCTCCTTACCCCTGGGAATCCCCACCCAACAGTCTCTTCTTTCCATTCTCTGCAGAAGGCAGCTCAGGCCCAGAATCCTCTCTGAGACCCTCCCCTGCCTGGGAGACTCCCTGAGGATTCATGGGAGTGTCCTTGGGCAGCCTCCTGCCTGCTCTCTCCTGCCTCCCCTCTCCTCCTCTCCACTAGGAAGGTCTCATCCCTCATGCCCTGCAGGACCCTGGAGGACACAAGTTGTCCCTTACCTGGCAAGATCCAAGGGTGAGACTATTTTAGACACCCATCCCTCATGCCCTCCCTCCAAGACCCTGCCGGTTCCCTGGCTCCCAGTACATGACGGGTGAACTTAGCACTTACATGACAGCTGGCTGAGAGCACCCACTGCTCGTTTTATGATAAGTTTTCATGACTGTACACCGGATACTTCGTGTAATATATGAGAAGCAGCAGTCAGCAGGAGAGTTAAAGACTGTAAGTGGAGAAAGGGCTATTTAAAGGACAAGTCTTTTCTCTTAAGAGTACCACCGAGGGTGCAATGAAGAGTACCAAGGAGAGGGACCAGGGCTCAGAGGGGATGCTTCTTCCTCCTTGGGCAGCACTCGGTGTCATCTCCTTGCTTCAGAACCCCCACCTCAAAGTGGAATGGTGTGTCTGAAGGTACCCAGGTGGACTTACGGCCACGACAGGGGCAATAGCATTTTCTGAGAAGGGGAAGGCAGCTGCAGGCACCAGAGAGCACCCTGTGCCCCAGCTGGGCGGGCTCTCAGGACTGCCAGGTGGGAATAGAAAAGGCATCTTTGCAGGAGGTACCCGTGGCCCATCCTGATCTTCCCTGGAGATTTCTACATACCCCAGGGTCCTCCAGATCTCTCTCTGCCCTGTCAATACGGTGGATGAAACCATAGCACGGATCTTGCTCATCTTCTGCTTTTAAATATGTAACACAATGGAATTTTTACCTTTATTAACTAGTGGAGGTTGAAACGTATGCTCTCTCTCCAAGAGTTCTCTTGTTTCTGGATCTGAAAGAAATAGAAAGATGGAGAGAGAAATAGCTGGGAGGCAGCACCCTCTCAGTGTCTCTGCTCCTCTATTCCTTGCCCCATCCCAAGGTAGAGAGGCTCTGATCCTGGACCACCGTCACCTGTCTGGGTTTAGGCCTGTCTCAGCCCTTTTGTATCATGAGTGCTCTGGGCCCTTTTGAAAATGTTGGAGACATAAAGACTATGTACTGACTCTGAAATACTAAAAGCAAACTGCAAGTTGAACATGCTTCTGGAATTTTAGGACTCTGGAATCAGCAAGTTTTTCATCTACTCATTTGGTGGCAGTGTCCCTTGAAGTGATGTGAAGCTACTTCCAGACTTTATTTATCTAACTTAGTATAAATATTCCTAAGTGTTTGATTAAAATATGCTCCCCAGAGACCACCAGAGAGATTAGGTAATGTCCAGGTATGGATGACTTTTTCAAAACCAGAAAATTTTTGCATTTCAGAAAACATCTAACTCTAAAGATTGTTGGTAAGAAATTGTGAACCTGCATCATTCTAATTAGGCAAGTGCAACTTAACTTCTAGCTGGTTTCTTAAATAGTTACAATTAAATTACATTTAATAAGGCATACACTTCTACATGTTTGATATGATGTGGGTAGAACGGCAATGAAAATAAATAAATAAGATCTGAGCTGGGAATGGTGACTCACTATCATGCCTATAGTTCCAGTGACTTGGAAAGCAGAGGAGGAAGTTTGAAAGTTTGAGGCCAGCCTCAGCAACTTAGTGAATCTCTTAGCAACTTAGAAAGACATGCTCTCAAAATTAAAAAAACAAAAAGGACTGGAGATGTGGCTCAGTGGTAGATTGTTGAGTTCAATCCAAAGTGGAAAAAAAAAAAAGAAAGAAAAAAGAAAAAAAGAAATCTGAAATAGCCTTATCTTTCCATAACTACTTCTGAACTGAGAAATAAATTTTGATCTCCCTGATTCACTGGCCTGTCCTTATGTTTTACTGTCCTTATGTTAACTAATTTCAACAGTTATTATCTATATAATATTAAGCAAGTTATTTAAGGTTTCTAAACCACAGTTTTTCTCATTTGGAAAGTGAGAGAATATAATAATGATAACAACAACCACAATAATAATATACAAACTATATAAAATTGCTTAAGTCCTACTCTTTCGTTCCCTACATGAATGGCAAATTTACAACTTGTTCCAACGAATACCTAACCCACAAAGTTGTTTGGAAGACTCAATGTTTAAAGAACAGTGACAGCATGGCACATAGAAAATACTAGATAATATGTTTGTTAAATAAAAATTCTAATTGTTAGGTGACTGTTAATCCTGATTTTTATTTTTTATTTTTTTCCCCTGCATCTTGTGACATTTTAACTTCTTAAGAATCTTGACAGCTAGAGAGAGAGCCTCTCCCAGGACTGGTCAATTTTTAGAGACGGCAAGTGTTTCAAACTGACTAATGCTGCATGCTTTTGCCCAACCACTTCTTTGTCTCACTCTCAAATGCCATGCCAACATGTCCCCTGCCCTAAATCATTCTATAGCCAGGTACCGGACAATGAAAGACCATCATCACTATATTCAAAGCTTTCGGGACGTATTCAACCTATCCAGTCTTAAACAGCACCCCCTCCTTTGACCTGAGTTCTTCTCAGAAACCTCATAACGGCTCTAGCATAGGTTTCCCCTCTATCCTTCTTGTGCCCCCTGGCCCAAAGCTGAGGTACACTGTGGCCCTGTGCTGCTCAGTGTACCTCCCTTTCTTAGGAAATGTAAGTAATACATTCTTTTTTTTCTTGGTACCAGGGATTGAACTGAGGGGCAACCACTGAGCCACATTCCCAGCCCTATTTTGTATTTTATTTAGAGACAGGGTCTCACTGAGTTCCTGGCTTTTGCTGAGGCTGGCTTTGAGCTTGAGATCCTTCTACCTCAGTCTCCCGAGCCTCTGGATTATAGATGTGCATCACCACACTCAGCTTCATTCTTTTTTTTTTTTTTTTTAATGGCATTGATCTCTCTGGAGATTCAGTCACTCTCATAAATTAAAATTCCACACGTTCAAATGAGAAGGTGACCTCAGGTGAGTCACTTACCTGGCTAGTCCCAATTCCTCTGAAAATGACATTTCTACAGTAGATGGTATATAATGATGCAAACATCATGGAATTCTATACTTCTTTCCACAAATTTATATTTTAATGATGGTTCTTTCCATTGCTAAAATGCCAGCCAAGAGAAGGTATCCAATAATTCTGGCCTTGCAAAGGAGATAACTCTTTCCCCAGATGGGACCAGTCATCTCTGTGCAGTTTCTCTCAGGGATCACAAGCTGCAGACAGAGTCAGGGAGGGCAATGGTGCCCTCTGCATCTTCTCCCCAGACCAAGAGTTACCCGAGGACCTGGCCACTGGTGAAGGGGCTCTCCAGACTCACCGGGTATGACCTGGGCCTGGGATCCAAGGGCAGCACCAAGAATGAGGAAGGAGAGGGCAACTGCAGAGACCTTCATCTTTCCTCTGGGCAGGCAGAGTTGTTCTGAGAAATAAATTTTGATCTCCCTGATTTGCTGGCCTGTCCTTATGTTTATCAAAGGAGGAGGATTAGGAAGTCACAGGACAGAGGTCAGAGTGCTCTCCATTGGCTCATTAATAGTGAACATGCTATTTCTATAAGACAGAAAGAGGCTGAGAATGTAACAGGAAGTAGAGGGCAAAGGTGACATGGGGATTTTCCAACTGTCCCAGTATACAGGCACAGAGAAGAACTATTTCAAGAAGGATTTCTCTGTTAGGAGACTCATTGGCTCCTATAAATCTGACCACAGGGTGAGGGCGGATGTCTCTGCCAGACTCCCTGACTCAGGGTTGGGACTTGGTGGACACTGCGCCCATTTCCAGTTCTCTTCTGGCCCAACCAGAAGGGCATTGAAACTTAGGAGCCAGTCCAGTTGGCCACTGGAATGAAGAGCAGGAGATTAGGGGCCAGGAGATTCCTAAGCTCTGATGATCTCAAGGCCTAACCACTGCACCCTGACTCTCAAGTGCCCTAAAGCCTGCAATCAGGGTACCCTCCCGGAGGCATGCTCGGGCCTGCAGCCTTGGCCTTGTGATTCATCATTCAGAATCTGCCAGGGGCTTCTCATGGACTTGGGGCCAACATCAAAGTCTTTATGTGCAGAAGGCCCTGAAGACTTGGGTTCTCTTCCCACACACTGACCCTCCACTTTCCAATACAATGACACTCTAGTGCATAATAAGTTCAACAGCTAAAAGTGTATTTTAAATTTAGATTTTCTTCCTTAGGAGAGGACCTATATACTCGAGGACCCCAATAGTTGTGCTTAATAGATAAATTGGTGCTGTGCTAATATTAATTCCTACTAAGTCATCAACTCTATTCAGGAAGGTTTCTAGGCCCTTGCTCCCTCCAAGTTGGGCCAAGTGTTCCTGCAAAGTGGTTCCACAGCATCTGGCATTCAAATCCCATAGTTCCAGTCATATTCTATTTCTAAGGCTTATTTACCTGATTCCCACCCCCACAGCTGCCTTCCCCTTCCTCATGGGTGTGGTTAAAAGAGCATAGGTGATCCATTCTCTTAACAAAATCCCCAGTGCACAGTTACAAGGTCCTTGGATATCTGCAAGGATGAGGTAGTTAACAGAGAATAAAGTAAAACCAGAGTTGTGAGTTTCCATGTGCAAATGCAGAATGGTGATAATGAAATAAAGACAAATCATTTTCTTTTGGTTAATAAGACTGAAAATTAATAGAAAATTCTTAGAAACTAAGACTTGTGTGAGATTCTCATGGGTCAGATATTAACTAAGTTGTGTCATTTGAGCATGACCATGGTATGGTGAAAGATACTGTTTTCTAAACTACCACAAAACCTTAAAAATACTAGCTATTTTGGTAGGGAAGAGAAGATGAGACATAATGTGAAGTTGTGTCTAGTTTCCTTGGGTTATAAAAATCCCCAGTTTTTGTTGTTATCTCAGGAATTTTTTTTTTTGCAATTTGTGACTCATTGCTCTAAAAGTTATTTCCTCCCATTGATTTCTTAGGCAAATCATACTAAAAGTAGACATAAGTTTAAAACTTTTTCTTTTTTAAAAAAATATTTATTTTTTTAGTTTTTGGTGGACACAATATCTTTATTTTATTTTTATGTGGTGTTGAGGATTGAACCCAATGCCCCACGGGTGCCAGGCGAGCACAATACGGCTTGAGCCACATCCCCAGCTCTAAAACTTTTTCAAATAGAAAACATTTTGTTGTAGTTTAGAATTCAGTGCTGTCCTTTGAATTTTATGAGATAGTAAACAAGGTGTAATAATTGTAAACATAAGCTTATATGCTTAAATAGAGGTGTACATATATTTGATAGCTACTCTCTTTAAAAGTTTTGTTTTTCTTTTTTTTGCAGCATTGGAGATTGAGCCCAGGCCCTCTATTACTGAACTACATCCCCAGCCCTTTTTATTTTATTTTGAGATAGGGTCTTCCTGTGTTTTCCAGACTGACCTTGAACTTTCGATCCTCCTGCCTCAGCCTCCTGAAGAGCCAGTATTACAGGTGTATGTCACTGTGACTGGCTTACATGGTTTAAAAATATCCTTTAACTTTAGAGGAAAAGTCTTTTCAGAACTTATGTATATTAATAAAAACAACTAAGACTTAGAAACAGGGCAAAGGATAAGTGCATACCTTCCTATGTCATCCTGGAATGTTGCTAACAGCCCCCACCCCTCTCCAGGATTCCCGTAAGTGTAGAGGATGGTAGTTAGGGGGTTATGTTCCACTTACTATTAACCAGGTCCCAGAGTTTATGAAATAACGTATTAACTTGAAAATTTTGACCAGGACACATGCAAATGATTTCTGTCCCCTGGAAGTGATCATAAACCCAGGTTTATGATCACTGTATACACAGGTACTAGTCTATCCCCTAACTTAGCAAACATGTTTTAGAACATCATCTGCAATTAACTCTATAAACTCTATTCCTCCAGTCATTTTTGGATCAGTTTTATGATTCCATCACACATGGACCCATAACATCATGTATGGTTTAAATACACACATTCAATCTATATTTGAATGAGTCATGGCTTTAGCTATTTAAAAATAATACTATGATATCTCTTGTTTCAAAGATAATACTTATCCTAAGATGAGTAATTCCATCAGTTTCCTCTTCCTCATAAACTTCAAAATAAATTAGCAAAGTAACTGGATTTTGCTCTAGAACAACTCAGTCCTGGTGTATAAGGACTGGCACAGGGTGCCGTGAGACCTGAGAGACAGACAGATCGAGCATTAGAGTGCAGTTTACTGGGGACTCACTGATAGATGCAATTTGAGTCAGAAAGAGAGGCAGGGAACTGGGTTTGGAGAAAAGAGACTTCATTGTAGCTGGAATGTACCTGGTTTACCTTACACTGACGTAAGAGTCAGGCACGCTCCTGGAGCCAGACTCTGGTTGTAAAGCTCCACAATATCACTCTAATGGTTTTATCCTTTTATACTTTTCTGGGAATCTATGCAGGAAAACCCAATTTGAGTTGGTCTGGGGCAATCATGGTGGTTACAACTCAGGATCTGCGTCAAATCAGGCTGAATCCACACAGATGCTGTTTATTGTTTACCAGATGCGTTGCCTTAACACCAAACAGAATACAGACTTTTTTGTTTGTTTGTTTGTTCACTTGTTTTCAGTAATTCAGGCCAAGAATCTCCCAGGAGGTAGTTGGGTTGAGGGAGTTGGGGTTGGGGTGGCTGGCAACTTGTGTTCCTTTTCCTCAATTGATTTTTTTTAGCTCCAGATCCGTGGTCTATGAGTTTAAGTTCAAGTTTGCCATGCACTCCTGGACTCTCCCATCATTGGGGTCGGCACAGATTCGTTGTCCCTTCCTGCTGAAGAAACTGGAGAAAAGTGGGGAAAGGCTTGCAAAATGAGTGGTCTTCAGCAAGTGGACGCAAGGAGCCCCATCCTCCTTACCCCTGGGAATCCCCACCCAACAGTCTCTTCTTTCCATTCTCTGCAGAAGGCAGCTCAGGCCCAGAATCTTCTCTGAGACCCTCCCCTGCCTGGGAGACTCCCTGAGGATTCATGGGAGTGTCCTTGGGCAGCCTCCTGCCTGCTCTCTCCTTCCTCCCCTCTCCTCCTCTCCACTAGGAAGGTCTCATCCCTCATGCCCTGCAGGACCCTGGTGAGGACACAAGTTGTCCCTTACCTGGCAAGATCCAAGGGTGGGACTATTTTAGACACCCATCCCTCATGCCCTCCCTCCAAGACCCTGCCAGCTCCCTGACTCCCAACACGTGGTGGGTGACATTGACACTTACATGACAGCTGGCTGAGAGCACCCACTGCTCGTTTTATAATAATGTTTCATAAATGAACACCGGATACTTCGCCGAGTATATATGAAGCAGCAGTCAGCAGCTTCCTGAAGAATACCTGCAGGCAGAGAAAGTCCATTTGAGGGCCAAGTCTTTTGCATCAGGAGTACCATGTAGGTTGCTGTAAAGGGTACTATGGCGGGGGACCAGGGCTCAGAGGGGATGCTTCTTCCTCCTTGGGCAGCACTCAGTGTCATCTCCTTGCTTCAGGACCCCCCACCCCAGAGCTGACCTCTGTGTCTGAACCATGATAGGGGCAGAAGCATTAGCCCTGGAAGGGAAAGGCAGCTGCAGGCATCACAGAGCACCCTGTGCCCCAGCTGGGCGGACTCTCAGGACAGCCAGGTGGCCATAGAGACGGCATCCTTAGAGGAGGTACCCGTGGCCCATCCTGATCTTCCCTGGAGACTTTCCCCACCCTCAGGCCCTTCTGTTCTCAGCCGGTCCTGTCAACAGGGTGGATGAATCTCTAGCATAAGTCGGAGCCCCCCTGCTGCTTAGAAATATGTCCTATTTGGTCATTTACCGTGCTGAATTGGAGACTTAATAGGAATCCTCAGAAGTTGTCTTTTCTCTAGATCTGAAAGAAACAGACAGGTGGGGTAGGATTTACTGGGAGACAGCACCATTTCAGCATCTCCACCCACCCCATTCCTCACCCCATCCCAAGGCAGAGAGGCCCCGATCCTGGAACACAGTCACCTGTCTGGGTGGAGGCCTGCCTTAGCCCTTCTGTCTTCTTTTTCCCTGCGATTCTTCGGGGCCCTTTTGAAAATGTTTGAGACACAGAGACATTCTACTGTCTCTTGAATACTAATAGCACAATGAAAGTCCAATATGAGTAATTTCAAGGGGTCCATTCCTAATGTGATGAAGTCCACACTCTTTCTTCATGTTTTTGCCTTCTACAAGACTGGCAAACAGCAAGTTGTCCATCAGTTCATTGGGTGGCACAATGTCCCTTGAAATGATGTGAACCTATTTACAATCTTTATTTATCCCATTTGGTACTAATACTTATGTGTTTGCTGAAGAATTGTGTTAGTCAGCTTTTTTTTTTCTTTTTGTACTGGGGACTGAACCCAGGGCCTCTTTCTCAATGAGTTACATTCCCAGTTCTTTTTACCTTTTTAATTTTGAGACCAGGTCTCACTCAGTTGCTGAGGATCTCATTCATGTTGGTGAGGCTGGGGTTGAACTTGTGATCCTTCTGTCTCAGTGCCCCCCACCCCTCCCCTGCCCCTAGTCTCTGGGATGACAGGTGTTTGCTACTACCAGGGTTGCCTGGGTGGACTCCTGACTATTAGTCAATTTTTAATTGCTGTGATCAAAACACCTGACAAGAACAATTTAGAGGAAGGAATGTTTATTTGGTGCTCTTGGTTTCAGAGATTTTATTCCCTGGCTGGCTGACTCCATTGCTGTAGGCCTGAGGTGAGGCTGACCAAGGGGACAATGGCGGAAATCTGCTCAGCTCGTGACAACCAGGAAGCAGAGAAAAAGAGTGAGGAGCCAGGGACAAGGTATACAATCCCCAAAGTCATGTCCCAGTGACCTACTCCAGCTATGCCTCCCTTGCCCATAATTATCACCTAGCAGCCCACTCAAATTCTTAATTCATAAAATGGATTAATCTACCTGAGTTTACAGCTCTCACCCTTGCCTAAAAGCCCACCTCTGAACCTTGCTACATTGGAGGTCATACTTTCAAAATATGAGTTTTTAGGAGGATCTTTCTAGATTTAAACCGTAATAGAAATATTGCTGCATTTCATAGAAATAGTGTGCTTTCCAGATCCCACAAAGTTAAGCAACATGCAAGTGTTTATTGTCTTAATTTTTAAAAAAATTGTAGTAAATATATATATATATGGCTTCAAATTTTGCTATTAAAACATTTTAAAGTGTCCAGTTTAGTAGCCTTAAATATATTCCAAATACGGTGCAAGTATCACCACCATCCATTCATAAACCTTGCAAATACCACTCTGTGTAGCTTATACAAGGAGAATCATGCAGCATCTGTCTTTCGTGACTGATCGCTTCACTTATGTCACCCGACTTTCGTCCATGTAGTAGCATGTCAGAATTTCCTCCCTTTTCATTGCTGGATAATATTTCATTGCACATGTCTACCACATTTTACTCATCCATCCATTATGTGTCCACTGATGGACACATCTTGTTTCTACCTTTTGCCTACTGTGGAGAACACTGCTAAGAACATGGTGGTACTGAAATCTTTTCATGCATATGCTTTCAAGTTTTTGGGGGTGTGTACCCAGAAGTGAAATTACTGGATATCATCTTAACTTTTCAAAGCCCCCCAAATTCTATATTCTGAAATTCATACAGCCCTAACTGTTTGGGGGGATTATAGACCTGTATTGTGCTAATTAGGCAAATGCAGCTAAACTTTTAGCTCTCCTTCCTTCTTTCCTTTGTCCCTCCCTTTCTCTTTCCCTCCCTTTCAACTCAGTCATTTCCACAATTGCCTGTATCACAGACTAAAACTAGCTCTAAAATTAATATTTATTTTTCATATCAAAACATAAATTAATGATTTGGGCAACAAGGATTCAGTCATCAACAATTGCTTTCTTGTTCTTAGCTCATTTCTTTTCTTTGTTTTTGTTTTTGTTTTTTTTTGTACCAGGAATTTAATGCAGGAGTGCTTTATCACTGAGCTACATCCCCAGTCCTTCTTCTTATTTATTTAATTAGAAAATTAAAAAGGAGTTTTATTATAGATATTTTAAAATACAAACTCAAAAAACACTATCATGGAGTTCTTACTTTTTTTAAAAAAATGGAGTGCATTGAAAAAATTTTAATGTCAATCTCCATTAACCTGTATTTCACATAAAGTAAATATGATTGTTTTTGCACTTAAGGAAAGAAAATATAAATGTAACTTAAAATTGAATTTGGTTCTCATTGATTCTTTAAAAAACTTTTTAATTTTTTTTAATTAGTTATACTTGACAGTAGAATGCATTTATGTACTTTGCTATATCATATATAGATGAGATGTAATTTCTCATTTTTCTGAGTGTACATGCTGCAGAATCATATAGATCATGCAGTCACATATATACATAAAGTAATAATGTCTGTCTCATTCTACTAGCTTTCCTATCCCCACATCCCCTCCCCTCGCCTCCCATCACTTCCCTCTATAATCTAAGATAATGCTATTCTTCCCTAGTGGCCCCCCCACCCCCACCTTATTGTGATTTAGTATCTGCATATTAGAGAAAACATTTGGCCTTTAGTTTTGTGGGATTGGCTAATTTCATTTAGCGTGATATTCTCCAACTCCAACCATTTACTGGCAAATGTCATAATTTCACTCTTCTTTAAAGCTGAGTAATATTTCATTGACTATGTATATCACATTTTCTTTATCCATTCATCTATTAAGGGATTCCAAGATTGGTTCCATAGATTAGCTATTGTGAATTGAGCTGCTATAAACATTGATATGGCTGCATTATTGTCGTATGCTGATTTTAAATCCTTTGGGTATAAACCAAGGAGTGGGATAGCTGGGTCAAATTGTGGTTCCATGCCCAGTTTTCTGAGGAATCTCCATACTGCTTTCCATATTTTTTATTTTGAGACAGGATCTCATTAAGTTGCTGAAGGCTTCACTAAGACACTGAAGTTTGCCTTGAATTTGTGATCCCCCTGTCTCAGCTTCCCAAGTCACTGGGATTATGGAAGTGTGCCACCATGTCCCTCTCTTAGCTCATTTCTTATAAATTGTCAACCCTCTATACTTGGGAGTTCCACACCTATGGAGTCAACCAACTGTGGTTGAAAATATTCTTAAAAAGAATAAAGAAAGAAAAAAGTTGCATCAAGGGGCTGGGAACGTAGCTCAGTGGTACAGCACTTGCCTAGCATGTATGAAGCCTAGGTTCAATACCTAGCACTTCAAAACTGAAACAAAGCAAAAACACAAGTTGCATCGGTACTGAACATAGTCATTATTTCCTGAACAATATAGTATATCAACTATTTACTAGCACTTACATTGTTTTAGGTACTATAAGTAATCTAGAAATTATTTATAGCACAGGGGAAGATGTGCATGGGTTATATAAGGTCATGAGCATCCAGGTATTTTGGTATCCATGTAAGATCCTGGAACAATTCCCCAAGGACACCAAGGCAAGGTTGAATAGTTACATATAAATTGTGTATAACGAGGCATCTGTATACAATATAATATGCTTGATATGGTCAAGGTGGCCTGTCCAAAATATCTTAAATAGTCTTGCCTTCCCATAGCTACTTCCAAACTAGCTCCGATCCTAATTTCACCACCTACCAGCTGGATGATCTCATGCAAGTTATTTAAAGTTTTTATAAATCAGTTTTCTCATTTACAAAATGAGAACAACAACAACAACAACAATAATATGCAAACAAATGACTGATATCATGCTAGGTTTTTCCCCAACAAAAATAGCTAATTCACATCATTTAACATAATATCTACCCTGCAGGATTGTTAGCAGGAATAAATTCGTTAGCATCTATAAGAAACTTGGAATAGTGCCTGCCCTGTACAGAGGAACCACTAGACACATATTTGTTAAAGAACAGAATTGTTAGGTGACCTTGTGTGAGACACTTGCCTGAGTTGGACCACTTCCTCTCCAATATGACAGATTTATATTAGATGGTATATAATGGTTCAAATGTCATAGAATTCTATGCTTTTTTCCAAAAAAATCCCAGTTGTACTATAATTTTTTTTGATCTAGCATTGAATAGTCCCCATGTCCATTAAGGAAAGGTATCCAATAACTCTGGCCATGAAAAAGGAAATAATTGTCCCCAAACAGGACCAGTCATTGGTGTACAGTTTTTTTTTTTCCAGGCTGCAGACCTTTTCCAGGTCTATACCCTGCTCTTCTGTTAAGTAAGTTCCATCACCATGTCTGGGATGGACAGGAGTCACTAGAGGAAAATGGTGCCCATTGCATCTCCTCCCCAGACCATGAATTACCGAGGACCTGGCCACCAGTGAGAAAGCTCATTGGACTCACCATGTATGACCCGGGCCTGGGATCCAAGAGCAGCAGCAAGAATGAGCAAGGAGAGGGCAGCTATGGAGAACTTCATCTTCCCCGTGGGCAGGAAGAGCTGGGCTGGGGACTCCTGAGCTCACCACTCCTTGACTCCCTGTCCTGTCTCTGAGTTTATAAAAGGAGAATCAGGAAGTCCTGAGCAGAGGCAGAGTGCTGTTCATTGGCTACATCATAATTAACAGCTGTTTCTAAAAGAGGGAACTGGGGCGACAATGCGAAAGGAAAGGCAGGGCTGAGGATGAAACAAAAAAAGTGAGACCACCACCAAGGTGACACTCACAGTCCTGTGGAGTTCCTGAACTGTCCTAATGGGCACAGGCAAAGAGGGAATATTTTAAGTAGGATCCTTCCTTCTAGAAGTTTCATTATTATTCTATATCATAAGAACTCCTCCCCCACAGGACTTAACCATCAGCTATCCAGAATCCTATTGAAGGAAAAGTGAGGAACGAGAGAGAAATGAAAGACAGAGACCAGGCAGAGACTCACAAGAGGGTGTATTCATCAGAGCAGACAAATAAAGGCCATCTCTCTATAGTGGAGAGAGGAAAAACAGGCTTGGGTTCTGGCACTTTTATGAGGCAGGATCAGGAATCAGAGCTGGGTGGTTAGGGGTTGGGTTGGGTTGGTATGAGGGAGTGGTGAGCCTTTCTCAGAAACACCTTTAGGCGGGAAAGCAAAATTTTCCTTAAAATGGCAGCTGTCACTTAAGATGGCTGTCTAGTTGCTAAGCAAGGAACTTATACCTATAAGCACAGTGGTTCACCAGCAAGAGCACTAACTTAAACCCAATCACACGATTCCTTTCACAGTGTCTAGAGATGTGTTTGGGCCTCCCCTGGTCTCATACTACACATCTAATTCATTAATAAGCCCTTTGGTTATTTTTTTGTTGCTGAAAGCTCAGTCTTTGTCCCCGATGCCAACCTAATAATGAGGACACGGTTTTGAGAAAAAGGAAAAAGAAGGTGTATTGCTTTGCTAGCAAAGGAGAAACACAGGGGACTCCTGTCTCAAGGGCTGGGATTCTGCCCATCAGCAGGAACAGGGGGCTTTTAAAGAGCTGACCCAAAGGCTTCATTCCACATGTCCTCTGTTGGAGTGGTGATTTGCTTGCTAATTTGAGAGATAGTCATTTCTGAGATCTTCTGGTGCCATCCCCAAAGTCTGGATTACTTGGTTCCTATGCAAGGTGTGTGCTCAGGGACAGATCGTTCTGCATAGGATGGAGATTGGGGAGGGGGAGAGATTTGGGAGGAGCAGGGAGAGAGAAAGAGAAAGAAACAAGTTCATTTTAAAAATCAGTTGCAGGGGGATCTGTCGACTTAATTGGTCCACGATGGCACCCGTCAGGCCGGCAGCGAGGTTGAGAGCCGGTGGTTTGGGGACGCGTGTTGAGGGGGTTTCACCTGTCGGAGGCAGGAATAAGAATGGGAAAAAGAGGACCTGGCGGCCTAACTATCCTCAAGCTTTTTCGGGCAGCGTTCGCGAGGGGCAAGGCTTTGCATTTCGGAGAAAACTGAAGATTCAACAACATTACAAGAAATTGCTGTGGAAGAAAAAGAAGGCTCAAATATCACAGGAGTCCCAATTCACAGATCAGTATCCAGATCATCTGAAACATCTTTATTTAGCTGAAGAAGAAAGACTCAGGAAGCAACTGAGAAAAGTTACCCAGCCTTTGTCAGAAGAAAAAGTTGACCAGCCTTTGCCTGAAAAAGAGCATAGCATTGACCAGACTTTGTCTGAAGACGAAGGTAGTGTTCATCAGCCTCAACCAGAACAGTGTGGCAAAACGAAAAATTCTGTGACTATTCCAAAAAAGAATAAAAAGAAAACATCAAATCAAAAAGCACTAGAAGAATATGAACGGATACAAGCTAAACGTGCTGCCAAGAAACAAGAGTTCGAGAGGAGAAAAAAAGAGAGAGAAGAAGCTCAAAGACTCTACAAAAAGAAGAAAATGGAAGCGTTCAAAATATTGAGCAAAAAGACTAGAAAGGGCCAACCAAACTTGAATTTACAAATGGAGTATCTTCTTCAAAAAATACAAGAAAAAAGTTAAATCAGAATTTTTTTTTCCTAAGGAAAAATGATTAAGGGTTAAATTCTGCAAATATTTTTGTTCTTGTGAAAGAAAATTTTCTATATATGCTGTAGATTTTGTGACTTATTTATTTTCCTCTGGAAGAAGGATGACCTGAAGAACTGAAAGAACCTTCTATTTGAGAAACATGATCAAGCGTGTACTGCTTTTGTATTATATGATATTTGTGAAATAAAAGTTTAAAAAAAAAAATCAGTTGCAGTGGCAGAGCAGCAAGGGCTACATTCAGAGCATAAAGAGGACCACTGTTACAGCTGTACCTTCAAAAATATGTCCAGAATTTTACCGTAGTGGCACTTCCTTTCTCCTTAGAAAAGTCTTAATTGGGCTTCTCCAGAAATCTTCACCATAGCTGATTTTGGGACTGTCAGCAAAAGAGTCTCTGCAAAAGAGTTCAGTGTAGATAAACTTCCTATTTTCATGCTGCCCTATTTTACTTGGCCACAGGCTGGGAAGAAATCAGCAGTCCAGGTGCTGGATACCCCCTTACTAGTTTTTCACAAACATGTATCCAGTATAGTAGTTTGTGGAAATGTGCAAACAAGGCCTCCAGCCTTGAGCTGGGCTTCACGGAGATGTCTACATTTTTAAGATAAGATAAGTTACCAATTGGACTAAGTGGTAACAGCTGTCAGGGGGGAGGAACGAGAGGGGAGAGGAAGCTCGCCCCTTCTCAGGTGTTGTCCTTGAAGGGTTAACTTGCCCAAAACCATGAAAGAAAAAGCTGCTTTTATGTGAACTTCTGCAGACTGTGAACTTCTGAGCCCCTCCCCTTACATGCTGGGTATAAAACTCTGAAACTACCTGAACTCGGGGTTCAGGGGATTGATTGATTACAGCAAAAGCTGTGCCCTCTGAATCTGGCTGCAGCCAAATAAAACTGTTTCCTGCTGTCTTTGGTGCCTGGCCTTGTTTGTCCTTACAACATTACTACTCCTTGGAAGAAAATCCCCCGTTTCTTTTCTATTAGCCCTTTCAATACTTCTCTTGTGACTATTTACACAGACCCCACAGGCTAAGGGCTCAGTCCCACAGATCTGCCTCTGCTTCAGATGTCGGTCACAAGTGGCAGGCTGCCCACCACTTCTGTCTGACGTGGCTACCGTAGAAAGACCCCGTGACCCCCGCCTCAGGTTTGATATTTTGCTCCAACTGCTCACAGAACTCAGGGGAAGAATTTACTTATGAGATTACCATTTTATTATGAAGATTACAGCTCTGGAACTTCCAGGAGGAAGAGTTGTTTTAGATCAATCCAAACTCAAAAACAACAAACATTAAAAAGTGCTTATTTGGGGATCTTAGGTAACAGCGGCCACTCTTTGAAGAGTCACCCTTGGCGGGGTTACTTTCACTTCCCCTCTCTGCCTTTCACAAGTTTGCTTCCCCTCCCAAATCCTTTTGCAAGGACAAGTCCCGTGTCTTTTGCTCATCCTTCTAAATTCTAAAGAGAAGCCCCACCTAAAGGCTGAAGATGTGAACTGCTAAGTAATCTTTCTTAGAATTTACCGAACTCAGAAACATCTGGTGACCTTCAGATGACATCAGAATGTGGAACACGCTCCCGAATCTTTAAATCTTGTGTTAGCTGATACTAACACAGAACGTGTAAGTTGCTATGAAGTTTAACTTGCAGAAAAGTGTATGTTTATCTAAGAAACCATAGGAACCAGTCCCAGGAAGTAGAAGTCCCTTTTGCAATGCCTCTGAGAGGAAGAACAGACACGAGCCCAGGATGATGAAGACCCCACTCAGCACATGGCCTTCCTTCCCTGCACCTCCTCTCCCTTCCTATGAAAGTCTTTCGCACCCCTGATGGCCCCAAGATGAAGCTCTTGCAACTGAGAATAACAAATAAACCGGCCAGCTTCACTTGCTGTTAGTTGACTTAAAATCACTATTTTTGGAGGCCACACAGCTGGGCCACACATTTTTAGTCTCCCACTAGCCTTGCTGTAGATAACACCTCCAACAGGTGGGTTGTGATGACAACGGTTGCATAGCCTGCTCTTCAGGGATCTGAAGGCCACTTTTGCTGAAAATGGTGTCTTTTCACGTGGACCTGCAGATATCCGATGGGTGACTGGAACAGGATGAAACCACTTGATATCTCTGTCTTCATGTTATATCTGTCTCCTTTGTTGCCTTAACCTCTGGGTTAGATTCTACTCAGCTCTGAAGACATGTGGACCATTGGAGACATGTTTTGTCCCAAACTATAAAATATGATTAACTGAAAGGAAAGCGAGGAACCGCGAGTTGGGTGAGCGAGAAATGGAAGACAGAGACCACATGAGAGTTTATTTGTCAGAGCTGACAAAGTCACAACTCTCCATAGACGGAAAGAGGGAAAACAGGCTTGGGGTTTGGGACTTTTATGGGGCAGGCTCAGGGATTAGAGCTGGGAGGGTCCTAATCCAGGCGGTTAAGGGTGAGGTTGGTATGAAAAAGTGGTGAGCCTTTCTCAGAAAGGCCCTTGGTTGGGAAAGTAAAATTTTTCTTAAAATGGCGGCTGTCACTTAAGATGGCAGTCCAGATGCAAAGCAAGGACCTCACATTCCCTCCTTTTTTTGTTTGTTATTGGGCCCCTTAAGGGACAGGGACATAGATCAATCTTCTGTAGTGTCTTCCTGCTGGGAGGGGGGGCAGTGTCTGGACCCTTGTTAGGGGTGCAGGGTGTCATTGAGGCAATGGTGATGGTCAGGAGGTGCCGGTGATGCTGACTCCAGATGGCCCAATTTTGTAACAGAGGCTGGTTCAAGGTTTGGTTAGAGATCCTTTGAATCTGGTCTTGAATAGATCTAATGACGTAGGGGGCAAGCATCATCAAAAGGCCTGTGACAAGGAGAAGGTCAGGAAAGGAAGTGCCCACTGGAGAAGGGGGTTACTTAGCTGCCAGCCTTCAGTTCCAACGGCAGTGGGAAGCTTGGAGGCCTGAAGGAGATTGGAGATAAAGGGGGTATTTGTGATTGAAGTTCCCTTGGTGGTTAGGAACCTGTGCTCCTTTCAAATAGCAGAGTGGGAGAGAAGTATGTGGAAAGCATATTTAGAGTCAGTGTAGACATTGAGGGAAGCTCCCTTTGCCAAAGAGAAGGCTCTGATAAGGGCAACCAGTTCAGCCTGCTAATTGGATGTATTATTGGGGATGGGACCCACTTCCACAACCGAGGTTAGAGAGACTCTAGCATACCCTGCCCGAAGAACTCCCTCCTGAAGGAAGGAGGAGCCATCTGTGGACCATGTGTATGGAGCAAGGGGCCTTCCTGTATGTGGGAGGGATGTTGAAGAAACTCCTCCAGAGTGCCAATGCATGAATGGGTAAGAGGAGAAGAGGTGGCAGAGTCCTGAGGAGTGGGGAAGAGAGTAGCAGGGTTTAAAGGTGAGCAGGTATGGAAGGTAAGACTGGGATCTTCCACCAGGGAAGCCTGTAGAGATAAAAGGTGATGGGTGGTGGTGGTAAGGAATGTAGGCCCTTGCAGGTAAGGAGTACTTTTAGGTGATGGGGAGCCAGGATGGTGAGTGGGGGGGCCCCAAAGGTGAGTTTCTTTGACTTGTTAATGAGAGGCTGCAGCCAACATTGGTAGGCAAGGGGACCATCCCTCCAAAATAGGGCCAAGACCCTTCAATAGATAAGCCACAGGGGCAAAGGATTGGCTCCAAAATGTGTCCGAGGACTCCTAGAACAAATCCCTGCTTTTCAGCCATGTAAATGTGAGAGATCAGGGTGTGTGAGATCACGGAGATAAAATGAAAGTTTTGAAGTCATTCTTCTGTGTTGTAGCCAAGGGAGATGTTAAATATACACTTTTTTTTTCTTTTCTCCTTTGTTTTCCTTAGGCTTCCTATTAAGCCTGCGGAGTCTGTCCTTTGTATTTCAATGTTAGCTTCAGTGTGGCCTCGGCCAGGGAGTATGCTGCCTAGGGCTTTACCATGCAGGAGAGTTCTGGGTCCCTTGTTTGTCTAGAAGTAGGGTCTCTGGAGGAATCCAGAGCTTTAGTGGATTCCCAGAGCAAGTAGAAGCTGGATGAGGGAGCAAGAGAAGCAAAGGGAAGGCTTAGAGTGGAGAAAGGAGAAAGCCTGCACATGGGGATTCTCTTCCATTTTCCTGAGGGCTCTCCAAAGTTATGAAGATTGGAAGGTGGAATTGATTGAATTAGATCAGGAGCCAAATGGAGTGGGGTTAAGTGGGCGAAGAAGAGCAGCTGAGAGGTGAGTCAAATGGGATTTGGGAGTTCTCCATGGTGAGTTGGAATCTGGAACTGAGAGAAGGGAGTCACCCACTACTTCTCTAGTCCGGGGCTTTGCCTGGAGAGAGTCTTGGTTGCCTGGCCAGGGCTTTTGTGAGGTCTGCTGAGGAGCTGAGAACCAAGACCCCAAGAGTGAACTTGCCGAGGGGCAGAGATTGGGAGTTCCCCTGGCGAGTTGGAGTGTACTTGCCAAGGGGAAGGGATGGGTGAGAATCTCGGTGCTGGGCCAAGATCTAAGTTCTAGAGAGGATACTTGTCACTGCTGTCGCTAGGGAGTAGACTTGTGAGGAGGAGGGGAGAGAAGGGCGAAGTCACTTACCCAAATGAGGCCAGAGTGTGGATGAAGAAGGAGAGCACTAAGTGAATGGAAAAAAAATGTGTGGTCATTGTCCTGGGCCAGGACAAGGCCAGGATCCCAGAGCAGCTCAAATCCCCAGAGTGGAGAGCAAAGCTGGTGGGAGAACGTGACGGAGTCACTGGCATCAATGAAAAGAAAAATGGTACAGGACTGATCACACACCCCTGGGACAAGAAGCGGGTTTATTATCAGGAGCCTGATGAGGCTGATCTGCAAATAGAGACAGATGTGAATGGGCTCGTGGTGTGAGGCCAGAGAAGGACTTGAAACATCCCAGTAGGGTCCACCTTGGAAGGGGGTAATGGGAAGGCACTGGCAGAAGGAATAGGGGATGGTCCTAAGGTAAGGGTGAGGATCAGGGGAGAGGCAGGTGAGCCTGGATGGAAGCACATATGAGGGGAGAAGGAAAGTGTAGCCCTCAACTTTGTGAGGATGTCCCTTCCCATAATGGGAACAGAGCTTGGTGGAATGACCAAAATGGAGTGGGTAAAAATTAGAGAGCCAAAAGTGCAAACAAGTCTAGGTGTCTGTAAGGGTAAGTAGTAGGCCCCCTGAAATCCTTGAGGACTGACTATGTAGACCTGGTGTCCAGGAGGAAGGAGACAGGCCTACCTGAAATATGCAGTTATCCTGGGTTCCTGTGGAGTGATGGCAGTGGTCAGGTGATGAGGACCTGGGCCTCATCAGTCCTCTGCAGCCAGTTCTAAGAGTTGGAAGGGCCAGATGGCCAGGAGCTGCTATGGGTTTGGGGATAGTCAATGGCCCAGTGTCCTTCCTGATGGCATTTAGAACAGGGGCCTGGAGGCTTGTGAGGCTGCGGACATGTATGAGCCCAGTGATCCAGGATCTGGGTGGACCCGAGGAACTCTTCTACAGGACCAGTGGAACCAGGGACAGATGTTGAGGTCAATGGATGACTTGAGAGAATATCTGATATTTCTGCTTCAGGCCTTCTTGTCTCTACCGTTACACCTTAAAGGCCACTTCCAGAACCTCAGCTTGGGGAGTTAGGGGCTCTCTCAAGGCACCTTAGTTTGGCCTTAATATCAGAGAAACTCTGGGAGAAAAAGTAGGTCGTTAGTAGTTGTGTCGCATCTGGAGCCTTAGGGTCCAGATTAATATATTGTAATAAAGCCTTGGTCAGGTGGTCTAAACATGCTGAAGTGTTTTCATTTTTATCTTGAATGACTTCCTGGAGCTTTTCATAATGGGTAACCTTCTGGGCTGCCTTTCTAAATCCAGCCATGAGGCAAGTAACAAATTGGTTTCTACCATTATTCCTTCAGACGAATTATAATCCCATTTGGGGTTCTGATCAGGGACTGCTTCAGTGCCAATCGGATGGGTAGGGGAGGTCTGGTGTACCTCATCACTATAATTTCTAGCTTGCTCCCAAACTTGCCTGTGCTCCTCGGGCAGGAGGGTGTTAGACAAGATCATATGGATATCGTGGAAGGTCAAATCATAATTGCATCAGATACTGAAACCCTTTTATATATGGTGGGACTTGAAGTATAGGACCCAAACCACTTTTTTAATCTGTGAAAGATCTGACAAAGAGAAAGGCTCATGAACCCAGATTACACCATCTACCCCAGCCACCTTGCGTGGAGGACACAGATTGGGCAGCGGGTTGGGCAGCGGCAGCCCGTGGTCATGTAGCAGGAAGAGAGAAGGGTGGAGAGGCCAAGGGAATAGTTGCTGTGGCAGCTTCATCAGAAAGAGAATTGTGGTATGGCAGGGGCTCCTCTGCTGTGTTAAAGGAGGAGTAGTCCTGGGTAGGATTTTCTGTCCCTTTGGAAGCAGGCGTAGGGGAGGTGAGAGCTAAGAGGACTTGTGCAGGAGAGCAAGAATTGCAGAGAGAGGATTTAGAACTTAGAGAGGAGAAGGCCTGAACGTATGATATCTCTTTTCATTTTCCTGAATGCTCATAATAGTTGAAAAGATCCTTGATAATATTGGGATCAAGAGTGCTGTTAAGTGGCCATTTAGAGTCCAAAGGATATTGAGGCTAGATCCAATTTCACAAATGGATAAATTTGGGGGGTTTTAGGTCTGGGGTGAGAGAGAGAGAGAGACCCTAGTTTAGCCAGGAGGCAGCGTAGGGGACTATGGGAGGGAATGGATGAGGAGCCACCCATGGTAAGATGTAGGAGGTAAGTTTAGAGGTGGGGTGTCCCCCAGTCTCTAGCATCACCTAGTTGAGAGGACGGTTATGCTCAGGGCATCATCACCACTACTGGGTAAGCATGGGGGGCAGGGCCCATAGAGGCACTTGAGCACCTGGCTGGGACTATATAAGGTCAGAGGCCCGTAGAAGGGACAGAAGCTGTAGAGATTAACCCAAGGCCTAGAGATAGTCTCACCAGGAATAACTCCCAATCACCCTCGGTGGTTTTTCTCAAAACCCAGGACCCAAATAAAAGACCAAATAAATGACCTCCTATAACCTGGTTGTCAGTAGGGATCAGCTGTAGCTGTGAAAGCTGTGGCTGGGGGTGTCCCCGGCCACACAGTAACCCTGGGGGTGCCAGATCATCAATGATCACTTCCTGGGACCTGTAGGTCATTTAGGTCAACTAGGAGACAGGGGTGATGTCTGGTGATGGGTATGGAGAGGGCATTTGGAAGAATGGAGGGCCTGGTTCCATGATGGAATTCAGATTTGGGCCCAGAGATGCTTAGTGACCCTTGAAGAGGGGAGCAGGCACACTGGGGAACCCCATTCTGGGTTTTGGCACCAATAAAAGGAAAGTAAGAAACCCAGAGGTGGTGAGTGAGAAATGAAAGAGACGGAGACCAGGCAGAGATACACCCGAGAGTTCATTTGTCAGAGCTGACAGATAGACGGAGAGAGGCAAAACAGGGTTGGGGGTCAGGCCTTTTATGGGGCAAGCTCAGGGATTAGAGGCAGGTGGGTCCTAATGCAGGGGGTGTGTTAAGGGTGGGGTTGGTATGAAAGAGTGGTGAGCCTGTTAGACTCAAGAAAAGACCACTGACTCCAATTAAAATCAAATTTAAGTAAGCTTATTATTTTGACCGGCTGGGCTGCCTCTCCCAACAAAATCGTGGGAGCCAAGGACAGCCCCGCATCTTTCTTGCAGCCTAGCTTTATAGCTCAGAAAGTTACACAAATGGGGGTTACAGATAACAAAACTCTGAGGAGCATAACACAAATGCTAGTTTACATTTTTGCTGGCCCCGGCATCAGAATTTATGAAGGTCATTAGAGCCTCAGAGAGGGTCGTTATCTGGCCAGGGAAGGCCAGGATTTATGAGGCGTCACTAAGGTTTAGGAAAGGGTTGTTTTATGGTCAGGGAAAACCGGGCATGGGTGAATTCAAGGCATGGGCAGGCATTCCAAGCAGCTTTACAACATCAAATTATGACCAGGCTATACAGACGTCCTAATATTTTTACAGAAAACAGAAATGAATCCTTCATAACTTGTGACAAGCTGGCTTCTGATCTAAAGAGAGAAGTAGGCTAGGAATATCAGAGCCTTTCTCAGAAAGGCCCTGGGGAGGTAAAGCAAAATTTTTCTTAAAATGGCGGCTGTTACTTAAGATGGCCGTCCAGATGCTAAGCAAGGACCTTACATTAACCAGATCTAGACTAGTCTAGTCTCTCTTCCTTCCCTTTTCAAGGCTAATGAAACCTACCAGTCATCATGACTAGAAACACCAAACTATGAAAGGAGTGAAAAGAGTTGGCACCCAAGATCTATAAGAACCCCTGTAAGATCTCCACCATTCTCAGAACATCTATGACTAGTCCTCCCTTTTATTATTTCTACCACGCGGCCTGCGCAGTGGTTTCATTAATGAGGTTCTAGGCATAAAGTTAGTTAGAAGAGATCGAAATAAAAACACAGACTCAGTTACCTTATTTCTATTGCTAGGTCCGAGGCTCCCCTCTCTGGCTCAGTCCTCTAAACTGCCCAGCAGGGCAGCAGGGATTACTCAGGGCTAGCAGAAGAGAGAGAGAGTGAACACGCCGGGGACCAGCCTTTTATTGGGGAACAAGAGGTGTCAGGGGAGAATTCCATCCAAGGAAGGTTGAGGGGGGGCTGCACTCCAAGGTCAGGGTCAGTGATTGGGTCCCCAGGGTCAGTGGTCAGGCACACCCCCACACGGATGGGCTCTCTCATCAGGAAAGGGTCGGGAAAACTTCGACTTTGCCAAAGTGCCTCAGGCCCTTAACGGGAGTCACCCGATCACATGTTAGAATGGCTTCCCACAATTATTCTCTTTCTTGCCCTTATTATTCCTATCCTATATACCTGGAGTTGAGAAATTGATTTGTAACCAAAGCTTTCTCTTCTTTATTCATTGGCCACTGAATAAAGTCTTCCTTTTTCCCCAACCCTCATCTCAAGCAGATTGTTTTTTTGTGTGTGGTATGAGCTTCTGAACCTCAGTTTGGTAACACATCTCCAGGATGTTGACCTTTTAATAAGCCCGATTCCTTTCTGTGCACCCTCATCTCTGAAATATTGGCTTTTGGTGGCTGGATCTGTCTGGCAACATTAGAAATTGCAGTTTGGGAGCCACAGATTCAGATAACTCTAAATTGGTGTTCTGAAAAGTCAAGAAAAGTAGGAGCTCATGTTAAGCCAACAACGCTTATTTATTACAAGGTGGTATAAACTCTTCTGTGGGGAAACTTCTGTTGGAGTTGAGAATAGGTGCTGTGTGACAGGAGCTATAAATAATCAATAGAAGCTATAAATATAAATAATCAATATACTTTTTCAAAAAAGTCCATAAAACAAGAGCTTCTCCACCAGTGTAGAAACTCTCGGAACCCCATCCTTTTGTATTTTTATGGAGATTTCATTACATAAATTAAATAATTGGCCATTGGTTATCAAACCCATCTTTAGTTCCTCTCCCTTCCCTGGAATTTGGGGGGTGAAGCTGAAAATGCCAACCCACTTATGGTTGGTTCTCCTGGCAACCAGCTTCCATCCTTAGGGGCATTCCAAAATCACCTCATTAACATAAATTTAAATGTGGTTTAAAGGGGTTTATTGCAAATTTAAAAAAATGACACTTCTTTCACTTTTTTGGACTCTTATCATTTAGGAAATTCCAAGGATTTCTGGAGCTCTGAGTCAGGAACAAGAGACAAAGACTAAAATGCAAGTTTTTAAAAAATTGCATCATAATATCACAGTCCTTATCACCTCCACTCTTTCCACCTGGTCTAAGCCACCCTTGTCTGTCACCAGAATCATTGCAAAAAAGCCAGTTGATTAGTTTTCCTTAATTCTCAGCTAGCCCTGATGCAGTTTTTTTCTCAATATTGCAGTCATAGTGATCCAAAGTGTTAGCTAGATCAATCCTGTGCAAAACCCTGCAATAGCTTTTAAATTTCACTTAGTGTTCAGCCCAATCCTCAAAATAAGCTACAAGCCCTTCAGGGGACCTGGTCCCTATTTGGTCTGTTTTCATATCCTCCTCTGCCTCTTCTTAATGTGCTTCAGTTATGCAGATCAGTTTCAGTCTGAGTCTTTCTGTTTCTTCTGCCTGGATTTCTCTTCCCTAAAATATCCTGCAGGTCTTGCTTTCTCACCCACTTAGGTCTCGATGTCATATGTTCGGTAACTTTTTCTCTGGACACTCTATCTAAAATTATAAGCTCCTCTGTTCCAATGTTTTTTTCTCCTATGCACTAAACATTACCTAACATACTTCATATTTCATGTCTAAATCTTTGTCCATCTCTCCTACTAGAACATATGCTTCATGAGAACATTGTTCACTATTCTTCCCTTGTCTATGGCATGTTGTAGGTTCTTATTTTAGCCTAGGTTTCCCTGAAAGCAGAGCATAAAAACTACTGGGTGCACTTCATTTTTTTGAGAAGTATTCCAGGGACAGGAGTGTGGAACCAGATCAGATGACTTATGGGGATTGGTGCTTGATTCTGCTTGGATTCTTTTTTTTTTTTTTGAAGAGACTTATGAAATGCATTTGAGAATATTTTATTTGACAGAGTGAAAGGAAAGCATTTATCTCCTGATGTCTATCCTGTGGCACTTTAGAAATATAGCTACAAATTCTTGGACACTCTTTAACTTGAGCAGTGGAATTATGTCCTCTCCTTTTGAAACCAAGAAAACCTGTGGCTTGTTTAGCTACCAGCATACGTCAAGTGACCTCTGAAGGTAGTTCATGAAAAGCTCTGGAGCTTCATCCTCGATCACTGCCAATCTTGGGGCTCTGACATACCATGAGAGGGGGACTGACCGGCTTGAGGCCACCATACTGTGAGGAAGCTCAAGCCATATGCCTGAGCTCTGGTAGAGAGGTCTGTTACCATAGAGGAGTCCAAGCAAGTCTCCAGGAGTGGAGGAGATATCTACTCAGATCTTCCAGGTTCTTGACCATGTCATAGAAAATAAATCAAGGATATACAGGTACAAATAGCAGAGCAAGAGATATATTATAAAGGAAAATATGCACTCAAGAATGGGAGTGCAGGCAATCTCAGAGAGAAAGACAGAGGGAAAGAGACAGAGAGACAGAGAGAGGAAGAGAGAGGGAGAGACAGGGAGAGAGACAGTGAGTTGCATAATCTTGGTCTGAGGTTTTAACATTTGTAGGGGAACAGTAGCTAGAGGGCTGACTAGAGGTGAAATTGGGGCAGAGTTATACAATTTTGTGCCCAGTTTTCCCTGAACTTGAATATTGTCCTGCATGTTTTAATCATATTACTTCCTACATACTATTTTGTAGTTTTGTTACTTTTTCACCAGCCAGTTGGCAAATTTTAGGTCAGGATGCAAGTTCAAAAACACATCTGGGTAACTCCCAAGTTGTTTGTTCTGCATTCTAGTGGTTTATGGACATTTCTCTTTTGAAATTTCAGTGTTCTCTCTGTACCCCTAAGTTCTTATCTCATTTCCAAATGAGCATAGCCTTCAAATGGTCCCAGCCTAGGTTCCAGACCCAGGATTGAGGAAGACTCTAAATCTGCCCTGTCCTATATTGCAACTACTGGCCATGTGTGGCTACTGAGGCTGGTTCAAGTCAAGATGTGCTCAAAGTGTAAACTAAACACTGAATTTCAAAGATTTAATTCCTCCTCTTGAGTGTAAAATATCTCAATAAATCTATATTGATCATTTCTTGAAATGATATTATTTAGGGTATATTGAGAAATAAAATGTTATTCAAATAATTTCATTGGTTTCTTTTTACTTTTTGAATAGAGTTATCAGAAAATTCAAAATTGTGTATGTGACTCACATGTCTATTGGATAGCACTGGTCTAGATTTTTCCAGGTCCCAGCCATTTGAATCACCTCTTGCTACTTGTGTCTTGGATGAGGCCATCAGGGATCCTGAAGCAGACAAGACATTCCTGGTGTGCCCTGTATGAGCTTATGACCTGTAGAATGTGTGAGCATCATAAAATAGTCGTTAGATACCACTGTGCTGTAGATGAGTTATTACACACATGGATAATGGATCACAGATCTGAATTTCTCCACCCTTCTGGCTTGCTCATGCAGCTGTGTTGACTGTGTTCTTTCACACCTCAGCATTAGAGAAGCTCTAGAATGGGAAGTTATGAAGTATGGCCTGAAGCAAGAATCTGAAGGAGACTTCTAGTCTAGGAAGTCTGGTGACTAAAGCACTGGGTGAGGTAAGGGGTAGTGTTAAAAGGATGTGAAGCAGAATCTGATTACACCATACCCCCTGCTTCCCTCCGATCTGTTGGTTTGTTATGTCTAAGTCCATTGCTTGCCTTAGTTCTCCCAGGTTCCGTGGAACCCATTCTGTGTAAGCTGGTGTGTCTCCACCTCTCTACCCTCTCCAGCAGTCAGGACCTCTAATCCAGCAGAGCCCAATATTGCAGGGAAGGAAACCACAAATGTGGGAATCCTGGAGAGAGGGGGTCAATCCTACATCCACTCTCACTTCCTGAGGACATAATATCATATAGCAACTTTTGATTCAGTACATACACTGGTAGAATTAATAATTAATTCTATTAATTCACTGATAGAATTAATAATTAATAATACCATGCTATCCAATCAGGCAACCTGTAAATCCTTGGATGACTGGGCAGACAGAGGAACTACTGGGAAGGAAAGAATAACAGACCTGGAGTAAACATTTCTGCTGGTTTTGGATTGTTTTCTCTTGCAGAGTTCAAGAGCCCAAGAAACTAGCAAGTAGCTTTCAGCTGTGGCAGTAGCTACAGTGAACTTGGTGAAAGAGAGGCCCATGGCATTGGGCCCCTGCTGTCCTCACTACCACAGCCTCTTTGCTCAGGAGCCTGATATACTATCACAGTTGTGGCTGAGTGAGAGGCGGCTGGCATCCAGAGGACAGGAGAATCTGTGCAGGTGCTCACTGAATTTCTCCATCATTAAGAGTGTGTGTGGTGGCTTCTGAGCCTGTCATGAGTACTTGTCCAGGATGCACATTCTTGAATCTGGAGCAGCTTCCTCGCAATCCCAGCACCAGAGAATCCCCAGTGCAGAAACAGAAGGGGGATTTACACAATGGCCAAGGTGAGGTGCAGATTATGTCTACAAGAAGCTGGGCAAAGCCTGTGCATAGCGTGTTGTTGCTGTCATGGTGGCTGGAGCAAGGGAGGGGGCTGATGGGATGAAGTGGTCTACCAAGGAGTTGGTCACAATATCACTTGTTCAGTAAAAGAAAAAAAAAATGGAGGAACAAATGTCTGACCTCACAGCATATTATTATTTCTTGACTTGTTCAATATCGAAAACATTCGTGGGTGGTTTTTGTGTGCTTCCTGAGGCTTTTGTGACTTCTCTTTCACCACCAAGCACCTTGGTGACATTTAAGATTCAGATCAGCTCTATTTGTTACTTAGAGTGGCAAAATCTGGGGAGGGCAGGGTGCTACTCCACAGGGCTGCTGCAGCCTGGGCGGTCTCACAAGGCCAATAATAAAAACAGCCAATGCTTATTGAGCACTTTCTGGGTTCCAGAAGCTATGTTACGGGCTTTACAGACATCATCTCTCAACATCCTACGAGGCATTTACTGTAATTGTTTCACAACGCTGTCTAGCACACCCCATGACTTCTGCCCTTACAGAAACACCTAGTGTCCTGCCACTTCTGCCTGTAAACACAGCTCTTACCGCAGCCCACGATGTCTGCTTGCACAACACATTTGTCTAGTAATAAGCTGAGCTACCCAAGTAATGGGTATATGGGGCAAAGGATCAGCATGTTCGAGAGAAAATGTCCCCTCACTGAGGCAGTGCATCTTCTTTCTCAGTCCTGGTTTTAATCTGTGAAAGGAAATTTTCTTCTATTACTTTCAATTTTACCCGCCGCCCCTTTCGTGTCGGTCCATGCCTTGGGGGCCTGTCCATGACTGGTCATGAAGCCTGAGAATGGCTGTCCCAAGTGTAGCTCCTTGTTGAGAAAAGATGCCTGACATTGCACAGGACGCTGTTCTTGAGTCTCCAGGTGAAATCATCCTGGGCACTTGACCTCATCTGATGGACTAGAGATGGCGCAGAGGCCAAAGTCACTTGTGAAGGGTAGAGCGGGGCATGAGTCAAACCAGCTGGCTCTGGACACAATACTTTTATTTTATTTATTTATTTTTATGTGGTGCTGAGGATTGAACCCAGTGCCTCACGCATGCTAGGCAAGGGCTCTACCACCGAGCCCCAACTCCAGCCCAAACTTAAACCAGTGTTTTTATTTATTTATTTTTTCTTTTGTGGTGCTGGGGATTGGACCAGGGCCTTGTGCTTGGAAGTGCTCTACCAACTGAGCTATATCTCCAGCCCTAAACCAGCCGTCTCTGAGATGACTTAGCAGGACATTTTCCTGCGAGGCATTTATTCATATCAAGTCGTGACAAAGCAACCAGGAAAATTCTTTCAGTTGTGAAGTGAAAACTGCCAGATGAGCCAAGAAGTTCCCTTGAACTCAGATTGTCATCCTAAAGGCAAGGGAGTGATCTAGCTCTCTTTGCACATCTGCCAGGAAAGGCAGTGATGTGCATGCTGTCTCTTGAGTTTTTGCACAGTAGGGGACATATGAGTGGCTTTGGGCCTGGCACCCTCTTCCCAAGAGGTAAAGCACCCTCTCAGCCTCTGCTGGGCTTATCATTGTGGGTGGGAATATCTTTCTCTGTTCCAGACTCAATGTGGGCTTCTTTGATCTTCAGCATCTGTGCCATATGGAACCTGGCCAACCCCACTACTGTGTCCATTTCTGGCGGCGGGAGGGAATAGATCTCCCCTCTGTTGGCTGTGGGGTGTGCCATTCAGCCGCAGGTTACCGATGCTCACTATGGAAGCTGGTCTTCTGCGTGTGAGAAAGTGCTCTTCCACCCGGTTTGCCTGTGCGGGCCGTGTCTTTCTTGGCAATCCTGACTGCTGCCAACCACACAGTTTGCTTAGGGTGCTCTTCAGACCCTGTCCTGGGCCCCATGCTTTGAGCACCTTTTACATCACAAACACACCCACACCAAATTCACCAGGGAGAACAACACTCCTCTGTCTCCTGGGACATGGTGCTTGGGGTTGGTGCAGCATAGCTCAGACTCTCACCATCCACTTTGGGTGTGGACTCTGTTCATGCCTCAAAGAAAAATGCTTCTCTATCTCTCTTGCCCCATGGCCTTCAAATAAAGCCTGCCTGAGTCGGAATGTTGGGAAAGTCTGTGGTGGTGTCACTGCCACACAGTGACAGACACCTCTTTGGGTGCAGGGAGAATTTGAGCGCTAGAAGTGCTCAGCAATTTGGGATGAGAAGTCAACCAGCCTGCCCAAATCTTATCTCTCAGAGAATGGGTATAAATTCCTGCATCGTGAAGGGCTGTTGCCTTGGAGTGCTCAGTGATCATTTTTCTTGTTCTTTTTTGTGTTCCCATCTGTGCAGCAGAACCTACAAAATAGAACTGTTTAGGCAGTAGCTGCCCATGGGTGCAATATAAAGTAATGCATTTTACTCTCAAATCTGTTCATTAGCTTCCTTTTTAAGTTTAAAATATGGTCACATCTGACATGGGAACATCCTTTTGGATTCTTGCCTTGGTAAACGTTAGGGACAGGCCTGATTAGGACCTACAGAACCAGGGTGGCTGGTGAGAAGAGCTCCTGACCCACACCATCTTTCATATGTCCTAACTAGAAATATCTGTGATTGGAAATAATCGTGTGTGCCTCTTCCTTGTGCCTGATTATTGCATGAGAAGAGTTTTCTTCTTAAGTTATAAGGGGAATAATGGAGCCTACCAACCCATCTTTTTGTCTCTCCTATGTCTGTAGGACTGGACCCAGGCTTTCCTTCAATAAATAAAACAAACCCAAATACAATCCCTTTAAAGAGGCCCAGAGGTCTATGTGGGCTGCACAATTAACACTTCTCTGGGTTTGCAAATAGATTCGGTCCCTCAAATATCTTCTGACCGTTCCTGTATGCTGGGTACTATGTTTATCTTTTTTGGTGGTAACACTAAGTCAAAGAAAGACATTTCAAAATTTTGCTCCGAAGTTTTTCTACTAACTCAAATGTTTCTCCCAAATCAAACTGATGATTTGAAATTAGCTCTTGGTTCAAATATTCAACTTATTCTGTCTTTTGGGAGATTGTTTGCAAAAATGGCTGCAATAATTCCTCCCACTCATGTGCATGGTCTCCAAGAATCACTTCCCATTCTGGGTCTGGTCTTGGCTGGTGCGTTGAGACTTGCACCATTTTGCTGCTGGGATCCTCAATATCTCCTGAAGGAGGAGCGATCACATGGGGAGAAAGATCCTCATGTCCCTGGTCAGAGGGCCTTAGACCAACAAATCCCAGCTGAGCTGTCTCAGACTGAGAGAATCATCCACCCAGTCCACAGAATTGTGAGAGCAGGAAATGTCTGTTGGTTTAAGCCATGACATTTAGGGGGTGGTTTGTTTTGCAGCAAAAAAATGATAATTCTCTCTTTAGGCCATAAATATGAACTTGTCTTCTTTATAAGCTCACTGAAAGCAAAAGTAATAGTTCCTCCTTTAAGAAGAGGCTCGTGGCTTCTGATTAAATTAGTGCTTATTACAGGAGGCGTACACAAATATTGGTAAAGATGCTTTATTCCATAGGCTGGAGGAAGTCCTTGCTACCCAGAGCTCTGTGGCCTCTGTGCCCAACGAGGATTTCAGAGGACACAAAGATAGATCCCTTTGGATTGATAGGAGGAGGAAAGTTCATGAAAGGGAGAGCATCTGTCCTGGGTCTCAAAAAATGGATAGAGATTGTGTTCCATTTCAAAAGGCAGAGAAAGGAGGAGGAACATTCCTGTCAGATGTAATTGCCAGTAATAGGAACAATAAATAGATGCACGGAGGCATTGGCCATTTACTGTTTTATGTATTTTAAGAGTATTTTATAACTACATCCTATCTACCACCCTGCAAAATAGGTACAGTCTTTGTCTCTTTTTCCAGATGAGGGCATGAAACCATAAAGCAGGGGAATAATCTGCAGACATTTGCTGTGTGCCCTATGACTAGTAAGGGGCAGAGCTGGATTGGGACCAAGGTCTCTCTGATATCACCCCCCCCCCATTTAGACAAAGCCATGGAAATGGTGACAGCACATATTTTGGTTGTCTATACAATAATGGGAAAATAGGTATGATCAATAACATTTTAAAACTTTTTATTTGAGATAGTTGTAGATTCATATACAGTTGTAAGAAATTGTACAAAGAAATTCTGTGCAGTGTCCCCTTTCCCCATTTGCTCCCAATGGTAACATCTTGTAGAACTATAATACAGCATCACTACCAGCATGTTGACATGGGTGTGATCAAGATACAGAGCAGTTCCTTCACCACTAGATCCCTCTTGGGACCCTTTTATAGACATACTCACCTCCCTTCCTGGCAGCCACTAAACTCTTCTCCATTTCTATAATTTTGTCATTTCAAGAATGTTAAATAAATGGAGTCACAAGCATGTCACCTTTTGGGATTGGCTTTTTCTCACTCAGCCTGATTGACTGGAGATTCATTCAGGTCATTGTGGATATCAGTAGTTCATTCTTTCCATTGTTAGTGATGTTCTGAGATACAGAAGTACAATATATAACAGTTTTTTTAAGCATGTATCCATGGAGGGACATCTGGGTGTTTTCAGTTTAGGGTAATTATGAATAAAGCTGCTATTAACATTCTTATGCTTTGGGTGTGTGTGCACATGCTTACGTGAGTGTGCATGCATAAATCTTCATTTCTCTAGGATGAATGCCAAGGATGCAATTATCATTTTTTTTGGTGGGGGTACTGGGGATTAAACTCAGGGGCACTCAACCACTGAGTCACATCCCCAGCCCTGTTTTGTATTTTTTTAGAGACAGGGTCTCACTGAATTGCTTTAGCATCTTTCTTTTGCTAAAGCTGGCTTTGAACTCACAATCCTCCTGCCTCCCAAGCCACTGGGATTACAGGTGTGTGCCATTGTGCCTGGTGCAGTTAATGTTTAATATGATTATCAATACTTTAAGACAATCTCTATGATCAAGAGTTTTTTTTCTTTCTTTTTTAAGTAAAACAGGGGGCAATTGTTTGTTCTCTCCAGTACCCTTGTTTCTTCTGGAAAGATGCTCTCTTCTCTGAGGGAATTGCTTTGTCCACATAGTCCTTAGGATTCCCAGGCTCCTGCCAATCACAAGCAGCTTCTCCTTTCCTGTGGGCATGGGGGACCTAGCATTCCCCAGGATTTTTCATATTGTAATGAAGGGAAGAGTAGTAGCTCCCTCAGGTGGTGAAGAAAACTTAAGATTCCATTCCTGGTTGAGAGCATCCAGGTCAACCTACAGATGACCAAAGGAAGTTGACATCATACTCCTGTGGAGTTGTTTGCTCTTGGGCCAGTTCACCCTGAAGATACCCCTGCCATTTGCTCAGAATATAGGAGCAGATAAAAACAGTTTTCGTGGTTTTTTTTTTTTTGTTTGTTTGTTTTGTTTATTTGTTTTGTGTGTGTGTATACGGGGGAAACATTTTGTGGCAACTTTCTGTGACCTTCTGGGGCTACAAGTAAAGGATCTTCCATTTCCCAGTCCTAAACTCTTTTTTGCTTCCTGTTCAGGGTTCTGACTCTCTGCACTTTAGTGCTGAGATTCAGTCCATCAGAAGCCCCCAAATTATGCACATTCCTGATGTATCCTGCATAGTTTTCAAGAAACAACCCTCTCTGTTTTCTTCAAGGCTCAACACTGAGGCCTGGAGCCCCATGGCTTCCTAGGGCCCCAGAGGACTGAAGTCAGGAGAAATCTTCAGAAGAGAACAGAGTTCAGCACCATGAGTGAGAGCTGAGAGAAAGGGGCCTGGGATAAATTTCAGGACAGGGCAAAACCCTGGGCCTGGCAGAGGTGAGGGGTTGGGACAGGAGACCTGGGCTCTGCTCTTCCTGTGTCCTAAGCTAAAAGGCCCCAGCTGCAGGATGGCTACGGTGCTTTGAGCTCCAGATCAGAGCTGGCATCCCGGGCATGTGACCTGTGCAGTCACACAGGGCTCTGCTCTTGGTTTTGTGCTCTGCTATCATCATTGTTTTGAAATTCTTCATTTTGAATAAAGGGCCCTGCATTGTCAATTTGCTTTGGCTCCTGTTCCAGATCAATGTGTCGTCATGAATGCAGGCACTGTGGAGGTGGCACCAGTGTTGGCTGCTTTGGATGATGAAGCCGAGGAGCAAGAGGCAGAGGAGTGGGAGTTGAGCCTCCATCCAGGTCTGTCTTCCTAATAGAATCCTGCAAACGTCTCTCTTAGGGTAAGCCTCCTTTCTGAGGGATTGCTGCCGATTCCCCAGGACCTCAGACACACCTGACTTGGCATTTCCTTAGTGATTCCCATGATCCCTTCAGGCAACACCCTCTTTTTATCTTCTCTCTCCAACCCATGGGCCCCTGGACCCACTGGTTCCAGTTCCCCTCATTTCCCTAAAGGCTTGGCCAAGGCTTAAAGGTCCCTGACCTCTCTCCATGTCCATACATGTCTTGTTCAGAAGTCTTTGCTTTCTCTTGAAAGTACCCAGCCCTTTTCCCCTTTTCAGACATGTTGGCTTCTTATTACCCCCTGAGGTCCGTGGTTGGAACCCAAGTTTGCCTGACTCTTTGTTCTGTGATGGTCCCATTATAGATTGCTCTTGATAACAATAGTCATTGTCTTAACAATAGTTACCATTGATGAAGTCCTTACTGTAGGCAGGTCAGCATTGCACACCAGTGGGGTGCCAAAAATCCAAATTAGGATAAATGATATTTGAATGCAATTTTTACAAAATCAAAATCACAAAAAAAATCCATGATGTTTGAAATATTTTTAAAAATGTAAATAAGCCTGGCACTGTGGCACACATTTGTAATCCCAGCAACTCAGGAGGCTGGGGCAGGAGGATGGAAAGTTCAAGGCCAATCTCAGCAATTTAGCAAGGCCTTAAGCAACTTAGTGAGATTCTGTCCTAAAATAAAAAAAATTAAAAAGGGCTGGAAATGTGGCTCAGTGGCTAAGTGCCCCTGGATTCAATTCCATGTACAAAAATAAATAAATAAAATAAAATAAATAAAAGAGGGTCTAATTGGCTGTACTGAGCCAATTAGAGCCCAAGGCAAAAAAAAAAAAAAATCTAGCCACCTGTCCATCCATCAATCTTTCTGTCCATCCCTCCATTCATCCATCCAAACATCTATCTAACTTTCTAGCCACCTACCGTGTACCATTTTGGTCAGCTTCAAGAATACTACATAGAGAGCCAAAAAGATTATGTCCCTTTTCTCCTGGAAATAAACATGAAATGATTCATATAAATAAATCTGTATTTATACACTGTATGTAATAAGCAATACAACAGAAAATAATGTTTTAGGGATAAGAGATATGCCAATCTGAGAAAGTGGCATCTAAGTTGAGAATTATGAAATTGTAACAGGAGTCCACTTTATGCTTTGAATATAGCCCTTGCTGCTCTGCCACTGCAATTGATTTTTAAAATGGACTGGTTTCTACATCGATGTTCATAGCAGCACAATTCATGATAGCAAGATTGTGGAACCAACCTAGATGCCCTTCAATAGATGAATGGATAAAAAAAATGTGGCATTTATACACAATGGAGTATTACTCTGCATTAAAAAATGACAAAATCATAGAATTTGGAGGGGAATGGATGGCATTAGAGCAGATTATGCTAAGTGAAGCTAGCCAATCCCTAAAAAACAAATGCCAAATGTCTTTTTTGATATAAGGGGAGTAACTAAGGACAGAGTAGGGACGAAGAGCATGAGAAGAAGATTAACATTAAACAGGGATGAGAGGTGGGAGGGAAAGGGAGAGAGAAGGGAAATTGCATGGAAATGGAAGGTGATCCTCAGGGTTATACAAAATTACATACAAGAGGAAGTGAGGGATAAGGGAAGAATAATACAAGTGGAAGAAATGATTTACAGTACAGGGGGTAGAGAGAGAAGAGGGTAGGGGAGGAGAGGGGAGGGGGGATAGTAGAGGATAGGAAAGGCAGCAGAATACAACAGACACTAGAATGGCAATGTGTAAATCAATGGAAGTGTAACTGATGTGATTCAGCAATCTGTATACGGGGTAAAAATGGGAGTTCATAACCCACTTGAATCAAACTGTGAAATATGATATATCAAGAACTATGTAATGTTTTGAACGACCAACAATAAAAAAAGAAAAAAAAAGAAATATGTTTAGCCATCTTGAAATGTGCTATATGTATAAGACATCACATTTCGAAGACCCAATCCTTCTCCAAAGTAGAATATCCCATTAATAATTTTATATTAATTCCATGTTGATATGATAATAGTTTTAATGCATTGAATTAAATAAATAAAATGCATTATTAAAATTAATTCCTTCTGTTTCTGTTTACCTTTAAATGTAGCTACTAGAAATGTAAAAATATTTGGCTCACATTATATTTTCCTCATTGGTGCTGATCTACAACATGGAAATATTACTACTTTTTAAACTAGGTTGTTGTGAAGGTTAAATGATTTGATATATATATATCACTTAAAAATACCTGGCAAATAAAAAACACTAAATAAGTGTGAGTTTAAAAAAAAATGGACTGGTTTCTTTCTCTTCCTCTCTCCCTGCTCCTCCCTAATCTCTCCCCCTCCCCAATCTCAGGGGAAACAGGGTTACCTTTCTTTCCATCTTAGGTAGAATATCCATCCCTGAGTATATACCCACCATAGGAATGAAGTAATCCAGACTTTGGGGATGGCACCAGAAGATCTCAAAAATGACTATCTCCCAAATTAACAAGTGAATTAAAATTCCAGACAGAGAACACGTAGAATGCAGCCTTTGAGTCACCTTTTTAACCACCCTCCCCCAAAGGCGAAATCACAGCCTTTGGGACAGGAGCCCACTGTGTTTCTTCTTTGCTAGCAAATAAATCTTCTTTTTCCTTTTTCTCAAAACTGTCCTTGTTATTGGATTGGCATCGAGGACAAGGACAGAGCTTTCAGCAACAGTAAGGTTGTTCCTGCTCGAGGCGTCAGTGACACACATATGTCATCCATATACTTTGTGGGGGGTGGGTATCTGTGCCTCTGCTTGGCAGGGAGAGTGATGATAATGGTGTAAGGGTGGTCTGCAGGTGGCCTCCTCTTGGGATGCTCCTGGATAGGTGCTGGAGGGGCTCCTTTCCTTTGAGGCACAGGTCAACTTTCTGCCTCAGCAGCCACAGGGCAGCCCTGCCAACTTCCTACCAACTTTTCTTTCCTGTCCCTTCCTTTCCCCAGTGTTTGCAACATACTTCCTGTATTTGAGCCTCTGGAAGTTCAAAGAGGAACAGATCAGAGACCCTGACTCACCCAAACCATCCTTGCCCTGGAATTGGTCTTCTCTGATCCGTCGATAACAATACCCTTTCAGTTATAAGCAATAAACTTCTCTTGTTAAGAAGTCACATGGCTGGATTATTGCTTCTGCTTTTCTGAAAGCCACAGAGGAAAAGCCAAGCCCCAGAACCTGGAGGAGAGGGACAAGGCTGAATTTTATGATCTGTATTTTCCCCTTGGCAGCTGGGCAGGATTTAGGGGTGGAGGACCCTATGGTAGAACAGGCACATCCTGGGGAACTTGGAAGAACAGAGAGTTCCTGGGTACACTGAGAGGAGTAATGCACAGCCCTGTCCCTGGTTTCACTTCTGTGAAATGTCCCTGAGGCTCTGTCACATCGGGCAATAAGCAACTGGGGAGAAGTGAACAGCAACCTCCATTGCCAGTGTTATGCTCGAATTTGGGACCCCAAAAGACCACCAGAGACCCAAGATCGATGTAAGCAGCAAAGAGGTGTTTACTTCGAGCTAGCTCGGTCCTCCTCCGTGCGCACACACAGCAACTGGTGATGCTGAGAGGCCCCGAGCCCAGGGTTTGCAGCAGTTTTATACATCTTTGGAAAAGGCAGGCACTTCACATACATCCTAGCATCTCTTAGCAAATCATCACACACCTCGGGAAAATCATAAAACAACTCTAAAACATGATTAGCACATTCACTGGTGGGAACAAGTTGGGTAAGGGTGATTGGTTAGTACCAGAGGGGGATTCCTTTGAACTGATTGGTTTAAACCACAAGGGAGTATGTGCTGAACTACATGGTTTCCCAACATGTTATCAACCACCATAAACTACTGGGAGGGTCATCTGGCATCCCAGGTATTTTCCCTGTCTCATGCTGATTGGAGTTTGCTAGGGGGTTGCTATGGGTCCTCACCTAGCCTGACTGAGTCAGGGACACCTGGCTCTGCAGATCTCTCCTGTTATTTGTAGATAAACAACTCAGCAGGGTGGGGATGTGCCTAGGAGTGCTCTGTGGGTCTGGTCTTTCCAAGGACAAGGGTCATGCCCCCTTCCTTGGACAGGCTTTGCTCTGAGGTAGAGGCTGGTTTCTCACCAGCACTCCTGTGTCCATCAATAAACTGGTTTTTATAAAGAATATTTCTGTCATCTGTGCCTCCTCTTCATTCCCACGGTCACCATTTTATTCCAGTCTTTCACTTGCACTATTGCAATGATCTTCTCATTGTTCTCTTTTCTTTAGTTTTTTTTTTTTTTTGCTGCCCCACCCAAATCCATTCTCTGTCCGGAAGCTGGAGGGATCTTCCCAAACCCAAATCGGGCCACACCAGTCTGCCAACAGCCCTCCACCGGCAAGGCTCTGACCTTTCAGCCACACTGGTCTTGCTTCCACTTGAGGAACATCCAGAGATCCTGCCAACCCAAGGCCTCTGCCTTCACTGATCTCTCTGCCTGGGAGGCTTTCCTTCCGCTGGCTTGCTTTTTGACCACATCTTCTTCATCTTTTAGGTCTCAAACTGTGACCTTCTTAGAGAGGCCACCCCTGAGCTTTCCTAAGAAGCCATGCACCTCAGCCTGGTTAAGGTTTGTCAAAGTCCTGGATACCATCTGCAACTACTCCTTTATTTGATCACTTGAGGATCCAGCAGGTAAGTTCCTTGAAAGCAGGGGCTGCACTTTCTGGGACACCCAGCAACTCCAGCACCTGCAGCAGTGCTCACTAGAGGTAGAATGAGGGTATGGTAGGCTGTGGGGCATCGGAGGAGGCAGAGATGGAACCCTATGGGGTTGGAGGATGATGGGGTTCAGAGATTAGCATTTGAAAGAGATTTTGTAGAGCAGTCAGAAGGCGTGCAGCTGGAAACGGCAGAGATGAAGGAACCACAGTGAAAAATGCACGAAAGTGAGGCTGGTGTTTGGGGCTTGGCTGTGCACTCTGAGTACCTTGAAAGGAACAGAATGATCAGTATCTGACATGTTGCATATTATTTCTTGGCCAACCCTGCTGCAGTCCGGCTGCAGCAAAATAACCGGGAGGTGACAAGCAACTTGTGTACATTGATACAGCAGGAGTGGGAGCCGTTTATTGTAGGACCGGAGGGGTATATATACATTCCACACAGCTTATCTTAATGAACATAAACTAGATACAGCAGTCAACCAATAAGGAATCTCCACACTTAATGGCTCGCTGGCGTCACTTCACAAACCACTCCCTCTGCAAAATGCCAGGTGCCATCCTGACTTGTTTACAGACTCTAGCACAACCCAAATTCATAATGTGGGTCACCTGACTCCACCTCACAGGTCTTTCTTTGCTTCTTGCTTCAGGCTCCAACTTCCTCCACGGGACCCAAACTTGCTAGAGTCCAATGATCTGTTTGGGTCCAACATGGCTTTCCTCCTACACCTCTCTGCTTTCTTCAAAATTGACGAATAGTCCGTCCTCAGATCAATGATTACTGCTGCTGCCAACAGTTTACCAGGTGCTGAGGCTCCACAGCCTTGAGGGCAGATAGTCAGACAAGGCTTCAAATAGAACAGAAGTCAGTGCAGTGACGATGAAGGAAGAAACCTCAGTGGGGACACCTCAGGGCAGGACTGATTCCTGCAGTGTGGTCCTGCCCAGACCTCCTCCATGTTCTGGGCAGTTTGGCTCATCCAGTTAATGCTGCACTATACACATTCAAACCTAAGCAGGTGGTGGTGAGATGTTTACTGGTCTCTAAACTGTGGAGCAAGAGGCAGAAGGATTAAACAGTGAGGAGTGTAAATGCCAAGGAGGGGTCAGAATATCCTCTCCATCCCCAGCCAACCTGGAGGTAGGTCTCTGTCTCCTTCCTGGGCGATGAGCCTCAACAGGGGCCAGAGCAAGAGCTGAAAGTCCCAGACCCTGAGAAGGCTATGACATGTTTCAGCATGTAATTCTAAGTGAATACAATACTACTAACTGGAGGACCATGGTAAGGATGTCTAAGTAAATTCTGGGTTTCCAATGACATCTACTTTCGTGTGTGTGTGTGTGTGTGTGTGTGTGTGTGTGAAATTGCGAGTATCACATTCTTTCCAAAGCATTATTTGCTGGTCCCCTAGGCACCTGCTGGTTGCCTGTTGGGAAATCCAGCTCTGATTCCATTTACCTGAACCACCAAGACCACCTCGCACTCTTCCCCAATCTCCTGTCAGCCTTTTCCTTCCTCTGTCTACTGCCACTCCATTTACAGGGGGTGGCTTCCATCCGGCAGGCTCCATCCCTGGCCAGAAAGTCCCAGATTGGCCCTCCGTGCCTCCCCATATCTGTGCCCCTGGCAGGTACCTTGTATGCTGGCCCTTCCCTCAAGAGTCTTCATCTCATTGATTCCAGTTAGAGGAGGGCAGCTCAGAGGACGGGGGGCATGGGGCACTCTTTATGGGTTAGATAGAAAATGATGGATCACACACCTACATGGACTCTTTCAGGATTCAGCAATATTTATTGGTGTCCTCATTTTCTATCTGGAAAGGAAGTAGGCAGAGCAAGGCTAAGCCATTCTCTGGGAGACTTGACATGGTACCCTGTCCCCAAAGAATGGGAGGACATGCCTTTCTTTCAGATGAGAAACAGACAAAAACAAAACAAAACAAAACAAACAAAACAACAACAGTAACAACAACAAGAAGAAGATTAGCCACAGCCACTAGAATTTGCCTTTTCTCTTTGTAAGCACTTCCTCATTACTGGCCCTCCATCCCTATCAGGGACCTCATTCTTGCTTGATCAAACTTCAAACCCATTATCCCCCTTTTTTTTTTTGTAGGGGAGGTGCTAAGGGTCTTCAGTTGTGAAGGTTTTAAGAATATGCCACGCTCCAGTCACAGTGGCCCACACCTGTGATCCCAACGGCTTGGGAGTTTGAGACAGGAGGATCGTGAGTTCAAAGCCAGCCTCAACAACTCAGTGAGACCTTGTCACTAAATAAAATACAAATTAGGGTTAGGGATGTGGCTCAGTGGCCGAGTGCCCCTGAGTTCAATCCCTAGTTTCCGCCCTCCTGCAAAAAAGAATACGCCAACCCCAAATTTGCTGCTCTGGCATGTTGACTATTTTGAATTAAAGGCATTTAAAAAAAAACAGCAGGTGCAAGAAGTTGAATCTGGCTTTCATGCTGGTTCTTCAAACAGGTGAAATTCCTATGTGAAAGATGGCCTCCTTTTACCAGATGTAATATTCTTATTAGCAGGAACAGGAAGCTGAAGCTGAGGGAAATTTGTACAAACCAGCCTTGGTAAACTCACCTTTGGCTTTGTCATCGTCAACATTTCTTTACTCTGTTAATTACCTTAACCCAAGCCCTGTTACCTCATCACATTTCACAACTTCCTGAACTGTGTTCAATTCAGCACATAAGTAACTGACTGCCCCTTTTGGGTCTTCATTTCCTCAAGAAGGTGCCTGCACTGGGTGACACTTGAATTAGATTAATTTGCATAATTTTCTCCTATTAATCTATCTCATGTCAGTCTAAATCTTAGACCATCTGGGATCTTAAGAAGAAGGTGGTTGGCCTTCCCCAACATTTGGTGATGTTTTCTAGATATGATTTAATTCTCCCCCTAAACTCTAAGAGGTTGGTGTTATTGTTTCATTAGGAACATACCCTGGACAAGGCTTGGGAAGGTTAAGGAACTGACGTCAGAGTTACCTATTCACTGGCTGAGATCTGAAAGAGGAATGTTAATGCCAAAGCCCAAAACGTAACCACTGCTTTGGCATCACTAACTCATGTGGCTGCAAGTGTCTTTTAACCTTTCCAAGAGAATGTCTACAGGAGATGGTGATGTCTTGCTGGTAGAATAGTTGTCATGATTAGAAATAATGTGAAGCATTCAACACAATATCTGGTATGGCCAGCATTTTTATTAAGCATTTGTTAATGTGTTAGGGAGTGTTCTAATTGTATTTACTAATTCAATCTTCACAGTAAACCTGTGAGATAACATCTACCCTGTTGTAGATCAAGCCATGGAGAGGTTAAGTAACTTGCCAAAGCCATATAGGAGAATGAATTATAAGATAATTATTTCCTTTGTTCCAAGGCCCCTTCTTTGTCCTTTCCTGAGTGCTCACCTTGAGTTTTCAGGGAAGGAGAAGACCAAGGACTAGTCCATTTTAAAAAAATTACTCCTAAATTTTATTAATGTCTTCAGTCTCTACATCGTCTACAATGAGACATCTGATTCAAAAAGCATTCTTATGCATGAATAGATCAAGATAGAGTTAAATAACTGATCTCTAAAACATACACATCACTTTTGTTCAGGTGTGTATCAGAAAGAGCAATAACCTTTAAGATTTTTCTCTTTGGATTAAAAGCATTTGGAAATTATCATTTAGGAATGCCAAGTGTTTTTCTGGAACAAATGAATTTTTCAGTAGGAAATGGCAATGTAGTTATAAAGTACTGATGTTGATAAGGAAGACTGGACAAACCATGGTGCCGTGCATGATCAATGAGAAAAGAGATCCAGAAAACCCAAGGTTCATGTCAAATAAATGAATCAGGGAGCATGAATGGTTTCAGGTGGAAGGAAAGATACCATGAGGGACACACATATATGTTCAAGGTATGTTGGGTGGGTAGGTTCTATAGACTAATTTGTTCTTTTATTGGGAAAGGAGAAAAATGAAACACGACTTCCATTTAATGGCACTTATTGATAAATAAATGCAATTCGATCTAGGGTAGCAAATGTCTTCCCTTCAGATACACAGCAACCATAACAGATGACATAGTAGCTGAAGCAGAATGCTTATATCCCAATATTCTTATGGTGCAGAAAAACAGATATTAAACTGTTACGTATTGTTCCCATATATCATACTGTCTATGCTCATGAAATAATTTTCAGGTTTCATGAAATAATACTTCACAATTTGGCAGATTAAAGGATTTATTAAACCATAAATGATGCTCAAACTTTTATTCAATAAGAGTCAGTTCCAAACTCTGGAGTTGACAGCTGCTGATTGTATTCAGTTTGGGCTTTTCCAAGAATGAAAAAAAAAAATTCCCTACACCACCTCCCTTCATTCAGCTAAAATACAAGCACATGCACTGCGGTTCCCTTCTTTTTCTCTGGTCATCAGAGGAATTTGCCTCCCCACCCCGCACAAACCATTCCTAAACAAGACGATTGCTCAAAATATTCACGGAACAGGAAGATATGAAAAGCCACAACCTCAACAATATTTAAACCATCATCTTCTCACATCAACTACAAGGGGGAAATGGAAGATAATAAGCTATTCACTATATTGTAAATGATTTGTACATTGAACTTTAATCTCGAAAGTGAATACTAGGAGGACAAGAATAATTTGGTGTGCATTTAATGAACTTGTGATTCTTCTGCCTCAGCCTTCTGAGTACCTGGGATTACAGTTGTACACCACTGTGTCTGGGAATTTTGTTCTTTTTTAAGTTATTTTTTTTGGTTGTTATTTTTTATTTGTTGCATTTCTATACGGATTTTATGATCACCTCATCCATTTCTGCAAAGAAGTGAGCTTGGATTTAGATAGACATTGCATCGAATCTGTAGAGCAAGTGCAGGAGTACTACCATTTTAATGTTAAGGCTTCTAATCCATGAACATGGAATATCTTTTCCATTTATTTAGTTCTTCTTTAATTTCTTTCAATGAGGTTTTATAGTTTTCAGCATATCAATCTTGCATTTATTTTGTTAAATTTATTAAGGAGTATTTCATTCCTTTTGAAATAATTGTAAACACAAATGCTTTCTTTCATTTTTGTAGTTCATTGCTAGTGTCTAAAAATACAATTTTTTTTTTGCGTATTGATCTTATACCTTGCAATCTCATTGAATCCATTTATTAGCAAGAGTAATTTTTAGTGGAATTCTTTGGATTTTCTCTCTATAAGGCCATGTCTGAATTCTCCTCTTAACTAATGATAGCATCTTATTGTTTACCTCGTTAATGATTTAAATCAAATCTTTGACACTTTCTAGGACATTCATGTGAGAGTTATAGTTTTAACTATTAGAAACCATTATCCTTTCACAGGACACAGCTTCTTGGAAGGTTCTCTTGAAGAAATATCCTGGTGAATTTTGGGAACTGAATATGGGTTGGTTGGAGAATGGGAAGAAGGGTGTAGAAGGGCTGGAGAAAAAGGCTGAGGTCACACTATACTGGTGAGGATGGACTCAGTACTTTTCACTTCCATCCTAAAAGCAGTGGTATGCAACTCAAGTGCTTTAAACCAGGGATCACGCTCCAGAGAAATAACTGGAGAAGGAGCCAAGGCCAGGAGGCTTTGGCCAGATGAGAGATGATGTGGGCGTGGACAGCGGAGACTAGAACAAATGGGCGAATTTGGAATATAAGGTGTTTTGCAAAACAAGGGGACTGATGATATCCTGAGGATGAAGAGTTGATTCCCAGGTTCCTTTACCAGTGTCAGGATGGTTGAAGTCGACTTGGACAGAAATGTTTAAGATATTATAGCTCCTGAGCTATGAAAAACATCATCATGGTATCCAGACATTTCCCTTCTTCCTAATATTAAAGAATGACACAAAAACTTGCCCTTCCACGGTCAGGAGCTATGAATGAATCCATTCTTTGAACTGCAAAGCCCTGGACAGTGAGATTCTGCTTCTGGGAGTTTCTCTGTGGAAAGATGTTGATTGAAAACTGCCCAGTTGATTGGTGCCATCTGTTCATTAGTTCTATAGCTATGAGTTCAAGCACCAGCTGCCCGGTGGGGGGGTGGGATGGGGTGGGGGGTGGATGAAATATGGACACTTTCAATAGCCTTGAGGTGCCAGCTGACTGGAGGCAGAAGAGATATGAGCACAGGCTGATAAGCTTTAATTGGGCTCTCCCCCTCACAAGTCTCCTTTTTGTTTATCTTGTAGAAACTTTCTCACAATAAATCCTTTTGATGTTTAAACCTATATAATAAATGCGTGGAGCTAGCTCTGGGTTAGTCACGAAGCATCAGGGCTGGCTTCCCCACCGAGTCCTGCTTCATCTCTACCTGCTTGTTTGTCTTTATTTCCCTTCTATTTCTTTATTTCCAATCCAACTCACCACCTACGTCTGGGGACGTGGTTCAACAGTCACACAGGCTTGTGACCCTCCACCTACATCTTCTATAAAAACCTCTCCCTTGCTTAGCTAAACACCTCTTGCAAGAAGAAAAAAAAATGCAGAAAATATTTTTGTGCTCATTTAATCCACAAAGCAAACCTAGATATGTTATTATTAACATGGAATCCAAAAGTTATTGAGGAGGGGCAGCTTATTTTGGGTCACCCAGAGTCCATGACAAAGAGAACACTAGAAACCAAAATGTTCAGCTCCAGGCTCACACTTTAAATGCTCTTGCCAAAATTATTGACTGCGTAAATTTGAGTAAATATTTGCCTTTCTTAGTCTCATTTTTCACATCTGTAAAATGAACCAAATAACCCTTTCCTTACAAGTTTTTCCAATGAGTAGAGAAAATATTTATAGAGGATCAGCACACGAATATAGCAGCTGTACGCTAGAGGCCATGGGCCTCTTGATATCACTTCCTGGTGCCTGCTCCTAAGGGCCCTTCTGCTTGGCTTCCAAGGTTAAACAGTGCCAGTTGCTCTTTTTCTTGCCTTTCTCACATTTGCCCATTCTCTTTCTCTTTGACCCAGCTGCAGGACACTCTTTTCCATACCCTATTTACCATCCAGTCGCAGGCGATGGACACATCTAAATGTTCGTGGCTAAGTTGCCTCCCCCTTCTTAAGCCCTCAGTCTGCTTGCTCCACAGCTCTGTTGCTATGGTGATGTCCAGCCTGAAGATGCTTCATGTAAAGGTGCAGAGGTGCACCTTTGGCTGCAAGGAGTGTGAAGACTTGGACCCCAGGAGCTTGTTCTTAGAAAGCATTCGATGCTGAGATGCAAGTGCTCTCTGGCCACCGGTATTCTTAGAGAAGTCAAAGCAGTGCAAGTCAGAAGGCTGACCTTCTACCTCCCTCCTCCCTTTCTTTCTGGCTTCCTTCAATATCAGTTACCCAGAAATTAATCTCAAGTTAATCTTGTCCCTCAGTTCATGGTCCCTCACCATCATCTGTTCATTTTTGGTCACTATTGACTTTTATTATTTTTCTCTTTCCCCTAAGGGCACTTATATGAGCCTACCCAAAAAGACAAGTGAACAGTTACCTACCCCTATAAGTAATGAAATAAAACAATAGCACAAGAAAATAATAAAGTTCAGTTTTCATGCTCATTAACTTAGTACAGACTCATTAACTTCCAAAAAGCAAAAAAGTAGTTCAAAACTCCCCATAAAATCCTGGTATGTCCTCATTTGATGACTCCCTAGTGAAGTCCTAGAGCCACCTACAGGTCATTCATCCACTTGCTCATTTCCTCCAGTATTCATTATGGAGCAAGAGGGTGGGAAAACAAACACCCAGAGAGCCACACATTGTGCCTGCACAAAGCTAGATCAATGGAGGAAGAACTTATAGTGGTCTCCAAGCTCACCCAGTCTTATGAAGAGTTACTACTGGCCAGGCACCCCTGAATGCACAGTAGGCAGTGCCCAGGAAAGGCGCCCCTTTTATGCTTTGCTGAGCAGCGTATGGGTATACCCTCCTGCCAGAGCTTCAGTCTTGCAATGACTGATCCTACTTACTCTATTCAAAGAAGGGCTGGAATGGGAGAGGGGAACATGGGCTAAGGCTCAAAGGCTGTTTCTTTTGTGGCAAAGTTGTCTTGTTTTTGCACACGGGCATATATAGCAATGGTGCGGGCTCACAACAGACTGAATTTTACTATTTCCCCAGCTGATCCCATAGTTTGTTTCACACCGAAGATCTGATCCTTCACCTGCAATGCCTTCCATTCCACTTTCACAGTTGTCCGTTGTTGCCAGAAAAGAAAGTGGGAAGTGCAGCTTGGGACACCCTAACTGCACCCATGCTGACTTGCAGGGACCGCTTCCTTTTTTAAAGTGCTAACAAAGGATTCTCAAAAATTGCCTGGATTGTTCTGGGGCCTTGCCTAGAACAGAGGTGGAGGATGGTTCTGAAGTTTGTGAATACCATATTCTCCTCACCCTCTGCTTTTTCCAAAAGCTGACTGCTTTTTGCTTGTTGTCAATATTCCACAGCCCCTCTGCCTCCCCAGAGCCTGCGAAGATCATCTGTATCTGCTGGGCATTGTCTCAGCAGCTAGTCCCTAAGCTGGGGGGCTGAAATGCCACCCATCTTTAGGCATGAATTTTTTAAAAATAATTCCATCAAGGAGAAAGCATACCAAGAAAGGCAAAGACATATCAAAAAATGTTACTAGATGATCCCAGGGATTTTTGTCTGACTTCTTTTTGCTGAAGTATTTTCTAAATTTCTCCATAGTGTTACTTTTTTTAAGAAAAATAATAAGAGAGTGAAAGTGTTTATTTTGCTATAAGAAGAAAGTGGTAAAGGCCTCTTACTTGCTTAAACTCTCTGTTATTTTTACTGATTTAAAAAAATGACAGCAGAATGCATTACAATTATTATTACATACAGCACAATTTTTCATATCTCTGGTTGTATATACAAAAAAGTAGAGATACTACTATGTATTTTATCTGATCATAATGGAATGAAATTGGAAATCAACAACAAAATAAAAAAAATAAGAATTTCTCCAACACTTGGAGACTAAACAATATGCTACTGAATGAACAATGGGTTGCAGAGGACATCAAGGAGGAGATTAAAAAATTCTTAGAGGTAAATGAGAACATAGACACAACATATCCAAAATCTCTGGGGCACTATGACGGCAGTACTAAGAGGAAAGTTCATTGCAGGGAGTTCATTCCTTAAAAGAAGAAAAAGTCAACAAATAAATGACCTCACACTACATCTTAAAGCCCTAGAAAAAGAAGAACAAATCAACACCAAAAGCAGTAGAATGCAAGAAATAGTTAAAATTAGAGCTGAAATCAATGAAATTGAAAGGAAAGAAACAAATGAAAAAGTTGAAAAGCAAAAAGGTGGTTCTTTGAAAAAGTAAATAAAATTGACAGACCCTTAGCTGAGCTAACAAAGAGGAGGAGAGAGAACTCAAATTACCAGCATACGAGATGAAAAAGGCAATATCACAACAGACTCTACAGAAATACAGAGGATAATTAGAAATTATTTTGAAAACTTATACTCCAATAAAACAGAAGACATTGAAGGCATTGACAAATTTCTTAAGTCCTATGATTTGCCCAGATTGAATCAGGAAGATACATAATTTAAACAGACCAATATCAAGTGATGAAATAGAAGATGCCATCAGAAGCTTACCAACCAAAAAAAGCCCAGGACCAGATGGATACACAGTTGAGTTCTTGCTTGCTTAAACTCTCTAGCATCTTGTTTATGGATGAACTCTGGATGAATCTCCAGTACTCAAAGTCTCTGTTCAATAAATAACCTTCCATAGCCGTGGACTCCATATCTGTGGACTCAACCAGCTACAGACTGAAAATATTTTTAAGAAAGACTACATATGTACCATGCATGCAACTATTTTTCCCAGAAGTCTGTACTTCTGTTGTCTTATGTTTAACTTCTATAAATACATACATCTTACGCTAATGATCTCCTCCTCCTCCTCCTCCTCCTCCTCCTCCTCCTCCTCCTCCTCCTCCTCCTCCTCCTCCTCCTTCTTCTTCTTCTTGTACCGAGGATTGAACTCAGGGGTACTTAACCACTGAGGCACATCCCCAGTCCTTTTATTTTGTATTTTATTTAGATAGAGTCTTACTGAGTTTCTTAGGGACTTGCTAAGTTGTTAGGCTGACTTTGAACTCTTAAAAAACATATTTTTAAATTGTTAATGGACCTTTACTTATTTATATGCAGTGCTGAGAATCAAACCCAGTACCTCACACAGGCTAGGCAAGCACTCTACCACTGAGTCACAACCCCAGCCCTGGCTTTGAACTTTTGATCCTCCTGCCTCAGTCTCTCAAGCAGCTGGGATTATAGGCATGTACCACCCTGCTAGGCTTAATGTTCCTCTTGTTTAAGCAGTTGATATTGCCATATGATATGTTATATAAAAATGTTAAAACAGAATCTTTTGTGTTCGCATGGATATTTGTCCTTCCTTGTTCTCTTCATTACTTCCTGAAGATCTAGCATTCTGTCTGATAGTATTTATTTTAAGCCTTAAGTACTTCTTTCAGCAATGCCTGTGAGCTGAAAATGTCTTTATTCTGTCTTCATTTCTGAAGGTTAGTTTTTTTTTGTTTGTTTTTTTTACTGGATATAGAATTCTAGTTTGACCTTAAAGATACCCCATTTTGCGAGGTGAAATGTTACCTAGCATTTGCAGTGCTGTTTCGCTGTGTGTAATAACTTTTTCCCCCCTCTGGCTGCTCTTATGATTTACTCTTTATCTTGCATTTTCAGCAGTTGGTGATGTTGTGCCCTGCTCTCATTTTCTCTGTATGTATCTTGCATGGGATGCCTAAGAATGTTAGATCTGTAGTTCAGTGTCTTTCATCAATCACATTTTCAATTTCTTTTTCTTCTTCATTCTCTGGCTCTCTCTTTCTGGAATTTCAACTTTATGTATGTTACTCTTTATGGTGTTTTCCTACCTACCTTTCCTACCATGTGCTCTTTTTATTTTTAATATATATTTTTTTCTTTTTGTGTCTCAGTTTAGTTTCTTGATCCACATTGAAGTTTATCCATCTGTTTCTCTGCCTGGTCTAATCTTCTGTAGCCCAGTTAATGTGCCTATCACTTGTAAAATCTTAATTTTTTTTATTTCTAACATTCCTTTTAAAAATTGATTCTTTTGAAGATTTTCAGTGTCTCTGATAAAATTCCCAATTCTTCATTCACACTGGCCATGTTTTCTACCAAATCTTTAGTCATATATTCATTTTTTTAAGTCCTCATTTGATCATTTCAACATTTAAGCAATTTCTGGTTCTGCTTCCATTGACTATTTCTTCTGGTCACAGATCATGTTCTATTGGTTCTCCATGTCTCATAATTTTGATTGCATATTGGGCACTTTATATAAATGAGCAATAGGACTGAAGCAAGTAATGCAACCATAATAGGCATGCATTTTTGCCGAAGTCTGGCTGGGCAAATAACCAGGAGGTGACAAGCAACTTGAAGGTTCAAATGGGAACTCTTTTATTGCGGGGCAGCAGGGGTATATATACCTAACTAATTACACACAGCTTGACTCAATTAGCATCATCCAGATACAGCAATCAGCCAATAAGGAATCTCCACCATCTTAATGGCTCTGTGATGTTGCTTCACAAACCACTCCTCCTGGCAAACTGCCAGGCGCCATCTTGACTTGATTTCAGCCCTCAACACATTTTCTTTTGCTAATGGGTGGGGCTGATTCAATCTATCTGTAATTGGATCTGGGCTTTGTTACAGCTTTAGCTTGACTCAGTTTGCTCTGACTTGAAGTGTTTTGTGAGCAGGATGATAATTTCTCCCTAGTAAGAGTTTGGGATTGGAACAATGGAAAGATTCTTAAGACATCATTGTGCAGCCAGTTTCTAAACCACAGGAGATATTTCTAAGTTATAGCCTATTTATCCATCTGGGTCAGTGGTGATCTCTCTTTACAGTTCTATTGTCAGCTTTCTGCACCTTGAGAGATTTCTCTTTGCTTCTTTGCTCTAACCATAGATTTTGAAAGGCAGAGACTTTGCAATTTTTGAAGGGCTGAAGTGCTACCAGAGGGGTTTCTTTAAACTTTCATTGACCCAACATCAATAGCTGAAAGCCCAGAGTGTTCCAGAATGATTTCTTTCAGTTTTCCTCCTCTTTACCTTCAATACCTAGAGTGCCTCAAATGGTCTTATCCCAGCTTTTCTGCTGTACCCTCCACTTTGCATAGCTTAAGACCTGGAAAGATGTGGATGAACTTCTTTTTGTTGTTCTAGTCCCCTGCCTTTGGAATGTAGTTGCTTTGAACATGGTAAAGGCCCCACATATCTCAGGTCTTTCCTCTCAGCTCTGCTGCCCACAGCCTTTACCTGCTCACCCTGCATGCTCTTAGTGAAGACTTGTAGGAAAGAGTTGGCAGATGGGCGTTCACTTGCTCCGTGTGTGGGATGCCCTGGAATTCAAGTCTTTCATGCCAACCCAGACATGGCTATGATTAGGGTTCAGTAGGTCACTTTTTGGAGTTTAGTTATTTTGTTCTGTTTTTTTGTACATGTAGCCCTCTGAATTTGTATATATATATGTGTGAGGGCAGAGAGTCATATTCATTGGGGCATAATTCAGATATAATTGGTAATTTTCATGGGTATAATCTATGCCTCTTTTGCAGTCAACCACTCTCTGTGGTTGCCAGTCCTTAGCAACCATTGATCTGATTTCTGTCTCTATAGTTTCACCTGTTCCATAATATTGTAGACGTGAAACAATACATTGTGTAACTTTTGTAGCCGGGTTCATTTGTTCATCATCATCATACTTTTGAGATTTACCCATGTTGTGCATAACTATAGTTGAGTCTTTTTTTTTTTTTTTTTTTTGCTGCTGAATAGTATTCCATTGTATGGATGTTGTGTCACTGTGACCAAAATACCTGATACCAACAACTTAGAGGGCTGGGGATTAGTTCAGTTGCAGAGTGCTTGCCTTGCATCACAAGGCCCTGGGTTCAATCCCCAGCACCACCACAAAAACAAAACAAAACAAAACAAAACAACTTAGAGAGGGAGAAGTTTGTTTTGGCTCATGGTTTCATAGTTTCATCGATGGTTAGCTGACCTCATCACTATGGACCCTAGAAGAGACAGAACATGATGGCAGAAGGATGCGGCAGAGAGAAGCTACTTAGCTCATGGCTGCCAGGAAGCCGATCAAGAGATGGGGTGAGGGCCACAGAGAAGACATGCCCTTCCAGGGCTCTCCCCATGACCCATCTCCTCTACCATGCCCCGCCTCCCTACAGTTATTCACCCCCAAGTTAGTTCATTCAAACGAGGATGTACTGATTAGTTTATATCCCCCCTCCTGATCTGATCATTTCACCTCTGGATATTTCTGTATTAACACAGGAGATTTGGAGGACTCCTAATATCCGAAACATGACAGATGTATAGTTAGTTCTGCTATAATGCTTATTTAGAAAATGTAGGTTTATTTATACTGTTAGGATTGATGTATTAGAAAAAAAACTAGAGTATAATACAATCTTTTCCATTTGCAGTATGAAAAAACCACGTAAGAATTCACAAAATTTACCCCCCCCCCATTAAAAAGCCCTGCCAGCCACCTCAGGTTGTTGCATGTGATAAGCCACACCTACATCCACGACTAGAGTTACATCCTTGTGAGTTCAAACAACCTTCCTTCTACCACTTCATAATAATTGCAAACTGCAACTCCTCTTTATGGTAACCATTTTAACGTGTAAAAACAGTGATACCGTTTTTATTAGGGCTTTATTTTTCAAATGTATCACTGATGAAGTAATTGAGTGCTGTGCCCCAACTTTATCTTCTCCCTAATCCCTGTGAGTTTTAGGAATGATTTTGCATGCTGTGGTGATATTTTAAAATTACATGTCTCATGTTAAAGCAGAACCAACTGCACTGGGTTGTTTATCCATCCACCACTTGGTAGACATTTCGGTTGTATTTGAATGAAGTTTGGGGCTATTTTGAATAAAGCTGGTAAAAATATTTGCGAACAAGTCTTTGGACATAAAGAAATAAATAGCAAGGGCTAGAGCGACCCTGAGGGGGCAGGTGGCAGGAAAAAGCTCGGAACAGCTGCTGGAGGTGACAGAGCAGCTGGATGAACCTTCCAGCTCCAGTAAACCTGAGCCCAGGTTCCCACAGCTCAGTACAGCCATGAGTGCGGAGGTGAAGGTGACAGGGCAGAACCAGGAGCAATTTCTGCTCCTGGCCAAGTCGGCCAAGGGGGCAGCGCTGGCCACACTCATCCACCAGGTGATGGAGGCCCCTGGTGTCAACGTGTTTGGGGAACTGCTGGATATGCCCAATGTTAGAGAGCTGTCTGAAAGTGACTTTGCTTCCACATTCCGGCTGCTCACAGTGTTTGCTTATGGAACATATGCCGACTACTTAGCTGAAGCCAGGAATCTTCCTCCACTCACTGAAGCTCAGAAGAATAAACTTCGACACCTCTCAGTTGTCACCCTGGCTGCTAAAGTCAAGTGCATCCCATATGCAGTGTTGCTAGAAGCCCTTGCTCTGCATAATGTGCGGCAGCTAGAAGACCTGGTGATTGAGGCTGTATGTGCTGATGTGCTTTGCGGCTCACTGGAACAACGCAATCAGCGTCTAGAGGTTGACTACAGCATTGGATGGGACATCCAGCGCCAAGACCTTAGTGCCATTGCCTGAACCCTGCAGGAGTGGTGTGTAGGCTGTGAGGTTGTGCTGTCAGGTATCAAGGAGCAAGTGAGCCATCCAACCAGCACAAGGAGCAGCAGCTGGGCCTAAAGCAGCAGATTGAAAGTGAGGTTGCCAACCTTAAAAAAACCACTAAAGTTACAACAGCAGCAGCTGCTACAGCCACATCTCAGGACCCCGAGCAACACCTGACTGAACTGAGGGACCCAGCTCCAGGCATCAACCAGTGCCAGCCCAGCAAGAAGGCCTCAAAAGGGAAGGGGCTCCGAGGGAGTGCCAAGATTTGGTCCAAGTCGAACTGAAGGGATTCATTATTTCTTTCCTGGGGATATGGGGCCCCAGCTGCCTGTCTACCTGCCCCTTAGGAATCCTCAGAGAGCCTTCCTGTGCCCCTGGCCAGCTGATAATCTTAATTCATGACCTTTCACCTCCTGCACCCCAAAGCATAGATTACATCTTTTCTAGGAAAGAGGCCAGTACAGGTCATGTTTTTATTGGTACTTTTTGCTCTACTTGATTTTCCCATGTGTTCTATTGTTCCTTCTCCTTGTCATGCTCTCCTCTCTATTTCTTCAATAATTCAGCATCTGTCCCTGTTTATTACTTCTGTCATTGAGTAGGTGGGTAGTCCTGAAGGTTGCTCAGTCTCCAGCATAAGCCACCAGTGTTCCTTCTATTACCCTTTCCCTGCATGTCAAATACCTGTTTCCTACTCCCTACCTGTGCCTATTGGCTAGCATCTGAAGAGTGAGGGCCCTACCAGAATTCTTACCGTAAGAATATAGTCCCTGCCATTCTGGGAGTGACTGGACACTTTCATTCTAGAGTCCCAGCACACTACAGTTTCCTTTCCCCCATCTTCCCCTTGGATCCTGGGAATGCTGCTGCTTCAATGATTCTAGAGCCTAAGAAGGACAGCTGTTGAGATGTTGAGAAATAGTTCTTTCTTGGCTCTGACCATCTTGGGAAGCCCAATGGCAATCCTGGAAAGATTTATATCTCCTTTTGGAGTTTGGTGGGGAAGGGAATATAGATTGTATTTAAAAAGTATATATGCATCTATCTATCTATGACAGAACAGAAATAAGTCTATAAGAAGTCTATCTACAAAAAAAAAAGAAATAAATAGCAAGAAGGTATTTGCAGGTAAATGGATGGAATTGGAGAAGATAATGCTAAGTGAAGTTGGACAATCCCCCCAAAACCAAATGCCGAATATTTTCTCTGATATAAGGAGGCTGATTCATGGTGGGGTAGGGAGGGGGAACATGGGAGGAATAGATGATCTCTAGATAGGGCAGAGGGGTGGGAGGGAAAGGGAGGGGCTAGGGGATTAGAAATGATGGTGGAATGTGATGGACATTATTATCCAAAGTACATGTATGAGGACATGAATTGTTGTGAATATACTTTTTATACAAACAGAGATATGAAAAATCGTGCTATATTTGTAATAAGAATTGTAATGCATTCTGCTGTCATATATAAATAAAAAATAATAAAAATAAATAAATAAATAAAAAGAAGGCAGAAGAGGTAAGCTTGACTGTCCTGATGTGTGGAGCTCTGGCCTGCCTGCCTACTGGAGCAATTGGCATGGAGTTTACTCTTCACTTGACCCCAACACCTCTGCCGATCTGTTGGATTCAATGCCACCAAGACCTCCTCTGGGTGGACATTTATTTTCAATTCTAATAATAGGAAGGAAGGATAATGGGAAAGAGAAATTTTAAACTTCATTTAGAGATGAAATTATAGCATTTAATATAATATACTCGGGAATGTTGTGTGAATGCACTTTCTGCCACTGTAAGAAACATCTGAGATAATCAACTTATGAAGAGAAAAGGTTTATTTTATCTCATGGTTTTATAAGTTTCATTTTATGATTGATTGGCCCTATTGCTTTTGGAGCAAAAATCATGCTGCAAAGAAGCACATCATGACAAGGAGAATGTGGCAAAGCAAAACTGCTTCTTTTATTACTGGAAAGAAAAAAAAGGGGGCTGTGGAGGCAGAGACCTAATATCCCTTTCCAGGGCTCACCTCTAATGACCTGGAGATTTCCCACTAAGGTCCCATTTCTTAAAGGTTCCACCACTTCCCAATAGTGTCATGGGTTGGGGACCAAGCCTTTCGCACATAAGCCTTTCGGGGACATTTATACAAACCATAGAATATTTCTTTATTATTTTCTTATTCATTTGTTTTGATATATAAAAAATGTCAGTCCATCAAAGTTGTGAATACTCTTCCTAAAATTGGGGAAGTAGGTGTGAATTTCTCATTTAAATCTCAAAGTTCTGAAGTTAATTTGATGAATAAGTTACTCATTTATTTTCCAATTTTGGGCAATTTTACTGCTCTGGTTTCCTTAATTTGTATATGCAACTTAACGTGTTGCATGGGATTGATTTTGCTGGAGAAAGCTGCTTCTTATGCTAAAACGATCATCTCCAGGAGAAGCATTGCATCCTCCCGGTGCCTTTGTTGATTGGTCCAGAGTGTGGCTGGACAGGAGGAAGGGGAATCAATGAGATGGCAAGCAGAGAGGCCTGGCCTGCACCCTGACACTTAGTGTGATAAGCAAGAGAAAAGTGAAGATGTGACAATAATATGTAGAGGGATATGACTCGTCATGCCATTGCCCACCCAAGAGAGGGAGCTGGTGAGCTGGAGCCACATCATGGACCAGAGAATGTCAGGTTAAATCTATTCTAAGTGGAACAGCACCTTGAGAGATATGTGTCTGAGGGACGAGAGTGTGGGATATGGACTGTATCCGGATCTCTCAAAGTCCCCCAGGCATGAGGACATGGTAGGCTAATTCTTGTGGGGCACGAAGACCATGATTAAGGAGGACAAATAAGGCCCCAACTATACCCAGGTTAAAATCTCAACACTGCTCATCACATAGCCAAGGGGAAGTTACTGAAACTCTTCAGACTTCTGTTTCCTCTTTGATCAACACCAGGGTTGGCAGAGACCAGCTGGCCTCTTCAGATTTGGAAGCTCTAGAGAAAGGCAAAATGATTAAGGAGATAGCCAGGAGGGAGATTTCTGGGCTCAGGGTGGCCCCTCCACTCCTCTTTCTGACTTGACATCTCAAGTCTGTTGCTTTCTCAGCAGTCAGCTGAGAAGGCAATTAGAGATCAAGTCTGGGTAGAAAGATTTTGGATTTTTCTTTGAATTATGTGATGTGCCACAGTGGAACAGAGGCGCATGGAGAGACACTCTCCTAGGGGCTGATTGTGAATGTGGGCCTTGTTCTGATCAATGTTAACAGCAATCTGTCTTGGACATGCTTCTTAAAGTCTCTGAATCTGTTCCTTCGTGTCAATGAGGGTCACTGGAGTAGACAATGTGTATAAATCTCAGTCTAGGTCATGGTTCCGAAGAGTCCTTAAAAACAGTTAGCCTTTGTTCTCAAGGACCCTTAAGTTATGAAAATACATAAATGTGCTTGACAGAATGCCTGGCTTGGGTATGCCTTCAAGTGGTGATTTCCCTGGTACGTGGAGGTTTGCATTTGTTTTTAATATTTTTCTTGGTCTATGCCCCATGAGGAACGTGTCACCAGCAGAGAGCCGAGTGTCACAGGAATGACACTTGTCCTCTTTCTCTTGCTTTCCTTTCCTACTTGGGTGCCGTCATTCCTTCCGGCCAATGAACATGATTTGTCAGGAAGACAAAAACAAAAGAATAGACAGAAGCCCAAGGTTTACTTCAGAAAAATAAAAAGAATTTTTTATTATTCTGACTTTTTTTTTTTTTTAACAATAAAGAGTTCACAAAAACTCAGTATCTATGGATGGATTTGGTCCAGTAAGGCCTTAGAGAAAGAAGGACACAATCTTTCACAATCTCCCTAAGTACATATCAACCACTATATGAGTGACAGGGAAGAGGGCTAGGAAAAGAGGGTGCCATATGATTTCTCAGAGGAAACATCCAGAGGGTCAAATGATTGACAGTATCTGATTTAATTAACTCAAGAAAAATTAAGAAAGGTTTCAGAGTATGGTTAGTGGAGGGGGAAGGGGCCCATAGGAGAGAAGACTTCGGGGGTTGCAGGGACAGTCCCCTGGATCCCCATCTCCCCACACCTCTCAATGTTTCTTGCTGGATCCCTCCAAGTCCCTGATGTGTTCCTGGACCCAGGCTTCATTGGGACGGGCACAGACGTGAAGGCCTCTTTTGGTGACAAAGCTATGGAGAGGGGAGAAGTATTAGAGACCGAGTGAGGACCATCCTGATCACATTCCCACTTGCAGATTGAGGCCGGTATACTTTATATCAAGAAATAATCCCCCGAATATCAGGGGCCCCCTAGTCTTCCCTGAGTGATGCATGGAACTTCTTTCTGCTGTCTCCTTCTCTCTTTTCTTCCCTGCATTTCTGGGAAGGTCTTCCTTGCCTCCCTGCAGGTCCCAGCCCATGTCAACAAACAGCCCAGCAGCCCCCCGCTGTGTCCTGCATGCACACTAGCCCCCAGTGGGCTCCTTCTGTTCCTAGGTCCACTCCTGCAGGCAGCCCCCACCCTCACTGTCCTGTGTCATCCGGGGCGGGGCTGGGCAGGAGGACTAGTACTTACACGATACCCTTCGAGGAGCATGTGCTGCTGGTCTCATAATAGAAAGCCACGAATTTTGGGGGGATCTTTCTGGAGGTGTAGGCAAAGCAGCAGAAGGACGGCTCCTGGTTCTCATCTGAGGGGATAAGGAGTTACTGAGAACAGACAAGCTGCAAAGGGTCAGGAAGAAGTTGAGTGAGTGCATTGCGCAGAGTTGAGGCTTAGGGAAAAAGAAAACTAGAAATAATTTGGTTTTGTGTTTCTTTGTTTCTTATTGATTTCTTTAGTGTTTGGTTTTGGTCTCTTCATTTTGCTCTTTATCTTTCTCTACAGGAAACTGGATTCTCTAGTCTACTCCCTTCTCCTGAGATTCTCTAAATAGTCTATTCCCTCCTCCTAACTCTCTTTGGGAAAATTACCAGGGATTGAACTCAGAGAGGTTTAATAATCACTGAGCCACATCCTCAGCCCTTTTTAAGATCTTGTTGAGTTCTTAGAGCCTCCTTAAGTTACTGAAGCTGGCTTTGAATTCTCGATCCTCCTGCCTCAGCCTCCCAAGATGGAATATGGGTGTGCACTCACCATGGCCTGGCTGAAATTTATTTTCCTAATCTATGAAATCATAAAGTAGCTGAGAAAAGTAGGCAGGTCCTGTAAGTTATCTAAGGGGTTAAACTCTTGGGGACCACTGAGGTAATTCTAAGTCTTACCAGGACCAACGGGAACTAAATAGACCTTGATTCTGGCTTATGCTAAAAACCCAATAAGTTACACTTCAATGATCTCTTCTAAAAACGGGGTAAAACCTCTTCCAACTCCTATCCTCCAGCCCAGATCCATAGACCACTTTTGGACCCTCTTGAAGAAAACAACTGTGTTATTATGAAGCCCTCCCATGTTCTCTAGTTTCACAGGGAGTCCTTGAGCCACAGCCCTTGGACAGTGTGGTCCGACTTCTGGGCAGGGAGCACCCATTAAAAGAAGATGGACGACAGACTCACCTTCTGCACGGAGGGTCAAGGTGCAGAGGAGGACAAACAGGGCAACCACAAGGACCTTCATGACGCTAGACTTGCAGAGGAGGCTCCTGAGCTGGGATGGGGACTCTCTACTGGGACTGCTCTCCAGGATCTGAGCTTTCCCTTCTCTTTTATAGGCAGCCCTGGACCATGGAAACAAAGAAATTTCACGTGCCTTCGCCAGAAATTTTAAATAGATTGATATCATGTGAGCGGTCCACCCTGGGTTGCCTATGGATATCAGAGTGATTCGTAAGAGTTGTTCAGTGGCTCTTTTGATTGGGGGTGCTTATGAGGAAGTTGGGTCTACCGAAGGGTGACCAGGAGCTGGCATCCACCCAGGAAATCATGCTGAGCTGTTTCCTCTTCATATGACAGATATCTCTCTGAAGTGAGTGGTCACTGCCTCCTTTGGTGAGGTAGAATGCTTTGATGGATTTCCACAATTGTTCTTCTTTTTTTTTTTTTTTTTTTTTTGGTACCAGGAATTGAACTCAGGGGCACTTAACCACTGAGCCACATCCCCAGCCCTATTTTTGTATTTTATTTAGAGACTGAGTCTCACTGAGTTGCCTAGCACCTCGTTTTTTTGCGGAGGCTGGCTTTGAACATGCGATTCTCCTATCTCAGCCTCCCGAGCTGCTGGGATTACAGACGTGTGCCACAGCACCCGTTCACAATTGTTCTTTTTAATTTTTATTTTCTTTTGAGATGGGGGGGGGTCTTACCATATTTCCCAGGCTGTTCTCAAACTCCTCAATTCAAGTGATCCTCCCACCTCAGCCTCCTGAGTAGCTGGGACCACACCCACCACACCCAGCTTCACAATTGATCTTGATTTTAACGTGGTCAAATGCATCAATCTTTTCTATATGGTACGGTTACACCCAGTGTTCAGGGGCTTTTGTGATCTGATGAGAAATCTTTCTCTATCCCAAGGCAATAAAGATACCTTCCTATGCTAACTCGGGAAGCTTTATTGTTTTAGCATTGGTGCTTCAATTTACAATTGATCTATTTGGTTTTTACATAAGGTGGGAAGAAGGATTCAAGATTTATTTTTTGTCATATGAGTACAAAATGAACTTAGTATCTTTTATTGTAGACCATATTAGTCAGAGTTCTGCAGAAAGTCCCAATTAATATGAAGTTTGGGAGCTGGCTCATAGGATCATGAAGGCCCACAGGTCCCAAGAACTGCAGGGTGAGTTGGCAAGCTGGAGTTGATTAGTCCCAGTCTGAGTCCAAAGAAACTGAGAATGAGCAAGCTCCAGACCAAGGAAAACCAGTGTTTTAATTTGACTTCATGCCCCAGTCTGAAAGCCATCAGGCAAGAGGAATTCACCCTCAGAGGCAGAAGGGTCAGCCTTTTTGTTCTATCCAGACCTTCAACCGACTGAATGAGGCCCACCAACATTAGGGAGGACAATCTGCTTTATTCAGCTTACTGATTTAAATGTCAGTCTCCTCCAAAAATGCCCTTACAGAAACACCTAGAATAATGTCTCATCTAATGTCCAGGTAATTGTGACCCTGTTAAGTTGATGCATAAAATTAACCATCATGACCCTCATTTCCCTGTGGCTTGGCAGTGCTGCCTTGGATCCGTATATACGTGTTCTGGTTCTGGACTTTGCTTCTGTTCCACTAGTTTACCCTCCATCCTCCTGCCAGTGCCATATTTTATGAATGGGAGAAATCTCTAGAGGCAGTAGACAACATGCTCCTGCTTGGTACTTCAACAGCATGTTGGATAACCTTGACCTTTTGCCTTTCTGTATAAATTTTAAAATCAGTTTCTCAATTACCTAAACAACTATTCAGCCCAGAATATTTTCCAATTTCCATCACAATATATTCTTTGTCTCATATATTTTTTCTTCATTTCCAAACATTGAGGATTTTCTAGTTTTGTTATTGTTGTTTTTTTAGAACATGGTCAAATATAGCAAATGCTTTATGTGCTTTTGAAAGAATGTTTACCCTGAACTTGATAAACATATGCTATATATGTTCATTTATTAAAATTTTACAATTTTGGTGTTCAAATAGTCTATATTCTTACTAAGTTAGGGTCTGCTTATTTCATTGGTTACCAAGAAAAATGTGTTAAATTTTTCCACTATAATCATGATTTTTTTTTCTATTTCATCTTTTAGCCCTCAGTTTTCTTTATATATATTTGAGGCTGTGTCATTAGAAGTACACAAATTTAGAACTGTTACAAATTTCTGGTAGGTTGAGCATTTTGTTGTTCTCAACTACCTCTTCATTTTTGAAATTTTTTTTCTTTTTCTTTTTTGGTTAGTATTAACATAAGTTACTTTTTCTACCTCTTTAATCTTTCACAATTCTTATATTTAAGGAATATCTCTTTAAACAGCATACAGTTGATATCTTTAAAAATTTTTATGTTTTTAAATTTCAGTATTTATCTTTTTACATTCAATTACTGATATACTTACATCTAATCTTACTATTTACTTTAAATTTGACCTGCCTGTCATATATTTCTTTTCTCTTTTAATAATCTTCTTTTGAGTTGATTAGAGTTTTTTCCCATTTCCATGATGTATTTATACATATTCATCCTGTATTTATATGTTTCTTTACTACTGTTTACACTACAGATTAAGACAAGAAACCTGAACTTAATACCGTATAATGTAATATAATGCCATTGTCACTACCTACACAATGTAATAACCTTGGGATATGCTATACAGTACTCCTGACTTCTATGCAATTTTGGTATGTTTGCATTCTATATAAATTTAAAATCCAAACTGGGCACAATAGTATGTGCTGGTAGGGTACTGAGGCTGAGACAGGTGAGTCCCTTGGCAACATAATAAGGGCCTGTGTAAAAAATAAAATGAGCCAGGTGCAGTGGCCTGCACTGGTAATCCCAGCAGTTCGGGAGACTGAGGCATGAGGATTGTAAGTTCAAAGCCAGCCTCAGCAACTCAGCAACTCTCTAAGCAGCTTAGTGAGACCCTGTCTCAAAATAAATAAATTTTAAAAAAAGTTAAAAAGCATTGGGGTCATGGCCCAGTGGTTAAGTAGTGTAGGTTCAATCCTTGGTACAAAAAAACAAAAACTGAAAATGAAAAAAACAACCCCCAAATCCAAAATCTCTATTATATTTTATTACTCGATACTCAATGTGTATTTCTATTTCATCTTTTTCTATTTCATGTATTTGGTTTTCACTACATATTTATTCATCCCTGTTGCACTTAAACCCTTTGTATCTCCCCGCTCCATCTGAATTCTCTTTCTTCTGCCTGAAGGGACCCTTTTGTATTCTTTACTGTGAGTCTTTTGATGGTGAAGTCCCAGTTTTTGATTGACTGGAAATGTTCATTGTACCTTAACTTTTGAAGGCTATTTTCCGTCTATATGAGCATTATTTACTTTAAGCTCTTCAGGAACAATCATTACTCTGGCCTCCAGCGTCCGTTTTTCTGTTGGAAGACACTCAAGCTTTTTCATGGAAGTCATTTGTCCTCTCTCTCTCTCTCTTTTTTTTCTCTGTTTTTGAGACTTTTCTTCTTAGCTTTGGTTTTCAGCACTGTGAACGCCTGGCGTGGTTTCTTCCTCTCTCTCTGGTTTTCTGTTCATCGTGGTTTTTTAATATCCTGTCATCTCTGATGTCTTTTTGCAGTCCTAGGAGTTGGGCTGCTCTGATTGAGCTCTGGCTGATGCAGAACAGGAGGATGAGACAGAGGCACCCGGCAAAGACATTCCCAGTCCTCCAGGGCCTCCGTTCCTTCCTCTCCCACGTGAAGCTTGAAACCATCTGTATTTCCCCCCAGCCTTCATATTCCATGGGGGACTTCTGGGGCAGCCTCTTCTCTGTCACTTTCTTGCCTTGGTCCTTTCTGCCCTGGGAAACTCCTCTGGTTCCCTGAAGGCCCCAAACCAGGTCAGAAAGCACCTCTGTGGCCTCTCCCTGGGTTCAACATCCTTGCTGGGCCTCTGCGGGATGGCTCCCACCCTCCGCACTGTGTGTAACTGTCCTCTCTCCATGTCCCATGGCTGGCCTCCTCCACAGGCCCCGTCTCTCTGCAGATGGAAGAACCACCACTGACTTACACCGGGGCAGGAATGCTGGCCGCTGGTGTCAGGTTGATCATCAACATATTGACAGCGGGTCTGGAGAAACACAAGAGGGAGCAGGCATTGGGGTCCGTCCCAACAGTGGAGGGATAGGCATGCAGAGCCTGAGGAAAGCAGTCCACTCCTTCCTTCCTCTGAGGGGGCCAGCAAGAAGTTGGAGAGGTCACCTCTCAGGCTTGCAGAGCTGAGCATGAAAAGAACAAAGGAAGCCCGGCATTTGTTCTTGGCCTTGAGTGTTTGTTTTAAATCTCCGTCTCAGTAGTCTCAGGTTCTCTCTCTGGGAATACAGCTATTGGAAGAGCTGGTCCTTGCTCCTTCTCTTTTGGAGGGGAACTTTCCAGAAAGAGGCCACCCTCTGTGAATCACCCTAAGGGTGGAACTTCTTGGGAGAACTGAAGGGAACCCACCCCTTGCTCACAGCATCTCGTTCATGACTGAGTTAGGCCATGGGTTTCCCAACTAAAGATGGGTCCTAGCCCTCCTTTGCCTTTCAGATCCAGGAATTAAGATAGATCAAAATCTTGGGCTGGGGTTGTGGCTCATTGGTAGAGTGCTTGCCTAGCATGTGTGAGGCACTGGGTTGGATTCTCAGCACCACCTAGAAATAAGTAAATAAGATAAAGGTCCATCAACAACTAATAAAAACATTAAAAAAAATCCTTGGGAAATAGTCCAGAATGCTCTGAAGGCTTCTGTGAAGTTCTTTGCTTTCACTCAGAGAATACTAAGGCACAGGAATTAAATGACATGGCTTGGCTGTCTCTCCAGAGCACTGGGAAACAGCTCTAGATTAAAGGAAGGATGAGGTTGAGAGAGCCTCGTGGTCCAGAAGAGACTTGTGAGCGGAGGGCCACGATGGGATGGTCCATAGGGCAGCCACAGAGGCCTGTGGGGTGTGGACAGGCAGAGGAGGGAGGGCAAAGACAAGAACACTGCTGCCTGCATCCTTCTGGGGTTCAAGCCACGCCCCCCACCCCTTTAGGCAGCTCCAGACCATGAGGTGTTAGAAGCTGGTGAGGAGCAGAGGGAGTTGGCTGGGTGCTTAGAGTCTTGCTCTAAGTTCCTCATTCTGGGGTGCTGTGGGTCCCCTAGGGGATCAGGATGCACAAGAATAGCCCAATTGCTCACTTGTTGTGGCTGATTATATGGAAACACTTTTGACAGTGAGAGGAGGTGAGATGTTAGTGTTAGGGCTGCAAGAACTTGGAGAAATGTGTAGGTTCACACTGCCTCCCACAGACCTGGGCTAAGGCTCCTCTGGCCACACAGGGTGATGTAGATAGTGATGCCACAGCATCCTGGAGGGGAGACAAGTCATTCACAAACCACACCCTGGGAGCAAAGGACCATGACATCATGTGGACTGGAGTGCTTCTAAGAAAAATGTTAATCAGTGAGTGAGAGGTCAGGAGCTGGTGCCCAGGCTACAGTCATGACAAGAGTGATGAGCTCAGCCTTGGAACCACTGATTCAGCAACAGCCACACTTCCTTACCCGCGGCCACTGCCAGCCCACACGGGTTCTAGACAGGAATGTGTGTTAGATGTGGGACGTCTCTAGAGACCAGAAGCCATAAGGGTCCTTGTTTTTTTTTTTTGACCCAGGAAGTCTACAGCTAGGAAAATATCCTCTGGAAAGGACCTAATTCATAGAGAAAGTTTTATTTATAAAGTACCGTTGGTATAGTTTATTTATGACAATTAAATATTGGAACCAGTCCAAATGTGCCACAATAGAGCATGATAACATTCATGTACTAAGCAGACAGTTGGGTCAATTAGGCAACTCCTAAAGTCACTAGAATTATTCGGAAGCATCTTCTATTGTCAATTACAAACAAGAAAACTCGGAGTTCCATCTAGATGGAGACAATGGTAATCCTTCCTTATCTCCTCATCACACAGGAGTGAAAAACAAGCAAGCAGACAGAACTGTCATGAGCCGAGAAAAAGCTGCACTGGAGAGAAACAAAACAGCTGGCCACAGGGGTGCTTGCCTGTAATCCCAGTGACTCAAGAGGCTGGGAAAGGAGGATCACAAGTTCAAGGCCAACCTATTAAGGTCCTAAGCAACTTATTCAGACTGTGTCTCAAAATCAAATAAAAAGGGCTGCTGGGGATGTAGTTCAGTGGTAGAGCATCCCTGGGTTCAATGTACCGCAATTTAAAAAGAAGAAGAAAGAAACAAATCAAAATGTTATAAGGGGTTAGGCTTGAATAATAGAGTTTTTCCTACCTTTGAGGAAAAAAAAATTTACTGATTACGCTGCAGAATTTGTTATGTAGGAGGGTGAGAATGCAGAGAAAAATCCCCACATTCTGAACCTACGTTTGCCCGTGGAGTGTACCCAGATTTTACATACCAAATTAGTTTTTATTCTTTCCTGTATTTTGCACATTTTTAAAATTGGCTTTTACTAACTTTGAAGAAAAATCTATAGTTCACCTTTTAAAGCATGTAAAAAACAACTTGAATCAAAGCTCTAGGAACATCTATCACTCCTTCCGTATTTCTGAGGCCCTTTCCTGTGTCTGTGAGGAGACTTTGTGGAGGTGTGACGCCTTCTCAGCAGCAGCCATCTTGTGACCCTGAGATGACAAACCTGTAAAAGAAAAGTCAACAAAATGATGGAGGAAGGGGAGATGTTTCAAGAAACTCCGTCCTTGATGACACTATGGAATTCCAGCAAACCAAGGAAAGGCCCATTTTAACTTTAACTAAAAACAGGAAATATTTCAGGATTTTTAAGAAACGAGGACTTTCCTTTTAAATGTCTCTCCCTTCTCAATTTTAAGGGCTAATTATTATTACAAGAAGTAAATATCCCACAACTTCTTGAATGCTAAGTCACCTTTTAATTGCTACAGATAAGCTGTGACCAGCACCGTGGTGCATACCACTTTCTTCACCTTTGTGTTTATATCCCTGGGATAGATCCATGCAGAGCCCTTCTGATGGGAGGTTAACAGACTCTGAGGCTTATCTCTCTCAGGAGCCCGAGTCAACCCAGCCAACCCAGGGAGTGGCACATCTTGGGAGGCTCACGAAGCCCGATCAACCAGCCAGTATCTGAAAGCACCCCTAATTCTTGCCCTTGGTGGCTGTTTAATTCTGCTGTCTCCCTCCAGGGCACGGTTCCACCTTGTGCTTCTCAGGAAGTGAGAAGCTGTCTTTATCTCCTTACCATCCATGCCATGGGATAGCTGGCCAGGAGGGGCAAGGCTGGGCTCTGGGAGAAAGGCTTTGCAGACTGCGGCTCTCGTGAGAAGGCGCCAGCTCGCTTGGTCTCAGCTGACACCAGCTTCTCACCTCCTCTCGCTGTGGAAACCATTTCCCCATTGAGGAAGGGACTGAGCCACTTGTGCAAATTGCTTGAGCCCTGTGGTGACCCCCAGCCCTGCCAGCTCATGCAACATGCAGCACAGCACCAACACCATGGTTAGAAGGTCCCCCTTGACCAATGCCCCAGGCTGCCTATAAAGAGAGGAGAAGCCTCAGACCCCACAAGGGAGCAGCAGCCTTGAGTCCTCCCGCCCCATCTCTTCTCAGCCAGCACTCCAGCCCACTCTGCAGCCCGGCATCATGGAGGTCCCCGTGGCCGTCCTCGCTGTCCTGTTCTTCACTGAGGCCCTCTCCTCCCTGACTTGCTCTGCCTCCTGTGAGTCTGTCTTTTGCTCTGTGTCCTAACTCTCTGGCCATGGGCTGGACGGCAATGTCAAAGTCTGAGCCTGAGGCCCTCCAAGCAGGGCATGCCAGAAGAATTTTGAGGCTCCTGCCCAGAGAATTTAGCTTCCTAAGGGGTTTTGGTGACTCGATTCTGGAGGACAGAGAGGGACAGAGTCTCATTTTATGGATTGGAAAGTGGAGGCTCAACCGGGATTTTGACAGGCGTAGTTTATTAAAAAAAAAAAAAAAAAAAACTGAATTTACTGTAGAGAGACATAAAGTTCCCAAACTAAGGTAAATAAATCAAAGAAATACCAGCTTCCTTCTGGGTCCCTCTGTCCCCCCATCCCCACCTCAAGCATGCTGGGGGAAGGCCAGGAGCGGCTGGTCGGCCTCTCCTCTGATCAGGCACTTGGGGTCTTTCTGTCCTGTCTCTCACAGTGGGTGCTGACACCCCCACCGCCTGCTGCTTCTTCTACATCTCCCGGAAGATTCCGCACAAATTTGTAGATGACTATTATGAGACCAGCAGCCAGTGCTCCAAACCCGCGGTCATGTAAGGGCCGGGCTTCCTGGCCACCCCTGGAGAGGGAGGCTGGCGGGCTGGGTGAGGTCTCATGGGAGTGCTCTGCTCGGAAGGCCCGTTGGGTGCAGGAGTCCAGGAGGTGCCTGGGGGGTTTTCAGACCTGGACTGAGGCTCACAGAGCCCTGGGCAGTGGGAAGACGGGGAGGAGTGACAGCAGAAAGGGACTTTCTGAGCAAACCCTTATGAGACATTTGGGGAGGGTTCGGGAACCCCAAGGTTCAAGGGAAACTGCCTGGACAGGCCCCCAGGTGTCTGGGCAGAGAAGGATGCAGGGGCCCTGGGAGTCCCCTGCTGGAGTCCTCAGTATCCCCTCTTTCCACCCTTCTCCACAGCTTCCAGACCAAGAGAGGCCGGCAGGTCTGTGCTGACCCCAGCGAGGCGTGGGTTCGAGCCTACATCACCGACCTGGAGCTGAACGCCTGAGTGGCCTGGAGGAAGCGGGGAGGCAGCACATCTGTGGGTGGATGGGGGAGCAAACACCTGAGCCAGGGCTGTGACCCCGCAGTTCTGGAGGCCACCCGTTCTGTGCGTCCCACCCTCATGCCCAGCCTCACTCTGGGGCCCTTCTTACATTTTAGTGTATGTATCTCATTTAATTCTTGTAATCAATCTCCGTTTAAAAATTGTATTATGCAATGCATATTTTCTCTGACAGCCAGTGACTTCCTCTTCACCACCCTCCCCCCTTTCCTTTCAACTCTTCTCACAAATAACGCACAGAGCAGCCAGTGTGATTAGCTGTACCAGAGAAATTGTGCCCATATAGATCTCAAACAACAGGCGCTTACTGAATGATTTTGTCCAGCGTGGCTTTCAAATGATTGAAGGCACTTGTGACAGTTTTATCGATTTTGTTTGCTCAACTAATCAGAATCACAGATGGACACAGACCCTGGAAGAAGAGTAGGAAAATATGAAAAGAGGCAGAAAACACAGGAACGGGGCAGAGCAGTACTGCAGATACACCAGGTGCTCCCTGGAGACACTCTCCTGAAAAGTTGAACCAGACACTCTTATTTTATAAACCAGATCATAAAGGATTTGATCTAGGAATATTTTGTGCCAAGACAATACCCACTGATGCACATAAGTTCATTTTCTCATTCACGCTTTCCTGTGTGATGACTGACACTTGTTGAAAGCTTACCGAGTTCTGGGTTCTGTCCTAAGTGCTCCCTTAGGTTAGTAGCAAGTCTAGTGACCCTGCCTATGGAGCAGCAAAGACCTGGCAGGTGGCTGAGAGCCTTGGTCAGATTCTGTGCTCACTGCTCAGCTTTGGGGAAGAATGTTCTTTCTCCATAGCCATCTTTGAATTGAGGGTTGGGGGCTTGGGTGGGCAGCATTAGACAATAAAAATACAGATTGAATCTTTTTCTTTCTTGGTATGTCTTATGCAATATTTGTGACATACAAATAATTGTTTGTTGTTGACCTGAAACTCAAATTTCACTGGACGTCTGGGTTGTATCTGGCAACCCTCCTTAGAATGAATGCGTCTTACAAAGGTGACCATTTCCTGTTCTAGGTGGGAGTCCAAGGATTGGCTTAAATTGAATTTACCAGCAGAATTACTTGGAGGAGCTTTTAAAAACGTCAATGTCAGGGCCTCACCTCCAAAGCTACAAATTTATTGGATTTGGGAGAGGACTGGCATCTGTGATTTAAAAACTTCCCAGGTGAAACTTCCCAGCCAAGTTTGAGAATAAGGTATAGCCACAGGCTGTTTGGGGCCTGCCTGGGGGTTTCAGAGCTAATGGAATTTCTTTCTTTCTTTTTTTTTTTGTACTGGATTAAACACAGGGGCACTTAAACATTGAGCTCTTTTTATATTTTGTTTTGAGACAGGGTTTCTTCAAGTTGTGTAGGGCCTTGCTAAATTTCTTTTCTTTTTTTTTTTTTTTAGAGAGAGAGAGAGAGAGAGAGAGAGAGAGAGAGAGAGAGAGAGAGAGAGAGAGAGAGAGAATTTTTTTTTAATATTTATTTTTTAGTTCTCGGCGGACACAACATCTTTGTTGGTATGTGGTGCTGAGGATCGAACCGGGCCGCACGCATGCCAGGAGAGCGCGCTACCGCTTGAGCCACATCCCCAGCCCCGGCCTTGCTAAATTTCTGAGGTTGGCTTTGAGCTCATAATCCTCCTGCCTTAGCTTCCCAAGCCCCTGGAATTACAGGTACACACCACCGCACCCAGCCTCTTTGATTTGTTTTTCTTTCTTTCTTTCTTTTTTTAAAAAAATTTGTTATTTTAAGTTATATGTGACAGTAGAGTAATTTAAAAAAACATTTTCCACATTTTTTACTGGTGCATTATAATTGTACATATTGATGGAATTTGTCCCTTTGATTTTTGAAGGCTTCGGACCTACTTGTTTTTTTTTTTTTCCACTAATTTCATTGTATGGTTACTCAGAAACAAACAAGAAAATCCCCAGATACAACATTACTTCTAGAACTAGGTTTTGGAAGCCCTCTCCCCATGCAGAGCATTGTCCAAAAGTCTCCCACCCATCCCTCATCCTCTTCCCACTCGTAGCTCCACATTGTCCTCTGCTGGTGGAACAGTGCAACAGGTTGGAGGGCACCATCATTGGCTCCTGCCTCTGCTTCGTCCTAGCCGGAAGAACTGGACCGTTCGTTGTGATGGTTAATTTTATGGGTAGATTTGACTGGGCCAAGGGTTGCCTTGATAGTCTATAAAACATTATTTCTGGGTGCATTTATGAGATGTTTCTGGAGAGATTAACATTTGAACCAGAAAACGGAGTAAAGATCACTCTCACCAACTCAGGCAACCCACCAAGGATCAAAAGAGAACAAAAAGGCAGAGGAAGGGTAAACTGCTGTCTGAGTTGGGGCGTCTGCTCTGGGCATCTGTCTTTGTCCTCAGGCTTTCAGACTGGGCCAGGACTTGCACCATCACCTCCTCCTCCTCCTGCTCAGGCTTCTGGACCTGGGCCAGGATTTCAATCATCAGCTACCCTGGCTCTCAGCCTCCAGACTGAATTACTCCACCCACTTTTCTGGTTCTCCTGCTTGTGTCCACATCTGTATCACTATCTAGCATCATCTATCTAGAGAGAGACGATGTCTGTTGTTCTGTTTTTCTGGAGAGTGCTCATACATTTATTTTATCAACAAGACAAAATGGACAAACCTTTAAAAGGACGGATTTGAGAAGGGGGCGAATCGGGCTGCCGGTAGACCTAACTTCTGTGTCCTGCCTAGTCTCTCACCTTCTCATTTCTGCTTACACTAACATTGGTTTGAAGAGAAGAACTCTTGTGTTTTTAGTCCTGCAAGCTCCAAATCACTGGATTCTCAATCAGCTGGGTTTGCAGGTGGTAAACAGCAGGAACCTCTCTTAAAACTATTTTTTTTCTTTCCTTTTATCAGATGAGTCCATTTTAAAGTAACTCAGTCTTTATCTTAGTAGGCCTAAGGGCTCCTGCAAGACATAGTTGATCTCCAGTATTCTCAATTTTTTTGAGCTCTTCTTATCCATATCCCTTTAAGTTTTTTTCTTTTTCCTAATTGCTCTGGCTAGAGTTTCAAGGACTATGTTTAATAGAAGCGGTGAAAGAGGGTATCTCTGTCTTGTTCTAGTTTTTAGAAGGAATACTTTCAATTTTTCTCCCTTTAGAATGATGTTGGCCTTGGATTTAATGTATAGGGTTTTTCCAATGTTGTGGTATGTTCCTACTATCCCTAATTTTTCTAGTGTTCTGAATATGAGTGGATACTGTACTTTGTCAAATGCTTTTTCTGAATTCTTTGAGATAATCATGTGATTCTTGTCTTTAAGTCTATTGACATGGTGAATTATGTTTATTGATTTCCATATGTTGAGCCAACCTTGCAATCCCTAGGATGAAACCCATTTGATCGTGGTGACTTATCTTTCTTAATATATTTTTGTATGCAATTTTCCAGTATTTTATTCAGAATTTTTGCATCTATGTTTATCAGGGATGTTGGTTTGAAGTTTTCTTTCCTTGATGTATCTTTGTCTGGCTTTGGTATCAGGGTGATACTAGCTTCATAGAATGAGTCTGGAAGGGTTCCCTCCTTTTCTATTTCACGGAATAATTTGAGGAGAATTGCTGTTAGTTCTTCTCTGAAGGTTTGTAGAACTCAGCTGAAAATCTATCTGGTCCTGGGCTATTCTTTGTTGATAGACTTTTGATAACATCTTCAATTTCATTGCTTGAAATTGATGTGTTTAAATTTTCTATGTCCTTCTGATTCAACTTGGATTCACCATATATCTTTATAAATTTGTTGATGTCTCCAGGTTTTTCTATTTTATTGGAGTATAAAGTATCAAAATAGTTTCTGATTATCATCTATATTTCAGTAGTGTCCCTAGTGATATTTCCTTTTTCAACACCAATTTTAGAAAGTTGAGTATTTTCCCCCCTTTCTCTTGGTTAGCTTGACTAAGGGTTTATCAGTTTAATTTTTCCAAAGTACCAACTTTTTGTTTCATTAATTTTTTGAAATTTTTTTGTTTCACTTTTATTGATTTTGGCTTTGATTTTCATTATTTCCTGTCTTCTAATGTTTTTGGTATTGATTTCTTCTTCTTTTGCTAGGGCTTTGAGATGTGATATTTAGGTTATTTATTTGATGACTTCTATTTCTTTAATGAATGAGCTCAATGCAATGAATTTTCCTCTTAGAACTACCTTCATAGTATCCCAGATATTTTGATATGTTGTATTACTATTCTCATTTACCTGTAAACATTTTTTATTTCACCCCTTCTCTCTTCAGCTATCCATTGATCATTCAATAGCATATTATTTAGTCTCCAGGTGTTAGAGCAGCTTTTATTTTTTTTTAAATCATTGATTTCTAATTTATCCCATTATGATCTGATAGAATGCAAGGTATTATCTATATATATTTATATTTGCCAAGACTTGCTTTGTGGCCTAAGATATGATCTATTTTAGAGAAGGATCCATGTGCTGCTTAGAAGAAAGTATATTCAGTAATTAACAGATGAAATAGTCTATATATGTCTGTTAAGTTTAAATGTTTAATTGTAGTTTTGAGTTCTATAGCTTCTTTATTTAGTTTTTGTTTGGAGAATCTATTCAGTGATGAGAGAAGCATGTTAAAGTCACCCAGTATTATTGTGTTGTGGTCTATTTGCTTCTTGAAATCGATAAGGGTTTGTTTGATGTACATAGATCTTCCATTGTTTGGGGCACAAATATTTATGATTGTTTTGTCTTATTGATGTATAATTCCCATAAGCAGTATGAAATGACCTTCTTTGTCCCTTCTGATTAACTTTGGCTTGAAGTCCACTTCATCTGATATGAAGATAGAAACCTCTGCTTGTTCATGGGATCTATGTAAATGATATGGTTTTTTTTTCCATCCTTTTACCTTCAGTCTGTGGATGTCTTTGCCTATGAGATGAGTCTCTTGAACACAGCATATTGTTTGGTCTCTTTTTTTAATCCAGTTTATATCTTTTGACTAATAAGTTTAGGCCATTCATATTCAAAATTATTATTGAGAAATGATTTTTATTTTGATTTGTTTCTGGCTTTTAATTTGACTTAGTTTCTCCTTTGATTGACTGTTCTCTCTAGTGTAGTTCCTCCCTTTGCTGGTGTTCATTTTTATTTTCATTTCTTCTTCATGAAATATTAAGTATGCTTTGTAGTGCAGGCTTTGTAGTTGTGAATTCTTTTGACTTTTGTTTATTTTGGAAGATTTTTATTTCATTGTCAAACAATTTTCCTGGGTATAGTATTCTTTGCTGGCATCCATTTTCTTTCAGAGCTTGGTATATAGTACTCCAAGATCTCTGCTTTGAGGATCTGGGTTGAAAAATCAGCTGAAATCCAGACTGGTTTCCCTCTAAACGTGATCTTTCATTTTCCTATGGCAGGCTTTAAAATTTTATCCTTATTCTGTATCCTAGGGATTTTCATAATAATGTGTGGGTCTGTTGTAATTTTGTATATTTGGGGTTCTATCAGCCTCCTTATTTGATTTTTTCCATTTCATTCTTAAGGTTTGTAAAACATTATGATATTATTTCATCGAAAAAATTGCACAATTCCTTTGGTTTGTATCTCTGAGCCTCCATCTAGCCTGATAAATCTTATATTTGATCTTTTCATGTTACCCCATATTTCTCGGAAGTTTTGTTCATGGTGTCTTAACATCTTTTCTCCATGGTCTCCATGGTAGAGGGGACTCCCCTCCCCCTCCCCCCGGGGGAGGTCCCTCTAACCTGGTGTCTGGGGTAGGTTGGTGATGCTTTTAATTAAATTTTAAATTTGTTTTATTGATTCTTTCATTTCAAGGATCTCTGCTTGACTTTTTTTTTTAAGTATCTCTATCTCTTTACTGAAGTGATATTTTGCTTCCTGTATTTTCTTTCTGGTTTCACTCCTTACATTGTTTACCTCTCAGCTCAGTTTAACTGTGAACATTCTAAACTCCTTCTTTTGACATTTCTGCCACTGTGGTATTGATAGATTCTGTTATTGACGTATTTTGGTTTGTTTGGGCAATTTTTTCCCCCTTGTTTTTTCATGTTGTTTGTGTGTCTACCCATCTAACAGTATGGATCTGAGGCAGTAAAGTTTCTACCCTGTGGATTTATAGTGTCCCTAAAGATTTCCACAACCTCACCATTTGGGGATACAAATAATAACAGCAACCAGTGCAAAAAAATATATGGCTTAAAACCAAATAGATCCTGCTGTGGTATCTACAATGTTAATTGTCACAATAAACAGAAATGATGTGATTAGTAATTGCCTACAGTAAAAACAATAAGTTTGCAAAAAGTGTTTAGAATTTCAAATGGTGACCAGGGAGAGAACAGAACTGATGTAGGATGTGATGATTATGAGGGAGGAGAAGAGAAAATTGAAGTAAAAAATTAACAGAAGAGTGAAATCACAGTAAAGATTGGCTATTAGCAGAAAAAAAAAGAGAGAAAAAGAGAATCAAAGAAAACAGGTGAGAGAAAAAGTATGTAAAATAAATATTTAAAAATAAAAGAATACAAACAAACCCAAAATATACTAATCAAACATCCTAGTCCTCAAAATACTGATTCATGAAAAATAATTACCTTCAAAAAATATTAGAGGGGCTGGGGTTTTGGCTCAACAGTAGAGCACTTGTCTAGCACGTGCGGGGCACTGGGTTCAATCCTCAATACCACATAAAAAAAATAAAATAAAGGTATTGTGCCCAATTGTAACTAAAACAATTTTTTTTTAAAAAATGTTAGAAACAAGAAAAAAGAAAAATATGAATACATATAAGTGTTCATGAACCATTCATGTGACAATTCAACAAAGAAAAGAATAAAGGAAAAAAAATCTTGATGAAAAGTTAAAGAACTTTTTCCCACTTGAGTTCAAAAGCTTCTGGCTCCCCTACTCAGCAGTGTTTGGTGGGATGGGCTGGAGTGTGTGATGCCTGCTTCACCCTCAGGGTGGGGTTGCTAAAATGTGAGAGGAAATCCTGTAGGTGGAGCTCCTAGAAGTGGGGTTTAGGCTTAGGTAGTTTCCAGGTTTTTCACTGAATGGTGATTTTTCTAAAGACTGTAAATCAGTGCACCTTAGGACCCAGGAGTTGCTGGTTTATGCTGGGAGATTGCACCCCAGAGGTCTTCCCTGGGTTCCACTCATGCAGTAGAGGAGCCAATCCTTAGTTCCTCCATCACCCATGGACCCCACATTTCCTTGTCTGTTGGGTTAGTGTCCAAACTCAAGCACTCCCACCCCTGCCCTTTCAAATTCCTGGCCTGGCGCATCTCTCCCAGCTGGTCTTGCAAGTGTCTAGACTGGAGGGGGAGACAGGGAGCCAAGTGAGTTTCCATAACCTATATTCTCCTATGAAAACCCTTCTCCATGTTCGGTTTTCTCCTGGTCACTTAGGCACACTCTGTGTCATGCAGTGTGGGTTTGCCAGGCCTGTATTTCAGGCCAAGCTTGGGTTTGCCAGGAATCAGCTCCCCCACTGCCAACCTTATGCATGGCTGCAAAATGGTTCCTTCCTCCCCGATGGCCAGGAGAGATGGTGGTTTCTTTCCCACATAAGGACATTGCACAAGGACGGTTCAGGTTGGTAGGACAGTGACTTTGACCTCTGATCTCTCTATACCCAGACACACCTCCTAAAAATGTGGGTTCCTTTAATTCCCTTATCCCTCCACTTTGTTTGTGGTGGAGGGGACCACTCCAGCAGGCACTATCACCACCAGTGGTGACAGTGGCACCTGGGATTTTGTCCTTATTTTATTATATTCAGCCACCTGAGTCCCTGACCTGCTTTGAATGTCCAGAATTAATTCCCAGAAAAGCCCCCCTCCACCAGCCTTTTATTTTGAGAAGCTGCCTGTTTGCTTTCTTGGTTTTATGCCAGGGAGCAGCCAGGGAAATGACCTTGTCTCTTCTGCCATCTTGAAAAACCTCTTAGCTTTTAACTTTTTAAACTCAATAAACTCCTAAAATATTTTGAATAAAAAATTGCATACGCATACTTAATGAAAGTCAAAGGTAAAAGAATGGAAATGAGAAGTGGAGATCTCCATTTCTTAAAAGTCATATTTGCCAGAGGAAATCTATAATAGACATATGATAATGTAGTTTGTCTAGTTAGAGATACACTTACAGACTCTATGTTCTGTGATATAGTTTTTATTAATATCATGGACACTTTTCATCTCAGTATATTTACATCAATGATACTTTATTATTTTCAGTGATCTCATTTGTTATACAGTTATTCAATGATGTTGTAAACTATTCCTCTTTGGAAGAATATGTTTCTCCTTGGTTGTTTTTACATATAAAGTTACAAAGAACAAATGTGTTCTACAACTTTATAAATGCAGGTGTATATATATTTGTGTTTCCAGAGAGTGCTTCTTGACATAGATTCCTAGAAATAAGAGAGTATTATGGAAGACTTAAAGTTTAAAAATTGCTGAAAACTGTGTCATTGCTCTTTAAATCTTCTGACCAAAAAATCTTTTTTTAAAAGTCTTTTTTTTTGGTTGAATAAAATAGTGTTTTATGTTGAACTTTCTAGAATATGAGGCTTATAGTTATGATCATTTCCTTTCTGCTGACATCCCCCTTCAGATTTTCCTACTCCCCCAAACCCCACCATTTTTCCAACCAGAGTTTCTGGTTTTACCACCAAAACAAGAACAGTGGAACCACCCAAATTTTAAGACTGGCTTGTTTGCAATATTTTTTCATTACCGTTTCATGTAGATGAACACAGAACTGGTAAATAACATTCTATAAATATTTGTTGGTTGATGGTTTTGGAACAAAGTTTTTTTAGAAGAAGACAAACAACTATTCCCTTACACTGCTAGTACGTGTCAACCACTGGGTGACTGACGGGGCTGCGCGGAGGGCGGTGTGTGGAGAGCATTGTGGAGTCAGAGAGTAAAGAACTCATAAAAGCATTGCAAACTTTAATGAGGCTAAATGAACCAAGAGTTATGTTAAGAGTCCAAGATGGCAACCAGCCCATAGTAGAGGTGGGTTCAGGAGCTGAAGGAAGAGTCTCGGGGCTCCCTCAGGTCCCTGCTCCCTCATCTACTCATAGATACAACTGGTTTCTTGTCACTTCTAAATCACTCAGGAATTCAGTTCTGAGGTCAGTGACATACTTGACTTGTTGAAGTTGACACTGACCTCCAGCCTCTTTGGTGAAGAGAGAAGTGGTGACGGATAGAGTTATAAAAATTGAGACAGGGAGTTCCAGATCTCACATCCTCTGCCTTAGGAAGCTAAGCTCAGGTTTGGTCCACTTTCTCAGGATTATTTCCCCTACCTAGGATCCCTAGACCTTTCTAGAATGACTTGGGGGGTTCCTTCAGGCAGCTTTTCCTCCTCTGACATCCTCCTTTCTTCCCTCTGCCAGAGGGGCACCTCCTCCCTCACTCCCTCCCTATAGGTCCCAGGCCAGACCAGAAGACAATTTGATGGTCTTTCCCTGAGTTCTACATCAAAAGTTGGGGACCTCAACGGTGTGCCCTAGGATGACCTTCACCCACCTACTGATGCCTTTAGAGGCTGCTCCCACTCCACTCCTGTGGGCACCATCCCTGCATATCCTGCCTCTTTGCATAAATGGGCAGGAGGACCTGCTCTTATTTGGCACTGGCTGTTGGTTTTATGACAGTCACCAGCCCATTTGCTGGAGGTCAGCTGGGAGATCAAAGCAAAAGCAGCAGATGCTTGGGGCCCTGAGCCAACTCTGAGGGAAGGTGGCAGGCAGAGCTCCATTTCCATTGGAGCAAATAAGCCAGTTACTTCTGACCAGTGATAAAGTCAGAAGAAAGGAGGTGAAGATGGCACTCTTCAGGGGTAAGGAACTGGGGGTGAGGGGAACTGGAAGGAAGCTGGAGAATTCTTGGTTCACCGTTTTCCACCCTCTACTTCTTTTTCTGCTTTCATCTAGGGTTGGTCTCTATCTCCCGCTGCAGAAAACACCACTAATTGAGCAGTCCGCCTCTCATTCCAGCTCTACTGGCGGAACTTTAAAAAGAGACTTGTTTTCCCAGCAAGAGATCCACTTTGTAAATCTTCTGTAAATGGGAACCGGGGTGAGTTGGTGACTCAGCTGATCACTGGGAGGAAAGTGTAGCTGGATTCTGCCTCTTCTTGAAACTTGTTCCATTTTCCCATTTCCCTGATAGGATAAGACCCAACCCTACCCTGAGGTATAGAGAATATAGAAAGTTTTTGGAAAAGAAAGAAAGAAAGAAAAAATAAAAGATGCCTGAACAGAAAACCCAGGGCATTTTGAAAATCCCTTGGGAAGTTCTGTTTCCCTTGAGGACATCCATCCACTTGGTCACATCTGACCCAAGCCAGACAGTGGGGGAACTACAAAAGGTAGACTCATGGGAGGGGACCCTGGAACAGAGGGGATGATAAGTAAAGAGGACATCTAGGACTCAAGAGTGCAGGAAGAAAGAGGGGGGGCCGGGCACTCTGTCACCAGCCTCCTCCTGTGGTCCAAGACGTGTCCTCTTCTTTTAATAGATAAGCCCAGGGCCCTGGGTAATGGAGACAGGGGTGGCAGTAGAGGAAGTTATTAAGCACAGTGATGTCTTGTTGACTTGCACATGCAAGGAGGGTCTTGGGTAACCACAGGGCCCACGGTATTTGCAAGAACAGTTCAAGTGCTCACTTGCTTTGGGGCTGTGGTTTCCCCATCGAGAAGAGGTGAGACATTGGTGTCATCCCAGGACCACACTTAGCTCATTCCATCTCACTAAAGCTCAGTAGTCATAGTTTCCCCTGGCAGAGCAGAAACTTCTGTGCTAGTCAACAGTTGTTCCAACTGCACAGATGTGAACGTGTTGCGATGCCACTGAGTCCTGGGCCACAGGAGCCAAATGCAACCACACCCAGGTGGGCAGAGCTGCATTATGAAGCCTGGATGGTGGGAGTGAGGGGAGTACATCATACATTTTTTCAGACATCTTCTTCTTTTTTTTTTAAAAGAGTGGAATACATTTTTATTATACATTTTATTTTTTTTTAAATTTTTTTTTCATGGAATACATTTTCTTATTACCAATTCCCACAGTGGGAAAGTAATTTATTAGTTTTATATTTGTGGACAGATTATTTTAGGACAAGTAAAACACATTGGAGAATTACATCTGTTTGGAACTTGCAATATTCTGATATGTCTACAAGGAAGACTTCTTCTCTAACTTGAGCATCTCTATATTCAGAAGCTTTCCAATCTTTCCTTCCTAGGATACAGAAATCTGTAATTTGAGATTTTAGTATCTCCTATAAAGTTTCCCTAAGGACATAAAATCATCAGTAGCTGGTATCAACTGGACAGAGAAGTTTCCAAAAGTAAACACCATCTAATTTTTTGCAAAGTCATGAATTAACAGTCTTTCCCTTTGTCCATTATTTCCAAGACAAATGCAGAAATGATCATATACTGATAATATTAAAGCTAAATTCTCTTTAAGAGACTGACAAAAGCAAAAGCTCATATGTAAAGTTTACTCATACTGTGAATCTCATGAACTTAAAGACAACCCCATTAACTCACTAGAATGCAGAACTGGGTCTCATAATTTCTTGAACACATTTCCTCTCAAACCTCTTCCTCAACAATGAAATTCTAAAATAACCATGTGATTAGAAGAAGGTTTGCCCACCAATGAACTTTCTGTTATTTCCTCCTTATTGTGAGTTGAATGACAGAGCAGAGGCAGAGGCATACAATCAATTCTCAAGTCAAAAAGGTCAAAGCTTCCACAGCATGGCAACAGCTGTGCAGATGCCCACATCATGATAGTTGAAATAACAAAGCCCAGAAAAGGTTAAAGATGAGAGTGCCAAAAGGCCTGCCTTGGCAGCTTTCTGTGATGCATCCCCATGAACATAATCAGTGACAACTTGTCCAAGGCCCCAGTGACTATGAAGAGTGAGGACTGCAGCCAAGGAGTAATCTATTGCAGAGCAAGGATTCAAATATGCAGCTGGAAGCAGGCCCAGGAGCAAAACACTGACAACCCTCTCACTAGTCCAGTGAAGAGGTGCAGCCTTGGAACCAGAATGGAGGTTGGGTGACAGGTGAATGTGCTGTGTTCCAATCCAACCTGGGGTAGGTCAGTCTTGGAGAAATGCTGAGATGTGAGCAGGTCTGACCAATGGGGTTCGGAGGAACAGAGCTCGGCCTCCTTGAGCACCGCAGAGGACACCCAGACATCTGCTTCTTGAAGAGAGATTCATCAAGGACCCCAACGTGCACTCACCAAAGGATATAAATATGTATTCAATTTGGGTGTTAATATGCATAAGGAACGCCAAAATATTCTTAGCCTTTGACCAAGAAAGTCCATGTCTAGAATCAGTTTCCTAGGGAAAGAAGTCTTATGCTGAAGAACATTTGATCTCCAGCATATTTATAGCAATTTAAAATTAGATGTGATTTAAATCAGTTGCAAGATGAAAATGGCTAGGAAAATTATATTTTCACTTGATTGACTATTACGCAGCCATTATGACATGAGAAATGCATAGCTTTTAATGATATGTTTTAAAAGCCCAAGATGTAAATTGAATTATTTTAATCAAGACCCACCCAGGATCTGGGGATATGTTCAATCCCACAAAATATCTTCTGTAGATGCTGGTCCCAGGAATGAGGGGGAATCAAAGCTGCAGGTGTGCTGTGTCCCTTCTTAGCTGCCTGCCCCTTTGCCTATCCAATACTGAAGGACTCCTCTTTCTTCCTCAACTTGGTTGAATCCTTGTTTTAAACATCCCCTCATTTCCTCCTTCCACCTTCTGTGTGGATGGAGGAGGTGGGTGGCCAGTTCTGCCTCACTTCATATGCTCTAGAACCGGTGTGAAGCCCTACTTCCTGGTAGTGGCCTTGATAACATGAAAAGCTTAGTGTCTGTTTAGCTCAGATTTAGGTCATATATATTTACAGGGCAAAATAAAATACATGAGTTAGCCTTCTTAAAAACCAAGTAATTCGGGCGGTTGGAGGACTAACCAGGAGAGTGAAGGAGAAGAATTGTTCCTTACAAAGTGTTGCCACCCTTCATAGCTTAAGAAAAAGATCATCAAGAAAAAGATCATCAAGAAAAAGACAAAACACATTATAGTGAAGATGTTTTTTTCCTGACCTGAATCTGTTCTCCATTTTTACTAATACCAGAAAACCACACTTCCCTCCCTAATAATTCTCAAACTTTAAGTTTTTGTGACATTCATTCAACCCACAGATCCATGTATGTGCCTTGATTAACTTAAGCAAAGCTATGAAACTCATCTTCATAACCACAGTGATTGGTTAGGAACTGGGTTGCTAAGTCAGTCAAATCTGAAAGAACCTAAATGCTTTTTTTTTGCAACAGGAACATGAATTCACTTTTCCCTTTTGTTTATTTATTTATTCATTCTGATTAGGTATATATATGACAGCAGAATGCACTTTGATTCATTGTACACAATTGCAGCACGACTTTTTATTTCTCTGGTTGTGGGCTTGGGATATAGCTCAGTTGGTAGAGTGCTTGCCTTGCTGGGTTTGATCCCCAGCACCAAAAAAAAAACAAAACAAAACAAAACAAAACAAAAAACACCAATTATTTCTCTGGTTGTACATGATGTAGCATCACACCCTATGTGCAGTCAAACAAATACCTAGGGTAATGTTGTTCATCTCATTCCACCATCTTCCCTGCCACCCATGCACCCTCCTCAGCCTCCCTCCCCTTTGCCCAATCAAAGTTCCTCTATTTTTCCCATGCCTCCCCCACTCCCCATTATGGATCAGCATCCACTTATCAGAGAGAACATTTGGCCTTTGATTTTGGGGGATTTGCTTACTTATCATGATATTCTTCCACTCCATCCATTTCCCTGCAAATGCCATGATTTTATTCTCTTTTAATTCTGAGTGATATTCCATTGTGTTTATATACCACAGTTTCTTTATCCATTCATCTATTGAAGGGCATCTTGGTTGCTTCCATAGTTTAACTATTGTGAATTGAGCTTCTATGAACATTGATGTGGCTGCATCACTGTAGTACGCTGATTTTAAGTCCTTTGAGTGTAGACCAAGGATTGGGATAGTTGGGTCAAACAGTGGTTCCATTCCAAGTTTTCTAAGGAATCTCCATACTGCTTTCCAGATTGGTTGCACCAATTTGCAGTCCCACCAGCAGCATATGAGTGTGCCTTTTCCCCCACATCCTCGCCAACATTTATTGTTGTCTGTATTCTTGATAACTGCCATTCTGTCTGGCATGAGATAAAATCTCAGAGTAGTTTTGATTTGCATTTCTCTAATTACTAGTGATGTTGAAAGAGCAATTCTTCATGATTCATGTAACACTGGTAAGTGCTAGCAGCCACTCTGGGACTCTGACATGGAAGGATTATTATAATTGAATAAAAAAATGGTAAGATACCATGTCCCTGAAATGTCCCATTCCATTGTCAAGAACCTAACCAAGTTAAGGGAACAATAAGACCGGGTCCAGACTGGAAGGTCCGGATAAATTCTATCTTGAAGGACAAAGACTTCCTCACATTTATTGCAAACAAGGCACACCAGTAGTATCTGTGGAAGCTGTTTTCTTGCATGCATTCCAGCGTATCCTTCTGATGCTGGTCATATAAGACACAAAGTAAGCTAAGCTAATGACGTCTACTGCTTCTGTGGTCTGACTTACAAACTCTCTTTCCCTGTGGTAACTGGTATGGAATTGAGGGCACGTGGAGAGGGTAAGTGCCTCTCTGCCAGCTGGCTGCCACTGGACAAGGTGTTGTGAGGGGCAAAGGAACTGTTTTCTTGTGAAACACTGTCAGGGACAGAGGTGCTATCTGTCCAGCCTATTGTCACTGGACTTTCTGGAGTAGCATTATGAGGGATGGAGGCGCTATTTAGCAAAACACCACGTGGGACAGAGGTGTTATCTGTCTAGCCTGTCACCACTGGCCCTGCCCTGTAAGCATTTTTCAGTAAACCTTCTGTCTCACACTCCACCTCCAGGTGTTTTCTTTGATCTCTTGGCACCCCAGCCCACTAGCACAACTGAGCTACCGAGAGCACAAAGGGAGACCCAGAAAGAGAAGACAACAGAAACTGTGGGATCCCATGGGGCTACGGCATGCTCCCTTGCTTGGGGCCAGAGCCACATCTGTACCCTTCAGTCTTGGGGCCACAAGATTCATTTAATCAAACCTTTGAATTAGATGTACTTGTTTGTGTTCCTCCTTGAAACTGTCAGTGCTCTAAGATACGCAGAGACCTGGACCTGTTCAGAGATACTGGCTCTGTTAAAAGTCACAGGCTCCAACTGAAAGGTGGAATGGAAAATAGGAGGTCATCAAACAGGAGTGGCTTTGAAACTTTAGGGTGCATCATAACCACCTGGAGACTTTTTAAAAACTACACATTGTTGGGGCACACTCCCTAAAGTCTGGAAGGGGAACTTAGAACTTGCTTTTCTAGCATATTCCTTAGGTGATGGGTGTGCTGCTGTCCGGGCACTACTTTTTGAGAATTACCATCATTCTGTGGCATTGAAGCTGCTGGTTGAATTGTGACCTGTCATATTTTGGTGCTGAGGCCCTGTGCCAAATACCAAAGCTGCAGCATTAAGGAATTTTTTTAGGGAAGATTCTAAATTTTGGAATTTAATAGCTACTTCTTACATTCACAAATAAGGTTCTTTAAGATAGAGTTTAGATTACTTTGAAATGGGCTCATCTGAAATCAGAAAAGGAAAATAATTCAGCTTTTCTGACACCGGCCTTTACAATCTGTTGTCTCAGAACCCAGTAACCTGGCGACTTGCAGGGCTCTACATACAGAATTTTGTAGACTAAGATAAAGTTTCTCTGAGCAGACCCAAGGAGGTGAGAGATGTAGGGGATACGCCTGGGGTCCAACTGCAGACCTGATTCGCTCCTCACCCTTTCCTGTGGAATAATTATCTTCCTTACTTAAGATACACAATTAGCTCTTGATGAAGGTACAAGAAGGATGTCACTTTGGGCCTCAGGTCAAATATTCATGACCTCCATATACAGTCCCATACTCCATAGAGTGAGATGTGGCTCCACAGGGCTCAGGATGGAGCTCCAAAGCTCTCCCCAGGGGCTTGGAGGTAGTGGTGACTATAAGTCTGGGCTCTGTGCTAGAACATGCACATTCCCAATCCTGGCTAAAATGCCAAACCTATGACTGGAGTACCCCTCTGCTTGCAGTTACCTAGCTCATGGATGGATCAGAAGCAAATACAGTAGAAACCTATTATCATTGAAAGGGAATCACATTGCCACACAAACCACCAGACCAGCCCCAAACAGTCATTGATTGCTCAACAACTAAGGAAAACCCCAGACTCCTAACCACCCATTCCCCACAGGAAGTAAACAGCCCCCAGGAAGCAGGTTCCCCTCAATGCACATCTCTGATGTCTCCATGGGGGACATTCCTCCAGGGAGGAGAGCTGCCAAGGTGCCTGTGCAGCTGACCAGGGATCTCAGTCGAGTCTTGACTCTGAAATGTCTGAGGAACTGGTTCCCTCCCTGTGCAGTTCCCTGCTCCTTTTGCCCTAACCGGAGTCTTTATTCTGTGTACTTTGTACAACACCTGACTTTAGGGAATGTTGGACATGCTAAACTTCTCATGCAGACATAGATTTCTGGACCTCGAGAAATAGTTCAGTGCATTCAGAGATTTTTGTATGACCCCATTTTTTTTTTTCCTGAAAGAAGATGACATCTTCACTGTGTCTAGGGGAACAAACGCTGTACCTCCTGTTCTGCTGACAGCAACTCCACACTTACCAGGAGTGCAGATGATAATGGTGTAGGAGAGTGGGCCCCTCATAATGGAAGGGGACTGTGAAATGTGGCAAGGGAAAAGTTGTGTGTGTGTGTGTGTGTGTGTGTGTGTGTGTGTGTGTGAGAGAGAGAGAGAGAGAGAGAGAGAGAGAGAGAGAGAGAGAGAGAGAGATTGATTGAGAGAGAGAGAGAGGAAAGCCTCCATCATAAGACATTGCTTTTGTCTTCATTCTCATTATATAAAAGCCATCATGACATCAAATCTCCATAAGCCAGTTGAGCTCTGTCCTCTTGGTGTCAACTCAGGATCCCAACCAGAGAGTGGCTCCAACAGAGGGACTAGCACACATCAGATGGGAGGATAAGGTAAGACCAGAAAGATAAGTAATCCAACTTACTGAAAAATAAATAAAAATTTAGAAAAAAATGTACTCTAAGCAACTACAGTTAGCTACTTGATGTGCATCTTATCCAAATATTTACCTAGATAAATATATATGTATATAAGAATTTTAAGATAAAAACAAAAATAACATGTATAGTTCTGTATCATATATGTAGAGTGTTTATACATACAGTAGTATGTATAAAAGTGGGTACACCTTTTATACTTAATATGATGGACACACTGCACAGACAGAGGTGAATGTGCAGAATTGATAGCAGAATATTCCATGGATGGGCATCTTAATTCACTTCTTTTTTAATCCCCTACTGATGTTTCCTTTTTTTTTTTAAACTAGCCATGCTGCAAAAATATATCCTTGTGTCTACATAGTCCTATTCTTTGGCAGTGTTTCTATAAAATAGATTCCTGAAAATGGAATCAAGTCAAACAGCAGTTTTTTTTGTTTGTTTGTTGGTTGGTTTGTTTCTTTGTAGTACTGGGGATTGAACCCAAGGCCTCAGTCATGCTAGGCAAGAGCTCTTCCTCAGGGCTGCATCCCCAACCCTAGTATGTGTGTTTTAATATTTGCTAAGTCATAGTGTTTTATTAAACCTCAAAGTGTTTGATTACTATGATTCTACACAATTTTATTTTATACCAGGGATTGAACTCAGGGGCACTCTGTCACTGAGCCACATGCCTACCCCTATTTTGTATTTTATTTAGAAACAGGATCTCACTGAATTCCTTAGTGCCTTCCCATTGCAGAGTCTGGCTTTGAACTTATGATTGTTCTGCCTAAGACTCCAAAGATACTGGATTACAGGCATGTGTTACCATGCCTGGCTTGTAAACAATTTTGGATACAAAAATCAGATTATTTTGAAAATGAAATAATTATGACTTATAAAAATTAATACATGTTTGATTTTCACACATCTTTTGAATATCCCCTTCTGAAAAAATGACCCTGGCTCAGTGTATATTTCTTGTACTTATAACTGCAACCCAAGTAATCCACCTGTTAAATAACTTACCTTTTATAGCAAACCTATAAACAGAGTTCTGCTCCACATAGAGCCTGATTTCCAACCTCACCCGCCACCAAAATTAGCCATTTATTTGGTGGAGTATGGTTTTTAGAGAAATAATGTATGGTACACCTATAACCCCATACAGGTATACACCACATTTGGGAAGGAGTGGTGAATCCTGTTACCTAGGTCAGTGTTCTTAGCCACTAACCTGCATGCAGCACTCCTGGTAAACTTGATGACAACATCAGTTCTCAGGTTCCATCCAGAGCATTCTGGTGGGAGTGGCTTCTGAACTGTTGCCTATGACTTGAGCATAGGTAGATGACACCTGGGGAAATTACTTGGGCAGTGTTTAATAGCACACAGTATGTAGTTAAATGAAGGTCTAGTTTGGGAGCTCAGTTGTGCCATCTGCATGCAGTGTGATCTTGGACAAGTTGCTTACTCTTCTCAAGCCGAGATTTACTTTTCTGTCAAATGGGCGTGTTAATAGTAACAAGCACATAGATTCGAGTAAGCCTCAACAACATTAGCAATTTCTTATTAACAAAGCTTCATTTATAAGTAAACCCTACAGAATACTCTGCCTAATGGTATCTGAAGGATATGGAAATGACAACCCTCAAAACAGATTGGCCTGACAGGAGGGAGGGAGGAGGAAGCCATCACATTGATGACCTTGATCCTTTCCCAATACATCCTTTCCCAGTGACAAGACAATCCCTGGGAAGGAGATATCCCCCCAAACCTAAAATGACAGTCTCTGGGAAGAATCCAAAACATTGATCCTTCCCCAAATAGATCTTTTCCCTGTGACAGTACAATAGATCCTAGAGGGAAAGAGATAAGTGCTGAATGATGAACTCTGGACCCTCCATCCTTGCCCAGTAAATACAAATTTCAAATTCTCACACCTGTTTCCTGAATATCTAAACTGATAAATTCTGATAAAGTCTTCAATGGATAAGTCATCTCCCAGTGTATAACCTATATAAACCCGTACCTCCCCCATGATTAGGGCCATTTTCCATCCAGAGCGTGAGCCCTCTAATGCCTGACTCTTCTACTAACTAAAGGCATGGCTGGTCCATGAAGTCTGCTGCCATACCGGTTATTTTTACTTTCACTTTGGTGCTAAAAATCATTTTGGTTGATTTTGCTTATGGTATCCATTCAAGAAAGAAATTTTCCTAGAGCATTCATTAAGAATCATAAAATGTTTGTAGCTTGGAATATTCCGGAACTGTACCTCTGGTGTAGAGTAGAGTAACTGCAGTAGCCCTGTTCTTCTCCCCCAAGTCCCTCCATGTCACACCTTCCTATTATTTGCCCTTATTCCTCTTAACCAGTGATTCTAATTTTCTGGACAAACAAAAGCAAACTCCATGCCAGTTTTCTTATAAAAAGTGCATCTTTATTATTTCACCAGGCTGGACACAGCTCAGAGCTCAAGGAGCTGCTATGTGTAGGTCAGTGGAAAAGGACCCACTACATATCTGTCAGTTTGGTGGCTTGATACCATGTCTGCCTAGAACAAGCTGATGACAGCCACTCAGTTGTCACCAAACAGTGTGAGCAAAGCAGGAAGGGATGAGTGGCAAAGAATTTGTTCTGGGATATTCTGGAACAGTTACAAAATGAAATGAAAATAAAAATAAATTATAAAAATTAAATAATATAAATAAATAAAAATCTAGGTTCAGAGTGAGGTTGTTCAGCAACAACCAGCCACAGGAGAGGTAGCTATGGAGTCACAGGGATGCTTCCAAGACTCAGGCCCCTGCTCCCCACAGGGCCCACGGAGGTCACTGGGTTCCTTGCTGCCTCCAGGCCACTCAGGCATTCAGCTCCAGGTCAGTGATGTATTCCTGGACCCAGTTCTCACTGGGGTCAGCACACACCTGCCGGCCTCTCTTGGTTAGGAAGCTGTGGGGAGAAGCAGAGGATCAAACACTGAGGAATCCTACAGGCGATCTGGGGCCCATGGTGGTCCCTCCATCCCACCCCCTGCCCTGGACAGCTCAGAGAGGCTCTGCCTATGTTACTCCAGAGAGTCTCTCCACCAACTCAGGAGTGTCTCAGAGTACCCTGCCACCTCCTTCTTCTTGTCCCTCCTCTCTGAGTTGGGGGTCCCACCTTCCTGACCAAGTCAGGTCACATTTAAGAGCTGAATCCTATATATGTGGCCTGTCTAGGGTTGCTCTCCTGGCCTGTCTCTGTCCATGTGGGACTGTGCTCAAGGGTGGGCAGGGGAAGTGGCACTTACATGACACCTGGCTGGGAGCACTGGCTGCTGGTCTCAAAATAGTCCTCTATGAATTTGCGTTGAATCTGCCGGGCCACGTAGGAGAAGCAGCAGGCCGTCGGGGTGTCAGCACCCACTGTGGAGAAAGGGACAGAATGAGTCCAGGTCATCATCCAGAAGGAAAGGCCACCAGCTGTCACATCCTCAGAGGCTGAGGAAGAGCCCTGCGCAGGGTGGGGACTGGCCAGGCCTTGGGAAGGCATTTGGGCATTTCTGCCTAGAAACCTCATGTCTCTGTCTTCCTTCTGTCTCTGTTCTCCTTGCTTCCTGACTCTTCTTTGTCTGTGTGACTCAGAAAACCAAGCAGACTGTTCTCCTCTCTTCCTTCAGGGAATTCTGTTTGGTTCAAGATGTCACACCCCAGCAAAAAGAGAGGTCTGGACATCTATCTTATGATCCAGTGGGCAGAGCTCCTGGGAGGCCTGGAGTGAGCTGGGGAATCAACCAAATCACTGGGAAGGAAGTACCCAGGTCTGGATTCTGCCTCTTGCCAACTCAGTGGTTTAGGGCTCCATTTTTCCCTGCCCCAACCCTGACTCTCAGGACTGGGGACTAGGAGAGCTAAGATCCCTTGTAAAGGTGAAAAGTCCTTAAGAGAAAGCTCAAGGTGCTTTGTAGCCCTTTAAGAAGTTTTCTCTTTTCTCCTGGGTTTTGGAGACCACAAAAAGAGATTGATGTGGTCTCCCCAGGGCCAGAGAGTGGGGACACCTGCCACAATAGGGTGGACTCACATGGTGCAGAGAAGACCTGGTCGCAGAGAGCCATGGTGCAGAGGAGGACAGCAAGAGCAGCCGTGGAGACCTGCATGATGTTGAGTGGATGATGGAGTGTGGTCTCAAGTATCAGCAGATCCAAGAAGGGCCTGGGTCCTCCCTGCTGCCTGTGTCCTTCTGGCATCTGAAGCCATCTGCCCTTCTCTTTATAGGCAGCCCTGGCGGGTGGGGAAGTGGAATCTGGGGGTGCAGGGGGAAATTTTTAAGCATAGCAATATTGTCATGATGTTACACAACTTGGGGTCCTTGGTGACCACAGGAACTCAGGATATCTAAGAATAGCATCTCTGAGCTGTAGGTCTCAGCTCTAGACTCATGACTTGCTCTGTTTTTTTGGGGGGGAAATGGTTTCCCTGTGAGAGAGAGGAGACGACTTTGTTTCTGCTCAAAGCTGCTATCAGTTGGTCCTTTCTCATAAGAACTTATTTATGCATGACCTCTCCAGTGCCGTTCCTTTCTACAGAACTGAAACTCAGTGCTTTCTCAGTCTCTGTAACCATGTGGGGTTGACATGTGGATGGCAGCAACACCCCACCCCTAAATCCTGGACCTTAATTAAGGAATCCCCGGCTAGAGGAACGGAAAGTGTGATGTCACGTTTCATTTGTCCATTTATTGAACAGTCATAGAATGACTAGGGGGACTCTGTCACAAACTCTAGTTGTGAATTATGAAGTTCCTTTAGGTGTGGGTGTCAATATGTCAGAAGCCTAAAAATATTTATGCCCACTAACCAAGAAAAAGTGTTTCTAGGAAAGAGTTCTACAGAAACAAGCCAGATATGGAGGTATCATCAAACAAAAAAGACCCAGCATGATTTGTAATTTTCCTCTAGCAATTACAGTTAACTCTTTGATGTCCATCTTTTTGAATATTTACCTATATAAATATATATGTATATAAGAAGTTTTAGGATTAAAAACAATAAGAACATGTATAGTTCTGTATCATATACATAGAGTGTATATGCATACAGTAGATGTAAGTGGGTACACCTTTTACACTGAATAGGATGGACACACTGCATAGACAGAGGTGTGTGCAGAATTTGCTGCAGAATATTCCATGGATGGACATCTTAATTCCCTTTTTTTCTTATCCCCTACTGATGTTTTTCTTTCTTTCTTTTTTTTAACTAGCCATACTGTAAAAAAAGAAAATCCTTGTGTCTACATATTCCTATTCTTTGGCAGTGTTTCTATAAAATAGATTCCTGAAAATGGAATCAGGTCAAACAGCAGTTTTTGTTTGGTTTTTTTTGTTTGTTGGTTGTCTCCTTGTAGAACTGGGGATTGAATCCAAGGCCTCAGTCATACTAGGCAAGAGCTCTACCTCAGAGCTGCATCCCCAACCCTAGTATGTGTGGTTTAGTATTTGCTAAGTAGTGGTGTTTAAATAAACCTCAAAGTGTTTGATTACTACGATTCTACACTTTTTTTTTTATACCGGGATTGATTTCAGGGGCACTGTGTCACTGAGCCATATCCTCAGCTCTATTTTGTATTTTATTTAGAGACATGGTCTCACTGAATTCCTTAGTGCCTCGCCATTGCCGAGTCTGGTTTTGAACTTGTAATTCTCCTGCCTCAGCTTCGTAAGACGAAGAATTACAGGCGTGCACCACCATGCCTGGCTTGTAAACAATTTTGGATAAAAAAATCAGTTTATTTGGAAGATGAAATAATTGTGGCTCATAAAAATTAATAGAGGTTTGATTTCTACACATCTTTTGAATGTCCCCTTCTTCTGAAGAAAGGACCCTAGCTCAGTGTATATTTCTTGTACTTATAACTGCAACCCAAGTAATCCACCTGTTAAATAACTTACTTTTCATAGCAAACCTATAAACATAGTTCTGCTCCACATAGAGCCTGATTTCCACACCCACTCGCACCAACTTTATCCATTTATTTTGTGGAGTATGGTTTTTAGAGAAATAATGTATGGTACACCTATAACCCCATGCAGATATACACCATATTTGGGAAGGATTGGTGAATCCTGTTACCTAGGTCAGTGTTCTTAGCCACTAACCTGCATGCAGCACTCCTGGTAAACTTGATGACAACATCAGTTCTCAGGTTCCATCCAGAGCATTCTGGTGGGAGTGGCTTCTGAACTGTTGCCTGTGACTTGAGTATAGGAAGATCACACCTGGGGAAATCACTTGGGCAGTGTTTAATAGCACACAGTATGTAGTTTAATGAAGGTCTAGTTTGGGAACTCAGCTGTGCCATCTGCATGCAGTGTGATCTTGGACAAGTTGCTTACCCTTCTCAAACCCAGATTTACTTTTCTGTGAAATGGGATGTTAATACTACTACATAAACTATATTATTGCATTAATAGGATTGAATGAATGATATATAAGAAGCACATAGATTTGAGTAAGCCTCAAACATGTTAGCAATTTCTTATTAACAAAGCATTATTTATCGTAAACAATCACTACAGAATACTCTGCCTAATGGTATCTGAAGAATATGGAAATGACAACCCTCAAAACAGGGTGGCCTGACAGGAGGGAGGGAGGAGGAAGCCTTCACATTGATGTCATTGATCCTTTCCCAATACATCCTTTCCCAGTGACAAGACAATCCCTGGGAAGGAGATCTCCCCCAAGCCTAAAATGACTGAATCTGGGAAGAATCGAAAACATTGATCCTTCCCCAAATAGATCTTTTCCCTGTGACAGTACAATAGATCCTGGAGGGAAAGAGATAAGTGCTGAATGCTGAACTCTGGACCCTCCATACTTTGTTCAAAACACTAGAAAAACTAGGGATAACAGGAACATATCTCAACATCGTAAAGGCTATCTTCCTACACTAAGCCTCACGCTAACATCATTTTAAATGGAGAATAATTGAAGGCATTCCCTCTAAAAACTGGAACAAGACAGGGATGCCCTCTTTTACCACTTATATTCAACCTAGTTCTTGAAACACTGGCCAGAATAATTAGACAGATGAAAGAAATCAATGGGTTATATATATGAAAAAAAAGAACTTAAATTAGCCCTATTTGCTGAAGATATGATTCTATACTAGAAGACCCAAAAAACTCCACCAGAAAACATATAGAACTAGTAAATGAATTCACAAAGTAGCAGGATATAAAATCAACACCCATAAATCAAAGGCATTTCTGTATATCAGTGGCAAAGCCTTTGAGAAGGAAATGAAGAAAACTACCCCATTCACAATAACCTCAAAAAAGAAATAAGATACTTGGGTATCAACTTAATCAAAGAAGTGAAAGACCTATACAATGAAAACTACAGAATCCTAAAGAGAGAAATCAAAGAAGACCTTAGAAGATGGAAAGATCTACCTTGCTCTTGGATAAACAGAATTAATATTATCAAAATGACCATACTACCAAAAGCACTATACAAATTTAATGCAATTCTGATCAAAATCCCAATGGCTTTCCTCATAGAAATAGAAAAGGCAATCATGAAATTCATCTGGAAAAATAAGAGACCCAGAATAGCCAAAGCAATCCTCAGCAGGAAGAGTAAAGCAGGTGGCATCGCTATACCAGAACTTAAACTGTACTACAAAGCAATAGTAACAAAAAACAGCATGGTACTGGCACCAAAACAGACTGGTAGACCAATGGTACAGAATAGAGGACAAAGAAACTAACACACAAAATCACAATTATCTTATATTAGACAAAGGTGCCAAAAACATGCACTGGAGAATAGATAGCATCTTCAACAAATGGAGCTGGGAAAACTGGAAATCCATATGCAACAAAATGAAATTAAACCCCTATCTCTCACCATGCACAAAACTTAACTCAAAATGAATCAAAGACCTAGAAATTAAACCAGAGACTCTGTGTCTGATAGAAGAAAAAGTAGGCCCTAATCTTCATCATGTGGGATTAGGGCCCAACTTCCTTAATAAGACTCCTATAGCACAAGAATTAAAACCAAGAATCAATAAATGGGATGAAATCAAACTAAAAAGTTTCTTCTCAGCAAAAGAAACAATCTGTGAGGTGAACAGGGAGCGTACTTCTTGGGATCAAATCTTTATCCCTCACACATCAGAGAGAGCATTAATCTCTAAGGTATATAAAGAACTCAAAAAGCTAAGCACTGAAAAGACAAATACCCCAATCAACAAATGGGCCAAGGACCTGAACAGACTCTTCTCAGAAGAGGATATACAATGAATCAACAAATAAATGAAAAAAATACTCATCATCTCTAGCAATCAGAGAAATGCAAATGAAAACTACTCTAGGATATCATCTCATTGCAGTCAGAATGGCAGCTATTAGGAAGACAAACCACAATAAGTGTTGGCCAGGATGTGGGGGAAAAGGTACACTCATATACTGCTGGTGGGACTGCAAATTGGTGCAGCCAATATGGAAAGCAGTATGAAAATTCCTTGGAAATCTGGGAATGGAACCACAATTTGACCCAGCTATCCCTCTCTTTGAACTATACCCAAAGGATTTAAAAACAGCATACTACAGGGACACAGCCACATCAATGTTTAGAGCAGCCCAATTCACAAAAGCTAAACTGTGAAGCCAACCTAGATGCCCTTCAGTGGATGAATGGATAAAAAAATGTGGTATATATACACAATGGAATTTTACTCAGCACCAAAAGAAAATAAAATCATGGCATCTGCAGGTAAATGGATGACGCTGGAGAAGATAATGTTAATTGGAGTAAGCCAATCCCCCCCAAAAAACAAATCCTGAATATTTTCTCTGATTTAAGAAGGCTAACCCATAGTGGGGTAGGGAGGGGAAACATGGGAGGAATAGATGAATTCTAGATAGGGAAGAGGTCAGGGAGGGAAAGGGAGGGGATGGTGGAAGGATGGTGGAATGAGAAGGACATCATTATCCAAAGTACACGTATGAAGACATGAATTGGGTGTCTACATAATTTATAGACAGAGATGAAAAATTGTGGTACATATGTGTAATAAAATTGTAAAAAAAACCCCAAAGTACATGTATAAAGACATGAATAGGCGAGAACATCCTTTATATACAAAGATATGAAAATTGTGCTCTATATGTGTAATAAGATTTATAATGCATTCCACTGTTGGGTATTTAAAAAAATAAATTAAATTAAAAAAATAAACCTATACCTCCCCCGTGATCAGGGCCATTTTCCATCCAGAGAGTGAGCCCTCTGATGCCTGACTCTTCTACTAATTAAAAGGCATAGCTGGTCCATGAAGTCGGCTCCCATACCGGTATTTGTACTTTCACTTTGGTGCTAAAACCATTAGGTTGTTTTTGCTTATGGTATCCATTCAAGAAGGGAATTTTCCTAGACCAGGTACATTAAGAATCATAAAATGTTTGTAGCTTGGAATATTCCAGAACTGCACCTTCCGTGTAGAGTGGAGTAACTGCAGTAGCTCTGTTCTTCTCCCCAAGTCCCTCCATGTCACACCTTCCTATTATTTGCCCTTATTCCTCTTAACCAGTGATTCTGATTTTCTGGACAAACAAAAGCAAACTCCATGCTAGTTTTCTTATAAAAAGTGCATCTTTATTATTTCACCAGGCTGGACACAGCTCAGAGCCAAGGAGCTGCTATGTGTCGGTCAGTGCAAAAGGACCCACTCCATATCTGTCAGTTTGGTGGCTTTGATACCATGTCTGCCTAGAACAAGCTGATGACAGCCACTTGACTGTCACCAGTGTGAGCAAAGTGGGAGGGGATGAGTGGCAAAGATTTTGTCCTATGATCTTTTGGAACAGTTACAAAATGAAATGAAAATAAAAGTAAATTATAAAAATTAAATAATATAAATAAATAAAATCTAAGTTCAGAGTGAGGCTGTTCAGCAACAACCAGCCACAGGAGAGGTAGCTATGGATTCACAGGGATGCTTCCAAGACTCAGGTCCCTGCTCCCCACAGGGCCCACGGAGGTCTCTGGGTTCCTTGCTGCCTTCAGGCGACTCAGGTCAGTGATGTATTCCTGGACCCAGTTCTCACTGGGGTCAGCACACACCTGCCGGCCTCTCTTGGTTAGGAAGCTGTGGGGAGAAGCAGAGGATCAAACACTGAGGAATCCTACAGGGGATCTGGGGCCCATGGTGGTCCCTCCATCCCACCCCCTGCCCTGGACAGCTCAGAGAGGCTCTGCCTATGTTACTCCAGAGAGTCTCTCCACCAACTCAGGAGTGTCTCAGGGTACCCTGCCACCTCCTTCTTCTTGTCCCTCCTCTCTGAATTGGGGGTCCCACCTTCCTGACCAAGTCAGGTCACATTTAAGAGCTGAATCCTATATATGTGGCCTGTCTAGGGTTGCTCTCCTGGCCTGTCTCTGTCCATGTGGGACTGTGCTCAAGGGTGGGCAGGGGAAGTGGCACTTACATGACACCTGGCTGGGAGCACTGGCTGCTGGTCTCAAAATAGTCCTCTATGAATTTGCGTTGAATCTGCCGGGCCACGTAGGAGAAGCAGCAGGCCGTTGGGGTGTCCGCACCAACTGTGGAGAAAGGGACAGAATGAGTCCAGATCATCATCCAGAAGGAAAGGCCACCATCTGCCAATCCTCAGAGGCTGAGGAAGAGCCCTGTGCAGGGTGGGGACTGGAGACCAGGCCTTGGGAAGGCATTTGGGCATTTCTGCCTAGAAACCTCATGTCTCTGTCTTCCTTCTGTCTCTGTTCTCCTTGCTTTCAGACTGTTCTTTGTCTGTGTGATTCAGAAAACCAAGAAGACTGTTCTCCTCTCTTCCTTCAGGGAATTTTGTTTGGTTCAAGATGTCACACCCCAGCAAAAAGAGAGGTCTGGACATCTATCTTATGATCCAGTGGGCAGAGCTCCTGGGAGGCCTGGAGTGAGCTGGGGAATCAACCACATCACTGGGAAGGAAGTACCCAGGTCTGGATTCTGCCTCTTGCCAACTCAGTGGTTTAGGGCTCCATTTTTCCCTGCCCCAACCCTGACTCTCAGGACTGGAGACTAGGAGAGCCAAGATCCCTTGTAAAGGTGAAAAGTCCTTAAGAGAAAGCTCAAGGTGCTTTGTAGCCCTTTAAGAAGTTTTCTCTTTTCTCCTGGGTTCTGGAGACCACAAGAAGAGATTGATGTGGTCTCCCCAGGGCCAGAGAGTGGGGACACCTGCCACAATAGGGTGGACTCACATGGTGCAGAGAAGACCTGGTTGCAGAGAGCCATGGTGCAGAGGAGGACAGCAAGAGCAGCCGTGGAGACCTGCATGATGTTGAGTGGATGATGGAGTGTGGTCTCAAGTATCAGCAGATCCAAGAAGGGCCTTCGTCCTCCCTGCTGCCTGTGTCCTTCTGGCATCTGAAGCCATCTGCCCTTCTCTTTATAGGCAGCTCTGGCGGCTGGGGAAGTGGAATCTGGGGGTGCATGGGGAAATTTTTAAGCATAGCAATATTGTCATGATGTTACACAACTTGGGGTCCTTGGTGACCACAGGAACTCAGGATATCTAAGAATAGCATCTCTGAGCTGTAGGTCTCAGCTCTAGACTCATGATTTGCTCTGGTTGTTTTTGGGGAGATGCTTTCCCTGTTAAAGGGAGGAGACGGCTGTGTGTCTGCCCAGAGCTGCTATTAGCTGGTCCTTTCTCATAAGAACTTATTTATGGATGACCTCTCCAGTGCCGTTCCTTTCTACAGAACTGAAACTCTGTGCTTTCTCAGTTCTGTAACCACATGGGGTTGGCATGTGGATGGCAGCAACACCCCCATCCCCATCCAGAATCCCAGGCTAGAGGAATGGAAAGCGTGATGTCACGTTTCATTTGTCCATTTATTGAACAGTCATAGAATGACTAGGGGACTCTGTCACAAACTCTAGTTGTGAATTATGAAGTTCCTTTAGGTGTGGGTGTCAATATGTCAGAAGACTAAAAGTATTTATACCCACAAACCTAGGAAAATTTTTTCTAGGAAAGAGTCCTACACAAACAAGCCAGATATGGAGGTATCATCAAACAAAAAAGACCCAGCATCATTTGTAATTTTCCTGTAGCAACTAGTGTTAACTATTTGCTGTCCATCTTTTTGAATATTTATCTATGTAAATATATATGTGTATAAGAATTTTTAGGCTTAAAAACATAAATAGCATATAGTTCTGTATGATATACCTAGAGTGTATATGCATACAGTAGATGTAAGTGGGTACACCTTTTATGCTGAATATGATGGACACACTGCATAGACAGAGGTGTGTGCAGAATTTGCAGCAGAATATTCCATGGATGGACATATTAATTCCCTTTTTTTTATCCTCTACTGATGTTTTTTTTTTTTTAACTAGCCATACTGTAAAAAAAAAAAATCCTTGTGTCTACATATTCCTATTTTTTGGCAGTGTTTCTATAAAATAGATTCTTGAAAATGGAATCAGGTCAAACAGCAGTTTTTTTTTTGTTTGTTTTGTTTGTTTGTTTGTTTCTTTGTAGTACTGGGGATTGACTCCAAGGCCTCAGTCATGCTAGGCAAGAGCTCTACTACCGAGTTGCATCCCCAACCCTAGTATGTGTGGTTTAATATTTGCTAAGTAGTAGTGTTTAAATAAACCTCAAAGTGTTTGATTACTACAATTCTACACATTTTTTTTTATATCAGGGATTGAACTCACAGAGGCACTGTGTCACTGACCCACATTCCCAGCCCTATTTTGTATTTTATTTAGAGACAGGGTCTCACTGAGTTGCTTAGTGCCTTGCCATTGCTGAGTCTGGCTTTGAACTTGCAATTGTCCTACCTCAGCTTGCTAAAACGCTGGAATTACAGGCTTGTGCCACCATGGATGGCTTCTAAACAAATTTAGATACAAAAATCAGATTATTTGGAACCTGAAATAATTGTGGCTCATAAAAATTAATAGAGGTTTGATTTCTACACATCTTTTGAATGTCCCCTTCTTCTGAAGAAAGGACCCTGGCTCAGTGTATATTTCTTGTACTTATAACTGCAACCCAAGTAATCCACCTGTTAAATAACTTATCTTTCATAGCAAACCTATTAACAGAGTTCTGCTCCACAGAGAGCCTGATTTCCACACCCACTCGCACCAACTTTATCCATTTATTTGGTGGAGTATGTTTTTTAGAGAAATAATGTATGGTACACCTATTACCCCATGCAGATATACACCACATTTGGGAAGGAGTGGTGAATCCTGTTACCTAGGTCAGTGTTCTTAGCCACTAACCTGCATGCAGCACTCCTGGTAAACTTGATGACAACATCAGTCCTCAGGTTCCATCCAGAGCATTCTGGTGGGAGTGGCTTCTGAACTGTTGCCTGTGACTTGAGTATAGGTAGATGACACCTGGGGAAATCACTTGGGCAGTGTTTAATAGCACATAGTATGTAGTTAAATGAAGGTCTAGTTTGGGAACTCAGTTGTGCCATCTACATGCAGTGTGATCTTGGACAAGTTGCTTACCCTTCTCAAGCCCAGATTTACTTTTCTGTCAAACGGGATGTTAATAGTACTATATAAACTATATTATTGCATTAGTAGGATTCAATGGATGATATATAAGAAGCACATAGATTTGAGTAAGCCTCAAAAATGTTAGCAGTGTCTTATTAACAAAGCTTTATTTATCGTAAGTAATCATTACAGAATACTCTGCCTAATGGTATCTGAAGGATATGGAAATGACAACCCTGAAAACAGGAGGAGGGAGGAGGAAGCCATCACATTGATGACATTGATCCTTTCCCAATACATCCTTTCCCAGTGACAAGACAATCCCTGGGCAGGAGATCTCCCCCAAGCGTAAAATAACAGTCTCTGGAAGAATCCAAAACATTGATCCTTCCCCAGATAGATCTTTTCCCTGGGACAGTACAATAGATCCTAGAGGAAAGAGATAAGTGTTGAATGCTGAACTCTGGACCCTCTATCCTTGCCCAGTAAATACGAATTTCAAATTCTCACAACCTGTTTCCTGAATGTCCAAATTGATATGTTCTGATAAAGTCTTCAATGGTTAAGTCATCTCCCAGTGTGTAACCTATATAAACCTGTACCTTGACTTAAAGATAAGAATCATCTGATCATCTCAATAGATGCAGAAAAAGCAGTTGACAAAAAACAGCACCCCTTTATGTTCAAAACACTAGAAAAACTAGGGATAACAGGAACATATCTCAAGATGGTAAAGGCTATCTACGCTAAGCGTCAGGCTAACATCATTCTAAATGGAGAAAAATTTAAGGCATTTCCTCTAAAAACTGGAAAAGACAGGGATGCCCTCTTTTACCACTTATATTCAACCTAGTTCTTGAAACACTGGCCAGAGCAATTAGACAGAGGAAAGAAATCAAAGGGATATGTATAGGGAAAGAAAAACTTAAATTAGCATTATTTGCTGATGATATGATTCTTCACCTAGAAGACCCCAAAAAACTTCACCAGAAAACTTCTAGAACTAGTAAATGAATTCAGCAACGTAGCAGGATATAAAATCAACACACATAAATCAAACACATTTCTATATATCAGTGACAAAGCCTCTGAGAAGGATATGAAGAAAACTACCCCATTCACAAAACCTCAAAAAAAAAAAAAAGATATCTGGGAATCAACGAAAGAGGTGAAAGATCTATACAATGAAAACTACAGAACCCTAAAGAGAGAAATCAAAGAAGACCTTAGAAGTTGGAAAGATCTACCTTGTTCTTATTTATAGGCAGAATTAATATTTATCAAAATGACCATACTTCCAAAAGCACTATACAGATTTAATGCAATTCTGATCAAAATCCCAATGGCTTTCCTCATAGAAATAGAAAAAGAATCATGAAATTCATCTGGAAAAATAAGAGACCCAGACTAGCTAAAGCAATCCTTATGTAGGAAGAGTGAAACAGGTGGCATCACTATATCAGAACTTAAACTATTCTATAGAGCAATAGTAACAAAAAGAGCATGGTACTGGCACCAAAACAGACTGGTAGACCAATGGTACAGAATAAAGGTCACAGAGACTAACCTATAAAATCACAATTATCTTATATTAGACAAAGGTGCCAAAAACATGCACTGGAGAAAAGATAGCCTCCTCAACAAATGATTCTGAGAAAACTGGAAATCCATAAGCAACAAAATGAAATTAAACCCCTATTTCTCACCATGCACAAAACTTAACTCAAAATGGATCAAGGACTTAAGAATACAACCAGAGACTCTGTGTCTAATAGAAGAAAAAGTAGGCCCTAATCTCCATCATGTGGGATTAGGCCCTAACTTCCTTAATAAGATTCCTATAGTACAAGAATTAAATCCAAGAATCAATAAACGGGGTGGAATCAAACTGAAAAGTTTCTTCTCAGCAAAATAAACAATCTGTGAGGTGAATAGAGAACGTACATCCTGGGAGCAAATTTTTACCCCTCACACATCAAATAGAGCACTAATGTCTAGGGTATATAAAGAACTCAAAAAGCTAAGCACTGAAAAAACAAATAACCCAATCAACAAATGGGCCAAGGACCTGAACAGACTCTTCTCAGAAGAGGATATACAATGAATCAACAAATATATGAAAAATACTCATCATCCCTAGCAATCAGAGAAATGCAAATGAAAACTACTCTAAGATATCATCTCACTGCAGTCAGAATGGCAGCTATTAGGAAGACAAACCACAATGAGTGTTGGCCAGGATGTGGGGAAAAAGGTACACTCATACATCTCTGGTCGGGCAGCAAATTGGTGCAGCCAATATGGAAAGCAGTATGAAGATTCCTTGGAAATCTGGGAAAGGAACCACCATTTGACCCAGCCTTCCCTCTCCTTGGACTATACTCAAAGGACATAAAAACAGAATATTATAGGGACACAGCCACATCAATGTTTAGAGCAGCACAATTCACAATAACTTGTGTGCTCATGCACACAGTTAAATTTTGCTGTGCTTAGCAAAATAAAGAGTTTTGTGAGAAAGTATGAACTCTTTGAACTGTGTTATTGTTGCTGTCTTAAGAAGATAAGAGAAAAGAATGTTCTGCCAAGTTTAAAATTTATTTATATATATGTGTGTGTGTGTGTGTGTGGGTGTGTGTGTGTGTTTGCCTGGGAATAACTAACCACAAGTTAATTGATAAGAAATACAGAGCACTGTGACCATAAAGAAAGTTTTCCTGAGAATGTTTATCCATGCTTGTAAGGATTAAGCTGCCGAAAGGATATTTTTTTCTTTCCCCTTGTTTTAATTAACAATACTGTATAAAAGAAGGAGAGAAAAAAGTAAAGACGGTGCTCATTTTCTACTGAATGCGTGTGTGTGCATGTGTCTTTCTTAAGCATCTCTGCTGTACCAGGAATTACAGATTGTCAGTGGGTCTGACAGGTGGTGTCCCTGGGTGGCCAGCAGAGAGTCCCCTTACTGGCAAAGGTAAGTGAAAGGGAGAGGTACCATGGGATCAGAAATCTCAAGAAGTCAAATGCAACAGTCAATTATGGCTTTGCTTAAGGAGCAAGGAATTGTAATTAATAAAAAAAAAACAGCTTCTGCTTTTATGCATGCTATTTGAAACTGCATCTCCTTGGTTTTTGCACTCAGGGAATTTAATGGTTCCTGATTGGGAACATGCAAAAGAAGATTTGCAAGAATATTTAAGAGAAAAGGGTCTGGACAGTTTACCTGTAGCTACTTTTTCTTTGTGGAAGTTGGTAAAAGATGCACTTTTATCTCCAGATGTAAAAGTGCGTGAATTTTTACAGCAGTTGCGGGGAACTGGGATGGAGGAGGGTCAGGACAGGGAATCAATAGTTTCAGTGAGTGAAAGTGATTCCTCAGATGATGAGGCCTCCATTTATGATGCTTCTAAATTAAAAACAGAGGATCCACCACCTACAAAAGAGGAGTTAATCCTGTAAGTAAAAGAGGGACTGAGGGACTCCCAGCAGTGGCTGAAGCCCTTTTTTGCTTCGGGGAACTCCTGCCTTCCTTCCCTGTACTGTAAGGATTATGCTACCTCTGTCTACTTAAAGAAAAGAAAAAAGAAAAAGAGAGAAAGAAAAAGGGGACACTAAATACAGTAAAGTCGCCACCGAGATCCTTGATTTTACATTTCTGGTTGCCCCTCTGTGAAAACATCTGGTCCCCTTGTGGGGACATCTATGGTGTCACTGATGTAGGAGTCATAATTAAATGGGAGTTGAAAACTTGGGGAGATTTTTCTCTTATCTGTTCTGTTTTAAAGGTTTCTGTTTGTCAGCCATAGTCTGGAGCTCCTTTCTGTCTGTCTGTCCTGTGTCTTTGTTTGTTTTTGGCCCTTTAAGACATGTGCAATAATGTGTTGATATTATAAATTGTTTCTTGGGAATTATCTTGGCTAAATGTGAGTCTAAAAGATGATGTTTTTTTGTTACAATCTGAATGGGTTTTCGAAGCATTACACAATCTTGCAGTTAAAAGTTGGGTTTAGGTAATTGTTTAGTTTATGATTTCAGATAATTCATGCCAGAGAACTTAAATACTTAGGATGAAAAACTAAAGAACTCTACTTCCAAGTTGGCAAGTAACTTCCCAATCATTCATTTTTTTTCACCAGTTTTTAAATTGGGGAGCCCGAAAAAAATGTCTCTGTGTGTACCAGTGCATTAATTTGGACAAGGATAGTAAATCATAATATGGTATCTGTTGACAAAACAAGATGTAAAGATATAAAATTTTGTAAATTGTGTCTTAAACTTGTATCATAATTTTCAACGTTCAAACCTGAAAATTATGACTTATAGTTAAAATGCCTTAGGCATGAGGTGTCTGCTCAGAATAACAGTTTTCCCTGCTCCTTCCAGACCTCAGTCAGAACTGTTAAAATGCAAATGAAAGAAGCCTGTGAGCTCAGTTGGAGACTGATCTGAGGCCCAAGGAAAAAGGAGTAAAGGTGTCTTTTACCTGAACTCAAACTAGACTAAACCAAAAAGTAAATTGTATGGTATTTACTAATTACTGGTGGGTCATTTTTTCTAGGACTCTTGCTTTTTCTTAGATTCTGTATTTTTTTTTTTTTAAGCTCATGATTTTGATCCTACAAACCTAGGTTAATGTTTTTCTGATCAGTTCTATTTTTGACCAACTATGGAATTTTTAAAATATTGCAATAGAGATTTCACCCGCAAAAAGCTACAAGGCCTTGACTATTGTGTTATGTGTGCACACTTGTGTTTTGTGTTGTATGTCTATATGTCCATATATCCATATAGCATATATATGACATACAAATTAACATATATAAGGAGCACTCATAAAAATTTTAAAAAATGGATCAAAAGATCTTTAATTCACGTAATTAAAATGGTTCAATTTAAATTGGATAAACAGATAAAAAATGTCTTTAATTTTAAACTTATAAGTTTTGCTAGGTGTAAAAAAATAATAAAATATTAATGTCTATAAAATGTCTAATATGCCTTGGTTTTAGGACTTTTCCTTCAAAAAAATAATTAACACTGTTCAATATACTTATCTAATATTTTGATAAAATAAGTAAAGTAAATTTAATATGGGATTACTCATTCATAAGTACTTTTGTTAGATTGATTTACTAAGGTCTATATAAGTTTGTTTTTACAATCAGATATGTGTTAAAAGACAAAAAAACTCTTAAAACATAAGTTTATCCATAACATTGTGTTTATTAAGTTTTATTTTTTTCTAGAATAAGCAACCATAGAAATTAAACAACTGGTTAAGTAAGAACTATTATTTTAGAGCATTGTACTGTCATTTCTTTAAAAGCTAAACTTGGTTAATATAAAAACATCAATGTAATTGTGATGCTATTAATGTGCTCATATCTTCCAGGTATACAAGTCTGTAAGGTAGAAGCTTTAAAAGAGCATTATATCAAGCTGGTGTTCTAAGGTTGTATGGTAATTTTAAGCTTAAAAAAACATATTGGGGATTTATTTACCTGTTATCAATCAGATATGTAAAGTTTTACATTACTTTTTACATTGGAAAACAATTTAGAATGTATTTTTAAGTTAATAAAAGCCTAATCTATGTAAAGGTTAATATTGTAAAGCACTAAGTATTTTGCTACCTTTCCATAAATGGTTAAAAATTTTCAACCTTTCTTTAATTCATGTTTTAAATGTGATATCATATGGTGTTAGCTAATGTTCATGTGACCTCATCGGAAACTAGAACTAACTATACCTACAAAATTTACTTCTGCTCAATCGGTAGAATTATTTGCTGTACAAATTGTACTTCAAACATTTTCCAATGTATCTTTAAATATTTATACTGACAGCAAATATGTTGCTAATGCAATTCCCCATCTTGAAATGGCTGCCCAGATTCCTGCCACTTTGGCTGCCTTTTCATTATTTTAAACAATACAAGAGCTCTTTTTTTTTATTATTATTTTTTTTATTGGTTGTTCAAATCATTACAAGGCTCTTGACATATCATATTTCAAACATTAGTTTCAAGTGAGTTATGAACTCCCATTTTTACCCCAAATACAGATTGCAGAATCACATCGGTTACACATACACATTTTTACATAATGCCATACTAGTAACTGTTGTATTCTGCTATCTTTCCTATCATCTACTATCCCCCCTCCCCCCCATTTCTCTTTTTATCCCCTCTACTGTAATTCGTTTCTCTCCTTGTTTTTTTCCCCCTTTCCCCTCACAACCTCTTATATGTAGTTTTTTATAACAATGAGAGTCTCTTTCCATTTCCATGCAATTCCCCTTTTCTCTCCCTTTCCCTCCCACCTCGTGTCTCTGTTTAATGTTAATATTTTCTTCCTGCTCTTCCTCCCTACTCTATTCTTAGTTGCTCTCATTATATCAAAGAAGACATCTGGTATTTGTTTTTTAGGGATTGGCTAGCTTCACTAAGCATAATCTGTTCTAGTGCCATCCATTTCCCTGCGAATTCCATGATTTTGTCATTTTTTAATGCAGAATAATACTCCATGGTGTATAAATGCCACATTTTTTTAATCCATTCATCCATTGAAGGGCATCTGGGTTGGTTCCACAGTCTAGCTATTGTGAATTGTGCTGCTAATACAAGAGCTCTTATGGAAAAGAACTCACAAACTTTTTATTCAACATATAAGAGGTCATTCAACTCTACAAGGACCACTTAGTGAGAAAAATGCTTCCGCTGATTTAGCCTCCAAAATGTCTGCCTTTCTATCTATGGATCCCCAAACTTTACATTCTCAGCTTCACCTTCATGCTTCTTCTTTAGCTCATCATTGTAAAATTTCTCGTGAAGCAGCTTCTCAAATTATTCATGATTGCTCCCTCTGCTCTGCACGGATACACTCTCCTAATTTTGGCATTAATCCTAGAGGCCTTTTACCGGGTCATTTATGGCAAATGGATGTTACTCATTATCCTTCTTTTGGCAAATTAGCGTATGTTCACGTGTCTATAGATACTTACTCTCATTTCATTTATGCTTCTCCTCATTCAGGGGAAAAGATCAAAGATGTAATTGCTCACTGTATGGAAGCTTTTCCTATTATGGGTCTCCCTAAACATATTAAAACAGATAATGGACCAGCATATACTAGTACATCATTTGCAAGATTTCTTCACACTTATGATGTAAAACACGTATTCCTTATAATCCTCAAGGACAAGGTATAGTTGAACGAGCTCAACAAACTCTTAAAGCATATCTGTCAAAAACAAAAGGGGGGAGTAGCAGCAGTCCCCCCTCTCGTTTAGCACATGCATTATTTATTTTAAATTTTTTAACTGTAGACCCAGCTACAAAACTGAAAGCTGCAGATCGCTTATGGTATGCTAAGGGACAAACAGCCTATCCACTTGTAAGGTGGAAAGATGTTTTAACAGGACAATGGATGGGTCCTGATCTTGTATTAATGTGGGGAAAAGGAGCTGCCTGTGTTTTTCCACAAAATGATCCTGGACCTTGATGGATTCCTTCTCGTTTGATACAATTTGATTCTTCTAAAACTACATCATGAATGCTTTTACCTCTTTGGTTTGTTATATATTTCGTAGATGCTGTCCCTAATTTTTTTTTCTCCTTTTCGGAGCTGTGGAAGTTGCCTCTTTCAATCATACCAATGTGTGGCTGAGATTGGCTCCATTGGCAGGGACTGATAATATCTGCCTAAAACAAGATGTCCATCTGGGAGCAATATTGGTTCCTGTTTACTACCTGTCTGTCATCCAGCAGAAGAAATAAAAAATGTAACTTTTTTCTCCAATTTTGATAAAACTATTACTTATGCTGATTACTCTATTTGGGGCACCCCTTCTTATCGCCTACTCCAAAGTGCAGTTCAAGTTATAACCACTACTGTTATTGTAACAGATAATGACACCTGTGCTGAGTTTCACAATTGTGCAACTAAATGTAGATCTATGGGACCTTCCTTTGCATGTAATAATTCCTTTGCGGTTCCTTCAAGTTATGGACATGTGCCACTTCCAAGAGGCTGGTTTTTTTCCTGTGGAACTTATACATTCAACTACATACCAGGAAATATGACTCATATAACACGTTGCTGTCTTAATCTTCTCACAGTTTTCTTTCCCTCCATTGGTGATTTGCTTTCTGAACATCCTTCTCGTCACTTACGAAGAATGGCTACACTAACATCAAACTGTAAGGACGATATAAACTTATTATCCAAAGCAGAGTTTGATGCATTGACCTTTTCCCTTGTGGGGATCCCTGGATTGGCAGTAGGAGCTTATAAGACAGCTATGAAATTGGCACGTGTAATGGCAAAAAACATTAATCATACATCTACTGCTCTAGCCTTGTTGAATGAAGAACAGCAGGTTTTATGACGAGGAGTTTTGGATAATACAGCTGCTATAGATTATTTACTATTGGTACACCATAAAAAATGAATTCAAGTAAAAAATATGTGTTACTTTAATCTGACTGATAACAGTGTTCCTATTGATACAGAAATTCATCATTTGAAAGAAATGATTGATAATATCAGACAATATGAAGGAAATGAAGAATTATTTTATGGTTAACATCTTGGTTTCCTAATATTTCCTGGTTAAAAGAATTAATGATATGTGTGATTTTGATACTTGGCATGTCGATACTTGTTTGTGTCATTGGTCGTTGTATGATTACTTGTCTCTTATCTCGTCCTCCTGTGGTGACTTCATACGCCCCCCCCACGGTCGGGTAAGATGAATCACTGCGCATATCAATCTAAGACAGATGCTTTCATTTTCCATCAATGGAAGTCCTCCATGACGGGTAAGAATGTTGCAGTATGGTTCACAACCTAAGACAGGTGCAATTGCCATCATTGTTATTTAAGGGGGCACTGTGTGCTCACGCACACAAACAGTTAAGTTTTGCTGTGCTTAGCAAAACAAGGAGTTCTGTGAGAAACTATGAACTCTTTGAACTGTGTCCTTGTTGCTGTCTTAAGATATGAGAAAAGAATATTCTGCCAAGTGTAAAATTTATATATATATATATGTGTGTGTGTGTGTGTGTGTGTGTGTGTGTGTGTTTGCCTGGGAATAACTAACCACAAGTTAATTGATAAGAAATATGGAGCATTGTGACCATAAACAAAGTTTTTCTGAGAATGTTTATCCATGCTTGTAAGGATTAAGCTGCTGAAAGGATGTTTTTTCTTTTCCCTTGTTTTAATTAACAATGCTGTATAAAAGAAGGAGAGAAAAAAGTAAAGAAGGTGCTCATTTTCTACTGGATGTGTGTGTGTGTGTGTGTGTGTGTGTGTGTGTGCATGTGTCTTTTTTTAAGCATCTCTGCTGTAACAGGAATTACAGATTATCAGCGGGTTCTGACAATAGCTAAACAGTGGAGCCAACCCAGATGCCTTTCAGTGGATGAATGGATAAAAATAATGTGGTATATATACACAATGGAATATTACTCATCACTAAAAGAGAATAAAATCATGGAATTTGCAGGAAAATGGATGGCGTTGGAGAAGATAATGCTAACTAAGCCAATCCCCAAAAAACAAAAGCATAATGTTTTCTCTGATATAAGGAGGCTGACTCATAGTGGGGTATGGAGGTGGAACATGGGAAGAATAGATGCATTCTAGATGGGGAAGAGGTGAGGGAGGGAAAGGGAGCGGGCAAGGGATTAGCAAGACAGTAGAATATGATGGACATCATTATGCAAAGTACATGTATGAAGAGATGAATTGAGTGTCAACATACTTTATATACATAGATATGAAAATTGTGCTCTATATGTGTAATAAGAATTGTAATGCATTCCACTGTTGTGTATTTAAAAAAATAAAATCAATAAAAAAGTGATCCCATACCTCCCCCATTATCAGGGCCATTTTCCATCCAGAGTGTGAGCCTTCTTCTACTAACTAAAAGGCATAGCTGATCCGTGAAGTCTGCTCCCAAATGGGTTATTTATACTTTCACTTTGGTGCTAAAACCATTTTGGTTGTTTTTGCTTATGGTACCTATTCAAGAAGGGAATTTTCCTAGACCAGGTACATTAAGAATCATAAAATGTTTGTAGCTTGGAATATTCCAGAACTGCACCTCCTGTGTAGAGTGAAGAAACTGCAGTAGCCCTATTCTTCTCCCCCAAGTCCCTCCATGTCACACCTTCCTATTATTTGCCTTTATTCCTCTTAACCAGTGGTTCTGATTTTTATGGACAAACAAAAGCAAACTCCATGCCAGTTTTCTTATAAAAAGTGCATCTTTAATATTTCACCAGGCTGGACACAGCTCAGAGCCAAGGAGCTGCTATGTGTCGGTCAGTGGAAAAGGACCCACTCCATATCTGTCAGTTTGGTGGCTTTGATATCATGTCTGCCTAGAACAAGCTGAGGACAGCCACTCGACTGTCACCAAACGGTGTGAGCAAAGCTGGAGGGCATGAATGTCAAAGAACTTGTCCTGGGATATTTTGAAACAGTTACAAAATGAACGAAAATGAAAATAAATTATAAAAATTAAATAATATAAATAAATAAAATCTAGGTTCAGAGTGAGGTTGTTCAGCAACAACCAGCCACAGGAGAGGTAGCTATGGAGTCACAGGGATGCTTCCAAGACTCAGACCCCTGCTCCCCACAGGGCCCACGGAGGTCACTGGGTTCCTTGCTGCCTCCAGGCCACTCAGGCATTCAGCTCCAGGTCAGTGATGTATTCCTGGACCCAGTTCTCACTGGGGTCAGCACACACCTGCCGGCCTCTCTTGGTTAGGAAGCTGTGGGGAGAAGCAGAGGATCAAACACTGAGGAATCCTACAGGGGATCTGGGGCCCACGGTGGTCCCTCCATCCCACCCCCTGCCCTGGGCAGCTCAGAGAGGCTCTGCCTATGTTACTCCAGAGAGTCTCTCCACCAACTCAGGAGTGTCTCAGGGTACCCTGCCACCTCCTTCTTCTTGTCCTTCCTCTCTGAGTTGGGGGTCCCACCTTCCTGACCAATCAGGTCACATTTAAGAGCTGAATCCTATATACGTGGCCTGTCTAGGGTTGCTCTCCTGGCCTGTCTCTGTCCATATGGGGCTGTCCTCAAGGGTGGGCAGGGGAAGTGGCACTTACATGACACCTGGCTGGGAGCACTGGCTGCTGGTCTCAAAATAGTCCTCTATGAATTTGCGTTGAATCTGCCGGGCCACGTAGGAGAAGCAGCAGGCCGTTGGGGAGTCCGCACCCACTGTGGAGAAAGGGACAGAATGAGTCCAGGTCATCATCCAGAAGGAAAGGCCACCAGCTGTCACATCCTCAGGCACTTAGGAAGAGCCCTGTGCAAGGTGAGGACTGGATACCAGGCCTCAGGAAGGCATTTGGGCATTTCTGCCTAGAAACCTCATGTCTCTGTCTTCCTTCTGTCTCTGTTCTCCTTGCTTCCTGACTCTTCTTTGTCTGTGTGACTCAGAAAACCAAGCAAACTGTTGTCTTCTCTTCTTTCAGGGAATTTTGTTAGGTTCAAGATGTCACACCCCAGCAAAAAGAGAGGTCTGGACATCTATCTTAAGATCCAGTGGGCAGAGCTCCTGGGAGGCCTGGAGTGAGCTGGGAATCGACCACATCACTGGGAAGGAAGTACCCAGGTCTGGATTCTGCCTCTTGCCAACTCAGTGGTTTAGGGCTCCATTTTTCCCTGCCCCACCCTCTCAGGACTGGCGACTAGGAGAGCCAAGATCCCTTGTAAAGGTGAAAAGTCCTTAAGAGAAAGCTCAAGGTGCTTTGTAGCCCTTTAAGAAGTTTTCTCTTTTCTCCTGGGTTCTGGAGACCACAAGAAGAGATTGATGTGGTCTCCCCAGGGCCAGAGAGTGGGGACACCCACCACAATAGAGTGGACTCATATGGTGTGGAGACGACCTGGTCGCAGAGAGCCATGGTGCAGAGGAGGACAGCAAGAGCAGCCGTGGAGACCTGCATAATGTTCAGTGGATGATGGAGTGTGGTCTCAAGTATCAGCAGATCCAAGAAGGGCCTTCGTCCTCCCTGCTGCCTGTGTCCTTCTGGCATCTGAAGCCATCTGCCCTTCTCTTTATAGGCAGCCCTGGCGGGTGGGGAAGTGGAATCTGGGGGTGCATGGGGAAAATTTTAAGCATAGCAATATTGTCATGATGTTACACAACTTGGGGTCCTTGGTGACCACAGGAACTCAGGATATCTAAGAATAGCATCTCTGAGCTGTAGGTCTCAGCTCTAGACTCATGACTTGCTCTGTTTTTTGGGGGGGGGGAAATGGTTTCCCTGTGAGAGGGAGGAGAATTGTGTGCATCCACTTAGAGCTGCTATTAGCTGGTCCCTTCTCATAAGAACTTATTTATGCATGACCTCTCCAGTGCCGTTCCTTTCTATAGAACTGAAACTCAGTGCTTTCTCAGTCTCTGTAACCACGTGGGGTTGGCATGTGGATGGCAGCAACACCCCACCCGCCAAATCCTGGACCTGAATTAAGGAATCCCCGGCTACAGGAATGGAAAGTGTGTTGTCACGTTTCATTTGTCCATTCATTGAACAGTCATAGAATGACTAGGGGACTCTGTCACAAACTCCAGTTGTGAATTGTGAAGTTCCTTGAGGTGTGGGTGTGAATATGTCAGAAGCCTAAAAATATTTATGCCCACTAACCAAGAAAAAGTGTTTCTAGGAAAGAGTTCTACAGAAACAAGCCAGATATGGAGGTATCATCAAACAAAAAAGATCCAGCATCATTTGTAATTTTCCTCTAGCAACTACAGTTAACTATTTGATGTCCATCTTTTTGAATATTTACCTATATAAATATATATGTATATAAGAATTTTTAGGATTACAAACAAAAATAACACGTATAGTTCTGTATCATATACATAGAGTGTATATGCATACAGTAGATGTAAGTGGGTACACCTTTTACACTGAATAGGATGGACACACTGCATAGACAGAGGTGTGTGCAGAATTTGCTGCAGAATATTCCATGGATGGACATCTTAATTCTCTCTTTTTTTTTATCCTCTACTGATGTTTTTTTTTTTTAACTAGCCATACTGTAAAAAAAAAAAAAATCCTTGTGTCTATCTATTCCTATTCTTTGGCAGTGTTTCTATAAAATAGATTCCTGATAATGGAATCAGGTCAAACAGCAGTTTTTGTTTGTTGGTTTGTCTTTTTGTAGTACTTGGGATTCACTCCAAGGCCTCAGTCATGCTACGCAAGAGCTCTACCTCAGAGCTGCATCCCCAACCCTAGTATGTGTGGTTTAGTATTTGCTAAGTAGTGGTGTTTAAATAAACCTCAAAGTGTTTGATTACTACGATTTTACACAATTTTTTTTATACCAGGGATTGAGTTCAGGGGCACTATGTCACTGAGCCATATCCCCAGCCCTATTTTGTATTTTATTTAGAGACAGGGTCTCACTGAATTCCTTAGTGCCTCGCCATTGCTGAGTCTGGCTTTGAACTTGTGATCCTCCTGCCTCAGCTTCCTAAGATGCTGGAATTACAGGCATGCACCACCATGCCTGGCTTCAAAACAATTTTGGATACAAAAATCAGATTATTTGGAACATGAAATAATTGTGGCTCATAAAAATTAATACAGGTTTGATTTCTACACATCTTTTGAATGTCCCCTTCTTCTGAAGAAAGGACCCTAGCTCAGTGTATATTTCTTGTACTTATAACTGCAACCCAAGTAATCCACCTGTTAAATAACTTACCTTTCATAGCAAAACTATAAACAGAGTTATGCTCCACATAGAGCCTGATTTCAACACCCACTCCCCACCAACATTACCCATTTATTTTGTGGAGTATGGTTTTTAGAGAAATAATATATGATACACCTATTACCCCATGCAGATATTCACCACATTTGGGAAGGATTGGTGAATCCTGTTACCTAAGTCAGTGTTCTTAGCCACTAACCTGCATGCAGCACTCCTGGTAAACTTGATGAAAACATCAGTTCTCAGGTTCCATGCAGAGAATTCTGGTGGGAGTGGCTTCTGAACTGTTGCCTGTGATTTGAGTATAGGTAGATCACACCTGGGGAAATCACTTGGGCAGTGTTTAATAGCACATAGTATGCAGTTTAATGAAGGTCTAGTTTGGGAACTCAGCTGTGCCATCTACATGCAGTGTGATCTTGGACAAGTTGCTTACCCTTCTCAAGCCCAGATTTACTTTTCTGTCAAATGGGATGTTAATAGTACTACGTAAGCTATATTATTGCATTAGTAAGATTCAATGGATGATATATAAGAAGCACATAGATTGGAGTAAGCCTCAAAAAATGTTAGCAGTTTCTTTTTAACACAGCTTTATTTATCATAAGTTTTCACTACAGAATGCTCTGCCTAATGGTATCTGAAGCATATGGAAATGACAATCCTCAAAACAGGGTGGCCTGACAGGAGGGAGGGAGGAGGAAGCCATCACCTTGATGACATTGATCCTTTCCCAATACATCCTTTCCCAGTGACAAGACAATCCCTGGGAAGGAGATCTCCCCAAGCCTAAAAGGACAGTCTCTGGAAGAATCCAAAACATTGATCCTTCCCCAGATAGATCTTTTCCTTGCAACAGTAAAATAGATCCTGGAGGGAAAGAGGTAAGTGCTGAATGCTGAACTCTGGACCCTCCATCCTTGCCCCGTAAATATGAATTTCAAATTCTCACAACATGTTTCCTGAATGTCCAAACTGATATGTTCTGATAAAGTCTTCAATGGTTACGTCATCTCCCAGTGTGTAACCTATATAAATCTGTAACTCAACTTAAAGGTAAGAGTCATATGATCATCTCAATAGATGCAGAAAAAAGCATTTCACAAAAAACAACACCCCTTTATGTTCAAAACATTAGAAAAACTAGGGATAACAGGAACGTTTCTCAACATCGTAAAGGCTATCTATGCTAAGCCTCAGGCCAACATCATTCTAAAAGGAGAAATTTTTTTTTTTTTTTTTTTGGTGTCTGTGCTTTCATGAGTCTTAGGAAAAAAATGTAGGTGAATGTAAAAATTTGGGAGTTTTAAATTCATGGGGGGTACTTTTCCCTATAAATTTTATTTATTTAAACATTTATTGAACATCAATTAGATAAAGATGATAGGTTAGGGAAGAATAGACAAGTTCTTATCTTTTCTAGCACCTTGGTGTTTCTGGCTTCCTGTAGGGAACTGACCTCACTATCTCTATAGCTGGGTCATCCCTGTAGTAGAGCCTGTGGCTTGTTCAGGAAGCCATTTCAGGGATGCTGCAAATACCTGGGATCTCCCTTCCTTCTCTGCTCCACACATTATTTCCTCATTTTTCCTCAAGTTAACATATCCTTTGAGCGCTGGGGAAGACTGATGTAATATTCGGCTGGGAAGCTAAGGGCCTGACCCTTGCTTCTTTATTTTATTTTATTTTATTTTACTTTTTTTATTGGTTGCTCACAGCATTACAAAGCTCTTGACATATCATATTTCATACATTAGATTGAAGTGGGTTATGAACTCCCAATTTTACCCCAAATGCAGATTGCAGAATCACGTCGGTTACACATCCACAATTTTACATAATGCCCAATTAGTAATTGTTGTATTCTGCTACCTTTCCTATTCCCTACTATCCCCCCTCCCCTCCCCTACCATCTTCTCTCTCTACCCCATCTACTGTAATTCATTACTCTCCTTGTTTATTTTCCCATTCCTCTCACAACCTCTTATATGTAATTTTGTATAGCAATGAGGGTCTCCCTTCATTTCCATGCAATTTCCCTTTACTCTTCCTTTCCCTCCCATCTCATGACTCTGTTTAATGTTAGTCTTTTCTTCCTGCTCTTCCTCCTTGCTCTGTTCATAGTTGCTCTCATTATATCAAAGAAGACATTTGGTATTTGTTTTTTAGGGATTGACTAGCTTCACTAAGCATAATCTGCTCTAGTGCCATCCATTTCCCTGCAAATTCTATGATTTTGTCATTTTTTATTGCTGCATAGTACTCCATTGTGTATAGATGCCACATTTTTTTTATCCATTCATCTATTGAAGGGCATCTGGGTTGGTTCTACAGTCTAGTTATTGTGAATTGTGCTGCTATGAACATCGATGTGGCAGCATCCCTGTAGCATGCTCTTTTAAGGTCTTCAGGGAATAGTCCGAGAAGGGCAATAGCTGGGTCAAATGGTGGTTCCATTCCCAGCTTTCCCAGGAATCTCCAAACTGCTTTCCAAATTGGCTGCACCAATTTGCAGTCCCACCAGCAATGTACAAGAGTACCCTTTTCTCCACATCCTCGCCAGCACTTGTTGTTGTTTGACTTCATAGTGGCTGCCAATCTTACTGGAGTGAGATGGTATCTTAGGGTGGTTTTGATTTGCATTTCTCTGACTGCTAGAGATGGTGAGCATTTTTTCATGTACTTGTTGATTGATTGTATGTCCTCCTCTGAGAAGTGTCTGTTCAGATCCTTGGCCCATTTGTTGATTGGGTTATTTGTTATCTTATTGTCTAATTTTTTGAGTTCTTTGTATACTCTGGATATTAGGGCTCTATCTGAAGTGTGAGGAGTAAAAATTTGTTCCCAGGATGTAGGCTCCCTATTTACCTCTCTTATTGTTTCTCTTGCTGAGAAAAAACTTTTTAGTTTAAGTAAGTCCCATTTGTTGATTCTTGTTATTAACTCTTGTGCTATGGGTGTCCTATTAAGGAATTTGGAGCCCGACCCCACCATATGTAGATGGGAGCCAACTTTTTCCTCTATCAGACGCAGAGTCTCTGATTTGATATCAAGCTCCTTGATCCATTTAGAGTTAACTTTTGTGCATGGCGAGAGGAAGGGATTCAGTTTCATTTTTTTGCATATGGATTTCCAGTTTTCCCAGCACCATTTGTTGAAGATGCTATCCTTCCTCCATTGCATGCTTTTAGCCCCTTTATCAAATATAAGATAGTTGTAACTTTGTGGATTGGTCTCTGTGTCCTCTATTCTATACCATTGGTCCACTCGCCTGTTTTGGTACCAGTACCATGCTGTTTTTGTCACTATTGCTCTGTAATATAGTTTGAAATCTGGTATCGCTATACCGCCTGATTCACACTTCCTGCTTAAAATTGCTTTTGCTATTCTGGGTCTTTTATTTTTCCATATGAATTTCATGATTGCTTTATCTATTTCTACAAGAAATGCCATTGGGATTTTGATTGGCATTGCATTAAACCTATAGAGAACTTTTGGTAATATCGCCATTTTGATAATATTAGTTCTGCCTATCCATGAACAGGGTATATTTTTCCATCTTCTAAGATCTTCTTCTACTTCTCTTTTTAGGGTTCTGTAGTTTTCATTGTATAAATCTTTTACCTCTTTTGTTAGATTGATTCCCAAGTATTTTATTTTTTTGGAGCATATTGTGAATGGAGTGTTTTTCCTCATTTCCGTTTCAGAAGTTTTGTCACTGATATACAGAAATGCCTTTGATTTATGCGTGTTGATTTTATATCCTGCCACTTTGCTGAATTCATTTATTAGTTCTAGTAGTTTCTTTGTAGACCCTTTTGGGTCTTCTAAGTATAGAATCATGTCATCTGCAAATAGTGATAATTTAAGTTCTTCTTTTCCTATTTTTATGCCTTTAATTTCTTTTGTCTGTCTAATTGCTCTGGCCAGTGTTTCGAGAACTATATTGAATAGAAGTGGTGATAGAGGGCATCCCTGTCTTGTTCCAGATTTTAGAGGGAATGCCTTCAACTTTTGTCCATTCAGAATGATGCTAGCCTGAGGCTTAGCATAGATAGCTTTTACAATGTCAAGGTACGTTCTTGTTATCCCTAGTTTTTCAAGTGTTTTGAACATAAAGGGATGCTGTACTTTGTCGAATGCTTTCTCTGCGTCTATTGAGATGATCATATGGTTCTTATCTTTAAGTCTATTGATGTGGTGAATAACATTTATTGATTTCCATATATTGAACCAGCCTTGCATACCAGGGATGAATCCTACTTGATCATGGTGCACAATTTTTTTGATGTGTTTTTGTATTTGATTCGCCAAAATTTTATTGAGGATTTTTGCATCTAGGTTCATTAGAGATATTGGTCTGTAGTTTTCTTTCTTTGAGGTGTCTTTGTCTGGTTTTGGAATCAGGGTGATGTTGGCCTCATAGAATGAATTTGGAAGAGCTCCCTCTTTTTCTATTTCCTGAAATAACTTGAAAAGTATTGGTATTAATTCTTCTTTAAAGGTTTTGTAAAACTCCGCTGTATACCCATCCGGTCCTGGGCTTTTCTTGGTTGGTAGTCTTTTGATGGCTTCTTCAATTTCATCCATTGATATTGGTCTGTTCAAATTGTGTGTATCCTCCTGACTCAGTCTGGGCAAATCATATGACTTAAGAAATTTATCGATGTCTTCACTATCTTCTATTTTATTGGAATATAGGTTTTCAAAATAATTTCTAATTGTCTTCTGTATTTCTGTAGCATCTGTTGTGATATTGCCTTTTTCATCCCATATGTTAGTAATTTGAGTTCTCTCTCTTCTTCTCTTTGTTAGCATGGCTAAAGGTCTGTCGATCTTATTTATTTTTTCAAAGAACCAACTTTTAGTTTTGTTAATTTTTTCAATAGTTTCTTTTGTTTCAATTTCATTAATTTCCGCTCTGATTTTAATTATTTCTTGTCTTCTGCTACATTTGCTGTTGTTTTGCTCTTCCTTTTCTAGGGCTTTGAGATGAAGTGTGAGCTCATTTATTTGTTGGTTTTTTCTTTTTTTGAGGAATGACCACCAGGCAATGAATTTTCCTCTTAAAACTGCTTTCATTGTGTCCCATAGATTCCAATATGTTGTGTCTGTATTTTCATTTATCTCTAAGAATTTTTTGATTTCCTCCTTTATGTCTTCTGTAACCCATTGATCATTCAGTAACATATTGTTCATTTTCCATGTGATGTAGGATTTTTCCTTCCTTCTTTTATCATTGATTTCCAGTTTCATTCCATTATGATCAGATAAAATGCATGGTATTATCTCCACCCCTTTATATTTACTGAGGGTTGCCCTGTGGCATAATATATGGTCTATTTTTGAGAAGGATCCATGTGCTGCTGAGAAAAAAGTTGATGATGGTTGATATATTCTATATATGTCAGTTAAGTCTAGGTTATTGATTGTGGTATTGAGTTCTATAGTTTCCTTATTCAACTTTTGTTTGGAGGATCTGTCCAATGGTGAGAGAGGTGTGTTGAAGTCACCCATAATTATTGTGTTGTGGTCTATTTGATTCTTGAACTTGAGGAGAATTTGTTTTATGAATGTCGCAGCACCATTATTTGGTGCATAAATATTGATAATTGTTATGTCTTGTTGGTGAATGGTTCCTTTCAACAGTATATAAAGTCCTTCTTTATCCCTTTTGATTAACTTAGTCTTGAAGTCGATTTTATTCAATATGAGGATGAGAAAAGGAGAAAATTTGAAGGTATTCCCTCTAAAAACTGAAACAAGACAGGGATGCCCTCTTTTACCACTTCTATTCAACCTAGTTCTTGAAACACTGGCCAGAGCAATTAGACAGAGGAAAGAAATCAAAGGGATATATATAGGGAAAATAAAGAACTTTAATTAGCTCTATTTGCTGACGATATGATTCTGTACCTAGAAGACCCAAAAAATTTTACCAGAAAATTTTTTGAACTAGTAAATGATTCAGCAAACTAGCAGGATATAAAATCAACACACTAAATCAAAGGCAATTCTGTATATCATTGACAAAGCCTCTGAGAAGGAAATCAAGAAACCTACCCCATTCACAATAACCTCAAAAAAAAAAATAAAAGATACTTGGGAATCAACAAAAGAGGTGAAAGATCTATACAATGAAAACTACAGAACCCTAAAGAGAGAAATCAAAGAAGATCTTAGAAGATGGAAAGATCTACCTTGTTCTTGGATAGGCAGAATTAATATTTATCAAAATGACCATACTACCAAAAGCACTATACAGATTTAATGCAATTCTGATAAAAATCCCAGTGGCATTCCTTATAGAAATAGAAAAAGCAATCATGAAATTCATCTAGAAAAATTAGAGAACCAATGCCGAAGTCTGGCTTGGCACAAATCAGGAGCCACTTGTCAAAAAGAAACTAACTTTATTTTTAGAACTACAAACGCCAAACAAAACAGCTCCAGGGAAAAACCCTCAGAGCCCAACTGCCACCACCCGCTTCCACAAGCCTCTCTCCCCCACACCAGCCTTTTCCTCCCACAATCCTCCTCCTCTTGAGGCCGATTGGCTGGGTTGCGTGGGCAGAGCCAAAGAAGTCACCCAATGAGCAGCTCCGTGGAGGAGCCAATCAGCTAGATGTTGCTGGGGCAGCTGTGAGCCAATCATCAGCTGGCAGTCTGAAGGGCAGGGAAACAGCCCAATGAACATCACCGCAGAGGAGCCAATCAGCTAGATGTTGCTGGGGCAGTCTGAAGCTTGCTGGCAGCTGGAAGTTTGCTGGGGCCCCTTTGGCTGTGGCTCTCAACAAACCAAAATAGCTAAAGCAATCCTTATCAGGAAGAGTGAAGCAGGTGGCATCGCTATACAGGACTTTAAACTATAGTATAGAGCAATAGTAACAAAAAAAGGATGTGTTGGGACCAAAATAGACTGTAGATCAATGGCACAGGACAGAGGTCACAGAGACTAACCCACAAAATCATAATTATCTTATATTAGACAAAGGTGCCAAAAACATGCACTGGAGAAAAGATAGCGTCTTCAACAAATGGTGCTGGGAAAACTGAAAATCCATATGCAACAAAATGAAATTAAACCCCTATCTCTCACCATGAACAAAACTTAACTCAAGATGTATCAAGGACGTAGAAATTAAACCAGAAACTCTGTGTCTAATAGAAGAAAAAGTAGGCCCTAATATCCATCATGTGGGATTAAGCCCTAACTTCCTTAAGAAGACTCCTATAGGGCAAGAATTAAAACCAAGAATCAATAAATGGGATGGAATCAAACTAAAAAGTTTCTGCTCAGCAAAAGAAACAATCTATGAGGTGAACAGGGAGCCTACATCCTTGGAGCAAATCTTTATCCCTCACACATCAGATAGAGCACTAATGTCTAGGGTATATAAAGAACTCAAAAAGCTAAGCACAGAAAAAACAAATAACCCAATCAACAAATGGGCCAAGAACCTGAACAGACTCTTCTCAGAAGAGGATATACAATCACTCAACAAATATATAAAAGAATACTCGTCATCTCTAGCAATCAGAGAAATGCAAATCAAAACTCCTCTAATATATCATCTCACTGCAGTCAGAATGGCAGCTATTATGAAGACAACAATAAGTGTTGGTGAGGATGTGGGGAAAAAGGCACACTCATACACTGCTGGTGGGACTGCAAATTGGTGCAGCCAATATTGAAAGCAGTATGAAGATTCCTTGGAAATCTGGGAATGGAACCACTATTTGATCCTGCTATCCCTCTCCTTGAACTATACCCAAAGGACTTAAAAACAGCATACTATAGGGACACAGCCACATCAATGTTTAGAGCAGCCCAATTCACAATAGCTAAACTGTGAAGCCAACCTATTGCCCTTCAGTGGATGAATGGATAAAAAAAATGTGGTATATATACACAATGGAATTTTACTCAGCACCAAAAGAGAATAAAATCATGGCATTTTCAGGTAAATGGATGACGTTAGAGAAGATAATGCTAAGTGAACTAAGCAAATCCCCCCCAAAAAAATTCCGAATATTTTCTCTGATTTAAGGAAGCTGACCCATAGTTGGGTAGGGAGGGGAAACATGGGAGGAATAGATGAATTATAGATAGGGAAGAGGTAAGGGAGGGAAAGGAGGGGGCAGGGGATTAGCAAGGATGGTGGAATGTGGAGGACATCATTATCCAAAGTACATGTATGAAGACATGAATTGGATGTCAACATAATTTAATATACAGAGATGAAAAATTGTGGTATTTATGTGTAATAAAAATTGTAATGTAAAAAAAAAACCCAAAGTACATGTATAAAGACATGAATAGGCGAGAACATACTTTATATACAAAGATATGAAAATTGTGCTCTATATGTGTAATAAGATTTATAATGCATTCCACTGTTGTGTATTTAAAAAATTAAATTAAATTAAAAAAAATAAGCCTATATCTCCCCCAGGATCAGGGCCATTTTCCGTCCAGAGAGTGAGCCCTCTGATGCCTGACTCTTCTACTAACTAAAAGGCATAGCTTGTCCATGAAGTCGGCTCCTATACAGGTTATTTGTACTTTCACTATGGTGCTAAAAATCATTTTGGTTGATTTTGCTTATGGTATCCATTCAAGAAGGGAATTTTCCTAGACCAGGTACATTAAGAATCATAAAATGTTTGTAGCTTGGAATATTCCAGAACTGCACCTCCCGTGTAGAGTGGAGTAACTGCAGTAGCTCTATTCTTCTCCCCTAAGTCCCTCCATGTCACACCTTCCTATTATTTGCCCTTATTCCTCTTAACCAGTGATTCTGATTTTCTTTTTTTTTTTTTTAAGATAGAGGGAGGATAGAGAGAGAGAGAGAGAGAGAGAGAGAGAGAGAGAGAGAGAGAGAGAGAGAGAATTTTAATATTTATTTTTTAGTTCTCGGCAGACACAACATCTTTGTTGGTATGTGGTGCTGAGGATCGAACCCGGGCCGCACGCATGCCAGGCAAGCGCGCTACCGCTTGAGCCACATCCCCAGCCCTGATTCTGATTTTCTTGACAAACAAAAGCAAACTCCATACCAGTTTTCTTTTAAAAGTGCATCTTTAATATTTCACCAAGCTGGACACAGCTCAGAGCCCAAAGAGCCGCTATGTGTTGGTCAGTGGAAAAGGACCCACTCCGTATCTGTCAGTTTGGTGGCTTTGATACCATGTCTGCCTAGAACAAGCTGATGACACCCACTGGATTGTCATCAAAAAGTGTGAGCAAAGCTGGAGGGCATGAGTGGCAAAGAATTTGTCCTGGGATCTTTTGGAACAGTTACAAAATGAAATGAAAATAAAAATTAATTATAAAAATTAAATAATATAGCAACAACCAGCCACAGGAGAGGTAGCTATGGAGTCACAGGGATGCTTCCAAGACTCAGGCCCCTGCTCCCCACAAGGCCCACAGAGGTCACTGGGTTCCTTGCTGCCTCCAGGCCACTCAGGCATTCAGCTCCAGGTCAGTGATGTATTCCTGGACCCAGTTCTCACTGGGGTCAGCACACACCTGCCGGCCTCTCTTGGTTAGGAAGCTGTGGGGAGAAGCAGAGGATCAAACACTCAGGAATCCTACAGGGGATCTGGGGCCCACGGTGGTCCCTCCATCCCACCCCCTGTCCTGGGCAGCTCAGAGAGGCTCTGCCTATGTTACTCCAGAGAGTCTCTCCACCAACTCAGGAGTGTCTCAGGGTACCCTGCCACCTCCTTCTTCTTGTCCCTCCTCTCTGAGTTGGGGGTCCCACCTTCCCGACCAAGTCAGGTCACATTTAAGAGCTGAATCCTATATATGTGGCCTGTCTAGGGTTGCTCTCCTGGCCTGTCTCTGTCCATGTGGGGCTGTCCTCAAGGGTGGGCAGGGGAAGTGGCACTTACATGACACCTGGCTGGGAGCACTGGCTGCTGGTCTCAAAATAGTCCTCTATGAATTTGCGTTGAATCTGCCGGGCCACGTAGGAGAAGCAGCAGGCCTTTGGGGAGTCCGCATCAACTGTGGAGAAAGGGACAGAATGAGTCCAGGTCATCATCCATTAGGAAAGGCCACCAGCTGTCACGACCTCAGAGGCTGAGGAAGATCAGTGACATAGGGTCCTGTGCAGGGTGGGGACTGGAGACCAGGCCTCAGGAAGGCATTTGGGCATTTCTGCCTAGAAACCTCATGTCTCTGCCTTCCTTCTGTCTCTGTTCTCCTTGCTTCCTGACTCTTCTTTGTGTGACTCAGAAAACCAAGCAGACTGTTCTCTTCTCTTCCTTCAGGGAATTCTGTTTGGTTCAAGATGTCACACCCCAGCAAAAAGAGAGGTCTGGACATCTATCTTAAGATCCAGTGGGCAGAGCTCCTGGGAGGCCTGGAGTGAGTTGGGGAATCAACCACATCACTGGGAAGGAAGTACCCAGGTCTGGATTCTGCCTCTTGCCAACTCAGTGGTTTAGGGCTCCATTTTTCCCTGCCCCAACCCTGACTCTCAGGACTGGAGACTAGGAGAGCTAAGATCCCTTGTAAAGGTGAAAAGTCCTTAAGAGAAAGCTCAAGGTGCTTTGTAGCCCTTTAAGAAGTTTTCTCTTTTCTCCTGGGTCCTGGAGACCACAAGAAGAGATTGATGTGGTCTCTCCAGGGCCAGAGAGTGGGGACACCCGCCACAATAGGGTAGACTCACATGGTGCGGAGAAGACCTGGTCGCAGAGAGCCATGGTGCAGAGGAGGACAGCAAGAGCAGCCGTGGAGACCTGCATGATGTTGAGTGGATGATGGAGTGTGGTCTCAAGTATCAGCAGAGCCAAGAAGGGCCTGGGTCCTCCCTGCTGCCTGTGTCCTTCTGGCATCTGAAGCCATCTGCCCTTCTCTTTATAGGCAGCCCTGGCGGGTGGGGAAGTGGAATCTGGGGGTGCATGCGGGAATTTTTAAGCATAGCAATATTGTCATGATGTTACACAACTTGGGGTCCTTGGTGACCACAGGAACTCAGGATATCTAAGAATAGCATCTCTGAGCTGTAGGTCTCAGCTCTAGACTCATGACTTGCTCTGTTGTTTGGGCGGGAAATGGTTTTTCTGTGAGAGAGAGGAGACGGGTGTATTTCTGTTGAAAGCTGCCATTAACTGGTCCCTTCTCATAAGAACTTATTTATGGATGACCTCTCCAGTGCTGTTCCTTTCTACAGAACTGAAACTCAGTGCTTTCTCAGTCCCTGTGACCACGTGGGGTTGACATGTGAATGGCGGCAACACCACACCCGCCAAATCCTGGACCTGAATTAAGGAATCCCCGGCTAGAGGAATGGAAAGTGTGTTGTCACGTTTCATTTGTCCATTTATGGAACAGTCATAGAATGACTAGGGGGACTCTCTCACAAACTCTAGTTGTGAATTGTGAAGTTCCTTGAGGTGTGGGTGTCAATATGTCAGAAGCCTAAAAATATTTATACCCACTAACCCAGAAAAAACGTTTCTAGGAAAAAGTTCTACACAAACAAGCCAGATATGGAGGTATCATCAAACAAAAAAGACCCAGCTTCATTTGTAATTTTCCTCTAGAAACTAGTGTTAACTATTTGATGTCCATCTTTTTGAATATCTATCTATCTATCTATCTATATATATATATATATAAGAATTTTTTGGGTTAAAAACATAAATAACGTATAGTTCTGTATCATATACATAGGGTGTATATGCATACAGTAGATGTAAATGGGTACACCTTTTACACTTAATATGAATGACACATTGCATAGACAGAGGTGTGTGAAAATTAGCAGAATATTAGCAGAATATTAGCAGAATATTCCATGGGACAGGATCTTAATTCCCTTTTTCTTTAATCCTCTACTGATATTTTCCTTTTTTTTTTTTAACTGGCCATATGGTTGAAAAAAAAATTCCTTGTGTCTATATATTCCTATTATTTGGCAGTTTTTCTATAAAATAGATTCCTGAAAATGGAATCAGTTCAAACAGCAATTTTGGTTTGTTTTTTGTTTGTTAGTTTGTTTCTTTGTAGTATTTGGGATTGACTCCAAGGCCTCAGTCATGGTAGGCAAGAGCTCTACCACAGAGCTGCATCCCCAACCCTAGTATGTATGGTTTAGTATTTGGTAAGTATAGTGTCTAAATAAACCTCAAAGTGTTTGATTACTATGATTCTACACATTTTTTTTTATACCAGGGATTGAACTCAGGGGCACTGTGTTACTGAGCCACATCGCCAGCCCTATTTAGAGACAGAGTCTCACTGAGTTGCTTGGTGCCTTGTCATTGCTGAGTCTGGGTTTGAACTTGCGATCCTCCTGCCTCAGCTTCCTAAGACACTGCAATTACAGGTATGTGCCACCATGCCAGGCTTCTAAACAATTTTAGATACAAAAATCAGATTATTTGGAACATGAAATAATTGTGGCTCATAAAAATTAATAGAGGTTTGATTTCTACACATCTTTTGAATGTCCCCTTCTTCTGAAGAAAGGACCCTAGCTCAGTGTATATTTCTTGTACTTATAACTGCAACCCAAGTAATCCACCTGTTAAATAACTTCTCTTTCATAGCAAATGTATAAACATAGTTTTGCTCCACATAGAGCTTGATTTCCACCTGTCCCCCACCAACGTTAGCCATTTATTTGGTGGAGTATGGTTTTTAGAGAAATAATGTATGGTATACCTATAACCCCATACAGGTATACACCACATTTGGGAAGGAGTGGTGAATCCTGTTACCTAAGTCAGTGTTCTTAGCCACTAACCTGCATGCAGCACTCCTGGTAAACTTGATGACAACATCAGTTCTCAGGTTCCATCCAGAGCATTCTGGTGGGAGTGGCTTCTGAACTGTTGCCTGTGATTTGAGTATAGGTAGATGACACCTGGGGAAATCACTTGGGCAGTGTTTAATAGCACACAGTATGTAGTTAAATGAAGGTCTAGTTTGGGAGCTCAGTTGTGCCATCTACATGCAGTGTGATCTTGGACAAGTCGCTTACCCTTCTCAAGCCCAGATTTACTTTTCTGACAAATGGGCATGTTAAGAGTACTACGTAAGCTATATTATTGTATTAGTAGTATTCAATGGATGATATATGTATAAAAAGCCATTAGATTTGAGTAAGCCTCAAAAACATTAGCAATTTCTTATTAACAAAGCTTTATTTATCATAAGCAATCACTACAGAATACTCTGCCTAATGGTATCTGAAGGATACGGAAATGACAACCCTCAAAACAGGGTGGCCTGACAGGAGGCAGGGAGGAGGAAGCCATCACATTGATGACATTGATCCTTTCCCAATACATCCTTTCCCAGTGACAAGACAGTCCCTGGGATGGAGATATCCCCCAAGCCTAAAATGAAAGTTCCTGGGAAGAATCCAAAACATTGATCCTTCCCCAAATAGATCTTTTCCCAGTGACAGTACAATATATCCTGGAGGGAAAGTGATAAGTCTGATGGCTGAACTCTGGACCCTCCATCCTTGCCTTAGTAAATACAAATTTCAAATTCTCACACATGTTTCCTGAATATCCAAACTGATAAGTTCTGACAAAGTCTTCATGGTTAACTCATCTCCTAGTGTGTAACCTATATAAACCCGTACCTCCCCCATGGTTAGGGCCATTTTCCATCCAGAGAGTGAGCCCTCTGATGCCTGACTCTTCTACTAACTAAAGTCATAGCTGGTCCATGAAGTCTGCTGCCATACTGGTTATTTGTACTTTCACTTTGGTGCTAAAAACCATTTTGGTTAATTTTGCTTATGGTATCCATTCAAGAAGGGAATTTTCCTAGACCAGGTACATTAAGAATCATAAAATGTTTGTAGCTTGGAATATTCCAGAACTGCACCTCCCGTGTAGAGTGGAGTAACTGCAGTAGCTCTATTCTTCTCCCCTAAGTCCCTCCATGTCACACCTTCCTATTATTTGCCCTTATTCCTCTTAACCAGTGATTCTGATTTTCTTGACAAAGAAAAGCTAACTCCATGCCAGTTTTCTTTTAAAAGTGCATCTTTATTATTTCACCAGGCTGGACACAGCTCAGAGCCCAAGGAGCTGCTATGTTTTGGTCAGTAGAAAAGGACCCACTCCATATCTCTCAGTTTGGTGGCTTTGATACCATGTCTGCCTAGAATAAGCTGATGACAGCCACTCGACTGTCACCAGTGTGAACAAAGTGGAATGGGATGAGTGGCAAAGAATTTGTCCTTGGATATTTTGGAAGAGTTACAAAATGAAATGAAAATAAAAATAAATTATAAAAATTAAATAATATAAATAAATAAAATCTAAGTTCAGAGGGAGGCTGCTCAGCAACACCCAGCCACAGGAGAGGTAGCTATGGAGTCACAGGGATGCTTCCAAGACTCAGGCCCCTGCTCCCCACAAGGCCCACAGAGGTCACTGGGTTCCTTGCTGCCTCCAGGCCACTCAGGCATTCAGCTCCAGGTCGGTGATGTATTCCTGGACCCAGTTCTCATTGGGGTCAGCACACACCTGCCGGCCTCTCTTGGTTAGGAAGCTGTGGGGAGAAGCAGAGGATCAAACACTCAGGAATCCTATAGGGGATCTGGGCCCACGGTGGTCTCACCATCCCACCCCCTGCCCTGGGAAGCTCAGAGAGGCTCTGCCTATGTTACTCCAGAGAGTCTCTCCACCAACTCAGGAGTGTCTCAGGGTACCCTGCCACCTCCTTCTTCTTGTCCCTCCTCTCTGAGTTGGGGGTCCCACCTTCCTGACCAATCAGGTCACATTTAAGAGCTGAATCCTATATATGTGGCCTGTCTAGGGTTGCTCTCCTGGCCTGTCTCTGTCCATGTGGGACTGTCCTCAAGGGTGGGCAGGGGAAGTGGCACTTACATGACACCTGGCTGGGAGCACTGGCTGCTGGTCTCAAAATAGTCCTCTATGAATTTGCGTTGAATCTGCCGGGCCACGTAGGAGAAGCAGCAGGCCGTCGGGGTGTCAGCACCCACTGTGGAGAAAGGGACAGAATGAGTCCAGGTCATCATCCAAAAGGAAAGGCCACCAGCTGTCACATCCTCAGGCACTGAGGAAGAGCCCTGCGCAGGGTGGGGACTGGAGACCAGGCCTCGGGAAGGCATTTGGGCATTTCTGCCTAGAAACCTCATGTCTCTGTCTTCCTTCTGTCTCTGTTCTCCTTGCTTCCTGACTCTTTACTGTGGGCTCTCTTTGTCTGTGTGATTCAGAAAACCAAGCAGACTGTTCTCCTCTCTTCCTTCAGGGAATTCTGTTTGGTTCAAGATGTCACACCTCAGCAAAAAGAGAGGTCTGGACATCTATCTCAAGATCCAGTGGGCAGAGCTCCTGGGAGGCCTGGAGTGAGCTGGGGAATCGACCACATCACTGGGAAGGAAGTAACCAGGTCTGGATTCTGCCTTTGAAACTCAGTGGTTTAGGGCTTCATTTCTGCCACCTATCTATACAAAGAAAGAACCCCTGCCCCAACCCTGACTCTCAGGACTGGGGATTAGGAGAGCCAAGATCCCTTGTAAAGGTGAAAAGTCCTTAAGTGAAAGCTCAAGGTGCTTTGTAGCTCTTTAAGAAGTTTTCTCTTTTCTCCTGGGTTCTGGAGACCACAAGAAGAGATTGATGTGGTCTCCCCAGGGCCAGAGAGTGGGGACACCCGCCACAATAGGGTGGACTCACATGGTGCGGAGACGACCTGGTCGCAGAGAGCCATGGTACAGAGGAGGACAGCAAGAGCAGCCGTGGAGACCTGCATGATGTTGAGTGGATGATGGAGTGTGGTCTCAAGTATCAGCAGATCCAAGAAGGGCCTGGGTCCTCCCTGCTGCTTGTGTCCTTCTGGTATCTGAAGCCATCTGCCCTTCTCTTTATAGGCAGCCCTGGCGGGTGGGGAAGTGGAATCTGGGGGTGCAGGGGGAAATTTTTAAGCATAGCAATGTTGTCATGATGTTACACAACTTGGGGTCCTTGGTGACCACAGGAACTCAGGATATCTAAGAATAGCATCTCTGAGCTGTAGGTCTCAGCTCTAGACTCATGACCTGCTCTGGTTGTTTTGGGGGAGATGGTTTCCCTGTGTAAGGGAGGAGACGGGTGTGTGTCTGCCCAGAGCTGCTATTAGCTGGTCCCTTCTCATAAGAACTTATTTATGGATGACCTCTTCAGTGCCGTTCCTTTCTACAGAACTGAAACTCAGTTCTTTCTTACTCTCCGTAACTACATGGGGTTGACCTGTGGATGGCAGCAACACCCCCACCCCTAAATTCTAGTACTGAATTAAGGAATCCCCGGCTAGAGGAATGGAAAGTGTGATGTCATGCTTCATTTGTCCATTCATTGAACAGTCATAGAATGACTAGGGGACTCTGTCACAAACTCTAGTTGTGAATTATGAAGTTCCTTTAGATGTGGGTGTCAATATGTCAGAAGCCTAAAAATATTTATGTCCACTAACCCAGAAAAAGTGTTTCTAGGAAAGAGTTGTACGGAAACAAGCCAGATATGGAGGTATCATCAAACAAAAAAGACCCAGCTTCATTTGTAATTTTCCTCTAGCAACTAGTTTTAACTATTTGCTGTCCATCTTTTTGAATATTTATCTATGTAAATATATATGTATATAAGAATTTTTAGGATAAAAACATAAAAAGCATATAGTTCTGTATAATATACAGAGTGTATATACATACAGTAGATGTAAGTGGGTACACCTTTTATGCTGAATATGATGGATACACCGCATAGACAGAGGTGTGTGCAGAATTCACAGCAGAATATTCCATGTGATGGAATCTTAATTCCCTTGTCTTTAATCCTCCACTGATGTTTTCCTTTTTTTTTTTTTTAAACTAGCTATACTGTACAAAAAATCCTTGGGTCTACATATTCCTATTCTTTGGCAGTGTTTCTATAAAATAGATTCTTGAAAATGGAATCAGGTCAAAAAGCAGTTTTTGTTTGTTTTTTTGTTTGTTGGTTTGTCTCTTTGTAGTACTGGGGATTGACTCCAAGGCCTCAGTCATGCTAGGCAAGAGCTCTACCACAGAGCTGCATCCCCAACCCTAGTATGTATGGTTTAGTATTTGCTAAGTACAGTGTTTAAATAAACCTCAAAGTGTTTGATTACTACAATTCTACACAATTTTTCTTTAATAGCAGGGATTTAACTCAGGGGAACTGTGTAACTGACCCACACCTCCAGCCCTATTTTGTATTTTATTTAGAGACAGTATCTCTCTGAGTTGCTTAGTGCCTTGCCTTTTCTGAGTCTGGCTTTGAACTTGCAATTGTCCTGCTTCAGCTTCCTAAGACCCTGGAATTACAGGCGTGTGCCACCATGGATGGCTTCTAAACAATTTTAGATACAAAAATCAGATTATTTGGAACATGAAATAATTGTGGCTCATAAAAATTAATACAGGTTTGATTTTTACACATCTTTTGAATGTCCCCTTCTTCTGAAGAAAGGACCCTAGCTCAGTGTATATTTCTTGTACTTATAACTGCAACCCAAGTAATCCACCTGTTAAATAACTTCTCTTTCATAGCAAACCTATAAACAGAATTCTGCTCCACATAGAGCCTGATTTCCACCTCTCCCCCACCAACATTAGCCATTTATTTTGTGGAGTATGGTTTTAGAGAAATAATGTATGGTACATCTATAACCCCATACAGATATACACCGCATTTGGGAAGGAGTGGTGAATCCTGTTACCTAAGTCAGTGTTCTTAGCCACTAACCTGCATGCAGCACTCCTGGTAAACTTGATGAAAACATCAGTTCTCAGGTTCCATCCAGAGCATTCTGGTGGGAGTGGCTTTTGAACATTTGTTTGTGATTTGAGTATAGGTAGATCCCAACTTGGGAAATCACTTGGGCAGTGTTTAATAGCACACAGTATGTAGTTAAATAAGGGTCTATTTTAGGAACTCAGTTGTGCCATCTACATGCAGTGTGATCTTGGACAAGTTGCTTACCCTTCTCAAGCCCAGATTTACTTTTCTGTCAAATGGGCATGTTAAGAGTACTACGTAAGCTATATTATTTTGTTAATAGGATTCAATGAATGATATATAAGAAGCACATAGATTGGAGTAAGCCACAAACATGTTAGCAATTTCTTATTAACAAAGCTTTATTTATCATAAGCAATCACTACAGAATACTCTGCCTAATGGTATCTGAAGCATATGGAAATGACAACCCTCAAAACAGGGTGGCCTGACAGGAGGGAGAAAGGAGGAAGCCATCACATTGATGTCATTGATCCTTTCCCAATACATCCTTTCCCAGTGACAAGACAGTCCCTGGGATGGAGATATCCCCCAAGCCTAAAATGAAAGTTCCTGGGAAGAATCCAAAACATTGATTCTTCCCCAAATAGATCTTTTCCCTGTGACAGTACAATAGATCCTGGAGGAAAGAGATAAGTGTTGAATGCTGAACTCTGGACCCTCCATCCTTGCCCAGTAAATACAAATTTCAAATTCTCATAACCTATTTCCTGAATGTCCGAACTGATATGTTCTGATAAATCTTCAATGGTTAAGTCATCTCCCAATGTGTAACCTATATAAACCTGTACCTTGACTAAAATATAAGAATCATATGATCATCTCAATAGATGCAGAAAAAGCATGTGACAAAAAACAGTACCCCTTTATGTTCATAACATTAGAAAAACTAGGGATAACAGGAACTTACCTCAACATTTTAAAGGCTATTTATGCTAAGCCTCAGGCCAACATCATTCTACATGGAGAAAAATTGAAGGTATTCCTTCTAAAAACTGGAACAAGACAGGGATGCCCTCTTTTACCACTTGTATTCAACATAGTTCTTGAAACACTGGCCAGAGCAATTAGATAGATGAAAGTAACCAAAGGGATATGTATAGGGAAAATAAAGAACTTTAATTAGCACTATTTGCTGATGATATAATTCTGTACCTAGAAGACCCAAAAAACTTCACCAGAGAACTTCCAGAACTAGTAAATGATTCAGCAAAGTAGCAGGATATAAAATCAACACACTAAATCAAAGACATTTCTGTATATCAGTGACAAAGCCTCTGAGAAGGAAATTAAGAAAATTACCCCATTCACAATAACCTAAAAAAAAAAATAAATAAGATCCTTGGGAATCAATGAAAGAGGTGAAAGATCTATACAATGAAAACTACAGAACCCTAAAGAGAGAAATCAAAGAAGACATTGGAAGATGGAAAGATCTACCTTGTTCTTGTATAGGCAGAATTAGTATTATCAAAATGACCATACTACCAAAAGCACTATACAGATTTAATGCAATTCTGATCAAAATCCCAGTGGCATTCCTTATAGAAATAGAAAAAGCAATCATGAAATTCAACTGGAAAGTTAAGAGACCCAGAGTAGCTAAAACAATCCTTAGCAGGAAGAGTTAATCAGGTGGCACGCTATACGGAACCTTAAACTATACTATAGAGCAATAGCAAAAAAAAAAAGCATGGTATTGGCACCAAAACAGACAGTAGACCAATGGTATAGTATAGAGGTCACAGAGACTAACCCATAAAATTACAATTATCCAGAGCTGCCCCACACGCTTGCAGGGTAGGCGGACCTGCGACCCACCAGCAGAATAGGTCCAGCGGCCTGCTGAGAGGCAGGCCCGCCCCCTCCCCCAGTGCCTGCAAGGTAGATGGGACTGTGACCACCGACAGATCAGGCCCAGCGGCCTGCTGAGGGGTGGATCTGCCCCCTCCACCTGCACCTGCAAATTAGGCGGACCTGCGACCCACCGACAGGTCAGGCCCAGCAACCTGCGGAGTGACAGAGCTGCCCCACGCGCCTGCAGGGTAGGCGGACCTGCGACCCACCAGCAGAATAGGTCCAGGGCCTGCTGAGGGGCAGGCCCGCCCCCTCCCCCAGTGCCTGTCAGATAGGAGGGATTGTGACCACCGGCAGATCAGGCCCAGTGACCTGCTGAGGGGCAGAGCTGCCCCTCCCCCCGCACCTGCAAGGTAGGCGGACCTGCGACCCACCGGCAGGTCAGGCCCAGCAACCTGCGGAGTGACAGAGCTGCCCCACGCGCCTGCAGGGTAGGCGGACCTGCGACCGACCGGCAGAGCAGACCTAGCGGCCCGCCAGCGTGATAGACAGATCACCCCAATTGGAGGAGGATCACAGCCACTACCTGCCCTGCAAGGGAGATTTTTCAACTATACAAGAGCAATATAAATAAATAGAGGGAAAATTTCAAAAACACAACAGTTCCACCAAGCAGAAAGAAACACGAGCAGTATGAAAAGACAAGGAAAGAAACGACCACAAGCAATGCAGGTCAACTCAACTTTAGAAGAGGTAATAGCTGCAACAGATGGAATGTCAGCTAAAGAATTCAGGATATACATGCTTCAGATGATCTGGAGTCTCAAGGAAGACATGAGACAGCAAAATCAGACAATGAAAGATCACTTTGACAATGAATTACATAAACAAATCCAAGAAGCAAAAGATCAATTACACAGGAGATAGAGGTAATAAAAAACAAACAAATAGAAATCCTAGAAATGCAGGAAGCAATAAACCAACTTAAAAACTCAATTGAGAATACTACCAGCAGAGTAGAACACTTAGAAGATAGAACATCGGACAATGAAGACAAAGTATTTCAACTTGAAAAGAACATAGACAGCTCAGCAAGACTGTTAAGAAACCATGAGCAGAACATCCAAGAAATATGGGATAACATAAAGAGACCAAACTTAAGAGTCATTGGGATACAGGAAGGCATAGATGTCCAAACCAAAGGAATAAACAATCTATTCAATGAAATAATACGAGAAAACTTCCCAGACTTGAAGAATGAGACAGAATCCCAAATCCTAGAAGCCTACAGGACGCTGAATGTGCAAAACCATAAGAGATCCACACCTAGACACATTATAATGAAGATGCCCAACATACAGAATAAGGAGAGAATTTTAAAAGCTACAAGAGAAAGGAAGCAGATTACATTTAGGGGTAAACCAATCAGGATAACAGCTGATCTTTCAACACAGACTCTGAAAGCTAGAAGATCCTGGAATAACATATTTCAAACACTGAAAGAAAATGGGTTCCAACCAAGAATCGTTTATCCGGCGAAATTAAGCTTCAGGATGGAAGATGAAATTAAAACCTTCCACGATAAACAAAAGTTAAAAGAATTTGCAGCTAGAAAACCATCTCTTCAAAAAATCCTTAGCAAAACATTACAGGAAGAGGAAATGGAAAACAACAATGAAAACCAACAGTGGGAGGTAGGACAGTAAAGGGGGGAAAATAATCAAAGAGGAAAACAAATCAGGTTTAGTAACATTAATAAACAAATATGGCTGGAAGAACAAACCATATCTCAATAATAACCCTAAATGTTAATGGCTTAAATTCACCAATTAAGAGACACAGGCTAGTTGAATGAATCACAAAACAAGACCCAACAATATGCTGCCTACAGGAGATGCATTTGATAGGAAAAGATATACATAGACTGAAGGTGAAAGGTTGGGAAAAATCATATCACTTTATATGGACTGCGGAAACAAACAGGAGTGTCCATACTCATAACAAATAAAATAGATTTCAAGCCAAAGTTAATCAAAAGGGATAAAGAGGGACACTACATACTGCTCAAGGGAACCATACACCAACAAGACATAACAATCATAAATATATATGTCCCAAACAACGGTGCTGCTATGTTCATCAAGCAAACTCTTCTCAAGTTTAAGAGTCTAATAGACTACCATACAATAATCATGGGAGACTTCAACACACCTCTCTCACCACTGGACAGATCTTCCAAACAAAAGTTGAATAAGGAAACTATAGAACTCAATAACACAATTAACAACCTAGACTTAATTGACATATATAGAATATACCACCCAACATCAAGTATTTACGCTTTTTTCTCAGCAGCACATGGATCCTTCTCAAAAATAGATCATATATTATGTCACAGGGCAACTCTTAGACAATATAAAGGAGTAGAGATAATACCATGCATCTTATCTGATCATAATGGAATGAAACTGAAAATCAACGATAAAAGAAGGAAGGAAAAATCATGCATCACTTGGAGAATAGGTTACTGAATGATCAATGGGTTTTAGAAGACATCAAGGAGGAAATTAAAAAATTCTTAGAGTTAAATGAAAACACAGACACAACATATCGGAATCTATGGGACACATTGAAAGCAGTTCTAAGAGGAAAATTCATTGCTTGGAGTTCATTCCTTAAAAAAAGAAAAAACCAACAAATAAATGATCTCATACTTCATCTCAAAATCCTAGAAAAAGAAGAGCAAAACAACAGCAAAAGAAGTAGAAGGCAAGAAATAATTAAAATCAGAGCTGAAATTAATGAAATCGAAACAAAAGAAACAATTGAAAAAATTGACAAAACTAAAAGTTGGTTCTTTGAAAAAATAAATAAAATTGACAGACCCTTAGACATGCTAGTGAAGAGAAGAAGAGAGAGAACTCAAATTACTAGCATACGGGATGAAAAAGGCAATATCACAACAGACACTTCAGAAATACAGAAGATAATCAGAAATTATTTTGAATCCTTATACTCCAATAAACTAGAAGATAGTGAAGGCATCGATAAATTTCTTAAGTCATATAATCTGCCCAGATTGAGCCAGGAGGATATAGACAACCTAAACAGACCAATATCAATTGAGGAAATAGAAGAAACCATCAAAAGATTACCATCTAAGAAAAGCCCAGGACCGGATGGGTATACAGCAGAGTTTTACAAAACCTTTAAAGAGGAACTAACACCAATACTTTTCAAGCTATTTCAGGAAATAGAAAAAGAGGGAGCTCTTCCAAATTCATTCTACCAGGCCAACATCACCCTGATTCCGAAACCAGACAAAGACACTTCAAAGAAAGAAAACTACAGACCAATATCTCTAATGAACCTAGATGCAAAAATCCTCAATAAAATTCTGGCGAATCGGATACAAAAACATATCAAAAAAATTGTGCACCATGATCAAGTAGGATTCATCCCTGGTATGCAAGGCTGGTTCAATATACGGAAATCAATAAATGTTATTCACCACATCAATAGACTTAAAAATAAGAACCATATGATCATCTTGATAGATGCGGAAAAAGCATTCGACAAAGTACAGAATCCCTTTATGTTCAAAAATCTCGAAAAACTAGGGATAACAGGAACATACTGCAACATTGTAAAAGCAATCTATGCTAAGCCTCAGGCTAGCATCATTCTGAATGGAGAAAAATTGAAGGCATTCCCTCTAAAATCTGGAGCAAGACAGGGATGCCCTCTCTCACCACTTCTGTTCAACATGGTTCTCAAAACACTGGCCAGAGCAATTAGACAGTCGAAAGAAATTAAAGGCATAAAAATAGGAAAAGAAGAACTTAAATTATCACTATTTGCAGATGACATGATTCTATACCTAGCAGACCCAAAAGGGTCTACAAAGAAACTATTAAAGCTAATAAATGAATTCAGCAAAGTGGCAGGATATAAAATCAACACGCATAAATCAAAGGCATTCCTGTATATCAGCGACAAATCCTCTGAAATGGAAATGAGGACAACCACTCCTTTCACAATATCCTCAAAAATAATAAAATACTTGGGAATCAACCTAACAAAAGAGGTGAAAGACTTATACAATGAAAACTACAGAACCCTAAAGAGAGAAATTGAAGAAGATCTTAGAAGATGGAAAAATATACCCTGTTCATGAATAGACAGAACTAACATCATCAAAATGGTGATATTATCAAAAGTTCTCTATAGGTTTAATGCAATGCCAATCAAAATCCCAACAGCATTTCTTGTAGAAATAGAGAAAGCAATCATGAAATTCAAATGGAAGAATAAAAGACCCAGAATAGCAAAAACAATGCTAAGCAGGAAGTGTGAATCAGGTGGTATAGCGATACCAGATTTCAAACTATACTACACAGCAATAGTAACAAAAACAGCATGGTACTGGTACCAAAACAGGCAGGTGGACCAATGGTACAGAATAGAGGACACAGAAACCAACCCACAAAACTACAACTTTCTTATATTTGATAAAGGGGCTAAAAGCATGCAATGGAGGAAGGATAGCATCTTCAACAAATGGTGCTGGGAAAACTGGAAATCCATATACAACAAAATGAAACTGAATCCCTTTCTCTCGCCATGCACAAAAGTTAACTCAAAATGGATCAAGGAGCTTGATATCAAATCAGAGACACGGCATCTGATAGAAGAAAAAGTTGGCTATGACCTACATACTGTGGGGTCGGGCTCCAAATTCCTCAATAGGACACCCATAGTACAAGAGTTAACATCTAGAATCAACAAATGGAACTTACTCAAACTAAAAAGTTTTTTCTCAGCAAAAGAAACAATAAGAGAGGTAAATAGGGAGCCTACATCATGGGAACAAATCTTTACTCCTCACACTTCAGATAGAGCCCTAATATCCAGAGTATATAAAGAACTCAAAAAATTAGACAATAAGATAACAAATAACCCAATCAACAAATGGGCCAAGGACCTGAACAGACACTTCTCAGAGGAGGACATACAATTAATCAACAAGTACATGGAAAAATGCTCACCATCTCTAGCAGTCAGAGAAATGCAAATCAAAACCACCCTAAGATACCATCTCACTCCAGTAAGATTGGCAGCCATTATGAAGTCAAACAACAAGTGCTGGCGAGGATGTGGGGAAAAGGGTGCACTTGTACATTGTTGGTGGGACTGCAAATTGGTGCAGCCAATTTGGAAAGCAGTATGGAGATTTCTTGGAAAGCTGGGAATGGAACCACCATTTGACCCAGGTATTCCCCTTCTCGGTCTATTCCCTAAAGACCTAAAAAGAGCATGCTACAGGGACACTGCTACATCGATGTTCATAGCAGCACAATTCACAATAGCAAGACTGTGGAAGCAACCTAGATGTCCTTCAATAGACGAATGGATAAAAAAAAATGTGGCATTTATACACAATGGAGTATAACTCTGCATTAAAAAATGACAAAATCATAGAATTTGGAGGGAAATGGATGGCATTAGAGCAGATTATGCTAAGTGAAGCTAGCCATGCCCTAAAAAACAAATGCCAAATGTCTTCTTTGATATAAGGAGAGTAACTAAGAACAGACTAGGGAAGAAGAGCACGAGAAGAAGACCAACATTAAACAAGGATGAGAGGTGGGAGAGAAAGGGAGAGAGAAGAGAAATTGCATGGAAATGGAAGGAGACCCTCAGGGTTATACAAAATTACATACAAGAGGAAGTGAGGGGAAAGGGAAAAATAATACAAGGGGGAGGAATGAATTACAGTAGAGGGGGTAGAGAGAGAAGAGGGTAGGGGAGGGAAGGGGAGGGGGGGATAGTAGAGGATAGGAAAGGCAGCAGAATACAACAGACATGAGTATGTCAATATGTAAAACAGTGGAAGTGTAACTGATGTGATTCTGCAAGCTGTATACAGGGTAAAAATGGGAGTTCATAACCCACTTGAATCAAAGTGTGAAATATGATATATAAAGAACTATGTAATGTTTTGAACAACCAACAATAAAAAATAAATAAATAAATATTTAAAAAATTCAAAAATCAATAGAAGAAAACGGAACTGAACCAAAGATGGATCTAAATCTATAGGCTGAAAGGTTTACTGTAAAAGCTTAAAAGTTTATGGTTGAAAAATTTTACAGGTGAAACTAATAAACATTATGATGGTTTGCAAAAAAAATTACAATTATCTTATATTAGACAAAGGTGCCAAAACATGCACTGGAGAAAAGACAGCATCTTCAACAAATGATGCTAGGAAAACTGGAAATCCATATGCAACAAAATGAAATTAAACCCCTATCTCTCACCATGAACAAAACTTAACTCAAAATGGATCAAGGACCTAGATAATAAAACCAGAGACTCTGCATCTAATAGAAGAAAAAGTAGACCCTAATCTCCATCATGTGGGTTTAGGCCCCAACTTCCTTAATAAGACTCCTATGGCACAAGAATTAAAACCAAGAATTAATAAATGGGATGGAATCAAACTGAACAGTTTCTTCTCAGTGAAAGAAACAATCTGTGAGGTGAATAGAGAACGTACATCCTGGGAGCAAATCTTTATCTCTCACACATCAGATAGAGCACTAATGTCTAGGGTATATAAGAGTTCAAACGGCTAAGCACTGAAAAAACAAATAACCCAATCAACAAATGGGCCAAGAACCTGAACAGACACTTCTTTCTCAGAAGAGGATATACAATCACTCAACAAATATATGAAAGAATACTCGTCATCTCTAGCAATCAGAGAAATGCAAATGAAAACTACTCTAAGATATCATCTCACTGCAGTCAGAATGGCAGCCATTAGGAAGACAAACCACAATAAGTGTTGGCCAGGATGTGGGGAAAAAGGCACACTCATACATCGCTGGTGGGACTGCAAATTGGTGCAGCCAATATGGAAAGCAGTATGAAGATTCATTGGAAATCTGGGAATGGAACCACCATTCCACCCAGCTATCCCTCTCCTTGAACTATATCCAAAGGACTTAAGAACAGCATACTATAGGGACACAGCCACATCAATGTTTAGAAAAGCCCAATTCACAATAGCTAAACTGTGAAGCCAACCTAGATGCCCTTCAGTGGATGAATGGATAAAAAAATGTGGTATATATACACAATGGAATTTTACTCAGCACCAAAAGAGAATAAAATCATGGCATCTGCAGGTAAATGGATGACATTGGAGAAGATAATGCTAAGTGAACTAAGCAAATCCCCCCCAAAAATGCCAAATATTTATTCTGATTTAAGGAGGCTGACCCATAGTGGGGTAGAGAGGGGAAACATGGGGGAAATAGATGAATTCTAGATAGGGAAGAAATCAGGGAGTGAAAGGGAGGGGCCAGAGGATTAGCAAGGATGTTGGAATGTGAAGGACATTATTATCCAAAGTACATGTATAAAGACATGAATTGGATGTCAACATAATTTATATACAGATATATGAAAAATTGTGGTATTTATGTGTAATAAAAATTGTAATGTAAAAAAAAACCCCAAAGTACATGTATAAAGACACGAATAGGCGAGAACATACTTTATATACAAAGATATGAAAATTGTGCTCTATATGTGTAATAAAAATTGTAATGCATTCCACTGTTGTGTATTTAAAAAATTAAACGAAATAAAAAAATAAACCTATACCTCCCCCAATATCAGGGCCATTTTCCATGCAGGGAGTGAGCCCTCTGATGCCTGATTCCTCTACAACTAAAAGGCATAGCTGCTCCATGAAGTCGGCTCCCATACTGGTTATTTGTACTTTCACTTTGGTGCTAAAACCATTTTGGTTAATTTTGCTTATGGTACCTATTCAAGAAGGGAATTTTCCTAGACCAGGTACATTAAGAATCATAAAATGCTTGTAGCTTGGAATATTCCAGAACTGTACCTTCCGTGTAGAGTGGAGTAACTGCAGTAGCCCTGTTCTTCTCCCCCAAGCCCCTCCATGTCACACCATCCTATTATTTGCCCTTATTCCTCTTAACCAGTGATTCTGATTTTTATGGACAAACAAAAGCAAACTCCATGCCAGTTTTCTTTTAAAAGTGCATCTTTATTATTTCACCAGGCTGGACACAGCAGAGAGCCCAAGGAGCCGCTATGTGTCGGTCAGTGCAAAAGGACCCACTCCATATCTGTCAGTTTGGTGGCTTTGATACCATGTCTGCCTAGAACAAGCTGATGACAGGCACTGAATTGTCACCAAACAGTGTGAGCAAAGCTGGAGGGCATGAGTGGTAAAAAATTTGTCCTGGGATCTTTTGGAACAGTCACAAAATGAAATGAAAATAAAAATAAATTATAAAAATTAAATAATATAAATAAATAAAATCTAAGTTCAGAGTGAGGCTGCAGCAACAAACAGCCACAGGAGAGGTAGCTATGGAGTCACAGGGATGCTTCCAAGACTCAGGCCCCTGCTCCCCACAGGGCCCACGGAGGTCACTGGGTTCCTTGCTGCCTCCAGGCCACTCAGGCATTCAGCTCCAGGTCAGTGATGTATTCCTGGACCCAGTTCTCACTGGGGTCAGCACACACCTGCCGGCCTCTCTTGGTTAGGAAGCTGTGGGGAGAAGCAGAGGATCAAACACTGAGGAATCCTACAGGGGATCTGGGCCCACGGTGGTCCCTCCATCCCACCCCCTGTCCTGGGCAGCTCAGAGAGGCTCTGCCTATGTTACTCCAGAGAGTCTCTCCACCAACTCAGGAGTGTCTCAGGGTACCCTGCCACCTCCTTCTTCTTGTCCCTCCTCTCTGGGTTCAGGATCCCACCTTCCCGACCAAGTCAGGTCACATTTAAGAGCTGAATCCTATATACGTTGCCTGTCTAGGGTTGCTCTCCTGGCCTGTCTCTGTCCATGTGGGGCTGTCCTCAAGGGTGGGCAGGGGAAGTGGCACTTACATGACACCTGGCTGGGAGCACTGGCTGCTGGTCTCAAAATAGTCCTCTATGAATTTGCGTTGAATCTGCCGGGCCACGTAGGAGAAGCAGCAGGCCGTTGGGGAGTCCGCACCAACTGTGGAGAAAGGGACAGAATGAGTTCAGGTCATCATCCAGAAGGAAAGGCCACCAGCTGTCACATCCTCAGGCACTTAGGAAGAGCCCTGTGCAAGGTGAGGACTGGATACCAGGCCTCAGGAAGGCATTTGGGCATTTCTGCCTAGAAACCTCATGTCTCTGTCTTCCTTCTGTCTCTGTTCTCCTTGCTTCCTGACTCTTCTTTGTCTGTGTGACTCAGAAAACCAAGCAGACTGTTCTCCTCTCTTCTTTCAGGGAATTCTGTTAGGTTCAAGATGTCACACCCCAGCAAAAAGAGAGGTCTGGACATCTATCTTAAGATCCAGTGGGCAGAGCTCCTGGGAGGCCTGGAGTGAGCTGGGAATCGACCACATCACTGGGAAGGAAGTACCCAGGTCTGGATTCTGCCTCTTGCCAACTCAGTGGTTTAGGGCTCCATTCCCCCCGCCCCCACACACACACATCTATAGAAAGAAGGAACCCCTGCCCCACCCTCTCAGGACTGGCGACTAGGAGAGCCAAGATCCCTTGTAAAGGTGAAAAGTCCTTAAGAGAAAGCTCAAGGTGCTTTGTAGCCCTTTAAGAAGTTTTCTCTTTTCTCCTGGGTTCTGGAGACCACAAGAAGAGATTTATGTGGTCTCCCCAGGGCCAGAGAGTGGGGACACCTGTCACAATAGGGTGGACTCACATGGTGCGGAGACGACCTGGTCACAAAGAGCCATGGTGCAGAGGAGGACAGCAAGAGCAGCCGTGGAGACCTGCATGATGTTGAGTGGATGATGGAGTGTGGTCTCAAGTATCAGCAGATCCAAGAAGGGCCTTCGTCCTCCCTGCTGCTTGTGTCCTTCTGGTATCTGAAGCCATCTGCCCTTCTCTTTATAGGCAGCCCTGGCAGGTGGGAAAATGGAATCTGGGGGTGCATGGGGAAATTTTTAAGCATAGCAATATTGTCATCTTGTTACCAAACTTGGGGTCCTTGGTGACCACAGGAACTCAGGATATCTAAGAATAGCATCTCTGAGCTGTAGGTCTCAGCTCTAGACTCATGACTTGCTCTGTTTTTTTTGGGGGGGGAAATGGTTTCCCTGTGAGAGGGAGGAGCCTTGTGTGCATCTACTTAGAGCTGCTATTAGCTGGTCCCTTCTCATAAGAACTTATTTATGCATGACCTCTCCAGTGCCGTTCCTTTCTACAGAACTGAAACTCAGTGCTTTCTCAGTCTCTGTAACCATGTGGGGTTGACATGTGGATGGCGGCAACACCCCACCCGCCATATCCTGGACCTGAATTAAGGAATCCCCGGCTACAGAAATGGAAAGTGTGATGTCACGTTTCATTTGTCCATTCATTGAACAGTCATAGAATGATTAGAGGACTCTGTCAAAAACTCTTATTTTGAATTATTCTGTTCCTTTAGGTGTGGGTGTCAATATGTCAGAAGCCTAAAAATATTTATGCCCACTAACCAAGAAAAAGTGTTTCTAGGAAAGAGTTCTACAGAAACAAGCCAGATATGGAGGTATCATCAAACAAAAAAGACCCAGCATCATTTGTAATTTTCCTCTAGCAACTACAGTTAACTATTTGATGTCCATCTTTTTGAATATTTACATATATAAATATTATGTATATAAGAATTTTTAGGATTACAAACAAAAATAACACGTATAGTTCTGTATCATATACATAGAGTGTATATGCATACAGTAGATGTAAGTGGGTACACCTTTTACACTTAATAGGATGGACACACTGCATAGACAGAGATGTGTGCAGAATTTGCAGCAGAATATTCCATGGATGGACATCTTAATTCCCTTTTTTTAAATCCCCTACTGATGTGCTTTTGTTTGAACAACCGTACTATAAAAAAAAAAAATCCTTGTGTCTACATATTCCTATTCTTTTGCAGTGTTTCTATAAAAAAGATTCCTGATAATGGAATCAGGTCAAACAGTAGTTTTTGTTTGTTTTTTTGTTTGTTAGTTTGTCTCTTTGTAGTACTTAAGATTGACTCCAAGGCTTCAGTCATGCTAGGCAAGAGCTCTACCACAGAGCTGCATCCCCAACCCTAGTATGTGTGGTTTAGTATTTGCTAAGTAGTAGTGTTTAAATAAACCTCGAAGTGTTTGATTACTACGATTCTACACAATTTTTTTTATACCAGGGATTGAGTTCAGGGGCACTGTATCACTGAGCCATATCTCCACCTGTATTTTGTATTTTATTTAGATACAGTGTCTCACTGGATTCCTTAGTTCCTCGCCATTGCTGGAACTAAGTCTGGCTTTGAACTTGTGATCCTCCTGCCTCAGCTTCCTAAGATGCTGTAATTACAGGTGTGTGCCACCATGCCAGGCTTCTAAACAATTTTAAATACAAAAATCAGATTATTTGGAAGATGAAATAATTGTGGCTCATAAAAATTAATACATGTATGATTTCTACATATCTTTTGAATGTCCCCTTCTTCTGAAGAAAGGACCCTAGCTCAGTGTATATTTCTTGTACTTATAACTGAAACCCAAGTAATCCACCTGTTAAATAACTTCTCTTCATAGCAAACCTATAAACATAGTTTTGCTCCACATAGAGCTTGATTTCCACCTGTCCCCCACCAACGTTAGCCATTTATTTTGTGGAGTATGGTTTTTAGAGAAATAATGTATGGTACACCTATAACCCCATACAGGTATACACCACATTTGGGAAGGAGTGGTGAATCCTGTCACCTAAGTCAGTGTTCTTAGCCACTAACCTGCATGCAGCACTCCTGGTAAACTTGATGACAACATCAGTTCTCAGGTTCCATCCAGAGCATTCTGGTGGGAGTGGCTTCTGAACTGTTTCTTGGGATTTGAGTATAGGTAGATCATACCTGGGGAAATCACTTGGGCAGTGTTTAATAGCACACAGTATGTAGTTAAATGAAGGTCTAGTTTGAGAACTCAGTTGTGCCATCTACATGCAGTGTGATCTTAGACAAATTGCTTACCCTTCTCAAGGCGAGATTTACTTTTCTGACAAATGGGCATTTTAAGAGTACTACGTAAGCTATATTATTGCATTAGGAAGATTCAATGGATGATATATATATAAAAAGCAAATAGATTTGAGTAAGCCTCAGAAACATTAGCAATTTCTTATTAACAAAGCTTTATTTATCATAACCAATCACTACAGAATACTCTGCCTAATGGTATCTGAAGGATATGGAAATGACAACCCTCAAAACAGGGTGGCCTGACAGGAGGGAGGGAGGAGGAAGCCATCACATTGATGTCATTGATCCTTTCCCAATACATCCTTTCCCAGTGACAAGACAATCCCTGGGAAGGAAGCAAACATCACCCAGTGACAAGACAATCCCTGGGAAGGAGATCTCCCCCAAGCCTAAAATGAAAGTTTCTGGGGAGAATCCAAAATATTGGTCCTTTTCAAAATAGGTCTTTTCCCAGTGACAGTAAAATAGATCCTGGAGGGAAAGAGATAAGTCTGAATGCTGAACTCTGGACCCTCCATCCTTGCCCAGTAAATACAAATTTCAAATTCTCACACCTGTTTCCTGAATATCTAAACTGATAAGTTCTGATAAAGTCTTCAATGGTTAAGTCATCTCCCAGTGTGTAACAAATATAAACCGGAACCTCCCCCATGATCAGGGCCATTTTCCATCCAGGGAGTGAGCCCTCTGATGCTTGACTCTTCTACTAAATAAAAGGCATGGCTGGTCCATGAAGTCTGCTGCCATACCGGTTATTTGTACTTTCACTATGGTGCTAAAACCATTAGGTTGTTTTTGTTTATGGTATCCATTCAAGAATGGAATTTTCCTAGAGCAGGTACATTAAGAATCATAAAATATTTGTAGCTTGGAATGTTCCAGAACTGCACCTCCAGTGTAGAGTGGAGTAACTACAGTAGCTCTGTTCTTCTCCCTCAAGTCCCTCCAAGTCACACATTCCTATTATTTGCCCTTATTCCTCTTAACCAGTGATTCTGATTTTTATGGACAAACAAAAGCAAACTCCATGCCAGTTTTCTTATAAAAAGTGCATCTTTATTATTTCACCAGGCTGGACACAGCTCAGAACCCAAGGAGCCACTATGTGTTGGTCAGTGCACAAGGACCCACTCCATATCTGTCAGTTTGGTGGCTTTGATACCATGTCTGCCTAGAATAAGCTGATGACAGCCACTCGACTGTCACCAGTGTGAACAAAGTGGGATGGGATGAGTGGCAAAGAATTTGTCCTTGGATATTTTGGAAAAGTTACAAAATGAAACGCAAATATAAATAAATTATAAAAATTAAATAATATAAATAAATAAAATCTAAGTTCAGAGTGAGGCTGCAGCAACAAACAGCCACAGGAGAGGTAGCTATGGAGTCACAGGGATGCTTCCAAGACTCAGGCCCCTGCTCCCCACAGGGCCCACGGAGGTCACTGGGTTCCTTGCTGCCTCCAGGCCACTCAGGCATTCAGCTCCAGGTCAGTGATGTATTCCTGGACCCAGTTCTCACTGGGGTCAGCACACACCTGCCGGCCTCTCTTGGTTAGGAAGCTGTGGGGAGAAGCAGAGGATCAAACACTGAGGAATCCTACAGGGGATCTGGGGCCCACGTGGTCCCTCCATCCCACCCCCTGCCCTGGGCAGCTCAGAGAGGCTCTGCCTATGTTACTACAGAGAGTCTCTCCACCAACTCAGGAGTGTCTCAGGGTACCCTGCCACCTCCTTCTTCTTGTCCTTCCTCTCTGAGTTGGGGGTCCCACCTTCCTGACCAATCAGGTCACATTTAAGAGCTGAATCCTATATATGTGGCCTGTCTAGGGTTGCTCTCCTGGCCTGTCTCTGTCCATGTGGGGCTGTCCTCAAGGGTGGGCAGGGGCAGTGGCACTTACATGACACCTGGCTGGGAGCACTGGCTGCTGGTCTCAAAATAGTCCTCTATGAATTTGCGTTGAATCTGCCGGGCCACGTAAGAGAAGCAGCAGGCCGTTGGGGTGTCCGCACCAACTGTGGAGAAAGGGACAGAATGAGTCCAGGTCATCATCCAAAAGGAAAGGCCACCAGCTGTCACATCCTCAGAGGCTGAGGAAGAGCCCTGTGCAGCGTGGGGACTGGAGACCAGGCCTCGGGAAGGCATTTGGGCATTTCTGCCTAGAAACCTCATGTCTCTGTCTTCCTTCTGTCTCTGTTCTCCTTGCTTCCTGACTCTTCTTTGTCTGTGTGATTCAGAAAACCAAGCAGACTGTTCTCCTCTCTTCCTTCAGGGAATTCTGTTTGGTTTAAGAAGTCACACCCCAGCAAAAAGAGAGGTCTGGACATCTATCTTATGATCCAGTGGGCAGAGCTCCTGGGAGGCCTGGAGTGAGCTGGGGAATCAACCACATCACTGGGAAGGAAGTAACCAGGTCTGGATTCTGCCTCTTGCCTACTCAGTGGTTTAGGGCTCCATTTTTCCCTGCCCCAACCCTGACTCTCAGGACTGGCGACTAGAAGAGCTAAGATCCCTTGTAAAGGTGAAAAGTCCTTAAGAGAAAGCTCAAGGTGCTTTGTAGCCCTTTAAGAAGTTTTCTCTTTTCTCCTGGGTTCTGGAGACCACAAAAGAGATTGATGTGGTCTCCCCAGGGCCAGAGAGTGGGGACACCCGCCACAATAGGGTAGACTCACATGGTGCAGAGAAGACCTGGTCACAGAGAGCCATGGTGCAGAGGAGGACAGCAAGAGCAGCCGTGGAGACCTGCATGATGTTCAGTGGATGATGGAGTGTGGTCTCAAGTATCAGCAGAGCCAAGAAGGGCCTTCGTCCTCCCTGCTGCCTGTGTCCTTCTGGCATCTGAAGCCATCTGCCCTTCTCTTTATAGGCAGCCCTGGCGGGTGGGGAAGCGGAATCTGGGGGTGCATGTGGAAATTTTTAAGCATAGCAATGTTGTCATGATGTTACACAACTTGGGGTCCTTGGTGACCACAGGAACTCAGGATATCTAAGAATAGCATCTCTGAGCTGTAGGTCTCAGCTCTAGACTCATGACTTGCTCTGGTTATTTTTGGGGAGATGGTTTCCCTGTGTAAGGGAGGAGACGGGTGTATTTCTGTCCAGAGCTGCTATTAGCTGGTCCCTTCTCATAAGAACTTATTTATGGATGACCTCTTCAGTGCCATTCATTTCTACAGAACTGAAACTCAGTGCTTTCCTAGTCTCTGTAACTACATGGGGTTGACATGTGGATGGCAGCAACACCCCCACCCCTAAATCCTAGTACTGAATTAAGGAATCCCCGGCTAGAGGAGAAAGTTGATGTCACGCTTCATTTGTCCATTTATTGAACAGTCATAGAATGACTAGGGGACTCTGTCACAAACTCTAGTTGTGAATTATGAAGTTCCTTTGGGTGAGGGTGTCAATATGTCAGAAGCCTAAAAATATTTATGCCCACTAACCAAGAAAAAGTGTTTCTTGGAAAGAGTTCTACAGAAACAAGCCAGATATGGAGGTATCGTAAAAAAATAAAATAAAATAAAATAAAAAAACAGCATCATTTGTAATTTTCCTCTATGAGGAAATGATTAAGTAAGTTATGGCGAGTTTACTGGATTATTTATTATTAAGCCCTAAAACTGAGCAAAGGGGCATAAATATTACATCAGTGTTAAAGAGCAAGATAAAAAAATTGTACAATTGTTCAAGAAGAATTGTATGAATATATGGAAATGTATCTGTAATTTTGTGCCTACCCCAATTATCGTAAAATTTTTTTAAAATCTTGTAATTAAAAGTCCTAAAGAATTAATAATGCTTATATTTGTGTGATGGGCCTATGGAGTTTAATTTTCTTGGCTTTTGTTTTTCTTTGTTCAGATTTTTCTCGTTTTCTTCAGCAAGATTGTATTACATGCTTGTCAGCCCCAAATTTTGCTTTAAAAACGTTTAAATCTCTGGTTAAAAATGTCAGTATATATTATCAAAATTTATGTTAAATTGTTCAATTTAACATAAATTTTGATAATATATACTGACATTTCTGTTCAAGGACCTTTTCTAAAACAGTGTCTTGGTTTGTCGTTTCTCTGAACAGTTTGCAGCATCCTATGTGATACTCACCAAACTGTGATAAACATCACCAAACTTGAACCAGTTTTGTTTTTATATTCCTTTCAATGCAAAAAAGAGTGATATAAAAAAGAGTCTTCCCTCTCAGCCAAACCTATTCTTTCTTTTCCATTCTTTATTCTTTTATAATTCAAAAGCACACATCATCTTTTATGAGAAATTGGGTTGAGTTCTTTTTAATAGCCTTTATCCTTAGATACTCCCAGTCTGGTAGGAACAGGTAGATACATGAGAGGTACTCACAGCGCTAGCAGAATGTGCTAGACTGGGTACAGTGGTGCACACCTGTAATCTCAGCGGCTGGGGAGGCTGAAGCAGAAGGATCACAAATTGAAGGCCAGCCTCAGCAACTTAGCCCTAAGCAACTTAATGAGACCCTGCCTCAAAATTAAAATATAAAAAAGGGCAAGGGATGTGGCTCAGTGGTAAAGCGCCCCTGGGTTTAATCCCTGGTACCAAAGGGTGGCGGGGAGAAGAAGAAGAAAAAAGAAAGTGCCAGGACTCTTAGAAGAGGAAATAAAAGTTATGAGGAGGGAGAAATGAACCTCCAGGGGAAGATAGGGGAAGTTTTCATGAAAGGGATGGAGTTTTGGTTGAATCTTGAAAACTCTTCAGGATTTGAACATGCACCGATGGGATGGGAGGTGGAGGTTCTACTGATACAAAGTCACAGGTGTGACATTGAGGACTCAGCTCTGAGGGCAGAATTTGATGGGGCGGCGAGACAGGCAGGGAATGTATGACGAGTCTAAACTGGAGCCCAGCCAGGAAGGGTCCAGAATTCTTCCCCAAAGGAATCAGACTTGCTCTGTCAGAGCCAGAGAACAGAAGAAGACAGCCCACTTATGCAGAGAAAGACCACACCTCAGGAATCCTGTCTTTCCTCAGTGTCTCTAGAGTCACATTTTTAAAAACACATGGGCTCTGGGCTCTGTTTCTACCCTCCTTCCCTGTGATGCTAATGCAGGTAGCCAGGGAGGTGAAGCAAAGATCAAGGGCAATGGAGATTTCACTGGGAAGGCGCCAAACCCAGTATTTCCCCGAATTGCTATGAATTCCAAAAAGGGAGTCACTGTCCCTTTTTTCACTAGAAACAACATCATAGAGGATGCGCTCGACTCAGCCCATCCTCTCTGCCGGCCATTGGTCCAGCGGGGAATCACAGTCATACTCATGATTAAGTTTCTGAGAGTTTGGCATCTATGAGCTGGGGAGGGTGAGAAGAGGAAGTGGAAACTGCTGAATCAACCATGTTTCTGATAATGGGCATTATCTACTTCCAGGATTACAGCACTCACCAGTGTATGATTAGTCATCTATGTAAGCTCTATTTCAAAAATTTAGATGACATCCTCCTGTTGATTTTCAACCGAATTCAGACCATGTCTTATTGATTGTTCCTAGCTAAACAAATCCTAGCACATAATGATTACAGGAAGAATCTCTATCCAGTTTCCATTCCTCACAGTCTTTTTTCGATAAAAGTGATGGTCGGATAGAGGATTCCATGTGTTTATATATTGGTAAGATTTTCCATGTCAGTCCCCAAGCCAGGAAGTAGCCCTTTGCCATGTATTTGGACTTGGATTGGAACATAACACTCTTGTGCCCAGAGTATGTGCTTAATAAATCTGTTGAATGAGTAAAGAAAGGAAGCTCTGAGTTTTGGCTGAATTGGAAGAGTCTTAGAAAATTCCTTGGTGACAAATGGATGTTCCCAGGTTTAAAATGATTTGCCCGCAGTTACACAGATGGAAATGACCAGTTTAATATTTCACTGACTGAATTATTACCAATGTATCTCCAAGCATAACCATAATGCCCAGAACACAGTACAGCTTGATAAATATATGGTAAAAGAATAAATCACAGATTTGACTATCAATGAACAATATATGTCCAGTGCTGTCATTACAGAGTTGAAATACTAATGGGAAGGGAAGGCTGAGAAAGGCCATGGTGTCAGGTCTGGCTCTTTGGGGGAACATCCAAGATTGCTTAGGTGTTCAATAGTCAACACCCTATCACAAAGCTCTTCTTTGTGGAGTCAGTCCTTTATTTCCTGTCTTGAGTCCTTGTCATTTTCTCCACTTTGTGTGAGTGAGCAGTACCTCAGGGCGAATATCTTGATATTGGATTTTGTTCTTTCCCTTGTCTCCTGTGTTTTCTACCCAGTAGAAAGCATCCTTTCCTATTGAGTTTCCAAGCCAGAAAACTGGGAGTTGCCCTTGACCTCCCCACCCGTACTCCCTGCAACTCCTACATCTGCTTCATCTCCAGCTCTAGTCTGTATTTGAAATCAGGTGCAACCACCTGTCACCATCCCCACACTGCTGCAGTCTGAGATTAGGCCCTCCGTTTCTCACTATGACCATGTTCCTGTCCTAGAAACTGGTTTTTCTTTTTACTTTCTCCTCTTTGTTACTCGATCCCACCACACAGCATCCAATGTGATTTTTGCCAAAGTGCAAATCAGTCTCTGTCTCCTTCTGTTAACATTTTTCAAATACTTTGCTTTGTGTCCAGCATGAACTGGAAGCTTCTCTGTGAACTGACTCCTGATGCCCACTGCCTTCTTTGGCCCGCAGCTTGCCTCCTTCAGACTTCCTGATGACCAAGACTCCAGTCCCTCTGAGCTACCTGTGTTTCCTTAAAAGTGTCTCTTCCCCCACTGTTACTGAATGAAGTGTCAACTTGACAAAGCAGTTTCCCTCTGGGGCAAACCACAGGCGGAGTCAGCTAGCTATGCATGGGCACATCCTGTGGCAGCCACAGGGGTTAAAATTTAGAACAAATATGAAAAATTACTATTTAATTCCCCAAATTTTCTAAAGGAAAAAAAAGGGAAGTCCCTAGATTCTATTACTCAAAAATAAAACATTTGTTTATGAAATGCAAAACCGAAAGACATTCTACATGATAATCACAGGACTTTGGCTGGTTGGCTTTTAAATTTATAATAAAGCACATTTCCCTTTCTGATTTATTTAGTCTCTAGAGCCACATTTGCTTGATTTTATTTCCAAATATGTCTGTCAGCTGTGTGCTCTTTATTTGGTTACTTTCTTCTCTATGTTTCAGCATCCCACGTGTAAAAGGGGATAAAATACTTACCTCAGAGGGCCACGGTGAGGATTAAATACATTAACGTTGGTGCTTAGAATTTTACTTGCTGAGGTCGTGGCTCTGCGGTAGAGCGCTCACCTAGTATATTCGAGGCCTTGGGTTCAATTCTCAGCACCATATAAAAATAAATAAAGTAAATAAAGGCATTGTGTCCAACTACAACTAAAAAATAAATAAATATATATATATTAAAAAAATAACCAGCTCATAGTAAGTGCTGTGATAAACGCTAGCTGCTTTTATCATTATCATTGAAATATATTTTAATTTTCAAAAATTTTAAAGAATATTTTTAAATCAACATAGAAAAATTGTACACATTTATTTAAGTCTCAGCTCAACTTAGAGAATGGACCAATCTAAACAGTAGAATAGTTAAATGTTGGCACATCCATACAATGGAATTTCACACATTCATTAATGCTATCTTTGATTCATGTTTGGGTTTTTAATAACATGGAAGAATCTTAAGTAACAATAATATGTTAATTCAAGAAGGAATGTTACATACTAATAGTAAAATATAAAATTGGGTAAAGAATGATAGCATAATTTAAATTTGTATTTATACTTTTCTATATTTTCTAATTTTTATACAGTGACCATGTATATTTCCTATAAAAAATAAAATAAAAATATTTTTTTAAAAAGAAATTAAAGTCTTATCTTTTTTGGAGACTTTCTTGAACCCACCATCATGAACCCCCAACATCTGACACAGACTGTCACATCCAAGAAATATAATTCTGTAAACACTTTACAGAATTATTTTCTTCTTTTGCTCAAGTATTCCCTGAGACCTGCTTGGAAAGAGGCTATAAACAAGCATAAAAGCATTTATTAAAGAAAGATGTTTCATAAGGAAGATTGAACATATTCTCAGACCCACCAAAGCCCAGTGAGGCTTGATGCTTCCCTCAGGAATGTGACATGTCCAGAATGTAATGTCCCCAGCAGTCACTACCTGTGCCCTTAACAGCCAAAGGGCAGACTGTGGCAGGTAGGAAGGTCCACTTTCACTTTAGAAAGAATGAGGCTGTTGGGTTCAGTGGTTGGGAGTGCGGCAGTCACAGACAAGCTGCTCCAACCAGCTCACTGTCTTGCAGACTTCATTTTGAAAACCAAGTGTTCTGACACTTGAGGCAAGCTCCATCCCAAAAATAAAAGGGCAAGCACAGAAAGCCCAGAGGGAAAGATTTAAGTGCAAATTTGGTGGGGAGAGGGTGGAGAGAATGATAAAGTAAATGACCTTGTACTTTCTCAAATGACCCTGAAGTGCCCCAGGATGCTGCTCCTGTCCCATAATCAAAAGCATCCAAGGGGCTGGGCTCTGTCTTTTGACTTTCTCAGAGCAGAGCAGAGGGCAATGGTGGTGCTAGGGGCGAGCAGGCGGGTCAGAGTCGTTGAGCTAAGGGTGGGTGAGATCTCCATCCACTCATCCAAATTCCCATCATTTGCCATGTTCTGTGCATCTCTGCATCGCTTCCCTTGGTAAGCTTCTTATGTACGGGTCCCAGCATTGTGAAGCCAGTCAGGGTTGACAGGGACACGAGGCATTCCCTATGGACCGGGAATGCCTAGGTGACATAGTCTGTCTGTCACACAGGTAAACATTGTTAGGTCGCCAATCCTATTCATACACTGGCACAGTCTTTGCCTGGGTCTTTCAAACTTAATTCTTACTGCTTTCTTTCTCTTATTGGTCCAAGAAAATACCCTGAAATCTTGGTTTCTTTTTCATTCCCTCCTTGTTCTACAACTGGCTAACTGACCCCTTTCCTGAATGAAGTTCTGATCAGATATGTGTGGAAGAACCCATGGTGGGGTCGGGGGAGACAATGGTTTCTCTCTGTGCTCACACCCTATGCCTGTTCTGCAGACCACTGCCAACCTGGAAAGACTGATGTGAACAGCTTCTGCAGGGGCAAACCACCCAGAGCAGCGTTGGTTTTTTTTTTTTTTTTTTTGTCCTTGAACCCTTTCTAGCAAGTGTCAATGTGTCATCCTTCCTCTCTGGTTTCAGCTCTCTCCAGTCTCGGTCTCTGTCTCTGGTGTACCATTTCCCTCTAGGGCACAGCCCACTTCTTCTCCCCTTCAACTCTTTTATTCCGTGATGACATAGCCCTGGGGAAGAGAAGCTGGGAGGAACTCTTCACTCTTGGCTAGGTTCGGTTTCCTTACTGGTGCCATGACATCATCTCTACCCTGGAAATTCCATTTGCTTTTCTGTACCTCCACCTCCGTTCCAGGCCTCAGAGTCCCTATAAAAAGGGGTTTGCAACTCAGATCAGCACAGGACACAGCCAGGTTCTGACGCTTCTGAGCTCTTGCAGTCTCAGCCCTAGGCAAACCTCTCCTCCACCAATACCATGAAGCTCTGTGGGATTGCCCTCCCTCTCCTTGTGCTTGTGGCTGCCTTCTGCTCTCCAGCACTCTCTGCACCAAGTAAGTCCACTGCTACTACTAGGGTCGAGGTAGGAACTGCGGAGGGGTTGAAAGGGAACTAGGAAAATTTCCAAGTAGCCTGCTATTAAAGGTAGAGTCTAGTAGACAGCCAATAATATTTAAGCTCCTATTTTCTTAAGAATTAACAGCCAACACAGAAAAGGATGGAGTAGAAGTCAGACAGCTGAACAGGCTCTGTCTCTGACTACTGGTTTAAGCCTGTCCCTCTCTATGCCTTGGTTTCCCCATCTGTAAGACAAAGGGAGTAAGACACGTTCTGAGACTCAATCCAGTCCCAATCCGCTAGAATTCTTTCTTACCTTTTCTTAGGATTCTCTGTTTAGAATAACAGTCCCACTCTGTGTGGGTGGGCATGAATTTATTGGACCATAATTGGGGTTATGATAGCTCCCCAGGGAAGTTCAATGCAGATCCAGAAGTAGGATCAAAAAATGTATAGCTCCTGGGTAGTTTCAAGCTTTGATCTCACATGGACCTTTCCTTCCAGTGGGCTCAGACCCTCCCACTGCCTGCTGCTTCTCTTACACCCTGCGGAAGCTTCCACGCAACTTTGTGATGGATTACTTTGAGACCAGCAGCCTCTGCTCCCAGCCTGCCGTGGTGTGAGTATCAATCCCTGGGCTGCTCTGGGAGACAAGGGTGAGGGGAGGCAAAAAGGGAGCCATTTGGGGCCGGAGGTGATCAAGCAGAAGGAAGTGGTTCAAGGGCAGTGAGTAAGCAGGTCATGAGGTCACTTTTTTAAGTCCTGGAAGTGGCTGGGTGGCAGACAAAGAACAAGAAAGTGCTTCCTGAGGAAAAACCTATCCAGAGGCCAGAAAGTCAGGAAAAATCAATACCATGAGATAGAAGCAGATTTCTTGAAGAAGACCAGAAAAATATGGAAAAGTCATTGCTGCTAGGAAAAGCAAAGATATAACCATATTGATTGCAAAATCCACTGGTTCCTAATCAGGGAAATCCTTGAGGCCACAGATAAGTCCAGTGGGTGGAAGTTATAGAAATGTGGTTCCAGTGTCATTCTAGAGAGATCCATTTCACTAGAGATGCCTAATGTGAGCCATGGTCAAGCAGAGAAAGATTCCTACCACAGACAAAAGGGGGTATTATCAGAAGTCCTTAATGGTGCCACAGGACTCTAATGTGTCTACTCTTTGTTCTACAGCTTCCAAACCAAGAAGGGCAGGCAAGTCTGTGCCAACCCCAGTGAGTCCTGGGTCCAGGAGTACATGGATGACCTGGAACTGAACTGAGCTGCTCCAGTCTCAGGGGCAGGATGTCTTCAGGGAAGATCCCCTGAGCCCCAGCACCTCTCAGCAAGACGCACCTTATTCTCCATGCTCCTGACTCCTCTCAGGAACCCCTGTCCCTTCTCTTAATTTAATCTGTATTGGATGCTTTGTTATTGTATGTGGAGTTATTTCTATTATTTAAGGACACATGTCCCCCATGGGGACGGTCCACCGTCACTTCTCTGCTATTGTGGATACATGGATGATACAGTTGATTCCATGAATTTTCATAATAAAACTTTTTTTAAAAAAAATATATAAGCGGTTGTTTTGTGGGTTTTGATTTGATTTGTGGTGTGAAGGGGATTGCCTGGTACTGTTAGCTGGGACAAACTATAGTTTCAAAAAATAATTCAGTCTGAGCCATTATGAAGTCTTTAACAATTACTAAGTCTAAGGCTCTGTTGTCCTCTGTTTTACAAGTGCATACAGAGAGGCACAGAGAGGGGAGAGTGACTTGCTGAGGTCAGCTCTGGGAGCACCAAGGAAGGATGACCCCAAAGGACAGCTGTGATGCTCAGGGCTGGGAGTTTAACAACCCACGGGGAAACTGTGGACAGGGGCAGCAGCACACTGGAGGGGAACAGGAAGTCGTTCAGAATCAGAAAAGCAACTTCATCATCTTATTCTCAGCAAAACTTTGGGAAAATCGTTTTGCCTTACTGGATCTCCATTTTCCTGCCTGGGAATTGGGGAATAATATTTCCCTGGGCTGTTGTAAAGCAGCCCATGGGAAAATGGGACCTGGCCTGTGGAAGATTCTCTCCCTCCCTCTCTGAGCCTCAGTGTCTGTCCTTGTCATGAGGATTATCAGATCAGTTCAAGGAACAACACTCTGGAATCCAAAGCCAATGTGAAGTGGCATCATGAGGACAAAAGAATGTGTCTGGTTTGGCTCTGAAATGCTGTGTGAGTGACTTAAAGTCATGGGTATTTAGTAATGCTTATTTAGAACTTAATACCATATGGGTCAAAGAGAATCTGGATCTGAAGTGGAATTATGTACACAATCAACCCTGATCTGTGGGACACAGTCTGTTAAAGCTGAGAGGAACCCTTAGACCATGTGTTCCAACTCTCTCAGCTTATGAAAACTAAGGGCCAAGGACTAGGAAGTAACTTGCCAAAGGCCAGTCAGCAGAGCAGAACTCCTGCCAGTGTCAGTTCTCAGGTTAGGTACCCTTTCTTGTGCACCTTTCCTAGTGAGACATTTCTGTAGTCCCCAAAAGGGTGACCATTGAGTAAGGTAGATAAGGAAGAGACTACCTTGAAAATAATTTGAGTGTTTTTAGCTCTGTGAAAAAGCTGTTTACTTCTCTGGGTTAGTAGACACAGTCCCATTCCCTCTTCTGCCCTCTGTCACCCTATCACTCAAGAGCCCCTGGGGAAACCTCTTCAGATTCTGCAGGAACTGGGAGAAGGAGATTCAGAGCACAGCAGATCTGAAACAGGTGTGAGGAGAGGCTAGCAGCAAAGGACCCTCTTGGCTTTACCTTCTGTTTTTATTTGTCTAGATCTGAGCTCTCTGATATGTTAGCTACTAACTAGAGTGGCTATTTAAATTTAAATTTAATTAAATTAAACTAAATTTAAAATTCAGTTTCTCTGTCACACAAAATCACATTCAAGTGCTCAATAGCCACATGCAATGGTAGCTATCAGGTTAGACAGTGCAAATATAGAATTGTCTGTCATCACAGAAAGTTCCACTGGATGTGAAACCATCCTAGAATAGTTTCAAGGGAAGTGAATAGAGGGAAAGTTGGGGTGGCCTAGAATATTTGGAGAAAGATACACAACTCTATTCTGAGGGGATGGAATGGGAGAAAATGGACGATCCCCAGGCCTGAAACAAGGTGCATGTCACCTTAATAGGCTGAGCAATGTCCCTCAAGGTGTCTGCATCCTAATCCCCAGAACCTGTGGGCACTACCTTACATGGCAAAAGGGACTTTGCAGATAGGCTCTTTCCTTAAGGATCCTGAGATGAAGAAATTATCCTGGATTATCTGGCCAAACCCTAAATCTTGCCATGTGTCCTTATCAGGTATGCAGGAGGACATGTGACAATAGAAGAGGGGTTGGGAATGTGACAACTGAAGCAAAAATGTTATCTGCTGGCTTTGAAGATGGAGAAAGAGTCTATGAACCAAGGGATGTGAGGCAGCAGCTCTAGAAGCTAGAAAAGGAAGAGAGCAAAAAAAAAAGTTTTCTCCCAGAGAGCCTCCAGGAGAAGTACAGCCCAGTGAAAATGATTTTGGATTTCTAACCCCAGAAACTTAAGAGACCCAACGTGTGTTGTTTTAAGATGGGTGGTTTGTGGCCATTCGTTACAGCAGTCATAGAAAACGAAAACAATCACTGATTGAAGAGTCAGTGCAGAAAGGAATGGAAGATTCTAGAAAGGACGTCAGACTTCCCCAAGGAGACACCTCGAGTGAGTGATGGACCATAACAAAGTCGGGCATCTCAAGCAGAGGCTCTGCTTCAGCAGCTGAGTGTGAGGGCTGAGGCCTCACCAAGGGTACAAGACCCCCAGGAAGTGTGCCTCCTCTGGAGACTGGTCCATCCTCTCGTTTGTTAGATGAAGCCCAGAGTGGAGCCTTGACCTGCTGTGGTTTCATTATCAGTGAGAGCTGGTGTAGGACCAGAATCGAGGTGAAGTCCTTTTCCCCACATTTGCCTGCCCCTGGACAAGTCGGGAGGAAGTCAACTCCATAGGAGCAAGACCATGAGAAATGCTGCAGGAAGCCCGGATGGTCTCGTGAGGAAAGGCTTCACCCAGGAGTTGCAAACGACAGCGTGGAACTCTGGCCGTGGGGCAATGTGGGACTTTGTGGGTTGCACAATGTGAAACCGTGTTTTTCCCTTTCTCCTCTTGCCACACTACTTCCTTTTCTTACCCTACGGTCAGAGAGTTGGTATCCGCTCACTTGATTTTTCAGCTGCAGTTTCTCCTGGTTTCTGGATGGGGGACAGAGCCAGAAGAAATGAGGCAGGACAAGCGAAGGTGAAGGAGGGACCAGTCATCGACCAAACCAAGTCCATTTTGTTCCTCTCTGACTCCATTCGCCTCTTCTTTCCTGAGCCACTTTCTTCTGCAGTTCCCTTGGGTTCTAGGAACAACAGACCTCATTCATAAGCATCTTTAAAAGGGATCAAATCTACCACCAAGCGATGACCAGCGGGACAGAACAGGCCAATCCCTGATGAGACTGCCCCTCCCAAGCAGGAACAATCAATCACCCCCTGACAGAATGGAGGCTGCACCCTAGGCAGGAGGCAATCATATTGTGAGGGAAACAGAATCATGCCCTCAAGTAATGATGACTTCCCAGAGTTTGAGACCAGTTCTGAGGTAACAATCAACCAGGCCAGGCAAAGCCAAAATGACCTGCTCTGCTAGCTATGCAAACCCCACAGCAATACAAGTCCCCAACCCTTATCTTTGTTCTCCTTTTCTATAAAATCTGACAGCTTCTGTCAGCCTCTTAAAGAGAGATCTTTGTTCTTCCCAGAAGGAACACATTGACTACAGCTCCCTTCTTACCCTTCACCACTGCTCATCTCTTTGATTGGCGTATTGAGATAGGTGGCCAAGCCTGGCCTGATGGAATCCCTGGTGCAGGGACCTTTGCCCTAGGACTTCATTAACAAAGGGAGTTTATGGAGCAAGATCTAGACCCCAGGCCTGGGTCTCTATTCTCTTGCAGTGCCTTCCTTCCATGTTTTACTCTCTAGATGGGAGGAAGCCTGTTTCCTTATGCATATAAACTTTCTATGCTTCTCTCCTTATCCCACCCCAGCTATAATGTTCCCATTGACACGGGCATTTTTCTCTGGGGGGCCAGGAGCTGAGCAGGGACTAAGAAAGGAAGTTTAAGTGAAGATGGTTTAAAAACAAAACAAAACAAAACAAACCCACAGTTCTTCCTGGTGATCGAGACCAGCAACCTTGTCACACAGTCCTGAGCTGCATTCACACCAATCCTCCACGGACCTGAAGGACTTACCTTCACCCTCTTTTCCACTTGTCCCCACCTGTTCTCCTTTCCAGATTCCTCCTGGAGAAAACAGCAATATGTGTAGAAATGGAGAGAGAATATTGGGACTACATTTTTGTCCTGTTTAAATACTTTCATTTTTAGATATATGATACGTGTGTAAAACATATAAATTCAGAAGAAAAGAGAAAATCATTTTTTTTCTCCCTCAGGGAACATAGGTTTAATAGTAATGGGATCATCTGGGAGACCCTCCCTTTCTATGAAAATCCTCCCAACTGGGAAAAGGACAGGAAAATCCTTCCCTTGGGTTGCATTAACTCCTTCTGAATCTCAGGATGCATGTGCCCCCGTGCTTCTCAAAAAGAGCCTAGTTACTTATAGTGATTCCTAGTTCATCTCCTTCATGGGTCTTTCTTCTTTCTATATGGGTTGGAAGAATGTTACAGGTGTTAGGTGCAGGACAGGCTGAGTAAGCTGTCTACTGGGCATGCCAAACAAAGTTAGCTGCAGGATGACCTGGCCTCTCAAACCCTCTGTCTGGTTCTTTATCACCTGTTTGCTTCAAGCCCAAACACCCAAGCCCCTGCTCAAGGCTGAACACTCAACCCCCTGCTCAAGGCCGAGCACTTAACCCCCTTATGTGCCAACAAGGCAGCTTGCAGACCCAGAGACCCCATTAGATTTGGGGTATAAAAACTCCCTCCTGCTGGGCCTCTCTCTCCTCTCTTGCTCTCTCTGTCTCCTTTGTGCGCTCTCTCTCTCTCTCTCTCTCTCTCTCTCTCTCTCTCTCTCTCTCTCTTTCTCTCTCTCTTCCCCCTTCTCTTTCTCTCTCTTCTCCTCTGTTGCACTGCTGCAATAAAGATCTCTTAGTTGCTCTGAGTGTTGTGATTACTTTTCTTTCAACAGGCACCATACTACATGAGTTTTAGTGAATAGACTTCTTTAACCCTTGCAAAAACTTATACTAGCTCTTCTTTTCTACAACCTTCCTAAGTGTTGACCTTGGAACTGTTAAGCCCCTCCCCCTCCCATCCTGCCTTTCTGTATCTCCTTGATTTGGGAAGCTGGAAGACCTTGTCCTCTTCTTCCCGATTATTTGTTGAAAAGAACAAATCCTTGAATTTTTTAGGCTGGCAGTGGAGGAGGCTGTTGCATCTATGATTCTGAGGTCTGCTGATTCAAGTTCCCCCACTGGTTGAGGAACTGTTGGAATTCCCAACGACTCACTAAGTCGTTTGATGTCGTCTACCCTATGGTCTTAAAATTAAGAATTTTTGAACAGTGGATATTATATAAAACGCAAAAAGGCATAAAAAAGATATTCAAATTCAAAATTAAGCCTCCTTCCTAGTCTCATCACTCAATTTATCCAGTTTACTTCCCAGAAGCAACAACTGACGGCTTTGGCTCTTTCATGAACTCATTTAGAATGTCATGAACTCATTTTTTGGCCTTTAAAAAGTCAGGAACTGGAACAATAGGGCCTTTGATTGGTTTTTAGAGTTGATGCTGACGTACTTCTGTTTTAGTTAGTTTTTTTTTTTTTTTTTGCTGTGACTAAAAGACCTGACAAGAACAATTTTAGAGGAGGAAAAGTTTATTTGGGGGCTCACGGTTTCAGAGGTCTCAATCCACGGACAGCCGGTTCCATTCCTTGGGGCTCGAGGTGAGGCTGAACATCATGGCAGAAGAGTGTGGCAGAGAGAAGCCCCTCACATGATGAGAGAGAGCAAGCAGAGAGAGCCTCCACTTTCCAGATATAAACTATCTACCTCTGATGCCCGCCCCCAGTGACCCACCTCCTCCAGCACATCCTACCTGCCTTCATTTTCCACCCTGTTAATCCCATCATGGGATTAACTCACTCATTGGGTTAAGGCTCTCATAACCCAATTATTTCTTCTGTAAACCTTCTTGCATTGTCTCACACATGAGCTTTTGAGAGACACCTAATATCTAAACCATAACAGCATGAAACCTTTCCTCCCATAAACTTAAATTTACAAAATTCTTGCCTGTCCTTCTTTGGGACAAATCTAATTTGAGATTTAAAAATGTTATCTTTTTTTTTCTTTATTCAATTCTCAAAACAAGGGCTTGCTAGAAACATCCTAAGCAAGCTTTATAAAACTGTTTCTTGAGAGGCTTATGCATTTCATAGACACTGACTTTGATGTGCAAAACTGTCACTTCATTTTTTCCCCAATTGAACACAACTCCCCAGTCACCGTTTATTTTGGTGGCAGAAAATTTCATCTGTCCAACAAAATGAACACAGTTGCTTCCTGATGTTTTTCTCTGAGAATCTTCCATCTCCCATCCTTCTTTCTTCTTTGGTCTTCCCTGCTGATGTTCCCAACCCTTGGTTAGTGTCTGATGAGGTGCATCTCAGTCTTTTAGGTCCCTGGCCCATGTCATAGATGACTGCTGTGTCACTTATTCTGCTATTACCTCCCAGGTCAGGTCTGTGGCTCCATACCTTTTGTCCCACCCTAAGCTCCTCTGAGCCCACCAGGCCTGAACAAAACAAAGTAATAAATGTATTGGATCAGAGTAGGAGAAATCATTCTCCTTCCCTGGGGGTGAAGGTGTAAGTTAGTAGTGTATAGACCTTTTGGAGAACAGTTTGGCAATATCTTCTAATTCTAATAGTACACACATCTATTCTGGGGAAATACTGATGTACATAAAAAAGAGCCATATACAAATATGGTCATTGCAGCATTGTTTATGATAGCAAAAAAAAAAAACTATCGGAATCTAACAAAATGGGCAAGAATTGGAGATTGTTTAAATAAATTATGAACTATACATATAAAGGAATTTTAGATCGCAGTTAGTTTTTAAAAACATATACTAACCTAAAAGTCTCTCCAATACATATTGTTAAGTGAATAAAGTGAAATAATATATATAAAATATAGCTTCATTTCTGCAAAAAATATCCTTATATACTTATATATGCACATATGTGCATGTAAAGGCCTAGGAAAGGGCCTTAGAAAAACACATAACAAACTGCTAATGTTGATGACCTTCCCAAAAATTGCTCTGTATGTCCATGTCATTTGTTGATCCTAAGAGTTGATTCAGTACTTGTTGTAAAAAATGACCTTTTAAAGATCACGTTAGCTGAGTTATGACAGTCATGCTTAGGTCAACTTTGAGAGAGGGATCTGGGAGTGCTTCCCTGGCCAGCAATTCCCAGAGGGTTAGCCTGCAAGTTCTTTGGGCTGTCCTGCCCTAGTCACTGTCATCAAGGCCATGCTCCTCTTCAACTGAAATCCAACCAGCCACTTTGGGCTGGGGTTTGGACCTGCCCTTTGCTGGCCTCTGTGCTGTCCGAGGTCATTGCTCTCCATCCTGGGCTGAGCTGCTTGGGCCTCTCTCCTTGTGCCCTGGTGAGGAGTGCCCAGGTATTTGCAACTTTTGCCCTTGAGAAGTTTCTGAGGTGCTGGGTGTGGTGATGAACCCAGCCTAATTCCATTTTAGGATTGGGAGCATCTTGTCACAAAGTCATGAAAAGTTAATTTCTGTTTTACTATAAATTACTGAGATTTCTAACCTTGTTTGGAATTCCTGTCCATGCCTTGAATTCACACATGCTTGGCTTTCCTTGACCAGATAACAACCCTCTCTAAAACCTTAGTGTTGCCTCCTAAATCCTGGCTCCCCCTGACCAGATAACAACCCTTTCTGAAACCTCAGTGGTGCCTCATAAATTCTAATGTTGGGATCTGAATTTACTCCTTATCTCGAAATATCATGCCATGTAGATCATTAACCTACTATCTGCTTTGGTATTATGCTTGTCAAAATCCTGTTAGCTGTAAGTTCTCAAGACACCCCCTTTGCAACTTTATGCTATAAAACCTTGTTCCTGGAGAGCTGGAGTGCTGGTCTCTAGCCTGTGTTAGGAGAGACAGCTGCTGATCATCTCTCTTTGTGTATACAAATACAAGCTTGCTTTAATTTTATTTAAAATTGGAGTTGGTAGCCTTTTCTTTGCATGGGGGTTCAAAAGTGGCCTTTAGAGCTCTTCCCTTTGGTTTGCTTAGTATTTCTCTGCTCCAACAGTGGCTGTCCACTGGTGGTCATCAGTACTTATCCAAGTTCCAATCACAAAGGACAAAGCCAACTTTATTCACTCCCTTCTCCCACAGCCATGGGGATTTCTACAGCTCTTTGAGATTCTGTAATTGGGGTAGGAAAGAACAAGCTTGCTCCTCAGGTTTTAGGGACATTCTATATTCTCCTGTAGCTCAGCCCCCTGGTAGCTACCTGTGCAGCCCTCTCCGTAGGAACCTCTCAGTACAGGGCAGAGTAGGTCAGAGAACCCCAACCAGCAGGTAGGGTCCAGCCAGGTTGTGATCTTTGAGCATCCATCCCCTCCGGGGTTGACTTCACTCCCTGCTGTCACTTCTTCCACAGGTGACTTGTATTCCACTCAGCCCTGCTTTGTGAACTCAGCCTTGTGGCTTGTCAATGGCTCAAAGCACACCTTTCCCATTTCCCAGAAACGTGTCAAATTCTTATAACAGGGACTTAGGCTCGGAGAGGCTGCCTTTTGCTAAAAGCATCAATTCTTCATTGAGAAAACCTACCCAATGAGTAACTAAAAACAGGATAAAACTTGGCATCTCTGCCTTCATTTTTAATACCCATCCCCTTCATTACCCTAATGTTGGGCCAGATCCCTGCTCAGCTCTTCATGAGGGCATGTTAATCATCTAAGGACTGTTCATCTAAAAACTAGCAATACAAGGTTTGTTAACCCTAAATTTGCCTCACCTAGCTCGCCCCCCGACCTTTAAGACCAATTCATGATTTTCAGGGACATTCAACTGTCACCTTTTACAGCATCCTGTTTCAGATCCCTGATGTGGCACCTTGGAAGTCTTCAGTAGCTGTCCTTCTACACATGCCAGGAAATCACCCCACGATAGGGCTGCCCGGCTAAGCAGGAACAATCATCTCATAGAAACAGAATTGACCTTCCTGGGTCACAGGTGTGACAGATAAACATCCTGAGTAATAAGTGGAAACTGTCCTCAAGCAATAAAGACGCAGAACCAGAACTGAAATAACAATGAGCCTGACCCCAGTTTGGCCACATCTGCTGAAGGTTGCATCCCTTTCACCCGGGCCCAAATCGGACTCTCTTTAAGAGTCTATAGACTCAGGTGAGCTACAGACTTAAAGACAATGTGAAGACAGTGCTGAGCTGCTGGATCTATTAATGTTCCTTTCCCGCTTTTCACTGTTACCTTTCCTGTTTATTTTGAGGGGGGAGAGTGGCCAGATCTGGCTTTTGGGGGGCCCTCCAGATTCAGATGTCAACAGGAGGATCCTGGTCACATTCTAACATAACTGGACCTCCAGGAGGCCCCAGATTAGCCTTCCAGTCCACACCTGGTTTCAGACTTTAAGTTCTCACTCTGAAGATTCTAAATTATACCATTCTTTTCTTTGTTACCATTTCCTGTCACCAGGAAAACCAGTGCCAACCTGCTAAAACGTCTTCTTGAGTATCTCAAGTTTGGCATTTCCACCTGCCAAGAAACAACACTTTAATTTGAAAGTTCTTGTGAACAAAGGAAGTAGATCCCCTGGGGGCACTCCCTGGAGAGCTTGTGTTTTTCCGCACTTTCTGCTGCACTGCCTCCATCTCAGCCTTCCTCTCAGGTGGCACAGTATAAATTGCTGTGTATGTGCCAGGCTTAGCAGAAGCAAACATGAAGGCAGCCACAGTCTTGGTTCTGGTGGGTTTTGTCACCCTGGGAATGAACATGGTCTGTGCCAGGATCTATTTTCCTTCCCAAGGTGAGTATGCTGAGGGTTCCCAGTTGAGAGGAGAAAAGGCTGGGAGCCCAGTCTGGAGCCTGGGGGTAGTCTGGGAGGCAGGCACATGCCCACTGCATGGATCAGACTTATTTCCTTTCACCTGTAGGAGAGATTACCCTGTATTTCCTATCCTTATGAGAGTGAGTAGAGTTCAACAGAAGCTGGGTGTAGAGAATGGGGCAGGGATCTCCCTAACTAGGAGATGTGCCCTAGATGTGACTCCCAGGGGCAGCTGCTCTGAGGTGAAAGCAGATTTGTGCAGGGTAGGCAGGTGGCTGTCTTACATCAGAGGTTTTCCAGGATGACAGTGCAGGTTCCTTTCTTGTTGAGTCTCTGCAGGCTTTAGAGCTCCAAGAACATTCTCTCAAGGGCTAGACTGTGAACATAAGGACTTAAAATTGACAGTGGTGCTGATGAATCTGAGGGGGGTCCAGGAGCACCAAGGAAGGGAAGGAAGAAGCCGGAGCCCTGTGGTGACGAGGGCTTCAGACCTCCAGCATCGGTTCTCCTCTCTGTCCTGGTGATCGCTCCAGGTTCCAAAAACACCATTGTTCATTTCAGGACTGCAAGACTCTGGAGAATGCCCTGAATTGCCTGAAAAAACCTATGGGACTTGTGCTGAAATGTGCTCAGGAGATGATTCATGTCCCAGGGGAATGAAGTGCTGCAGCAATGGTTGTGGTCATACCTGCCAGGATGCTGTTTTCACAGTGAGTATAAACCAGTCAAGGGCTCCATGCGGGCAGACCAGTTCCTGGTGGGCTTTCCTAGGGCAGACACATGACACCTTGTCCATTGCTCTCAAAAGTCTGCATGACTCCAGGAGAGAGAAGTTGGAAGCAAATGATAGAAAGACAGCCTGGTTGCGTTATCTATAGCCCTGTCCTAGAAGAGAAGCCCTATTCAATGACAGCCCCAAGGAGCTCAAGGGAGACAAGTAACCGTGACCTTAGATTCACAAGGACATGAACCAGAGTTTCTCACTCTCTTTCCTCTACCCCAACCGAAGTACCTTAACTCTTCCAGGAAAATAGGTGATCCTAGGAGGAAGAAGGGAAGAAATGGGAACACCATGTATTTGAGTACCTCCTATGTCAGGCAGGCATGGGCTGGAGTTGAGATAAAAAGGCCAAAGTAAACCACTCGGGGAACAAACCCATATCACAACCTGGTGCTTTGTTTAGATTTCTACTAAGTTCTGTGGGAGCAAAGAGTGTGGGGGTGTGTGGGGCAGTCGTCAGAGAGTGGAGAACATGGAAGCAAGAGCTTGAAGATGCACAAAATCTGCTAGACATGGAAGGGCAGTCCAGCTGGTGGGAGAAAGGAGCTTTCCTGGAAGATGGAAAAATGATGGTAATGGGTAGATGTCACCGTGGGGGTGGAGGTTGTGGGGAGGGACACTACAACTCCTCCTCCAAAGAGCGGTGAGCTGCCTACCACAGTGTCAGTGCTAAGCAGCTGGCAGTTTCTAAGCAGAGGAAATGTCCTGATCAAACTTGTGTTTCAGAAGAGTGGCTCTGGCAGCCATGATGTCACCGGTTCCCCAGCCAGAGTCCCTGCTGGGTTTCTAGTACACTGGATTCAGTTGCCCACCTGCATCAGAAATAAGAGGAAACATAAAAAGAAAGAAAATATGAATGTAATCACCAGTCAGCCAAAACTGGGAAGGCAGCTACTTTGTATCCGTTTGTATTACAGAAACACAACTTATGGGAACAAAAGCCAGGGAGTTACCAGGCCTTACTAGCCTGAGAATATTATTCTGGTTGTTTAACCTCTGCTGGTGCCTGTCCAGGATTTGGGAGCAATTCCTCAGTTTCCATTCTTTGCATGAGGAAGTCAGGATGGACATACAGGTTATTAGGAAATGGTGAAGAAAAATAATAATGTGGGGCTTTTAATTTTAAAGGAATCCCATTTAATTTTAAAGGAATATCAATCTCAAAAGGTGAATGGAGATTGACAAGTGAACCTGGTGACCAGCCCAGAAGATTTCTTGTGAATCCATGAATCCCGTGTTCGGCTATTCCCTATCCCTGGAAGATCTACAATGGTGGGGTGACTGCTTTCTAAAACTCTTGTGTCCCAAATAAATTTAATCTGTGCATGATTCAGGCTGAGTCTTTCTTCTCACAGTTAGGCATTCCCTCCACCCTCCAGATCGGCACCATCTTCGTACACTGCAGCTTGGCTCATGAAAGCAAAGCCCTTGGGACACCTGTAGGTAAGAGACAAGGTCCCAGTGCCAGGTCCTTTCCCCCTACAACATCTGTATCTCCAGACAAAACAAAGGCACAACAATATTTTCTTGGGCATTCTGTCAACATAAGTTTGGTCAAGCAGAAACAAAATTAAATGAGCATGTCCCACAGAGCAGGCCCGCTGGGGCAGCAATTACCAAGGGGAAGACTCAAGAGAAGCCGGAGAAATTGCATTTTAAGAAAACATAAAATTCTAAGACAACATAACAAAATACAGCAAGACTATATTCCAGACTCCAGGAAGGCATCCCTGACCCTTGAGATGTGGGGCTTTCAAAGTGGCATGAATCGGGAACACCAGATCCTGCCAGGAATGATTAGGAGTTAGGATTCAGTAGCAATACCTGCAGGAACTTAGACTCCAACCCTATTCTCCAGCTCAGCATTGATGTCTGGAAGGCACTACCACCACTCCCTGGTCTTGTCAGCTGTCTGGGTCCCAGTGGTGCTCAGACTTGGTTACTTGAAGCTCTCAGAACTGCTGGTTTTATGGAGGCCAGCATGCAAGGAATCAGTGTTAGAAAAGTAAACACTTCTCAGGGGAAAATCCAACCAGAAAACACTTGACCTCCAAAGCTCTTGTTCACTGCTGTTATCTTTACTCCTAGATCCCCCCATTTAGCCTGCGTAGCTTTGGCCTAACATAGCTGTTTGTCTCTATCCCTAACATTGCTCTTGCTTCTCATATGGGCACATCTTATGCCTTAATGTCCAAAAGGTAGAGCTTTTAACAATGCAATTCTCTTACAAACCTCAAGGGTTTCCAGTGAAACTAATTCAAATCTCTTCTATGTTCCAAAAGCCTCTACCACAACCCTTTTGCAAACATGTCCATCTCTACTTTGAGTGTTTTACATTTCTGTTGGAGAAGACCCGTAAAAATTTTAGAAGCTATTTTATCTACTTCAAAGTTTCTATCAAGCATTCCTTTACAGAGGTCTTAACAAAGTGTCTTAACAAACATCTTATTGCGATGTTTTTATTAGCTCTTTACTCTGAAGCTATTTATTATTTTGAGAATATTTTACCGGTCTGAGACATCACGGATGAGAAAGTTTTATCTTCTAACCTCAAAATTCCTAGTCTTTCTGTATTCCTGTTACTGCTTAAAAATGAAACAATTCCTTCTTTTACTTATCTCTCTTTCTTTCTTAGTCCATTCAGGTTCTATAACAACATATCACAAACTGGGTAGTTTATAAGCAACAGAAATTTATTTCTCACAGTTCTAAGGTTGGAAAATCCAAGATCAACATGTCAGTTTGATCAGGTTCTGGTGAGGGCTGACCTTCAGGTTGCAGGCTGCTGATTTCTCACTGTGTCCTCACATGGTGGAATGAATGAATGAACTAGCTCCTTTAGGCCAATTTATAAGGAAACTTGTCCCGCTCATATATGCTCTACCCTCATAGTTACCTACTAAAATTCCTCACCTACTATTATGATCATGTTGGTGATTAGATGTTAACCTGAATTTTAGGGAGATGTGAACATTCAGATCATACCCTTCCCATAAATAATCACAAGCAGCTAAAAGAAGCCAACTGACATTTTCAATATACTTTCTAAAAATCACCTTGCTGGAGTCTATAAGGTCATCAAGTAAATTTTAAAACTTCCAGGTTGTGACAGGCAACAGTTTTGCCAAACATTTCATAAGTACATAATAGGAGTTGCTATTTCTCCATCCTCTTAGTGCCCCCATGGTTTTTCTAGACTTTTCCAACAATTTCCTTGCTACTTTTCCAGCTTCCACCTGCTTCCTGTTCCCAAAGCTAACACCATGTGTTTCTGACTTGGGTATAGCAGCAACTCCACTGCCAGTACCTGTTTGGGTTTGAGTTTGTTTCTACTATATAACAAATGACCCCAAATCTTAAGACTTAAAGAATAAAACCAAACACTGGTTTAACTCAAAACTCTGTGGATTGGCTGGGAATTCTGATTTGATCCACGTAAGTGGATCTCTGATGGATCACTCCTGAGTCTTGAGTCACCTGGGATTTCAGATGGCAGATGAAAGGTCTAGGTTGGCTTTACTTACATGTCTGGTGGTTGACGGGTTGATCATTAAGGTATCCGTTAGTCTTTTTTTTTTTTAATCCCTGTGACCTAAATACTGGACCAGAACAACTTAGAGGAGGAAAAGTTTTATCTTGGCTCATGGTTTCAGGCGTTCATTCCATGATCAGACAGTTTCATCACTCTGGACTCAAGTGAGATGGAGCATCATGGCTGAGGGCACAGCGGGGGAAATCTACTCAGCTCATGTGGGCAGGAAGCAGAGAGAGAAAGGGGAAGGGGCTGCAGGGAAGATGAATGCTTCCAGGGCATGCCCCAGTGACTCACCTCCTCCAGCCATGCTCCACCTGCCTACAGTTACAACCCAGTCAGTCCTTTTAAACTAGGATAGACTGCTTAGGTTACAGCTCTTGCCATCCAGTTATCACACCTCTGAACATGCCTGCATTAACACCGGAGTTTGAGGAAGATACAAAGGTATAAAAAGGTGACTGGGCCACACGTGTTTTATCACCTATCAGTCTAGGCCAAGCCTCTTTAGATATCAGTAGCAGGATTCCAAGAGCCATCAAAGAGTAAGGTACAAGTGCCCATGAGCTGTTCGATTTTGTTTGCTTCACGTTTCTCACTGTCCCATTGGCCAAAGCAAGTCAACCATGCTTAAAAATAATGGTTGCCCTTACAATTTAGTTTGTAGATTAATAAAAGTAGAATGACTCAAAGAGACATGAACGTTACAGAGTTACACGTGGTTCCCAGTGGGATTTGGGTTTTCCCCTTTTCGGGAGAAGCAATCCTTGTCTACAGTTGTGCAATGGATAATCACAGTGTCAGGTGGAAGTGTGATGTGGTGGTTACTATTGACATTTTGGAAATTACTGCATTCCACCTACTTACATTTACTTTTTTTTTCACATTTAGATGCCTTTAAAATCGGGGTAAAATACAATAAATAGCAATTCAAAGTGTAACTGGCAAAATCTCTTCTTTATTAATTGCACAAGAATTTAATGGTTCATCTTATAATTGCTTCTTAGATTTAGTGAAATACAAATATGGTGAATTAACTATGGGTAGGCTTGTTTGCAACTCTGATTGTTTTCAACTCTGCATTATACCAATGTTTTTTCTTTCCCCTGGTTCACAAGGGAGGAGCTGGGGATCTATATTTCCTAGAATTTTTTTGTTAGCTTTCTGGGGTTATTTTGACAACGAGAAGTGATGGCATAAAGTTTTGAAGGTTGAAGAGAAAGAGGACATGACAATAAATAGAATTCTTCTGCCACCCCCCCAAAAGGCAACATATGAGACTTTCAACAGACTCTAAAATTCTGATTCTTTTTTCTTCTCTCTTTTTATTTTTTCTCTTTCTTTTTTGTTCTTTTTAGATATGCATGACTATAGAGTGTATTTTGACATATGCATATAGTATAGCTTATTCTAATTAGGATCCCATTCTTGCAGTTGTACATGATGTGGAGTTTTACTGGTTGTGTATTCTTAAATGAACATAGAAAAGTTATGTTCAGTTTATTCTACTGTCTTTCCTAGTCCCATCCCCTCTTCCCTTCATTTCCCTTTGTCTAATCCACAAAAACTACTCTTCTTTTACTCCCCACGTCCTCATTGTGTGTTATTATCTGCATATCAGAGAACATTTGACCTTTGGTTTGTTAGCATGATAGTCTCGGGATCCATCCATTTACCCACAGTCATAAAGTCATTCTTTTTATGGCTGAGTAATATTCAATGGTGCATATATACCATGATTTTTTTGTTCATTCATCTGTTGAAGGGCACCTCACTTGGTTCCATAGTTTAGCTATGGAACTGCTATACACATTAAGCTGCTATACACATTGATGTGGCTGCCTCACTGTAGTATGTTGATTTTAATTCCTTTGGGTATATACCAAGGAGTGAGATAACTGGGCCAGATAGTTGTTCCATTCCAAGTTCTCTGAGGAATCTCCATACTGCTTTCCAGAGTGGTTGCACCAATTTGCAGTCCCACTAGTAATATATGAGTGTACCTTTATTCCCACATCCTTGCCAATATTTATTGTCACTTGTATTCTTGATAATTGCCATTCTGACTGGAGTGAGATTCTATCTAATCTAATGCAATAGTTTAATTCGCATTAGATTAATTGTTTAATTTGAAATAGTTTTAATTTGCATTTCTCTAATTGCTAGAGATGTTGAACATTTTTTCGTTTATTTGTTGACTATTCATATTTCTTCCTCTTTAAAGTTCCTGTTCAGTTCCTTTGCCCATTTATTGATTGGGTTATTTGTTGGATTTGGGCGGGGGGGTTGGTGTTAAGTTTTTGAGTTCTTTATACATCCTGGAGATTAACCTATCTATCTGAGGTGTTCTTGACTTCTGAGAATAGGAGAGAACAGTTTGGTGGCCAGAGAATTTGTCTTCATTACAGAGTTCCACTTAGGGAGTTGTGCTCTCTGCCTGGTGGATTTTCAACAGGTGTATCTGGGCATTGATTAACCAGAATGTTCAAAAGTGATACCCGTGGGCTCCATTATATTCTCTTTCTCTCCCTTTGGGTATATACCAAGGAGTGAGATAATTGGGTAGATGGTAGTTCCATTCCAAGTTTTCTGAGGAATCTCCATACTCAAGTTCTCCATCTCAAGTTCTCCTATGTAATTGTGGGGATTGAAGTCCCAGGGTTCATCTCTTTTTTTTCCTCTTAACAACATATGCATGCACATCTATGTAACCCCAATGTCCTTTTGCCTCTGTAGACTGGGTAAAAAATGAGTTGCATTCTATTTGTTCACACTTACATTTTGTGGTTAGTAGTTCTCATCTCATACCAGCTCAGACTCTTCCTTAACCCCTTACTCTTACACCTATATGTTGGGCATCTCTAAGGACAGTTCAAGAACAAGACCAATGTCGGGAGAGGCCACATAGGAAACAAGCGCCCCTTAGCCTTGAGTGATGAGAATGTGGAGATGCGGCAAGCCAGCCATGGGCTGTGTGTGTCTGAACTATGAGCACTGAGCACACAAAGTGGACTGAACCAACGTTGTCCCTCTGTTTGGGTGAGCTTTGCTCTGATCTTGACACTAGCTCTGCCATGATCTCCACAGAGCTCATGAGATGGGCATGGCCTCCCAAGATGTCAGTCAATCTGTTGACAGCAGACATCATGAAGCTAGACTCAACTCCCTGAAACCAGATCCCTTGCTTCATTTGAATGGCTTCTCCTCAATAAAAGGGTTCAGCACATGCTCTGTCTCTCTCTCTCTTTCCATGGACTCCTAAAGTCAGAGAAGCCATTACAGGACTCAAAGAAAAAGGTATATGTCTGTCTCTGCGTGGTTATTTCATGCAGCCCAGTTCACCTGCAGTGACCCTGAGTGTTTAGTCATGGAATGCGACAGACCAACCCCATGTCCTTCCCACATGGCCCACCTGATGTGGTCTGCTCAAATGGCTCAAGCCCAGCACACTCTTTCCAGGTGCCCACCAACATACAAGACCCTTCATGCAAGGGCAATGATGGCACTGATTGTCATCAATCTTCACTCTATTTGTCACATGATGTCCTGGGAAGAAACAGCCTGAGAGAGACAAAATGCCTCCTCTGACAGAGTTCTGAGGTGTGAGGTATGCGCTAGAGAACCCGGGCAGAAAACCACATCTTCCATCTCTCTCTGTTTCTAACCTAGGCATCCTTTACTTCTCCCTGGAAGTCTCACCCAATTCACTCAAAGTAGGCAGTCAAGTTGACAGAATGAGGAGCAAATGGGAATAGGTCTACCCAAAGGAACGAGGACATTTCCATAGATGTACTGAGCCCAGCAATGAGGCCTTGAGGTTAGAGGGGTGGACACTGAGCACGTTTGAAGGCTGCACCCTGGATTTATCCCAGCCTTTGTGGACCATGCCTGAGATAGTGAGGCCCTGGGGAAAAGGAAAAGGCCAACTGAAAGCTTTTCATGAAAAACTGAAAGGTGGGAGGGCTGGGAGAGTACCAGGTAGAGCGCTTGCCTGGCACATGTGAGATGCTGGGTTCAATCCTCAGCACCACATAAAATACAAAACAAACAAAGAAATAAAGGTATCCTATCCATCTACAACTAAAAAAATACTTACAAAGAAAACCTGAAATGTGGAAGAATCTGGAAGTAAAACTGCCATGTCAAACTGAATTCTCCATCCAGCACCCTTCAAGTTCCTGGTCACTGTTACCCCCAGTGTATGCTCCAAGACACACAATTAGGGATCATTGGTATGCCTATCTGAGATTTTGATTTATTATAAAATAAAAATATTTATACTCAAATTTGCCTGAATGGCTTTATAGAATTTGTCAAAAAAAAAATCAATGAATGGAGTGTGGGGAATTTGAGAAATGTTTGTGTTGTCTTTGTAACTTTTCTGTAAATCTAAAACTATTCAGTATCAAAAGTTTAATCAAAAATATCTATTGAGAGGGCAGGTATTTCCCATAACTACTCCTCAACTGGACTCAAAAGGCCATGTTACATGGACTTTGGAGTTATACAGATAAGAGATAAAATCTAAGCTCAGTGGTAGAGCACTTTCCTGGCATGTGTGAGGCACCAGGTTCAATTCTCAGCACCACATAAAAATAAATAAAATAAAAGTATTGTGTCCATCTATGATTAAAAATTTAAAAAACAATAAAAGTAGAAATCTTAGCTCTGGTATTTCTTTCTTGATATCATGGTCACTTTGAACATATTTCCTAAGGTTTAAATTCCTCATATAAGTAATTGGCATAGGGACTGGGGATGTAACTCAATAGTAGGGTGCTTTCCCAGCAAGTGCAAAGCTCCATGTTTAATCCCTAGTAACCCCCAACACACATGCAGAAAAGAACAACGGTTCCTTCTTTGGGGTTTGCTTCTGTTAAATGGAAAAATAGAGTTGAACTTCCCAAGAGTCTGTCACAAGGTTAGCTCACCCCATGACTTTTTCTTCCCTGCAGCAGGAGCACATGTCCCTTCTCATCCAAATGTGGTCAAGAAAGATGTGCAACAAAACAGTTGACGGAGGCAAATGGAGTCAGTCGAAGTCACCATGAATTGTGAGAGTTCCCAGCAGCTGTGTCCAAAGGTCAAACCTGAACAGGGGAAGCTAATACTCTTAAAATCATGGTGAGAAGAATATTTTTTTCAGGTACTAGGGATTAAGCCAAGGGGTGATTTACCACTGAGCTATATCCCCAGCCCTTTTATTTTTTACTTTGAGATAGGTCTCACTAAGTTGCCAAGACTGTCCTCAAGCTTGTGATCCTCCTGCCTCAGCCTCCCTAGTAGTTAAAATTACAGGTGTGCACAACTACGCCTGGCTCCCCCACCTTTTGATAGGTATGTTGCAGTTAGATAGTCAGAACATACAGATGTTGCATATACTTTGTGCTTAGAACATTATTTGGTCTTACTTTTGTAGTAAATATACAATTGAAGGCCTTACTGGTTCCCTCTTGATCTCCCACCAGTTGCTTTGGTTGGCTGAAGCTCAGTCTCCAGTAGATTCTTCAGGAAGTTCTCATGGGAACATTATCCAGTCTTCTCCAATACCACCTCATTTCTTCCTCAAGTTTCCCCCGAGTAGAGACCTCTTGGCTCTGATGGGTGCTGGTGGTTTGTCCCTGCCCACACATTTGTAATTTGGAGTTTGAGAAGATACTATGCCTCTAATTTTGTTGTCTATGTGTTCTGAATTTTGTTATTTCAATTGTTCTATATGTTTTTAATGGGGGAGGAGGATTTTAGAAGGCTCAAAAATTATGCCCACATTGCAGAATCAAAACTGTCTTTCCAGACTCTCTGTATTTTAACAACTTCCACCTTCTGCCTTGATGAGTATCCATTCAATCCTTTTGCATATTTTTTTGTTAGGTTGTCTATAATTTTCCTACTGACTTAAAAGAGATTTTGGATACAACTAGTGTAGTCTACCTGTAATTACAAACACTTCCCCAATGGGTCTTCCCTTTTCATTCTCTTAATTGTGTCCTTCAATGAAGAAAAATTCCCTGATTTTAATAAGATCTGGTTTATCTATTGTTATGGTCAATAATGTTTCTGTAATATTTAATAAATCTTTGCCTATTCCCAAACTAGAACTATTTCCCACATTATTTTCTAGATTATTTTATCTTTCAAATTTAGTTTCATGATCTATTGGGAACAGATTTTTGTTTGCCATAGGAGTCAAGGTTCTTTTGTGTGGATATACTTTATGTGGACAATGCAGTTAATCCAGTCACCTTGATTAAAAAGGGCTTTCTTTCCCCATCTGTTTGCTTTGCACTGGTTTATTTGTCATAAATTAGGAGACTGCAAGTTTTTGACACATTGATTAGTCTGCCATCATGCACCAACACCACACTGTCCCCATTTACTGTCTCATTATTAGTCTTAGGAAAGGGTAACTTGAGTCCTGCAACTTTGCTTAAGATTGTCTTATTATTGCCTTTTGGAATTTTCATTTCAATCTTAGAATCAGCCTAACTTCATGAAAACAATCCTAAGATTTGGCTGATTATTCAAAATTTACAGTTAAGCTTTGGGAAAACCAAAATCTTTATAGTATTGAATCTTCAAATCTGCACAATTTTGCTAATTTATTCCTAGGTAATTGATGGGTTTTGGGTTATTATAAAACATATTGAAATTTTTTATTTTATACTTAAGAAAAGACTTAAAAGTTTTTTAATGAAATTAAAAACTCTCCTTGTATCAGGCACCTGGTGCACTAGTCCAGAAAAAACAGGGTTCTGGGGGAAAGAAATGGAACCACAGGAAGGACTATGGCCTCATTGTTCCCCTGTCCATTGAGGCAGACCCACCTGAAACTAATTAAGGGTTTGGTGCTACCTGAATTTTCACAATTGTGTGACCATGCAAAAATGTGACAGAAATATACCCAATGCTTGAGATCTCCTTCTGCTCTTGCACTTCCTGTTCATGAGACTCTTACCCAACATTTTCAAGTATTAGAATCCTGGAAGAGGCTAGGCACGTATAACCCCAACAACTCAGGAGGCCGAAGCAGGAGGACTGCAAGTTCAAAGACAGCCTCAGCAAAAGTGAGGCACTAAGCAACTCAGTGAGACCCTGTCTCTAAATAAAATACAAAATGGGGCTGGAAACATGGCTCAGTTGTAAAGTGCTCCTGAGTTCAATCCCCATTACCCTAAAAATAAAATCCTGGACGATTTTATGTGCATTCTGCACATTTAAGTTCTCTAATAACTTAGGTATCAAGAGATTCTCATAGAACTAAAATATTTGCATTCATCCTTGATTGTTTCCTCAGGAAATATTCCTTGAAATATTTCTGGCTTCAAGAGCATGCATGTTTGTTTGTTTTACATCCAAAGATAAACTGCCTAAATGCTTTTTATGAGGATATATTTTTCATGCCAAAAGTTTGCTCAACCTTCAAATGCTAAATAAAGTTTAATTTTCACTAATGACAATAATAATTTTACATAAGTTTACAGTTTTAAATCACATGCTTTAAAAAAAAACTTCAGTTATATTCGTGAGATACTTACTTGTTTTTAGGGTATGTTTCAACAATCCTTTACAATAAGTTAGCACCCCCAGACTGGGAAAAGAATGAGAAAATACATATCAAGCAACTTCTTTGTGCTAGATCTTTTTGAAAACATTATTTTGTTAACCTTGAGGACATTCTATGGTGTGGATATTCATATCACCCCATTATTCAGATGAGGAAACTGAGGAATAAGCCAAATGCTATTTCCTTTTGTTTACATTGTTATGATTACATTCTACACTCTTCCCACAGTCACCTGGTCTGCACTGCAAATGTTGACACCAGGAGAACACTGTAGTGTCCAAAGGAAAAATCTTAGGCTAATAAAGTTTACTTGAGCATTTATAAACAAAATAGAACAAAACAAAAGACTTCACAAATTAAAGTGGGTTCAGAGAACCCCAACCCCAAACGGGATCTGACAGCATTTATAAGAAGCAGGAAGCACCATGTAGAAACAATATAACTGGTTACAACTTCCTTGGTTAATTTGTTTCTAGAGCCTCCAGCAATTTACTAAAGCTCAACTACTATAGCTAAACTCCATAATGGTTTGGTTGTTAGGTTTAGCGTAGGATCTTAGTTCAAATCAATGGCTTCCCCCTGAATTTTTTTTAACCCTACCTAACAATGTCCCTCAACTTATGCTAAACTGGTGCCAGCCACTCCCTCCAGCAGAACTCAAGCAATTGGCTCAGGAGCAAAGCAGAGATGGCAGCCTGCCCCATCGCGCCATCTTCTGGCTATCACTCTCCAGTGCATGACCTTTCCACTCATACTGGTAATCCATGCCAGAGCAGATGAGAAAGTATCTGTAAATCTCATACTTTTACCTTTAATCTTCATAGCACCTTCTTGAAATAATTATTATCCTTATTTAAGATACATGGGAATTTGATCTTAGAGAGGTAACATGCTTGTTTCACATCAGGCAATTGGAAAATTGCAAAGTTTGTCTCTGCCTCCAAAGCCAAACCACTTTCTAGCAAACCTGCTGTCTCCCAAATGAACTAATAATGAATGTCTACTATCTACATGGTTCTGATTTTTTTCTAAACCAACTACCAGAAAGAAAAAAAGAAAGAAAAAAGCACGTGGCATCTTTGCACAAAGAGACCACAAGTGTGTGTCCAGGCAGGTGGCTGCTGACCATTCTTGACTCATTCTTACAGCCACACTCTATTTGGGTCCATTTCTGTCAGCCAAGAGTCACCTTTTCCTGCTCTCTGCAAGGTCCAGTGAGGGTCAGCACGTTCTTCCCAATGGGCCTCCTATGGCTGGCTGGACTTCCTCCATAAACCGCTTCTCTTCCCTCCAAGTAGGGCCCCATGGCTTCCTCCACGAGGGCTTCTAACTGGGGGCAGCTATTCCTAGGGCTGTCATCATTGTCCTTTCAGCACTACTACTGACCCCAATTAAATAAAAGGAGTAAATAACTGTAAAGTTGTAGACATTAAATGTAAAACCCAGTACTCTTACTTTAAGACTGGTGAAACCAACTTGCTGGATATTTCAGAACAAAACTTGGAGAGTAAAGTTAAGAAATAAAGGGGCCAACAAAGAAATTAGGCAACATTTGGCTCTTGCCCTCTGAAGTCAGCTTGAACCTGGGGAATAAGGGGACTTCTCTAAGGGTTTTGTGACTCTGGGCCACAAGACCTCCTGATCAGGGAGATTAATGAGACCCTGGAGAACAGAAAGCTGACCAGTGCACATGCTGCAAAGAGGAGGATTGTTGGAGAAGGCAACATCCCTGATGGTTCCAAGGGAAGCCACATGGTCAAGGATACCCTGACCCATCCTGGAAGATGCCACTAAAGGAGATGAGAAGGTGCTCTCAAGTTCCCAAGAGGAACCCCCTGTGGGAACTCAGTAGCAACAAGGTCAATATGACCAGCTTGGTCTTAAACACCTAACAAAAACAATTATAACAAAAGTACAGCCATACCTGAGCATTTAAAAGAAAAGACAATAGCTCTTTTAATCTAACTTAAGACACACACTTCCCACAGCTATGGTGTCCCCCAAATTCTGAGGCATTTTTCCTTTGCAAGACTCATATTTACCCCTGCCTACCAAAAATTGGACTGGCCTCTGTACTTTAGTCTTTTTCACTCCTCAAATTGATGTTTTAACCAACAACCAAAATTTGCCTATCCAGATAAAAGTGCACACCAGACACAAGAGAGTCCTTCAGAGTATTCCCTTAATCATAGGGCTAGAGATATCTTTTGGAACTGGCACAGGAGAAGCAGGATTAGGAACCTCTATTCACTACTATAAAAAATTGTTATAACAGGTTTTGAAGACATCCAGCAGGTGGCTGACTCAGTACTGACTTTACAAAACCAATTGGACTCTTTGGCATCTGTTGTACTGCAAAAATATTGGGGCTTAGATCTCCTCACCGTCAAACATGGTGGACTCTGCCTCTTCCTCAGGGAGAATGCTGTTTCTATGTAAACAATCAGGATTGGTAAGAGACAAGGTTCAATAGCTCCAGCACTGCCTGGAACTGCAGAGATGAGAACCAGCTGATTCTTGGTGGTCCTCACTGGGGGATCTAAAACAACGGATCTCCTGGTAACTACCTCTTATATCCCCCTTAATATTCATCTTTTTGATAATAACCTTTCTTCCTGTATTCTTAATTTCATACAGCTTCTTAGTTAGGTGACCCATTTAGCTCAAACTGCTTCCCAGCCATTCTCCTTCTGTGCTCACAATCTGAGTTCCTGAAACCCAACAAAGAAAAGGCACCTATGATGACCTCAAGTCTCCTTCCATGTACACTCCTCTTCAGCCTCAACCATTTGGATCCTACAAGAGTATAAGACACCCCATCCCTCTGTATTCTCTCCTGTATCTCTGAATGGGATTAGGTCCCCCTACTTCACCCCTTTTCAGCAGGAATCATCCAGATATGATACTGATGTCCCTATTCATGGTCCCCCCTTCAGAGTCTGGAAGGAAGGATATGGAGAAAAACAACCCCCAAGGAGAAAGGTAGAGATGGGCTCTGAACTTGTTGCAATTTTCCTTATCTACAACCATTCCCCCAACTGCCCAAGGTCTCCCTCCAACACATTTCCTTCTAGGACTCAGCTTCTCTAAACCCTATAAAACTCAGACCTTTATTGTAACGAGTTGCCATTCTCCCTCTTAAAAATGTGTCCTTCTGCTGCTTAATAATGCATTGTTGATTTACTGAGGTCCGTCTCCATTTCTTTTTCTTTCTGTATTCTCTTTTATTTGCTTTTTCCAACAGTTGGGGAATATTTGCTATAAAGGGTCTGTCTCATATGCAGCCCAGTCATGACCAAGCAATGGGGTACATTGCTGACAGGCCAAAAGAAATACCTGCAGACTGCATGGGAGGTATACAGTTTATTTTGGAAATGCTTACATAGATTACAGACTCCTCCAAGAAGAGTTCAGCAGCAACAGGCTGACAGATAGCACCTCAGTCCCTCACGGTGCTTTGCCAAGCAGTGCCTCCTCTCCCTTACTGTGTTGTGTCCAGTGGTGGCCAGCTGGATGAGTGATAGGTATCCTTCCCACAGTGCTCTCAGCTCCACACCCATCCCTACTCACAGAGGGGCTTTGTATAGTAGGCTGCAGCAATATCATCAGCTTGCATAGTTTGCTGTCTGACCAGCATCAAGGAGCAACTGTCTTCAGTTACATGAAAGAAAGTAGCTTTCTACAGATAACACTAACTCACCCTAGTTCCTGGCGTGCATAAGAGAAAGCCAGAGTCCCTCAAGATAAGATGTATCTGGACTTTCCAGCCCAGGATTGCTCTCTTGTTCCCTTAATACTGCAGTCTGGCTGGGCACAAAATCACGAGCGACTCACAGCCTTGTAGATTCAAACAGCAATTCTTTATTCCCGAACCCACACTGGCACTCTACAAACACGTTCTGGGGGAAATCCATGTTCTGGGCAAAATCCGCCTCTCCACTGGGCTCTGTATCCCAAAATACTCTCTGAATCCCATGAGAACTCAAGGGGAACTCAATGAGAGGGCGCGCCTGAGGCAGCAGGATACACCCTATTCACACCAGGGTACACTTTAAATCTTGAACCGCCCTAAACCCAAGGAGTAGGATACGCCCTATTCCCAGCAGTGTACACCTGAAACCTGGAACCACCCTAAACCCAAGGAGCAGGATACTCCCTATTCCCAGCAGGATACACCCTAAACCTGGACCCACCCTAATCCAGCAGGATCCTCCCTAAACCCGGATCCACCCTGGTCCTTGAGCAGGGTCACCTTACTCAAGCATACATGCAATGTCACTGCAAATGACCTGGGTCCAAAGGCAAGCCCATTTCCACAATGGAGAGTCCTTCCTCTAAGCAACATGGAGTAGGCTGACAAAGAAATTGCCATGCATCATTCCTACTTGGCAATGGCTCTCAGCACCTTAACATGACTAGGTTTTCAGGAACAGAAACGGAGCATTCAGAGACATGGAGTATTACTGCTTCCTTTTTTTTTAGACACAATACAGGGCCAAAGAGGAAATATTGTAAATTATGTAACCATAGGTCCCTTTTGCAACTACTCAATGCTGCTGCTGCTGCTGCAGGGAAAGAAGCCTTAGACAATTCATAGATGGCTGATATGACTGGCTTCCAATAAACTAATCCCTCTTTCTCATCAACTAGGAAGCCCACATCATATCCTGCATCCTTTCTATGCAGTGACTCAGCTTTCCAACTTTTGTGCTTCTGAAATTTTGAAAACCCTTTCTTGCTCAGTAAAACCGACTGATGTCTAATTCAGCCAAGTCTAATCTGAAACTCTCTGCTGATTCCTGCCCCTTTATTCAAGGTGACTGTACCTCCCCATGAAGCAGGGGCTGCCAGTAATACAGTGAGTGAGGCAGCTACTGGGCATCTACAAAACCAGAAAGAATCAGGAACAAAAAAAATATTTTACATCAATATCTCAGAATGATAATCTCTGTCATATCAAGTACTTTGCAAGTGTGTTATCAACCCGGGCCCATACTGCCTGCCATGCATGACGCCAACCACCAAAACAATAAGTTTTGCAAAACAGGGTTTATGGAGAAAAACAACCTCCTCCTTCATGAGGAGGCCATGCATGGAAACAGGAGAGCAGATCTCAAGTGTATTTTCCTGAGGACAGGATTTGTGGACATTTGAGGAAGAATGATTGGATATTAGGAAGTAATCAGTGGTCTGCATGCCTAAACAGACTTCACCCACTTTTATCCACCAAGGCCCAATGTCAGAGATATTATCCATAATTCTAAAATTGATGATTTTAAAAGCCAAAAGCAATTAAGAGCAGGTGCAAGGGTTTATTCAAGAAGTGCAAGACTTTATTAAGGAAGTCAGAGCAGGTGAAGAAGAGGGCTCAGAAAAGGGTTTATTCAGGCTTTTCCTTGGTTTTGGATGCATTTTATAAATTGTAAAGTTGTGCACATACTGTGAACTTCTTTTTGCAGTAGTTGGCATTTTACAAATTATACAACTCAGTGCTAAACTATAGACTCCGCCTCTAGAGAGGGGTCATTCATTCCTTGCCTCAGCTTGTCCTTGGCATCTACCTCTGAAACTTAAAAACTTTTGTCCATCTGTTCTCTGTCAGGTATCAGGAGACCAGCACAGGACGGGCAAGGAGTGGGAAGACAGTGCACCAGGAAGGGCTGAGGCCACATCTGTTCCCCTATACTCAACACAAGTAAGGCCAGGAGCCCTGCATGATTTCCCCCAACCAGGTATGATCAAGGGAATAGACCCTGCCTGGTCTTTCCAAAACTGTGATGCTGATCAGACAGGGGACAGAAGCCCCTTGGCCTTCTGGGTCCTCTTCCTCCACCCCATCCTTCCAGAGGGAGAATGGTTCCAAGGGTGGTGTGCCCAGCATTTCAGTAATAAAGAACCTCTTGAAAGTCCTTTCCTTTCCCTTATTTTCTCCCCAAGTAGTGCTCTTAAATAAAAATCAGAATCTATGGATAAAAAACCCCAAATATAATTATAAACTACCAAAATTTTGATTGCCTACAAGAAAACATTAATATTTTGATAGCATTACATATCATTATATATCTTAAACCAAAATTCATTGTATAAATCTTTTTATGACAAGTTTTTTTACATACATCTTTCACTGTCGATACTTATTTTGTAAGGGTCCAGCGAAACGTCGGAGGAAGAGACCACAAGAGACTGGCTTCATGCAATTGGCAGAAGGGGTTTTATTGATTCAGCATGCTGAGGCTCCAGGCTCACTCAGGAAAATAGAGCAGCCCAGGGCCCAGAGCAGAGGTCAAGCAGAGCTTAAGTACACTTTTTGGAGAGGGCAGGGGGCTTTGCATACATCAGAACAAATCATCATGAGGCGCGGGAATATTGAACAACAACTCTGAGACATGATTAGTACATTCATTGGCGGGAACAGATTGGACAGGGGTGATTGGTCACTCCTAAGCGGGGTACATATTTAAACTGATTGGTTTTAAGGCCTAAATAACTATGTGACAAACTACACAGAGTCCCAGGTTATTAGACAATCAGGGAGTCAGTGGGAATATTTACTGGGCAGTTCTGGTATTGTCCTAACAGCTACAGGGATTACAGGTTTTGGGGTAGCAGAGGAATTTTTACAATACCTAGTCTTTTACTTTTTAACCCAGGCCTTGCAGTTTACAGACTTTACAATGCCCGGTCTTTCACACTTTAACTCAGGCTTTGCGGCTTAGAATCAGCTTAGAAATTTTACCCTTAAAATTTAATGTATACTTTTTAATAGACATGCAGAACAGACCAAGTCTTGTGCTTCTGAATTTTTGAAAACACCTTCTTGCTCAGTAAAACCTACTGATGCCTAATTCAGCCAAGTCTAATCTGAAACTCTCTGCTGATCCCTGCCACTTTATTCAAGGTTGACTGTACCTCCCCATGAAGCAGGGGCTGCCATTAATACAGTGAGCGGGGCAGCTCCTGGGCATCTAGAAATCAGAAAACAAATTATCACAGAAATGCAAATCAAAACCATGATGAGACATGATCTCACTCCAGTCAGAATGACAATTATCAAAAAGACAAAAAATAACAAATGCTGATGAGGATGTGGAGAAAGCTGAACCCTCATGGCAGGAACTGCTGGTAGGAATGTAAATTAGTAGGACCATGATGAAAGATGAGAAGAGGTTCCTCAAAAATCTGAAAGTAGAATACCACATGATCCGTGATCACACTATTGGTTATAAATCCAGAAGAAATGAGGTCATTATATCTATGGGATTCCTGGACACGTTTATTGCAGCACCATTCATATTAGCCAAGAGAGGGAATCAACCAAGGTCCCCATGAATGAATGGAGGAAGAAATGCCTTATATATACACAATGGAATATTACTCAGTCATAAAATAAATGAAATGCTATTTGCAACAACACAGAAGAACCTGTGTTAAGTGAAATAAGGCACAGAAAGAAAAAACACCCTATGTTCTCACTCATTGGTTGAAACTAAAAAAGTTTGATTTCATAGAAATAGAGAGTAGAATAGTGGTTATCAGAAACTAGGAAGGGTGTCTGGGTGAGAGTCTGGATAATGGGAACCAAAGTACAGTTACATTGGAGGAATTACTTGTAGTGTTCTATACCGTGGTGGGTAGCTATAGTCTACACCAATTTATTATAAAGTTCAAAATAACCATAAAAGAAGAGATTGAAGGTTCCCAACACATAGAAATGATCCACACTTCTAGAGACCCATCCTTGAGGCTTCTTTATGCTCACAGAATCTGTTCTACTGTGAGCAACTGGTGGGACCCCTGCTGAGGAACCTGGGATGGCGGGCCTGGAGAATGGTGTGTCACGAAGCGATGTGGTTGCATCTTTTCTCCAGCCCAGGGAAACAGGTGAAAGCAACAAACCCTATCCAAGTCCCCAAACCCCACACAACACAGGGAGACTGCGCTTGGCTCAGCCCAACTTTCCATGCTTAAGGCACTAATGCCCCTAGTCTCTGCTTTCGTGCTCGTGCATCTCAACAGAAAAGCACATCATAGAGCTGTGTGGCCCCACTTTTTTGAGCACAGAACTCTTCTCTTATTTTGCTGTATAAGTAATACGTGCTCATTATAAAAAACTCAAAAATACCACAAATAAAAAGGTAAATTATCTATAATCTCCACCCAAGATAACCACCTAACCTTGACCTGCTACATAAAAATTTCTATAATTCTCTCCCTCTCTCTGTCTCTTAAACACACACACACACACACACACACACACACACACACACACACACACATGTCCATTGATTCATTCTACCAACATTTATACCTGACAGATGCTATTTCACCACAGAATCTTCACTTCCCTTACTTTCTTGACTGACAGGCTAGGATCAGTTGTTGCCATTGCAAATCTGGTACATGCATCAAAGTAGACTGGAAACTAGGATCAGAGAAATTAAGACTACATGTGACTACAAAAATAAAGTTTTCTAACACACATTCACATTCTCTCAGGCTCATGGGCCAAGCTTAGGCATTTTGGGAGCTGGGGAGGGTGTATCAGGGACTCCCACAGATGAAGGAGGTCTCTCCCCCAGATGAAGCACCAAGTAGAGAATTGTCACCTACCAGGCCTATGTTACTTGATCTGCAAGTATAATAATATCCAGCCTGCATTTTCCAGCCCCTAATTTGATGGGACTGATTGTACAACCGTTCTCCAACATAGGCATGCATAAGAATCACTGGAGAAGAGGTGCCGATAATTAAAATCTAGGCTTCTGATTCTCAGACTCTGGTTTTCAGTTCTTTTCTGGAGTGTAGCCCAAGAACCCAAGAATCTGCACTTCTTCTATAGGATGCTGATGCTACTGATTCATGGGACCCTATTTGAGCAGCTCTGGGTACAGTATTAGCTTCTCTTTCAGGCAGAGAATACCAGTAGGCTGTAGGATTCCGTTTTGATTGGCACCTGAGAACACACAGAATTGGTGGAAGGCTGGCTCTGTGATCTGAGATTTAACTATCTAGTCCCAAAGGGACAAAAAGAAGGGAGTTAGAGATAATGCTACATGCTCTTTCTCCAGGATATTATAGTTTCTGGTCATGGGTATGTGTCCTCTTGGGGTGTTAAGAAGGGAAGATGCTCACAGTCCTTCAGAGATGGGGCACTCCGAACTCTCTCTTGGCAACTGGTCCATTCTTCTATAGAGTAGCCGGGTTTGAATAGACTGTTTTATTTTTCAACTAGACAAAGACCCAGAAATCATCCAAGGTTGCCTACAGGATCTGCTGGGACTTTGTGATGAAATGAACACAGAAGATGGATCTTGTCCCAAGAGACAAAAATGCTGCACTCCCAGGTGTGGTCACTCTTCAGATTGTGCAGAAGATAGCTGCTTATGGAGAGGAGGAAGAGTCCCCGCTGGCTTTTGCAGGGATAGGAGGGGTTCCACCTGCCCCTTGCCCACTGCAGTCAGAGTGGCACGTGGAGAGAGCTGCTTGACAGCAAAGACCAGAACTGTCTGGAAAGTGTAAGTATAATCTTCATGCTTTAGTGCTGTGAGCAGATTGCTTTGAACATGGGCAGTGTGATGCTGCTTCTGGGAACCTTGTGGTGCAAGAGTGCCAGGGTAACATCCTTTGAAAGAAGTTGCACTCGCCACTCATCTGAATTAGGAAGCTTTAGAGGATCAGGGGCTTAAAAATTGACACTGGAGGGTCTCCTGAACCCCAGTTAGTGACTCATTATAGGATCTTGGTTAACTTTGGGGAGACCAAGAGTGTGAAATGTTGGGTCAAGTTTATTAAACAGCCCCTGTGTGGCTTCCGTCTTTTTAAAACTGTGGTAGACACACAGGGGACCTGTGAGTTGAGCTATGAGAATAGCATCTCATCTGACAGTGGCAGGCAAAGTTCCTACAGTCTGAAGACACAAGATGCTCAATGGGAGAACAACTGCCTTCTGACTGGCACATTTGTGCAATGGACATTGGTGGCCCAGAAATCTGTACTCATTTCAGACTGGTCAAACTGCAAAACATTTCTCAACTCTACTCTTCTCCTCTTCATTGAGCTTCATTCACTCAATTGCATGTTGAAATTCCAGAAGTCAAAAATATTCCCTCTTTTGTTTCAACAAAATGCATAATGATGTAACACCAAAACCTTTGGGCCTCACCAGCCTATAGGAAATGTGATGCTGCTTCTGGGAACCTTGTGGTGCAAGAGTGCCAGGGTAACACCCATTTGCAAAGTGACTCCTGTTGGTAGGAGAATTCCATGCTTGTCATGGACTTCAGTAGTTCAAAAGCCTTGATTTCAAAACCAGTTGCCAGTAGGTAGAAGAGATGGGTGTAAACTGATAAGCCCCAGCCAAATTGTTTTTCTCAACTTCCTGCTTACCTCAGGAAGTTTTTCACACTGAAACCCTTTACTGCTCACACCCATATAATAAATGTGTGGGCTTTTGTTCCTTTGTTAGATCCAGTCTCCATCACGGCTTGGGTCACTCACTGGATACCGCTGCATCTCCCAATTTTGTGTCCTTTGTCTTTATTTCTTTTGACTTTTATTTTCTCAGGCTGCTTCACAGCCTGCATTCAGTTACCTGTTCACCCATTCGGTGGGCTACAGCAGACATTTTAGGATGATTTATCCATTGGGATAATGACAAACCTTGGACTCCTCCCATGACCATTCCCAAATGTCTTTTCTATTCCAAAGTCAGCTGCTTTTCCTGGCTGCTCTCTAAGGATCTAAAATAACTTTAGATTAAGCGTTCCATTCTGGTGATTATTAGGTGGATTATGGGGTGATTGCTTCCAAAATTATCCTTCTTTGAACAAAATTATTCCTGTGGCATTTTTCAACCTGAGCTATTATTTCTATGTAAGATGCTAGTTCAACTCCATTACTACTACACCTCCAACAAATATTTGTCCTCCTTATCCATTACTATACTTATCCTCTCTTTTCTCCTGCAAAACAACAACAACAAAAAAAGAACTTTAGACAAACTTAATTCAAGAGAGTTGAATTGAGCAAGGAATGATTCCCAGGTCCAGCAGCCCTCAGAAGCAGATCTTCATAGAACTACGCTCTGCAAGTGAGATGGGAATATTCATAGACAGAGCAGGGAAATGAGGCACAGGAACCAGCATTATTGGACGTGTCTGTGAATTTGCCTTAGTTAGACACGATCTGATCAGTAGGTAGCCTGTGATTTGCTGACATCTGGGTATTTCCCACAAATATACTTTTTTTAATATTCAAAATGTTTATTTATGAAACCACTCAAGGTTGACTTATGTAACTTCAACAAATAAAGTATTTAATAATAAATTGTGATATACAATGCACTTCTCTCTAGAGAAAAAGTCTTATTTACAACTTAAGGAACAAAGGTATTTTTTAAATCAAATGTAGATTTTAGAAATACATTCGTTATGTAGTACTACATTAATAAAAATGGATTTTTCTAAGAATCACTTAAGTATTCAATATTCAGTATTCAAAATTCAATATTTTCAATCATATTTAGAAAATCTAATGTGTTAACTTGCTGTTAAGTCTTTGCTAGTCTGATCTTTCCAGCTTTGGTGATTAATTTCTCAGTGCCTCTTTTCTTTCCTGAGGATGATTAAATGTGTCCTGTCTACCAAAATCTTCTGCAATATCTCTGTTCATGATCATCAGAAAGGACCTCGAGTTTCCAGCAATGCTCTTTTTTTTTTTTTAATTTCAGTATCTGCATTCATTACTGCTTGAGCATCCTCAGGAGTTTTAAATCTGACATGGCATTCTGTATCTTCTTTTAGCAAATCAACATAAATAGCTTCCAAGATTGCGGCCAAAGTGTTCTGTACAACATCATTCACGACTTAAAATACATGTAATAGTTGTTCAACTCTTTATAGCATTCACGAAAATGTTTCACTGAACCTATGATAAATCCTGGAGTTCTTGAGTAGTTGTACTAGAACACAGCCTATGAGCTCTTAGTTTTTTGAAAAAAAAATATCTAAATCTCACATATATACTTCTTTTAAAAAAAATATTTATTTCTTAGGTGTAGATGGACTCAACACAATGCCTGTATTTTTAAGTGGTGCTGAGGATTGAACCCGGGTCCCGCCAGTGCTAGGCAAGCACTCTACCCATGAGCCTTAATCCTAGCCCCTCGCATACATCGTTGTAAGTTACGTTTTCAACTTAGGTACATCAAGGTTAGGTTGCATTTCCTCACGCTGGGACTCCAGGCACTGGAGGCAGCCTCAAGCCAGATCCTGACTCCTCATATGAGACATTATATTCACAATAGCATTGTACAACAAGATACACCAAAACACGTGGCTTACAAATAATAATTGGGGCTGGGGTTATAGCTCAGTGGCAGAGAGCTTGCCTAGCAAGTGTGAGGCACTGGGTTCGATCCTCAGCACCACATAAAAATAAATAAATAAACTAAAGGTTTTGTGTCTATCTACAACTAAAAATTATTTTAAATATCTACATATAACAATCATTCTGATGAATCTGTAGGTTGTCCAGGGGGTCACTGACAGGCTGGGCTCAACTGGGCAATTCTGTTGATGTTGACTACACTCACTCATTCCTCAAGGCTGATTAAAATAGACTTGCTGAGGAGGTTGGCTCTCTTCCATGTAGGTCATCCTTCTCCACCACAGACCAGAGAGGCATTAATGCAGCCTATAAATCTCACATCAATGCAGCCTATAAATCTCTAATATGTTTTCTTTCCCATGATTCAAGATGACTATTTCACACTTCTCCCTCTTCAAATCTCCATCTCATTCCTCTCACTCCAGGATACATTCTCAGTTTTCACCAGCTATCACACTATGTTCTTCACTGAGAAAACAGGCACAACTTGGCAAAAGTCCCCTCCCTTTTTATTCCCCTATATTTGTACCTGTTTGCTCTGCTTTGCCCTCTGTGATAATAGAAAAAAGAAAAAAATTATCCCTACGCCTATTTAAGTCCAACGTCTCCACTTATATCCTGGATAATGCCCCATCTTATTTATTCAAAGATTTCATTCCAGTTATTCTCTCTCTCTCTATTGTTTTATGACATCTGTCTTGCTCCTGGGTCACTGTAATCATCATACCTTGAATCCATGTTTCAATCCAACAACCACTCTCTCTACCATTGACATTCCATACACAGTTGTCCATCTGAACTTTTTGGTCCATTTTCTCACCCTTCTACCACGCTCTCCCTCATCAAAGAGTATGTCTCCTTTTCCCTATGATTAGCTCCAACCCCCACCTCCACCCCACTGCAACACTCCAACCAAGTATCTCTGTCTGCTGCACACATTGAAACTTGACTATTGATACTCACAGAGCCTTAACATCAGTTCATACTAGAATCCCCAGAGCTATGCAGGAGGAACTGAAGGCTATCACACCCAACACAGATGACCTTGGGACTTGGTAGAGTAGCTGAGAATGGTGCATAAGGTAGTGACAATAAAATTGTGATTCTAATAATGGTATTCAGTGTTCCACAGAGGTTTTAAATATTACCCTCTTAACTTTAGGATCTTAACACCTAACTGAAGATAAGAAATACATGCAGAGGAGAAGGAGAGTATTTTTGTTTGATATATTATTGAGTGCTAGATATTTTCCCTACATTATTTCCTTTTATTATTGCAGCCTCATGAGTTGAGTATTATGAGACTCTAATTCTTAATGAAGAAACCTAAAAAGATCACCGAGGTCACATCACTAGGCTATAGTAGCACCTGCCATTAAATCCAGGGCTTAGTGAATCCAAAACCTCCTCTTTTTCTACACTATGCTAGCTCCAAAAATAAAAATTGAAGGTGTGTGTTTAACTAGAGATTTGAATCCAGTTAACCCCTTTGAAAGAAGCTGCACTTGCCACTCATCTGAATTAGAAAGCTCTAGAGGATCAGGGGCTTAAAAATTGACACTGGAGGGTCCTCTGAAGCCCAGTTAGTGACTCATTATAGGATCTTGGTTAACTTTGGGGAGACTAAGAGTGTGAAATGTTGGGTCAAGTTTATTAAACAGCCTCTGTGTGGCTTCAGTCCTTCCAAAACTGTGGTAGACACACAGGGGACCTGTGAGTTGAGCATCTATGCTCAACTATGAGAATAGCATCTCATCTGACAGTGGCAGGCAAAGTTCCTACAGTCTGAAGACACAAGATGCTCAATGGGAGAACAACTGCCTTCTGACTGGCACATTTGTGCAATGGACATTGGTGGCCCAGAAATCTGTACTCATTTCAGACTGGTCAAACTGCAAAACATTTCTCAACCCTACCCTTCTCCTCTTCATTCACTCAATTGCATATTGAAATTCCAGTAGTCAAAAATATTCCCTCTTCTGCTTCAAGAAAATGCATAATGATGTAACACCCAAGTCCTTGGGCCTCACCAGCCTATAGGCAGTGCTATAGTTTGGAAGAGAGTTCCCACAACCCCCTACTCAAAGCCCCACATGCTAAAGGCTTGGTCACCAGCCTTTGGCATTGTTGGGAGGTGGGACTTTTAAAAGGTGAGGCCTAGCTGCAGGAAGTAATATTGAGGGCAGGCCCTTGAGGGAATATTGGGGGCTACCACACACACTCCTTCTCTCTTTTTTGCCTCCCTGCGCTCATAAGGTGAGCCATTTCCTCCACCATATGCTCTAACCATGAGGTACTGCCTTGTCACAGACCCAAAAGCAATGGAGCCAATGGCTAGGATCTGAAACTGATCCAAAATAAACCTTTCCTCTTTAACAGCGGCTTTTTTCAGATATTTTTGTCACAGTGATTGAAATCTGACTAACATAGGAATGAAATTGTATCTGCATTACAGTATGGGTTAGCACTTCTTGGATGTAATAACAATGCAGTATTCCTTAACCATCTGTGCCACTACCATTACTCAGAAAAAATTAATAGTGACTCCAAGAAACTAGGAATCCCCAAAAGTACCCCCCAAAGAAATTAGAAATCCTCAAAAGTTGTTGTAAAATAACTCTCTTTAGGAGCACAGAGGAGAGTGAGTGGTGGTGACAGTGGTGGTGATTGATGGTTTCTTGAAAGTGATTTGATAATTAGAATTCACATTGCATTATTCAGCTGCTACAACAAATAAACTCTGAGTTATTGTTTTAACTCAGTGGAAGTTTTTTCCTCCCCCGTAAAAATCCAAAACTGGCATACTAACGAGCATGCAGCTCTCATCCCAGTGGTAATTCAACTTAGGGTCTTCACCAACTCCAACACATGGTTTCCAAGAGAATTTGCATATGAGCTTCATCAAGCAACAGAAGGAAGATCTTGGAGAGGAAGGAAGTCAAAGGCCTCACACTAGATGTGGGTGTATCACATCTGCTAGAATTGTCACATGCCATAGTGACTGCAAGGGGAAAAAAATGTGGTGCATAAAAGTATCCAAAGTAGGCCAGTTTCCTTTCTCCCCACCCCATTTCTTTCCTCCAAAATGATCTCCATTCTTTAGTAGAATTGATGATAAGGCAGAAGAAGTCATTTTCCTCAACTCAGAGAGCTTGTATGAAAATATCATCATTACTCAATGCTAAATAAATTTCTATGCAATCCAGAAATGTCAGCTATCTATCTGTGATTGATTTCCAAATGCTTGTGTCTTGACCTAGGTTGCACATACTGGTCCAGCTCAGGAGGAGGAAGAGTTTTAATCTTATCTTGTCTCTGCCCAACCACATTATCATCAACGGGACTTCACCTAGTAACATGATATTGGTGTAAAATAACTTGTCTTCAATCACTCAGGTGTCTGCTAAGTTGGAATCAGGATCTGAGTCTAGGTAAATTGGCTTCTGAGTTCGGGTTTTTAACTGCTACACTATCTAGGTCTGGTAAAAGATAAAGAGGTGTAGGCGGGAAGACATGCCTGTCATTCTCATGGTGTCCAGATCTTTTTTTTTAATTTATTTTTTTTATTGGTTGTTCAAAACATTACAAAGATTGCAGAATCACATAGGTTACACATCCACATTTTTACATAATGCCATATTAGTAACTGTTGTATTCTGCTACTTTTCCTATCCTCTACTATCCCTCCTCCCCTCCCTTCCCATCTTCTCTCTCTACCCCATCTACTGTAATTCATTTCTCTCCTTGTTTTTTTTCCCATTCTCCTCACAACCTCTTATATGTAATTTTATATAACATTGAGGGTGTCCTTCCATTTCCATGCAATTTCCCTTTTCTCTCCCTTTCCCTCCCACCTCATGTCTCTGTTTAATATTAATCTCTTCCTCCTGCTCTTCCTCCCTGCTCTGTTCTTAGTTGCTCTCATTATATCAAAGAAGACATTTGGCATTTGTTTTTTAGGGATTGGCTAGCTTCACTTAGCATAATCTGCTCTAATGCCATCCATTTCCCTGCAAATTCCATGATTTTGTCACTTTTTAGTGTTTCGTAGTACTCCATTGTGTATAAATGCCACATTTTTTTATCCATTCATCTATTGAAGGGCATCTGGGTTGGTTCCACAGTCTAGCTATTATGAATTGTGCTGCTATGAACATCAATGTGGCAGTATCCCTGTAGTACGCTCTTTTAAGGTCTTCAGGGAATAGTCCGAGAAGGGCAATAGCAGGGTCATATGGTGGTTCCATTCCCAGCTTTCCCAGGAATCTCCATACTGCTTTCCAAATTGGCCACACCAATTTGCAGTCCCACCAGCAATGTACAAGAGTACCCTTTTCCCCACATCCTCGCCAGCACTTGTTGTTGTTTGGGTGTCCAGATCTTATCCTGAAGTCTGTGCCAGCAACTTCAGCCTTGGTCTCATGCTCTAGTTTCAGAGCGTAGGGGGCAGGGGAGTGGAAGTGGAACAGCCAAGTACTTGCCAGTCATTGCTGGCAACAACGCCCTCACCCCGTGAAAGTTCTCACTGGAAGCAGGAGCCCTTTGGGTAGGGAGAGTCTCCCTAGACAATTACAATGCTCTTTGTCACCTTGTGGAAAGTTTATAGAAGACTGATTGTGACTTTATTGACTCTACCTTGGCTAATGACTATTTTGTCAGAAATTGATGATTACCTGCTGAGCTTCTTGATCTCCATATGGACATCCATTAACCCACACACAATTGTTGAGCTGGCAGTAATACTAGCTTAAGCCCTGGGGTCCCTTCATGGCTTAGTTTGAGTATTCAGGAGAACAAAATAACATACATGTTCTGATTCCTCTTTATTTATTTTGGAGTATTTCCTTAATGATCTGGTACACTTTTATATAAGCTATGTGCCCTACACCAGGGAATAGAAAGGTACACATTCCCTTTTATAAAAATAATTCACAATAGTATCTGCCAGTTTTTAGAACTCTGTGCCAAAAACATGAATGTGTATTTTAATGTTCATTCAGCCTGCCCAGCAACAAGGTAGGGACTATGATCCAAGCTTACAGATGAGTGAAGTGAGAATCTGAAAAGCAAATTAGTTTTCCTGAGGTCACACAGCTAGCAAGTGGTAGAACCCAGTGCACACCAGATCTTCCCTCTCCAGAGCCCTGAATCCTAACCACTATGCTATTTTGCATCAGTCTTATTTTCATATCCCATGTCCTTTATGCACAGCCAGAAAATAGGACCATGTTCTGCTCTCATAAAACCCCAGTTACACTTTTTGGCGGATGACATCATCTACCTTTGATCTGATTGAGCACTCAAAATCATTTGGAGCAAATTAGCTTAACTCAAAGAGGTTTTCCTCTTCTAATGAAATCTTGATCATCATTAGGCACTAATGCTAGATGGAGAAAAATTTCATGTCCTCAATATTTGACTCCAGAGAAGAGTCAAAAATTATTTTCTAAGAATTTGGACCTAGTCTGACAATAAATAATGTGTACTATTGGTTCTGCCACTTAACTATTATTTTGAGCATGTTACCAAATCTCTCTGTGACTTAATTTTCCTCAACTGTAAAATGTCAATAATGGTAGGGATGCCTGTCTGTACTGAAAAATATTTAGAATATGATTCTAATTACACTGGCTCCCTGAATGCTCCCCACCCACAAAATGTACATAGAGCTCTCAGCAGCTTTGTATGAACAGTAGGGGAGATGCCTAGCTCAAACTGGGCCAACCAAATTCTCTCCTTCCTCATTCTGATGATCACTCTCCTCTCACCAAATGGCTTGAGAAACAGGAAGAAGCTCAGCAGAGTGTGAAAGATTAAATAGATGTGAAAATAAAGCAGAAACTTCCCCCTTGAATCTTCATACGAAGTTCTCCTTTTTGGCATTTGGAGTCTTACCTGGCAGACCATCTCACTATCTTATTGGGAGTAAAAAAACACAAGAACATCTGTGAAGAGTTTAACCTGGAATAAAGTGAACATTAATGGATTGTTACACCCTTGGCTCACATCTGGGATGGGCTTTTATTCAGGCATGGGTCTTGTTAAGCTTCTTAGTTGATACAAGAGAAAAAAAAAATCTAGAGGTGCTATAGACCAAGAAATGTCTACTTAACCACAGTTAAATGTTTACTTAACTGGCAGCATAAAATAGCCACAGTACAGTTAAATCCAGGTAGGACAATCATGCATCAACAACTGGGGAACGGTTTGGAGGTTGCTGATTCTTTCTAGGATAGGTGGAAAGCCCAGTCATTTGTGCAAATGCAAATGGGATTTCTCTTGGTAGACTTGGGTGACATTTGGTTTGCACTTCAAATTTATGTGATCAATAGTCTCTGTCTTTTATACCAACATTGTTTCTGGAGAATGTGTGTTTACTCTATCTCCTTCCTCAGAGTAGAAGCTCCATGAGAGCAAGTGCCGTGCTTGTCCTACTCCCACCACATCCCCAGCATTTAGCATAGGTTGTGGCACACAGTAGATCATCAAGAGTATTTTTGAAAAAATGAATGCAGTTCTTCATTCCCTGATAATAATACTTGCCTATAATCACATATCCCGAAAGTGACCTCAGGGCAGGATTCAGATGGAAGCGTGTTCAGCTCCAAAGCTGTCTTTCCTGCCAGTTGTGTCTTTCTGAAACTTCCACTCTGCACACTTATGGTACCTATGCAGACCCATCATCTCTCTTGCTCCCCAAATCCCACCCACTCTAACATTGTTCTGTTGACCCCAGTATTTAACCAAAATCCCCCTTCATTTCTTTCTCTTTTTCTAACATGTGTTCATTTAATAATTACTGAGAATAATATGTACCCATCACTGAGCACTAAAGACAAAAGATAAATAAGACCCCATTCAGCCATCAAGATTCTCAAGGAAGAGAAATGTAAAATAATAATAATAATAATAATAATAAAATACTAATAATAGTAATTAAGTCTAATATTCATGATAAGAACTATGACAAATGCCAAGAGAAAGTTATTCTCCCAGGTGTTGGACTTGAGAAAAGTTTCAGACATTACATTTGGGGCTAAAAATTGATAGAATATGTTAGGGTCTGTAAACAAGTCGGGATGGCGCCTGGCATTTTGCCAGAGGGAGTGCTTAGTGAGGTGGTGCCAGCGAGCTATTAAGTGTGGAGATTCCTTATTGGTTGAGTGCTGTATCTAGTTTATGTAAATTAAGATGAGCTGTGTGGAATGTATATATACCCCTCCTGTCCTACAATAAAAGGCTCCCACTCCTGCTGTATCAATGTGCACAAGTTGCTCATCACCCCCCAGTTATTTTGCTGCAGCCAGACTGCGGCAAGAATAAAAATGATTTTTATACAGAGAAGAAAGGAAACAAAGAAATTCAAGTTCAAAGAACAGCCTGGCTGTGTTAGTAAACGTGATGTACTAGGAAAGGTACAGAAACCAGTCCAGGAACGGTGGGGAGTGTGTTGAAGCAAGAGAGGAGGCAAGCAGGCAGGTGGGAGCCATTGCCAAGGTTCTGAAAGTCCCACTTGGCTCTGAGCAACCTACAGAGCCAAATGAGCACATGCTTAGGACACCCAAATTGAAATCAGATGGAGACATCGCCTCCAAAAAAATTAGCTTAATTTCAACATACTGTTTCATTTCAAAAAAATATTTCTATTTCAAGTTTTAGTATTTTAAAAATGTGAATTACAAGGCTGGGGTTGTGGCTCAGCGGTACAGCGCTCGACTGGCACGCGCGAGGCCCTGGGTTTGATCCTCAACACTACATAAAAATAAATAAATAAACAAAATAAAGGTATCGTGTCTAACCAAAAAATAAATATTAAAAAAAATCTGGATTACATATGTAGATATCATCATAACTTTCTCAGTGTTTAGGGTCTCTAAAGGTATTTATCAGGCTTTAGTCCTGTTAGAAAAATAAAATACTAACTAACCTCAGTTTTGAGCTAGATAGAATTGAGTAAAGACAGTTTGCAAACTGCTTTATGCATGGACTATAACTGTAACTCTTAACTCTCTCAAATACTAGGGATTTATGAGGTCAATTGTTTACCCAAAGGACCACACCTGGCAGCATTTCAGGAACTGTGACAAATGAACTATAATAGGGAGGGTCTTTTCCTGTAGTCCGAGAACTAGGAACCCAGTAAAACTCAAATACCCTACTTTCTAAACTGAAGTCAACCATTTCCCCAGGAACCTATAAAGAGGCTGCAAACTGATCCTGCTACCTCTAACCAGCCCAAACATCTTCTTTATCTCACATTAATATATCTTGAGAGACATAATTCATGGCCAAGTTGTACATGCCCTCCCCCCTAGAATCACTGGGGAAGCAAGAGAGTATTTTAGAAAATCACTCATCTAGATCAGAAGTTTCTGCAAGAAGGAGGAAATGAAATCTCACTCCTAAGCTGGTTGGTTTCTACACCCCATTCCACCTCCCACTCCAGGACTGCAGGATGAGAGGCACCCTAGGAGAGTAACATGTATATAGGAAATCTGGGGTCTCAAACATGAAATACCCTACTTTCTAAACAAGGTGAAGTGGAACTCTATCTCAAGAAAATGACATATATCATTCAGGCGAAGACCATTGCACCTGCCAGGTGCCCAGCAGCAGAGAGCATCAGGCGAAGGCAGAGGGAGAATAAGGTAGCCCACTGTGTCACCAGCAGGGATAGGGAAGCACCTCTGATAGCTCCCCATGCTCTCAATTAGAGAGGTGAAAGTTGGGAGCAGGGAGGGGAGAAGTGCAAGAGCAGGTGGCACCCTTGCTACCTGGTACCCAGACCTAGATTGGAATTTCTCTGGACATACCCCACACACATAGTACATACCTGGCCCAAAGCAAACATTTAATACTAACATTGAAGATGAAAAATTGAACGGAAGCACGTAATGAAGGTTACTTCCCATCTTCCCATCCCACCCACCCCACCCTAGCTTTCCCAGTTTTAGGAGTCCTGTTTGTTGGGTAGAGGAGGGTGTTCCCTTGGCACAGAAGCTTGCTTAAGTAACATGGTGTTTCCTGGTCAGGTATGGTGTGGTCTCCCGCAATGCCAGTTTCTGGGCAGTGCTTAGGTTTCCACAGTCCATAGGCCCTGGTTGCATGCCAGCTCAGTGGGTGGAAGGGTATAAATCTCAGTTGCTCTTGAGCCCTGCCACATGTGCACCTAAGACTTCCAACAGCAACATGAAGTTGGGAGGCTGCCTTCTCCTTGTGGCACTCATCTTCCTCAGCCTTGAGTTACAGGAGCTTCAGGCTGCAGTGAGACCATTGCAACTTTTGGGTGAGTCCAGCCAGAAAGCGGCCCTATTCTTCTTCAAATGAAAACTCTAGAAAGTAGAATTTCAGGTACCAGTGTGTGCAGGAGGAAGGGGGAGAAGGAGGAAAGATTCTCCTTAAAGAGACACTGAAAGGACCCCCCCACACACACACACACACACACACTTTGGTGGCCACCACGCAGCTTCCCTGAGCAGGAGTTCTCTCCTGCCCCTGCTTTCTCTCTCTCTTTCTCCCGGTTCATTCCTCCATCTGGACTCTCTGTTCTTCTCCTTCTGTCCCCTCATCAGCCATCCTCCATCTCCCTCTTCACTAGCTTCTTTCTTGAATTATCTGGAGAAAATATTTGCTGTAGCAAATATTCTTCTCCCTTTACCACCACCATTTTCAAAGGAGTATTCTTAATTCTCTGTAACTTGGTTCCTAACAGCTTGAAGAGAATAATGGCTTCAGGAGAATAATGGGGGCAGGATTCCAGGCTGTGGATTCCTGCCCCCATTATTCACCTGAAGCTTCCCCCCATGGTCCCCATGACAAATCCCCTGACTTCTCAATTGCAAAGTCTTCAACCTCCACAGCATCTAATATTGTTTGTCTCCTTTAGTCCTCAAGCTTTCTTCTCTCCTGGATTATGCTGGGGGGATACCAGTTGAGAGGAGAGAAGGCTGGGAGCCCAGTCTGGAGCCTGAGGGTAGTCTGGGAGGCAGGCACATGCCCACTGCATGGATCAGACTTATTTCCTTTGACCTGTAGGAGAGATTATCCTGCATTTCCCATCCTTATGAGAGTGAGTAGAGTTCAACAGAAGCTGGGTGTAGAGAATGGGGCAGGGATCTCCCTAACTAGGAGATGTGCCCTAGATGTGACTCCCAGGGTCAGTTGCTCTGAGGTGAACGCAGATTTGTGCAGGGTAGGCAGGTGGCTGTCTTACATCAGAGGTTTTCCAGGATGACAGTGCAGGTTCTTTCCTGTTGAATCTCTGCAGGCTTTAGAGCTCCAAGAACATTCTCTCAAGGGCAAGACTGTGAGCATAAGGACTTAAAATGGACAGTGGTGCTGATGAATCTGAGGGGGTCCAGGAGCACCAAGGAAGGGAAGGAAGAAGACTGAGCCCTGTGGTGACGAGGGCTTCAGACCTCCAGCATCGGTTCTCCTCTCTGTCCTTGTGATCGCTCCAGGTTCCAAAAACACCATTGTTCATTTCAGAACTGCAACACTCTGGAAAATGCCCTAGCGTGCCTGAAGGAGAAGTTGGGACTTGTGCTGAACTGTGCTCAGGAGATGATTCATGTCCCAGGGGAATGAAGTGCTGCAGCAATGGTTGTGGTCATACCTGCCAGAAAGCTGTTTTCACAGTGAGTATAAACCAGTCAAGGGCTCCATGCGGGCAGACCAGTTCCTGGTGGGCTTTTCTAGGGCAGACAGATGCCACCTTGTCCATTGTTCTCAAAAGTCTGCAAGACTCCAGGAGAGAGAAGTTGGAAGCAAATGATAGAAAGACAACCTGGTTGCGTTATCTATAGCCCTGTCCTAGAAGAGAAGCCCTATTCAATGACAGCCCCAAGGAGCTCAAGGGAGACAAGTAACCGTGACCTTAGATTCACAAGGACATGAACTAGAATTGCTCACTCTCTTTCCTCTACCCCAACGGAAGTACCTTAACTCTTCCAGGAAAGTAGGTGATCCTAGGAGGAAGAAGGGAAGAAATGGGAACACCAGTGTATTTGAGTACCTCCTATGTCAGGCAGGCATGGGCTAGAGTTGAGATAAAAAGGCCAACGTAAACCAGGTTGGGGAACAAACCCATATCACAACCTGGTGCTTTGTTTAGATTTCTACTAAGTTCTGTGAGAGCAAAGAGTGTGGGGGTGTGGGGGGCAGTCATGAGAGAGTGGAGAACATGGAAGCGAGAGCTTGAAGATGCACAAAATCTGCTAGACATGGAAGGGCAGTCCAGCTGGTGGGAGAAACGGAGCTTTCCTGGAAGATGGGAAAATGATGGTAATGGGTAAATGTCACCGTGAGGGTGGAGGTTGTGGGGAGGGACACTACAAGTCCTCATCCAAAGAGCGGTGAGCTGCCTACCACAGTGTCAGTGCTAAGCAGCCGGCAGTTTCTAAGCAGAGGAAATGTCCTGATCAAACTTGTGTTTCAGAAGAGTGGCTCTGGCAGCCATGTTGTCACCGGTTCCCCAGCCAGAGTCCCTGCTGGGTTTCAGGTACACTGGATTCAGTTGCCCACCTGCATCAGAAATAAGAGGAAACATAAAAAGAAAAAAAAAATGAATGTAATCACCATTCAGCCAAAACTGGGAAGGCAGCTACTTTGTATCTGTTTGTCTTACAGAAACAGAACTTATTGGAACAAAAGCCAGGGAGTTACCAGGCCTTACTAGCCTGAGAATATTATCCTGGTTGTTTAATCTCTGCTGGTGCCTGTCCAGGATTTGGGAGCAATTCCTCAGTTTCCATTCTTTGCATGAGGAAGTCAGGATGGACATACAGGTTATTAGGAAATGGTGAAGAAAAATAATAATGTGGGGCTTTTAATTTTAACGGAATCCCATTTAATTTTAAAGGAATACTAATCTCAAAAGGTGAATGGAGATTGACAAGTGAACCTGGTGACCAGCCCAGAAGATTTCTTGTGAATCCATGAATCCCGTGTTCAGCTATTCCCTATCCCTGGAAGATCTACAATAGTGGGGTGACTGCTTTCTAAAACTCTTGTGTCCCAAATAAATTTAACCTGTGCATGAGTCAGGCTGAGTCTTTCTTCTCACAGTTAGGCATTCCCTCCACCCTCCAGATCGGCACCATCTTTGTACACTGCAGCTTGGCTCATGAAAGCAAAGCCCTTGGGACACCTGTAGGTAAGAGACAAGGTCCCAGGGCCGGGTCCTTTCCCATGCAACGTCTGTATCTCCAAACAAGACAAAGGGCATAACAATATTTTCTTGGGAATTCTGTCAACATAAGTTTGGTCAAGCAGAAACAAAATTAAATGAGCATGTTCCACAGAGCAGGCCCGCTGGGGCAGCGATTACCAAGGGGAAGACTCAAGAGAAGCCGGAAAAATTGCATTTTTAAGACAATATAAAATTCTAAGACAACATAACAAAATACAGCAAGACTATATACCAGACTCCAGGAGGGCATCCCTGACCCTTGAGATGTGGGGCTTTCAAAGTGGCATGAATCGGGAACACCAAATCCTGCCAGGAGTGATTAGGAGTTAGGATTCAGTAGCAATACCTGCAGGAACTTAGACTCCAACCTTATTCTCCAGCTCAGCATTGATGTCTGAAGGCACTACCACCCTCCCTGGTCTTGTCAGCTGTCTGGGTCCCAGTGGTGTTCAGAGTTGGTTACTTGAAGCTCTCAGAACTGCTGGTTTTTATGGAGGCCAGCATGCAAGGAATCAGTGTTAGAAAAGTAAACACTTCTCAGGGGAAAATCCAACCAAAAAACACTTGACCTCCAGAGCTCTTGTTCACTGCTGTTATCTTTACTCCTAGATCCCCCCATTTAGCCTACGTATCTTTGGCCTCCCATAGCTGTTGTCTCTATCCCTAACACTGCTCTTGCTTCTCATACGGGCACATCCTATGCCTTAATGTCCAAATGGTAGAGCTTTTAACAATGCAATTCTCTTAGAAACCTCAAGGGTTTCCCATGAAACTAATTCAAATCTCTTCTATGTTCCAAAAGCCTCTACCACAACCCTTTTGCAAACATGTCCATCTCTACTTTGAGTGTTTTACATTTCTGTTGGAGAAGACCTGAAAAATTTTAGAAGCTATTTTATCTACTTCAAAGTTTCTATCAAACATTCCTTTACAGAGGTCTTAACAAAGTGTCCTAACAAACATCTTATTGTGATGTTTTATTAGCTCTTTACTCTCAAGCTATTTATTACTTTGAGAATATTTTACTGGTCTGAGAGCCCACAGATGAGAAAGATTTATTTTCTAACCTCAAAATTCCTAGTCTTTCTATATTCCTATTGTTGCTTTAAAATGAAACAATTCCTTCTTTTACTTATCTCTCTTTCTTTCTTAGTCCATTCAGGCTTCTATAACAAAATATCCCGAACTGGGTAGTTGATAAACAATAGAAATTTATTTCACATAGTTTTAAGATCGGAAAATCCAAGATCAACATGTCAGTTTGATCAGATTCTGGTGAGGGCTGACCTTCAGGTTGCAGACTGCTGATTTCTCACTGTGTCCTCACATGGTGGAATGAATGAATGAACTAGCTCCTTTAGGCCAATTTATAAGGAAACTTGTCCTGCTCATATATGTTCTACCCTCATAGTTACCTCCTAAAATTCCTCACCTACTATTATGATCATGTTGGTGATTAGATATTAACCTGAATTTTAGGGAGACGTGAACATTCAGATCATACCCTTCCCATAAATTATCACAAGCAGCTAAAAGAAGCCAACTGACATTTTCAATATACTTTCTAAAAATCACCTTGCTAAAGTCTATAAGGTCATTAAGTAAATTTTTAAACTTCCAGGTTATGACAGGCAACAGTTTTGCCAAACATTTCATAAGTACATAACAGGAGTTGCTATTTCTCCATCCTCTTAGTGCCCTCATCGTTTTTCTAGACTTTTCCAACAATTTCCTTGCTACTTTTCCAGCTTCCACCTGCTTCCTGTTCCCAAAGCTAACACCATGTGTTTCTGACTTGGGTATAGCAGCAACTCCACTGCCAGTACCTGTTTGGGTTTGAGTTAGTTTCTACCATATAACAAATGACCCCAAATCTTAAGACTTAAAGAATAAAACCAAACACTGATTTAGTTCAAAATTCTGTGGATTGGCTGGGAAGTCTGATTTGATCCACGTAAGTGGATCTCTGATGGATCACTCCTGAGTCTTGAGTCACCTAGGTTTTCAGACGGCAGATGAAAGGTCTAGGTTGGCTTTACTTACATGTCTGGTGGTTGTTGGGTTGATCATTAAGGTATCCGTTAGTCATTTTTTGTTAATCACTGTGACCTAAATACTGGACCAGAACAACTTAGAGGAGGAAAAGTTTTATCTTGGCTCATGGTTTCAGGAGTTCATTCCATGATCAGACAGTTTCATCACTCTGGACTCAAGTGAGATGGAGCATCATGGCTGAGGGCACAGCGGGGGAAATCTACTCAGCTCATGTGGGCAGGAAGCAGAGAGAGAAAGGGGAAGGGGCTGCAGGGAAGATGAATGCTTCCAGGGCATGCCCCAGTGACTCACCTCCTCCAGCCATGCTCCACCTGCCTACAGTTACCACCCAGTCAGTCCATTTAAACTAGGATAGACTGCTTAGGTTACAGCTCTTGCCATCCAGTTATCACACCTCTGAACATGCCTGCATTAACACCGGAGTTTGAGGAAGATGCAAAGCTATAAAAAGGTGACTGGGCCACATGTGTTTTATCACCTATAAGTCTAAGCCAAGCCTCTTTAGATATCAGTAGCAGGATTCCAAGAGCCATCAAAGAGTAAGGTACAAGTGCGCATGACCTGTTCGATTTTGTTTGCTTCACGTTTCTCACTGTCCCATTGGCCAAAGCAAGTCAACCATGCTTAAAAATAATGGTTGCCCTTACAATTTAGTTTGTAGATTAATAAAAGTAGAATGACTCAAAGAGACATGAACGTTACAGAGTTACACGTGGTTCCCAGTGGGATTTGGGTTTTCCCCTTTTCGGGAGAAGCAATCCTTGTCTACAGTTGTGCAATGGATAATCACAGTGTCAGGTGGAAGTGTGATGTGGTGGTTACTATTGACATTTTGGAAATTACTGCATTCCACCTACTTACACATACTTTTTTTTTCACATTTAGATGCCTTTAAAATCCGGGTAAAATACAATAAATAGCAATTCAAAGTGTAACTGGCAAAATCTCTTCTTTATTAATTGCTAAAGAATTTAATGGTTCATCTTATAATTGCTTCTTACATTCAGTGAAATACAAATATGGTGAATTAACTATGGGTAGGCTTGTTTTCAACTCTGATTGTTTTCAACTCTGCCTTATACCAATGTTTTTTCTTTCTCCTGGTTCACAAGGGAGGAGCTGGGGATCTATATTTCCTAGAATTTTTTTTGTTAGCTTTTGGGGGTTATTTTGACAACGAGAGGGGATGGCATAAAGTTTTGAAGGTTGAAGAGAAAGAGGACATGACAATAAATAGAATTCTTCTGCCCCGCCAAAAGGCAATACATGAGACTTTCAACAGACTCTAAAATTCTGGTTAATTCTTTTTTCTTCTCTCTTTTTATTTTTTTCTCTTTCTTTTTTGTTCTTTTTAGATATGCATGACTCTAGAGTGTATTTTGACATATGCATATAGTATAGCTTATTCTAATTAGGATCCCATTCTTGCAGTTGTACATGATGTGGAGTTTTACTGGTTGTGTATTCTTAAATGAACATAGGAAAGTTATGTTCAGTTTATTCTACTGTCTTTCCTATTCCCATCCCCTCTTCCCTTCATTTCCCTTTGTCTAATCCACCAAACTACTACTCTTTTACTCCCCACGTCCTCATTGTGTGTTATTATCTGCATATCAGAGAACATTTGACCTTTGGTTTGTTAGCATGATAGTCTCGGGATCCATCCATTTACCCAGGGTCATAAAGTCATTCTTTTTATGGCTGAGTAATATTCCATGGTGCATATACACCATTATTTTTTTGTTCATTCATCTGTTGAAGGGCACCTCACTTGGTTCCATAGTTTAGCTATGAAACTGCTATACACATTGAGCTGCTATACACATTGATGTGGCTGCCTCACTATAGTATGTTGATTTTAATTCCTTTGGGTATATACCAAGGAGTGAGATAATTGGGCCAGATAATTGTTCCATTCCAAGTTTTCTGAGGAATCTCCATACTGCTTACCAGAGTGGTTGCACCAATTTGCAGTCCCACCAGTAATATATGAGTGTACCTTTATTCCCACATCCTTGCCAATATTTATTGTCACTTGTATTCTTGAAAATTGCCATTCTGACTGGAGTGAGATTCTATCTAATCTAATGCAATAGTTTAATTTGCATTAAATTAATTGTTTCATTTGAAATAGTTTTAATTTGCATTTCTCTAATTGCTAGAGATGTTGAACATTTTTTCATTTATTTGTTGACTATTCATATTTCTTCCTCTGTAAAGTTCCTGTTCAGTTCCTCTGCCCATTTATTGATTGGGTTATTTGTTGGATTGGGGTTTTTTTTTTTTTGGTGTTAAGTTTTTGAGTTCTGGAGATTAATGCTCTATCTATCTGAGGTGCTCTTGACTTCTGAGAATAGGAGAGAACAGTTTGGTGGCCAGAGAATTTGTCTTCATTAGAGAGTTCCACCTAGGGAGTTGTGCTCTCTGCCTGGTGGATTTTCAACAGGTGTACTCTGGGCATTGATTGACCAGCATGTTCAAAAATGATACCCGCTCCATTATATTCTCTTTCTCTCCCTTTGGGTATATACCAAGGAGTCAGATAATTGGGTAGATGGTAGTTCCATTCCAAGTTTTCTGAGAAATCTCCATACTCAAGTTCTCCATCTCAAGTTCTCATATGTAATTGTGGGGATTGAAGTCCCAGGGTTCATCTCTTTTTTTTCCTCTTAACAACATATGCATGCACATCTATGTAACCCCAATGTCCTTTTGCTTCTGTAGACTGGTTAAAAAATGAGTTGCATTCTATTTGTTCACACTTACATTTTGTGGTTAGTAGTTCTCATCTCATACCAGCTCAGACTCTTCCTTAACCCCTTACTCTTACACCTATATGTTGGGCATCTCTAAGGACAGTTCAAGAACAAGACCAATGTCGGGAGAGGCCACATAGGAAACAAGCGCCCCTTAGCCTTGAGTGATGAGAATGTGGAGATGCGGCAAGCCAGCCATGGGCTGTGTGTATCTGAACTATGAGCACTGAGCACACAAAGTGCATTGAACCCATTGCTCCTCTGTTTGAGTGAGCTTTGCTCTGATCTTGACACTTGCTCTGCCATGATCTCCACAGAGCTCATGAGATGGTCATGGCCTCCCAAGATGTCAGTCAATCTGTTGACAGCAGACATCGTGAAGCTAGACTCAACTCCCTGAAACCAGATCCCTTGCTTCATTTGAATGGCTTCTCCTCAATAAAAGGGTTCAGCACATGCTCTGTCTCTCTCTCTCTCTTTCCATGGACTCCTAAAGTCAGAGAAGCCATTACAGGACTCAAAGAAAAAGGTATATGTCTGTCTCTGCGTGGTTATTTCATGCAGCCCAGTTCACCTGGAGTGACCCTGAGTGTTTAGTTCTAAACTAACCAGACATGGGTTGGTCTGTTGCATTTAGTCTGGAATGCGACAGACCAACCCATGTCCTTCCCACATGGCCCACCTGATGTGGTCTGCTCAAATGGCTCAAGCCCAGCACACTCTTTCCAGGTGCCCACCAACATGCAAGACCCTTCAAGGGCAATGATGGCACTGATTGTCATCAATCTTCACTCTATTTGTCACATGATGTCCTGGGAAGAAACAGCCTGAGAGAGACAAAATGCCTCCTCTGACAGAGTTCTGAGGTGTGAGGTATGCGCTAGAGAACCCGGGCAGAAAACCACATCTTCCATCTCTCTCTGTTTCTAACCTAGGCATCCTTTACTTCTCCCTGGAAGCCTCACCCAATTCATTCAAAGTAGGCAGTCAAGTTGACAGAATGAGGAGCAAATGGGAATAGGTCTACCCAAAGGAACGAGGACATTTCCATAGATGAACTGAGCCCAGCAATGAGGCCTTGAGGTTAGAGGGGTGGACACTGAGCACGTTTGAAGGCTGCACCCTGGATTTATCCCAGCCTTTGTGGACCATGCCTGAGATAGTGAGGCCCTGGGGAAAAGGAAAAGGCCAACTGAAAGTTTTTCATGAAAAACTGAAAGGTGGGAGGGCTGGGAGAGTGCCAGGTAGAGTGCTTGCCTGGCACATGTGAGATGCTGGGTTCAATCCTCAGCACCACATAAAATACAAAACAAACAAAGAAATAAAGGTATCCTATCCATCTACAACTAAAAAAATACTTACAAAGAAAACCTGAAATGTGGAAGAATCTGGAAGTCAAACTGCCACGTCAAACTGAATTCTCCACCCAGCACCCTTCAAGTTCATGGTAACTGTTACCCCCAGTGTGTGCTCCAAGACACACAATTAGGGATCATTGGTATGCCTATCTGAGATTTTGATTTATTATAAAATAAAAATATTTATAATCAAATTTGCCTGAATGGCTTTATAGAATTTGTCAAAAAAATCTATGAATGGGGTGTGGGGAATTTGAGAAATGTCTGTGTTGTCTTTGTAACTTTTCTGTAAATCTAAAACTATTCTATATCAAAAGTTTAATCAAAAATATCTATTGAGAGGGCAGGTATTTCCCATAACTACTCCTCAACTGGACTCAAAAGGCCATGTTACATGGACTTTGGGGTTATACAGATAAGAGATAAAAATCTAAGCTCAGTGGTAGAGCACTTTCCTGGCATGTGTGAGGCACCAGGTTCAATTCTCAGCACCACATAAAAATAAATAAAATAAAAGTATTGTGTCCATCTATGATTAAAAATTTAAAAAACAATAAAAGTAGAAATCTTAGCTCTGGTATTTCTTTCTTGATATCATGGTCAGTTTGAACATATTTCCTAAGGTTTAAATTCCTCATATAAGAAATAGGCATAGGGGCTGGGGATGTAACTCAATAGTAGGGTGCTTTCCCAGCAAGTGCAAAGCTCCATGTTTAATCCCTAGTAACCCCCAACACACATGCAGAAAAGAACAACGGTTCCTTCTTTGGGGTTTGCTTCTGTTAAATGGAAAAATAGAGTTGAACTTCCCAAGAGTCTGTCACAAGGTTAGCTCACCCCATGACTTTTTCTTCCCTGCAGCAGGAGCACATGTCCCTTCTCATCCAAATGTGGTCAAGAAAGATGTGCAACAAAACAGTTGACGGAGGCAAATGGAGTCAGTCGAAGTCACCATGAATTGTGAGAGTTCCCAGCAGCTGTGTCCAAAGGTCAAACCTGAACAGGGGAAGCTAATACTCTTAAAATCATGGTGAGAAGAATATTTTTTTCAGGTACTAGGGATTAAGCCAAGGGGTGATTTACCACTGAGCTATATCCCCAGCCCTTTTATTTTTTACTTTGAGATAGGTCTCACTAAGTTGCCAAGACTGTCCTCAAGCTTGTGATCCTCCTGCCTCAGCCTCCCTAGTAGTTAAAATTACAGGTGTGCACAACTACGCCTGGCTCCCCCACCTTTTGATAGGTATGTTGCAGTTAGATAGTCAGAACATACAGATGTTGCATATACTTTGTGCTTAGAACATTATTTGGTCTTACTTTTGTAGTAAATATACAATTGAAGGCCTTACTGGTTCCCTCTTGATCTCCCACCAGTTGCTTTGGTTGGCTGAAGCTCAGTCTCCAGTAGATTCTTCAGGAAGTTCTCATGGGAACATTATCCAGTCTTCTCCAATACCACCTCATTTCTTCCTCAAGTTTCCCCCGAGTAGAGACCTCTTGGCTCTGATGGGTGCTGGTGGTTTGTCCCTGCCCACACATTTGTAATTTGGAGTTTGAGAAGATACTATGCCTCTAATTTTGTTGTCTATGTGTTCTGAATTTTGTTATTTCAATTGTTCTATATGTTTTTAATGGGGGAGGAGGATTTTAGAAGGCTCAAAAATTATGCCCACATTGCAGAATCAAAACTGTCTTTCCAGACTCTCTGTATTTTAACAACTTCCACTTTCTGCCTTGATGAGTATCCATTCAATCCTTTTGCATATTTTTTTGTTAGGTTGTCTATAATTTTCCTACTGATTTAAAAGGGATTTTGGATACAACTAGTGTAGTCTACCTGTAATCACAAACACCTCCTCAATGGGTCTTCCCTTTTCAGTCTCTTAATTGTGTCCTTCAATGAAGAAAAATTCCCTGATTTTAATAAGATCTGGTTTATCTATTATTATGGTCAATGATGTTTCTGTAATATTTAATAAATCTTTGCCTATTCCAAAACTAGAACTATTTCCCACATTATCTTCTAGATTATTTGATCCTTCACATTTAGTTTCATGATCTGTTAGGAACTGGTTTTTGTTTGGCATAGGAGTCAAGGTTCTTTTGTGTGGATATACTTTATGTGGACAATGCAGTGAATCCAGTCACCTTGATTAAAAAGGGCTTTCTTTCCCCATCTGTTTGCTTTGCAGTGGTTCATTTGTCATAAATTAGGAGACAGCATGTTTTTGACACATTGGTTAGTCTGCCATCATGCACCAACAACGCACTGTCCCCATTTACTGTCTCATTATTAGTCTTAGTAAAGGGTAACTTGAGTCCTGCAACTTTGCTTAAGATTGTTTTATTATTGCCTTTTGGAATTTTCATTTCAATCTTAGAATCAGCCTAACTTCATGAAAAAAAAATCCTTCTAAGATTTGGCTGATTATTCAAAATTTATAGTTCAGCTTTGGGAAAACCAAAATCTTTATAGTATTGAATCTTCAAATCTACACAATTTTGCTAATTTATTCCTAGGTAATTGATGGGTTTTGGGTTAATATAAAACATATTGAAATTTTTTATTTTATACTTAAGAAAAGACTTAAAAGTTTTTTAATGAAATTAAAAACTCTCCTTGTGTCAGGCACCTGGTGCACTAGTCCAGAAAAAACAGGGTTGTAGGGGAAAGAAATGGAACCACAGGAAGGACTATGGCCTCATTGTTCCCCTGTCCATTGAGGCAGACCCACCTGAAACTAATTAAGGGTTTGGTGCTACCTGAATTTTCACAATTGTGTGACCATGCAAAAATGTGACAGAAATATATCCAAATGCTTGAGATCTCCTTCTGCTCTTGCACTTCCTGTTCGTCAGACTCTTACCCAACATTTTCAAGTATTAGAATCCTGGAAGAGGCTAGGCACGTATAACCCCAGCAATTCGGGAGGCCAAAGCAGGAGGACTGCAAGTTCAAAGACAGCCTCAGCAAAAGTGAGGCACTAAGCAACTCAGTGAGACCTTGTCTCTAAATAAAATACAAAATGGGCCTGGGGATATAGCTCAGTGGTCAAGTGCTCCTGAGTTCAATCCCCATTACCCTAAAAAAAAAAAAAAAAAAAAAAATCCTGGAAGATTTTATGTGCATTCTCAATCAATGCACATTTAAGCTTCTCTAATAACTTAGATATCAAGAGATTCTCATAGAACTAAAATATTTCCATGCATCCTTGATTGTTTCCTCAGGGAATATTCCTTGAAATGTTTCTGGCTTCAAGAGCATTCCTGTTTGTTTGTTTTAAATCCAAAGATAAACTGTTTAAATGCTTTTTATGAGAATATATTTTTCATGCCAAAAGTTTGCTCAACCTTCAAATGCTGAATAAAGTTTAATTTTCACTAATGACAATAATAATTTTACATAAGTTTACAGTTTTAAATCACATGCTTTAAAAAAAACTTCAGTTATATTCGTGAAATACTTACTTGTTTTTAGGGAATGTTTCAACAATCCTTTGCAATAAGTTAGCACCCCCAGACTGGGAAAAGAATGAGAGAATACATATCAAGCAACTTCTTTGTGCTAGATCTTTTTGAAAACATTATTTTGTTAACCTTGAGGACATTCTATGATGTGGATATTCATATCACCCCATTATTCAGATGAGGAAACTGAGGAATAAGCCAAATGCTATTTCCTTTTGTTTACATTGTTATGATTGCATTCTACCCTCTTCTCAGAGTCACCTGGTCTGCACTGCAAATGTTGACCCCAGGAGAACACTGTAGTGTCCAAAGGAAAAATCTTAGACTAATAAAGTTTACTTGAGCATTTATAAACAAAATAGAACAAAACAAAAGAATTCACAAATTAAAGTGGATTCAGAGAACCCAACCCCAACCATGATCTGACAGCATTTTTAAGAAGCAGGAAGCACCATGTAGAAACAATATAATTGGTTACAACTTCCTTGGTTAATTTGTTTCTAGAGTCTCCAGCAATTTACTAAAGCTCAACTAATATAGCTCAACTCCATAATTGTTTGGTTGTTACATTTAGCGTAGGATCTTAGTTCAAATCAATGGCTTCCCCCTGAATTTTTTTTAACCATACCTAACAATGTCCCTCAATTTGTGCTAAACTGGTGCCAGCCACTCCCTTCAGCAGAACTCAGGCAATTGGCTCGGGAGCAAAGCAGAGATGGCAGCCTGCCCCATTGCGCCATCTTCTGGCTACCACTCTCCAGTGCATGACCTTTCCACTCATACTGGTAATCCATGCCAGAGCAGATGAGAAAGTATCTGTAAATCTCATACTTTTACCTTTAATCTTCATAGCACCTTTTTGAAATAATTATTATCCTTATTTAAGATACATGGGAATTTGATCTTAGAGAGGTAACATGCTTGTTTCACATCAGGCAGTTGGAAAATTGCAAAGCTTGTCTCTGCCTCCAAAGCCAAAACACTTTCTAGCAAACCTGCTGTCTCCCAAATGAACTAATAATGAATGTCTACTATCTACATGGTTCTGATTTTTTTTCTAAACCAACTACCAGAAAGAAAGAAAGAAAAAAGCATGTGGCATCTTTGCACAAAGAGACCACAAGTGTGTGTCCAGGCAGGTGGCTGCTGACCATTCTTGACTCATTCTTACAGCCACACTCTATTTGGGTCCATTTCTTTCTGCCAAGAGTCACCTTTTCCTGCTCTCTGCAAAGTCCAGTGAGGGTCAGCACGTTCTTCCCAATGGGCCTCCTATGGCTGGCTGGACTTCCTCCATAAACCCCTTCTCTTCCCCCCAAGTAGGGCCCCATGGCTTCATCCACGAGGGCTTCTGACTGGGGGCAGCTATTCCTAGGGCTGTCATCATTGTCCTTTCAGCACTACTACTGACCACAATTAAATAAAAAAAGTAAACAACTGTAAAGTTGTAGACATTAAATGTAAAACCCAGTGCTCTTACTTTAAGACTGGTGAAACCAACTTGCTGGATATTTCAGAACAAAACTTGGAGAGTAAAGTTAAGAAATAAAGGGGCCAACAAAGAAAATAGGCAACATTTGGCTCTTGCCCTCTGAGGTCAGCTTGAACCTGGGGAATAAGGGGACTTCTCTAAGGGTTTTGTGACTCTGGGCCACAAGACCTCCTGATCAGGGAGAATAATGAGACCCTGGAGAACAGAAGGCTGACCAGTGCACATGCTGCAAAGAGGAGGATTTTTGGAGAAGGCAACATCCCTGATGGTTCCAAGGGAAGCCACATGGTCAAAGATACCCTGACCCATCCTGGAAGATGGCACTAAAGGAGATAAGAAGCTGCTCTCAAGTTCCCAAGAGGAACCCCCTGTGGGAACTCAGTAGGAACAAGGTCAATATGACCAGCTTGGTCTTAAACACCTAACAAAAACAGTTATAACAAAAGTACAGCCATACTTGAGCATTTAAAAGAAAAGACAATAGGTCTTTTAATGGAACTTAAGACACACACTTCCCACAGCTATGGTGTCCCCCAAATTCTGAGGCATTTTTCCTTTGCAAGACTCATATTTACCCTTGCCTACCAAAAATTGGACTGGCCTCTGTACCTTAGTCTTTTTCACTCCTCAAATTGATGTTTTACCCAACAACCAAAATTTGCCTATCCAGATAAAAGTGCACACCAGACACAAGAGAGTCCTTCAGAGTATTCCCTTATTCATAGGGCTAGAGATATCTGTTGGAATTGGCACAGGAGCAGCAGGATTAGGAACCTCTATTCACTACTATAAAAAAAATTGTTATAACAGGTTTTGAAGACATCCAGCAGGTGGCTGACTCAGTACTGACTTTACAAAACCAATTGGACTCTCTGGCATCTGTTGTACTGCATAAATGTTGGGGCTTAGATCTCCTCACCGCCAAACATGGTGGACTCTGCCTCTTCCTCAGGGAGAATGCTGTTTCTATGTAAACCAATCAGGATTGGTAAGAGACAAAGTTCAATAGCTCTAGCACTGCCTGGAACAGCAGAGATGAGAACCAGCTGATTCTTGGTGGTCCTCACTAGGGGATCTAAAACAACAGATCTCCTGGTAACTTCCTCTTATATCCCCTTTAATATTCATCTTTTTGATAATAACCTTTCTTCCCTGTATTCTTAATTTCATACAGCTTCTTAGTTAGGTGACCCATTTAGCTCAAACTGCTACCCAGCCATTCTCCTTCTGTGCTCACAATCTGAGTTCCTGAAACCACAACAAAGTAAAGGCGCCTATGATGACCTCAAGGCTTCTTCCATGTACACTCCTTCCACAATGCGGCCAGCACAATGATTTCATTAATGAGGTTTTGGCATAAAAGTTAGAAGAGATCAAAATAAAACACACAGACTCAGATGACAAGAAGGCGGGCTCATCAGCGCCATCTGTATCTGCCACGTGCATCTGAATCTTGCAATATCTATTATCGTCAGTAGATGGAGCCCTGAACTTAAAATTGCGCATGCGCCACTCGCGAGCAAAATGATTATTTTTCCCACAAACGTAACATCTCCCGTGAGACTTTTGTCTTAAATCCTGTGGCCTCAAGGTTTCTTTTAGTGCCGCAGCTAGGGCTACTGTCTGCAATTGAGTAGAGTCTATATCAGAACACAGGCGGATATACTCAGAGGCTGTTCCTTTTTTACAGTGCGGTCTGAGGATATCCTGACAGTATCTATTTGCATTTTCAAATGCCAATTGTCTAACAATGAATTCGATGGCCCCTGGGTCCTTGATCAACCTGTTTGCAGCCTGGTACAATCGGGCTACAAAATCTGAATAAGTCTCACTGGCACCCTGTCTGATTTTGGTAAGAGCTAAATTGGATTGGTCCTTGGAGATGATCTGTCTCCAAGCATGTTTTGCACAATCAGTTATTTGATTGTATACTACAAAATCATAATTTAACTGTCTTTCTAAATCAGCGAAATCTCTGGTCCCTAAAAACATCTCTATTGGTGTCTCTGTATCTTGTCTTTTGTTTTTTTCTGCCTGTTCAGGTCAAAAATCAGTCCAGTAAGTCCTCCAAAGTAAGAAATCTCCCCCGCTCAGACAAGATCTGGCTAAAGAAATCCAATCGCTAGGAGGAAGGGGTTGTGAGCAAATATTTTCTATCAGGCTCTGTACAAAAGGGAAATTTGTACCATACGTCTCACATGCACTTTTTAGTTCCTTAATGGTTTTAAATGGGATTACAGCATGAACTCTAACTCTCTGATCTTACTCATTAACTTGCTCAAAAACTGGAAAAAGGTGAAAACCGCTAGTATTTTCCCCCATTTCTTGAGCCTTCTTAATACCTCGCTGGACCGGGGTAAGAAAAGTCATTGTTAATCCAGCACACCTGTTAAATTTTGTCCTTTTAGCAGGTACCGGCCAAATTCGAATAGTGTGGGCAGGCGGTGTTAAACGCAGCCTATTAAAATTTCTCTGTAAGTCCTGAATTTCAAAGTCTGATTCTTCTTCCTCAGACTGTGAGCCACGATCAGACTCTGCACTATTGCCATTTTGAATTTGTGTTTCTAAACACGTGGTTGAGAAGAACTCTGAGCCCCTCTAGGAATCTCTTCTGTATTTTCCTCTCTGATGTTTCTCCTGTATGAAGCTGCTCTCTACAATCTCCCTGAGGGCTAGTCTGATCTGGCAAGTTTAAGTTCACATTTTTAACCTTTGGCTTGGCCCCCTAGTGCCTTTGTTTTTAAAGGGCTTAAGGGAAAGGGAATTAACTTAGCCTCAGGCTGATTTTCCATTTGAATAGACCTAACAGCTCTTTGAATGCCTTTTAAGAGGTCCTCAGGGGGCCACGAACTCTGGCCCATACATTCAAAAAGACAAACTTCTAGAGCCATCCAAGTTTTCTGAATATTTTCTATGCCTCCAGGTAGTTCATTAGAAAGACAGACCTTTGTAACTTCCTTCCTAATTTGTCCCAAGTAAGTAAATTTGGAGATTCTTGTTCATAAAACCAAGGACAATATTCACCTACAATCTTTAAAAATTGTAATAACTGAGTTTTCTTTATCTGTTTTCCTTTCTGATTAATTATACTGTCTAAAATAGTCAGATACATTTCCTTATCCGTAGAAGTTGAATTTCCCATTTTAATTAATTTAACGTCTCTTTCCTTCAATAACTCCAGGTACTTTTGTGACCCAAATTGTCACCTCTTCCTTTATCTTTATTTTTATCCTTATTTTTATAGCGCGCTCCCACTCAATCTAACTAATCTAGAATGCCCCCCTCGTGGGCGCCAATTCCACCATGTGGCCAGTGCAATGGTTTCATTAATGAGGTTCTTACCATAAAAGTTAGTTAGAAGAGATCGAAATAAGGTAACAGACTCAGTTACCTTATTTCTATTGCCAGGTCCAAGACGGCTCCCCTCTCTGGTTCCCTCCTCTAACCCCCCAGCAGGGCAGCAAGGATTACTCAGGGCTAGCAGGAGAGAGAAAGAAAGTGAACACGCCTGGGAGTAGCCTTTTATTGGGGAACAAGAGATTCAGGGGAGAATTCCATCCAATGAAGGTTGAGGGGGGACTGCACTCCAAGGTCACGGTCAGTGATTGGGCCCCCGGGGTCAGTGGTCAGGCACACCCCCACACGGATGGGCTCTCTCATCAGGAAAGGGCCAGGAAAGTTCCGACACAGCCAGAACATCTCAGACCCTTAACGGGAGCCACCCAATCACGTGTCAGAAATGGCTTCCCACACACTCCTCTTCAGCCTCAACCACCGGGATCCTACAAGAGCATAAGACACCCCATCCCTCTATATTCTCTCCTGGATCTCTGAAGGGGATTAGGTCCCCCTACTTCACCCCTTTTCAGCAGGAAGCATCCAGATATGATACTGATGTCCCTATTCATTGTCCCCCTTCAGAGTCTGGAAGGAAGGATATGGAGAAAAACAACCCCCAAGGAGAAAGGGAGAAATGGGCTGTGAACATGTTGCAATTTTCCTAATCTACAACCATTCCCCCGACTGCCCAAGGTCTCCCTCCAACACATTTCCTTTTATGACTCAGCCCCTCTAAACCCTATAACACTCAGACCTTTATTGTAGCCAGTTGCCATTTTCACTCTTGAAAATGTGTCCTTCTGCTGCTTAATAAAGCATTGCTGATTTACTGAGGTCTGTCTCCATTTCTTTTTCTTTCTATATTCTCTTTTATTTGCTTTTTCCAACAGTTGGGGAATATTTGCTATAAAGGGTCTGTCTCATATGCAGCCCAGTCATGACCAAGCAATGGGGTATTGCTGACAGGCCAAAAGAAACACCTGCAGACTGCATGGGAGGTATACAATTTATTTTGGAAATGCTTACATAGATCACAGACTGCTCCAAGAAGAGCTCAGCAGCAACAGGCTGACAGACAGCACCTCAGTCCCTCACGGTGCTTTGCCAAGCAATGCCTCCTCTCCCTTACTGTGTTGTGTCCAGTGGTGGCCAGCTGGATGAGTGATAGGTATCCTTCCCACAGTGCTCTCAGCTCCACACCCATCCCCACTCACAGAGGGGTTTTGTATGGTAGGCTGCAGCAGCAACAATATCATCAGCTTGCTTAGTTTGCTGACTGACCAGCATCCCAAGGAGCAACTGTTTTGAGGTACATGAAAGAAAGTAGCTTTCTACAGATAACACTAACTCACCCTAGTTCCTGGTGTGCATAAGAGAAAGCCAGAGTCCTTCAAGATAAGATGTATCTGGACTTTCCAGCCCAGGCTTGCTCTCATTGTTTCCTTAACATGACTAGGTTTTCAGGAACAGAAAGAGAGCATTCAGAGACATGGAGTATTAATGCTCCCTTTTTCTTTAGGGACAATACAGGGCCAAAGAGGAAATATTGTAAATTATGTAACGATAGATCCCTTTTGCAACTACTCAATGCTGCTGCTGATGCAGGGAAAGAACCCTTAGACAATTCATAGATGACTGGGTATGACTGCGTTCCAATAAACTAATCCCTCTTTCTCATCAACTAGGAAGCCCACATCATATCCTGCATCCTTTCTATGCAGTGACTCAGCTTTCCAAGTCTTGTGTTTCTAAAATTTTGAAAACCCTTTCTTGCTCAGTACAACTTACTGATGCCTAATTCAGCCAAGTCTAATCTGAAACCCTCTGCTGATCCCTGCCCCTTTATTCAAAGTGACTGTACCTCCCCATGAAGCAGGGGCTACCAGTAATACAATGAGTGGAGCAGCTTCTGGGCATCTAGAAACCAGAAAACTAATTATCACGGAAATGCAAATCAAAACCATGATGAGACATGATCTCACTCCATTCAGAATGACAATTATCAAAAAAAAAAATGCTGATGAGGATGTGGAGAAAGGGGAACCCTCATGGCAGGAACTGCTGGTAGGAATGTAAATTAGTACAACCATGTGAAAAATGAGAAGAGGTTCCTCAAAAACCTGAAAATAGAATACCACATGATCCATGATCAACTATTGGTTATAAATCCAGAAGAAATTAGGTCATTATATCTATGGGATTCCTGGACACGTTTATTGCAGCACCATTCATATTAGCCAAGAGATGGAATCAACCAAGGTCCCCATGAATGAATGGAGGAAGAAATGCCTTATATATACACAATGGAATAATATCCAGCCTGCATTTTCCAGCCCCTAATTTGATGGGACTGATTGTACAACCGTTCTCCAACATAGGCATGCATAAGAATCACTGGGGAAGAGGTGCCCATAATTAAAATCTAGGCTTCTGATTCTCAGACTCTGATTTTCAGTTCTTTTCTGGAGTGTAGCCCAAGAACCCAAGAATCTGCACTTCTTCTATAGGATGCTGATGCTACTGATTCATGGGACCTCATTTGAGCAGCTCTGGGTACAGTATTAGCTTCTCTTCCAGGCAGAGAATACCAGTAGGCTGTAGGATTCCGTTTTGATTGGCACCTGAGAACACACAGAATTGGTGGGAGGCTGGCTCTGTGATCTGAGATTTAACTATCTAGTCCCAAAGGGACAAAAAGAAGGGAGTTAGTGATAATGCTACATGCTCTTTCTCCAGGATATTATAGTGTCTGGTCATGGGTATGTGTCCTCTTGGGGTGTTAAGAAGGGAAGATGCTCACAATCCTTCAGAGATGGGGCACTTCGACCTCTCTCTTGGCAACTGGTCCATTCTTCTATAGAGTAGCCGGGTTTGAATAGACTGTTTTATTTTTCAACTGGACAAAGACCCAGAAATCATCCAAGGTTGCCTACAGGATCTGCTGGGGCTTTGTGATGAAATGAACACAGGAGATGGATCTTGTCCCAAGAGACAAAAGTGCTGCACTCCCAGGTTTGGTCACTCTTCAGATTGTGCAGAAGATAGCTGCTTATGGAGAGGAGGAAGAGTCCCCGCTGGCCTTTGCAGGGGTAGGAGGGGTTCCACCTGCCCCCTTGCCCACTGAAGTCAGAGTGGCACGTGGAGAGAGCTGCTTGACAGCAAAGACCAGAACTGTCTGGAAAGTGTAAATATAATCTTCATGCTTTAGTGTTGTGAGCAGATTGCTTTGAACATGGGCAGTGTGATGCTGCTTCTGGGAACCTTGTGGTGCAAGAGTGCCAGGGTAACACCCATTTGCAAGGTGACTCCTGTTGGTAGGAGAATTCCATTCTTGTCATGGACTTCAGTAGTTCAAAAGCCTTGATTTCAAAGACCAGCTGCCCGAAGGTAAAAGAGATGGGTGGAAACTGCTAAGCCCCAGCCAAATTGTTTTTCTCAACTTCCTGCTTACCTCAAGAAGTTTTTCTCACTGAAACCCTTTACTGCTCACACCTATATAATAAATGTGGGGGCTTTTGTTCCTTTGTTAGATCCAGTCTCCATCAGAGCTTGGGTCACCCACTGGATCCTGCTGCATCTCCATTTTTGTGTCCTTTGTCTTTATTTCTTAATATATTTCTTTTGACTTTCATTTTCTCAGGCTGGTTCATAGCCTGCATTCAGTTAACTGTTCACCCACTCGGTGGGCTACAGCAGATATTTTAGGATGATTTATCCATTGGGATAATGGCAAACCTTGGACTCCTCCCATGACTATTCCCAAATGTCTGTTTTATCCCAAAGTTAGCTGCTTTTCCTGGCTGCTCTCTAAGGATTTAAAATAACTTGAGATTAAGGGTTCTATTCTGGCGATTATTAGGTGAATTATGGAGTGATCGCTTCCAAAATTATCTTTCTTCTTAACAGAATTATTCCTGTGGCATTTTTCAACCTGAGCTATTATTTCTATGTAAGATGCTAGTTCAACTCCATTACTACTACACCTCCAACAAATATTTGTCCCCCTTATCCATTACTACACTTATCCTCTCTTTTCTCCTGCAAAAAAAAAAAAATGACCTTTAGACAAATTTAATTCAACAGAGTTGAACTGAGCAAGGAACGATTCTCACAGATCCAGCAGCCCTAAGAACCAGATCTTCATAAAACTACGCTCCGCAAGTGAGATGGGAATATTCATAGACAGAGCAGGGAAATGAGGCACAGGAACCAGCATTATTGGACGTGTCTGTGAATTTGCCTTAGTTAGACACAATCTGATCAGTAGGTAGCCTGTGATTTGCTGACACTCGGCTATTTCCCACAAATATATATATTTTTTTAATATTCAAAATGTTTATTTATGAAACTACTCAAGGTTGACTTATGTAACTTCAACAAATAAAGTATTTAATAATAAATTATTGTATACAATGCACTTCTCTCTAGGGAAAAAGTCTTATTAACAACTTAAGGAACAAGGTATTTTTTAAATCAAATGTAGATTTTAGAAATACATTCGTTATGTAATAGTACATTACTAAAAATGGATTTTTCTAAGAATCACTTAAGTATTCAGTGAAGTTAAGAGGTGAACTTCAATATTTTCAATCATATTTAGAAAATCTAATGTGTTAACTTGCTGTTAAGTCTTTGCTAGTCTGATCTTTCCAGCTTTGGTGATTAATTTCTCAGTGCCTCTTTTCTTTCCTGAGGATGATTAAATGTGTCCTGTCTACCAAATTCTTCTGCAATATCTCTGTTCATGATCACCAGAAAGGACCTTGAGTTTCCAGCAATGCTCTTTTTTTTTTTAATTTCAGTATCTGCATTCATTACTGCTTGAGCATCCTCAGGAGTTTTAAATCTGACATAGCATTCTGTATCTTCTTTTAGCAAATCAACATAAACAGCTTCCAAGATTGTGGCCAAAGTGTTCTGTACAACATCATTCACGACTTAAAATACATGTAACAGTTGTTCAAGTCTTTATAGCATTCACGAAAATGTTTCACTGAACCTATGATAAATCCTGGAGTTCTTGAGTAGTTGTACTAGAACACAGCCTATGAGCTCTTAGTTTTTTGAAAAAAAAATATCTAAATCTCACATATATACTTCTTTTTTAAAAAATATTTATTTCTTAGGTGTAGATGGACTCAACACAATGCCTTTATTTTTATGTGGTGCTGAGGATTGAACCCGGGTCCCGCCAGTGCTAGGCAAGCACTCTACGGCTGAGCCACAATCCCAGCCCCTCACATACATAGTTCTAAGTTAGGTTTTCAATTAGGTACATCAAGGTTAGGTTGCATTTCCTCATGCTGGGACTCCAGGCACTGGAGGCAGCCTCAAGCCAGATCCTGACTCCTCATATCAGATATTATATTCACAATAGCATTGTACAACAAGATACACCAAAACACGTGGCTTACAAATAATAATCGGGGCTGGGGTTATAGCTCAGTGACAGAGAGCTTGCCTAGCAAGTGTGAGGCACTGGGTTCGATCCTCAGCACCACATAAAAATAAATAAATAAAGGTGTTGTGTCTATCTACAACTAAAAATTATTTTAAAATATATACATAACAATCATTCTGATGAATCTATAGGTTGGCCAGGGGGTCACTGACAGGCTGGGCTCAACTGGGCAATTCTGTTTATGTTGACTACACTCACTCATTCCTCAAGGCTGATTAGAATAGACTTGCTGAGGAGGTTGGCTCTCTTCCATGTAGGTCATCCTTCTCTGTCTGCCGCACACATTGAAACTTGACTATTGATACTATTGATACTCACAGAGCTTTAACATCAGTTCATACTAGAATCTCCAGAGCTATGCAGGAGGAACTGAAGGCTATCACACCCAACACAGATGACCTTGGGACTTGGTAGAGTAGCTGAGGGCCTTATGGGTCCTCTGGTCTGGAGAATTATGCATAAGATAGTGACAATAAAATTTGTGATTCTAATAATGGTATTCAGTGTTCCACAAAGGTTTTAAAGATTACCCTCTAATCTTTAGGATCTTAACACCTAACTGAAGATAAGAAATACATGCAGAGGAGAAGGAGAGTATATTATTTTATATATTATGGGGTGCTACATATTTTCCCTACATTATTTTCCTTTTATTATTGCAGTCTCATGAGTTGAGTATTATGAGACTCTAATTCTTAATTAAGAAACCTAGAAAGATCACTGAGGTCACATCACCAAGCTATAGTAGCACCGGCCATTAAATCCAGGGCTTAGTGGCTCAAAAACTCCCTCTTTTTTCTACACTATGCTAGCTCCAAAAATAAAAATTGAAGGTGTGTGTTTAACTGGAGATTTGAATCCAGTTAATCCCTTTGAAAGAAGCTGAAGAGGATCAGGGGCTTAAAAATTGACACTGGAGGGTCTCCTGAAGCCCAGTTAGTGACTCATTATAGGATCTTGGTTGACTTTGGGGAGACCAAGAGTGTGAAATGTTGGGTCAAGTTTATTAAACAGCCTCTGTGTGGCTTCAGTCCTTCCAAAACTGTGGTAGACACACAGGGGACCTGAGAGTTGAGCTATGAGAATAGCATCTCATCTGACAGTGGCAGGCAAAGTTCCTACAGTCTAAAGACACAAGATGCTCAATGGGAAAACAACTGCCTTCTGACTGGCACATTTGTGCAATGAACATTGGTGGCCCAGAAATCTGTACTCATTTCAGACTGGTCAAACTGCAAAACATTTCTCAACCCTACCCTTCTGCTCTTCATTGAGCTTTATTCACTCAATTGCATATTGAAATTCCAGTAGTCAAAAATATTCCCTCTTCTGTTTCAACAAAATGCATAATGATGTAACACCCAAGTCCTTGGGCCTCACCAGCCTATAGGCAGTGCTATAGTTTGGAAGAGAGTTCCCACAACCTCCTACTCAAAGCCCCACATGCTAAAGGCTTGGTCACCAGCCTTTGGCATTGTTGGGAGGTGGGACTTTTAAAAGGTGAGGCCTTGCTGCAGGAAGTAATATTGAGGGCATGCCCTTGAGGGAATATGGGGGGCTACCACACACACTCCTTCTCTCTTTTTTTCCTCCCTGCGCTCATAAGGTGAGCCATTTCCTCCACCACATGCTCCAACCATGAGGTACTGCCTTGCCACGGGCCCAAAAGCAATGGAGCCAATGGCTAGGATCTGAAACTGATCCAAAATAAACCTTTCCTCTTTAACAGTGGCTTTTTTCAGATATTTTTGTCACAGTGATTGAAATCTGACTAACATAGGAATGAAACTGTATCTGCATTACAGTATGGGTTAGCACTTCTTGGATGTAATAACAATGTAGTATTCCTTAACCATCTGTGCCACTACCATTGTTCAGAAAAAATTAATAGTGACTCCAAGAAACTAGGAATCCCCAAAAGTACCCCCCAAAGAAATTAGAAATCCTCAAAAGTTGTTGTAAAATAACTCTCTTTAGGAGCACAGAGGAGAGTGAGTGGTGGTGACAGTGGTGGTGATTGATGGTTTCTTGAAAGTGATTTGATAATTAGAATTCACATTGCATTATTCAGCTGCTACAACAAATAAACTCTGAGTTATTGTTTTAACTCAGTGGAAGTTTTTTCCTCCCCCATAAAAATCCAAACCTGGCATACTAATGAGCATGCAGCTTTCATCCCAGTGGTAATTCAACTTAGGGTCTTCACCAACTCCAACACGTGGTTTCCAAGAGAATTTGCATATGGGCTTCATCAAGCAACAGAAGGAAGATCTTGGAGAGGAGGGAAGTCAAAGGCCTCACACTAGATGTGGGTGTATCACATCTGCTAGAATTGTCACATGCCATAGTGACTGCAAGGGGAAAAAATGTGGTGCATAAAAGTAGCCAAAGTAGGCCAGTTTCCTTTCTCCCCACCCCATTTCTTTCCTCCAAAATGATCTCCATTCTTTAGTAGTATTGATGATAAGGCAGAAGAAGTTATTTTCCTCAACTCAGAGAGCTTGTATGAAAATATCATCATTACTCAATGCTAAACAAATTTCTATGCAATCCAGAAAGGTCAGCTATCTATCTGTGATTGATTTCCAAATGTTTGTGTCTTGACCCAGGTTGCACATGCTGGTCCAGCTCAGGGGGAGGAAGAGTATTAATCTTACCTTGTCTCTGCCCAACCACATTATCGTCAACGGGGACTTCACCTAGTAACATGATATTGGTGTAAAATAACTTGTCTTCAATCACTCAGGTGTCTGCTAAGTTGGAATCAGGATCTGAGTCCAGGTAAATTGGCTTCTGAGCTGGAGTTTTTAACTGCTACACTATCTAGGTCTGGTAAAAGATAAAGAGGTGTAGGTGGGAAGACATGCCTGTCATTCTCATGGTGTCCAGATCTTATCTTGAAGTCTGTGCCAGCAACTTCAGCCTTGGTCTCGTGCTCTAGTTTCAGAGCTTAGGGGGCGGGGGAGTGGAAAGTGGAACAGCCAAGTACTTGCTAGTCATTGCTGGCAACAACGCCCTCACCCCGTGAAAGTTCTCACTGGAAGCAGGAGCCCTTTGGGTAGGGAGAGTCTCCCTAGACAATTACATGCTCTTTGTCACCTTGTGGAAAGTTTATAGAAGACTGATTGTGACTTTATTGACTCTACCTTGGCTAATGACTACTTTGTCAGAAATTGATGATTACCTGCTGAACTTCTTGATCTCCATATGGACATCCATTAACCCACATACAATTGTTGAGCTGGCAGTAATACTAGCTTAAGCCCTGGGGTCCCTTCATGGCTCAGTTTGACTATTCAGGAGAACAAAATAACCTATAGGTTCTGATTCCTCTTTATTTATTTTGGAGTATTTCCTTAATGATCTGGTATACTTTTATACAAGCTATGTGCCCTACACCAGGGAATAGAAAGACACACATTCCCTTTTATAAAAATAATTCACAATAGTATCTGCCAGTTTTTAGAACTCTGTGCCAAAAACATGAATGTATATTTTAATTTTCATTCAGCCTGCCCAGCAACAAGGTAGGGACTATGATCCAAGCTTACAAATGAGTGAAGTGAGAATCCGAAAAGGAAATTAGTTTTCCTGAGGTCACACAGCTAGCAAGTGGTAGAACCCAATGCACACCAGATCTTCCCTCTCCAGAGCCCTGAATCCTAACCACTATGCTATTCTGCATCAGTCTTATTTTCACATCCCATGTCTTTTATGTACAGCCAGAAAATAGGACCATGTTCTGCTCTCATAAAACCCCAGTTACAGTTTTTGGTGGATGATATCATCTACCTTTGATCTGATTGAGTACTCAAAATCCTCTATAGCAATTAGCTTAACTCAAAGTGGTTTTCCTCTTCTAATGAAATCTTGATCATTATTAGGTACTAATGCTACATGGAGCAAAATTCCATGTCCTCAATGTTTGACTCCAGAGAAGAGTCAAAAATTATTTTCTAAGAATTTGGACCTAGTCTGACAATAAATAATGTGTACTATTGGTTCTGCCACTTAACTATTATTTTGAGCATATTACCAAATCTCTCTGTGACTTAGTTTCCTCAACTGTAAAATGTCAATAATGGTAGTGATGCCTGTCTGTACTGAAAAACATTCAAAATATTGTTCTAATTACAGTGGCTCCCTGAATGCTCCCCACCCACAAAATATACATAGAGCTCTCAGCAGCTTTGTATGAACAGTAGGGGAGATGCCTAGCTTAAACTGGGCCAACCAAATTCTCTCCTTCCTCATTCTGGTGATCACTTTCCTCCCACCCCATAGCTTGAGAAACAGAAAGAAGCTCAGCAGAGAGTGAAAGATTAAATAGATGTGAAAGGAAAGCAGAAAGATCCCCCCTAGCATCTTCATACTAAGTTCTCCTTTTTTGGCATTTGGAGTCTTACCTGGCAGACCACCTCACTATCTTGTTGGGAGTAAAAAACACAAAAACATCTGTGAAGAGTTTAACCTGGAATAAAGTGAGCATTAATGGATTGTTACACCCTTGGCTCACATCTGGGATGGGCTTTTATTCAGGCATGGGTCTTGTTAAGCTTCTTAGTTGATACAAGAAAAAAAAATCTTGAGGTGCTATAGACCACAGTTAAATGTTTACTTAACTGGCAGCATAAAATAGCCACAGTACAGTTAAATCCAGGTAGGACAATCATGGATCAACAACTGGGGAAGGGTTTGGGGGTTGCTGATTCTTTCTAGGATAGGTGGAAAGCCCAGTCATTTGTGCAAACGCAAATGGGATTTCTCTTGGTAGTCTTGGGTGACATTAGGTTTGCACTTCAAATTTAAGTGAACAATAGGCTGTATTTTATACCAACATGGTTACTGTTTACTCTATCTCCTTCCTCAGAGTAGAAGCTCCATGAGAGCAAGTGCCAAGCTTGTCTTGCTCCCACCACATTCCCAGCATTTAGCACAGGTTGTGGCACACAGTAGGACATCAAGAGTATTTTTGAAAAAATGAATGCAGTTTTTCATTCACTGATATTAATACTTGCCTACAATCACATATCCCTCAAGTGACCTCAGGGCAAGATTCAGATGGAAGTGAGTTCATCTCCAAAGCTGTCTTTCCTGCCAGTTGTGTCTTTCTGAAACTTCCACTCTGACAACTTATGGTACCTATGCAGACCCATCGTCTCTCTTGCTCCCCAAATCCTACCCTCTCTACCATTGTTCTGTTGACCTCAGTATTTAACCAAAATCCCCCTTCATTTTCTCTTTTTCTAACATGTGTTCATTTAATAATTACTGAGAATAATATGTACCCATCACTGAGCACTAAAGACAAAAGATAAATAAGACCTCATTCAGCCATCAATATTCTCAAGGAAGAGAAATGTAAAATAATAATAATAATAATAATATAGTAATTAAGCCTAATATTCATGATTAGAACTATGACAAATGCAAAGAGAAAGTTATTCTCCCAGGTGTTGGAGATAAGAAAAGTTTCAGACATTACATTTGGGGCTAAAAATTGATAGAATAAAAATGATTTGGACATACAGAGAAGAAAGGAAATTCAAGTTCAAAGAACAGCCTGGCTGTGTTAGTAAAACGTGATGTACTAGGCAAGTTGCAGCAACCAGTCCAGAAACAGTGGGGAGTGTGTGTGAAGCAAGAGAGGAGGCAAGCAGGCAGGCTGGGAGCCATTGCCAAGGTTCTGAAAGTCCCATTCGGCTCTGAGCAACCTACAGAGCCAAATAAGCACATGCTTAGGACACCCAAATTGAAATCAGATGGATACATCCCCCCCCAAAAAAATTAGCTTAATTTCAACATACTGTGTCATTTCAAAAGAATATTTCTATTTCAAGTTTTAGTATTTTAAAAAATGTGGATTATAAGGCTGGGGTTGTGGCTCATCGGTACAGCGCTCGCCTGGCATGCGCAAGGCCCTGGGTTTGATCCTCAACACCACATAAAAATAAATAAATAAACAAAATAAAGGTATCATGTCTAACCAAAAAATAAATATTAAAAAAAATCTGGATTACATATGGAGATATCATCATAACTTTCTCAGTGTTTAGGGACTCTAAAGGTATTTATCAGGCTTTAGTCCTGTTAGAAAAATAAAATACTAACTAATCTCAGTTTTGAGCTAGGCAGAATTGAGTAAAGACAGTTTGCAAACTGCTTTATGCATAGACTATAACTGTACCTCTTAACTCTCTCAAATACTAATGATTTATGAGGTCAATTGTTTACCCTAAGGAACACCAGCTTGGCTGCATTTTCAAGAAATGTGACAAATGAACTCTAATAGGGAGGGTCTTTTCCTGTAGTCCGAGAATTAGGAACCCAGTAAAACATCAAATACCCTACTTTCTAAAATGAAGTCAACCATTTCCCCAGGAACCTATAAAGAGACTGCAAACTGATCCTGCTACCTCTAACCAGCCCAAACATCTTCTTTATCTGACATTAATATATCTTGTGAGACACAATTCATGGCCAAAGTTGTACATGCCCTCCCCCCTAGAATCACTGGGGAAGGAAGAGAGTATTTTAGAAAATCACTCATCTAGATCAGAAGTTTCTGCAAGAAGGAGGAAATGAAATCTTACTCCTAAGCTGGTTGGTTTCTACACCCCATCCCACCTCCCACTCCAGGACTGCAGGATGAGAGGCACCCTAGGAGAGTATATAGGAAATCTGAGGTCTCAAACATGAAATACCCTACTTTCTAAACAAGGTGAAGTGGAACTCTATCTCAAGAAAATGACATATATCATTCAGGCGAAGACCATTGCACCTGCCAGGTGCCCAGCAGCAGAGAGTATCAGGCGAAGGCAGAGGGAGAATAAGGTAGCCCACTGTGTCACCAGCAGGGATAGGGAAGCACCTCTGATAGCTCCCCATGCTCTCAATTAGAGAGGTGAAAGTTGGGAGCAGGGAGGGGAGAAGTGCAAGAGCAGGTGGCACCCTTGCTACCTGGTACCCAGATCCTAGATTGGAATTTCTCTGGACATACTCCACACACGTAGTACACACCTGGCCCACAGCAGACATTTAATACTAATGTTGAAGATGAAAAATTGAATGGAAGCACGTAATGAAGGTTAGTGCCCATCTTCCCACCCCACCCACCCTACCCTAGCTCTCCCAGTTTAGGAGTCCTATTTGTTGGGTAGAGGAGGGTGTTCCCTTGGCACAGAAGCTTGCTTAAATAACATGGTGTTTCCTGGGTCAGGTATGGTGTGGTCTCCCGCAATGCCAGTTTCTGGGCAGCGCTTAGGTTTCCACAGTTCATAGGCCCTGGTTGCATGCCAGCTCAGTGGGTGGAAGGGTATAAATCTCAGCTGCTCTTGAGCCCTGCCACATGTGCACCTAAGACTTCCAACAGCAACATGAAGTTGGGAGGCTGCCTTCTCCTTGTGGCACTCATCTTCCTCAGCCTTGAGTTACAGGAGCTTCAGGCTGCAGTGAGACCATTGCAACTTTTGGGTGAGTCCAGCCAGAAAGCAGCCCTATTCTTCTTCAAATGAAAACTCTAGAAAATAGAATTTCAGGTACCAGTGTGTGCAGAAGGAAGGGGGAGAAGGAGGAAAGATTCTCCTTAAAGAGACACTGAAAGGACCCCCCCCACACACACACACACTTTGGTGGCCACCACGCAGCTTCCCTGAGCAGGAGTTCTCTCCTGGCCCTGCTTTCTCTCTCTCTTTCTCCCGGTTCATTCCTCCATCTGGACTCTCTGTTCTTCTCCTTCTGTCCCCTCATCAGCCATCCTCCATCTCCCTCTTCACTAGCTTCTTTCTTGAATTATCTGGAGAAAATATTTGCTTTAGCATGCTAAACGTGAACCATCACGACTTCTTCTCCCTTTACCACCACCATTTTCAAAGGAGTATTCTTAATTCTCTGTAACTTGGTTCCTAACAGCTTGAAGAGAATAATGGCTTCAGGAGAATAATGAGGGCAGGAATCCAGGCTGTGGATTCCTGCCCCCATTATTCACCTGAAGCTTCCCCCCATGGTCCCCATGACAAATCCCCTGACTTCTCAATTGCAAAGTCTTCAGTCTCCACAGCATCTAATATTGTTTGTCCTCCTTTAGTCCTCAAGTTTTCTTCTCTCCTGGATTATCTTTCACTGTATCTTATTCTTCTCCCTAAATATTAGAGGATTTGATTTACTCCTCTCTCTTCTTTGCTCTTTTCCTCCCGCCCCATCCCATTTTGGTCCATTCTTTGAAACTGTTTCTTCACCTGCTCCTTCAACTCTCGCTGCCCCACTGTTTCTGGCCTGATTGCTCCAACTCAACAGCTTCTAACACCTTTCCCTGACTCCTTTTGCAGTTGCATGGCTGTTGAATCCTGTTCCATCCTATGCTCCGACACCAGAATGATCCTCCCAAGTGAATAACCTCTCTTGGCCTATCAAATGAAATCTCAAGTCCACAGCTCCTAGACATCTGCTGCCTTTTTTTGTTTGTTTGTTTGTTTGTCCCCTGCTTCCGTTTCCTGCTTAGCTTCCAGCTACTCATAATACTTATGCAGACTTCCATTTGCCATTCCTTCTGGATTCCTCTTATTCCAGGGTGGGGAGTGAGACCAATGAGGTGCCTAGGGTTCAAGATTTAAAGCTGCACTGGATAGCAAGATTGTACACAAGTTCCTCCTTAAGTTTTGGACGCTATGCACGTCACTGACCTCCCCCTCACTCCAACCCGGTTGCATTTTCCCATTGTGAATTTTTGCTAGTAATTCTTTTCTCATAACACTCCACCTGCCTCCTCCCACTAATTCTGCCTTCAAAATATCCCTGCTCTTCAAGATTCACCTTTTACAATTACTCTAATTGGAAATAACGACTTACTTCCTCTGAGCCCCCTGAGTCCTCTGGATCAGGTCTCTTGGGACACTTGTGAAATATTGTTGTTTTTTTTTAACATTTAAAAAAAAATTTTTAATTGTAGACGGGCACACTACCTTTGTTTTATCTATCTATCTATCTATCTATCTATCTATTTTACATGGTGCTGGGGATCCAACCCAGTGCCTCACATGTGCTAGGCTAGTGCTCTATCACTGAGCCACAACCAGTCCTGCTACTTTATTTTTAGTACTTGGAATGTAAGTCTTATCTCAACTGTTAGATTCCGAGCTGCTTGTTATTTCCTGAATAACCTCCTCTATGCTTGATATATAATAAGAAATCAACAGTAAGTACTTATGAGTGACTAAACTGCCATCAGTGGGGACAAGGGATCTTTGATGTCCTCACAACAAATTAACAACAGTTACTGGGAACATGGAAGGATCACACTAATTCCTATAAAGTACATCATAGACATCCCCCAGGGTCCTTGTTACACCCCTCAGATACTGCTAGTCAATCATGGCACTCTTTTCTCTCTGAACATGGATATGGCATCTGAGTCTGCTCAGAACAGTACCAAAGAGCCACCTCCATTGATTGGAGTTCACAATGGAGTATGAGCTTTATTTTTTCCTGCTAGATCTAAGGGCCCCATTTTACAGAGGAGGAAACAAAGGCCAAATCCAGAGATAGAATCAGGTAGAGCAATTCCTAAAAACAGCTAACTAGCCAATCTAGGCACAGCATACATTCATCTACAGCACTGCATGGTACTTTGCTAGAAGCCCCTGTGAGATCTTAACCAGATCTTTAGTCCTACTTCATTGGTTCCAAAAACCAATCTTGAGACTCTGGGAACTTGGAGACTCTCCACTCAGGTCAAGAGTGACTCCTTGAAATTTAGAGATGTGCTCTTCATGTCAGGTCAATTTCACTATGTGGGCCAGCAGAAGGCAGAGGGACCAGGCAGGTCAGGGGTGAATCCCACTTCTGTATCTATTAGCAGGCAAGTCATATCTGTGAATCCCAGCTGCAAAAACCTATAAAATGGGGATAGTTAGACTCATCGCACAAGGTGACTGCAGGGGACCCTTGAAGATAGTCAGTAAATGTGAGTCTCCCCTTCCTTGCAGTGTGGGGAAGTGAGGACATTCGGGGGGCCTCTTTGCACTTATCCTTCACAAACACAAACACTCTCTCCCCATCTCTAAAGTAGGCTTTACTTTATTGAGATTATTTAACTGAAAAATACAATACGTTAATGAGTATTAGTCTGCCAGTAATCATTTATAAATTATAATACTAAACTGAAAGAAAGAAGTGGAACTTCTTCCTTAATCCTGGACTGTCATCCCCAGTGCTTGAGCCTCAGGCACAGTGGTTTTCAGCTGGTCTGTTCTAACTTAGGGGCCTGTGCTGAGCTCTGCAGAGGTGACTGGGACTGTGGACCAGGGGAGCACTGTGTCAGCACTGAGTGTGGACATGATTGTGCTTCGGACTAAACACAGGTAAAAACATCCTGCTTCCCCAAACTTGCCCTGCCCAGGCAGGTTGTACATATGGCTCCCTTTAGACTTTCCAAAATTGGGTGCGGCAGAAGCCTGTCTTCTAGTAGCCTCTCCCTCTTCACCTCCAATAAAAGATGTATCCCATCACAAGATAGTGATTTCCAAACTTTTAAAATAATTTCCTTACCCAGTATATCCTGGGGGAAAAAAAAAATCAGGCTATTTTTTTTTTAGGAAAAAAAAAAGAAGATAAAAATAATCCATAATCCCACAACCCCAAAAAATGTCTGCTTAACATGATGATGCATATTTTAAACATAAATATAAAATATGTATTTTAAAATGAGAATCTTGTACCTATTTCAATTTCTCAATTATTTGACTTAAAAATCACTAGTGAAAAATTTTAGTATTAATAGTGAGTCCTCCATCCCATCACCTCTACTGGCATTAAGCTCATCATATATGCTCATGTACTTGGTAACCTCTAAGATAGCTCTTATTTTTACATTAGTAATATGACTATAATGAATAGTAAATTAATCATTCCCATATTAATTCTCTTGGGGTAAATTCTAAGAAGCATAATTATTGACCAAGTATAACTATTGACCATTATTCATTGTAAGTCTTTGATAGATATTGCCTTGTTGACCTATAAGCATCCCTCTCCTATAAAAGATATTTCAGGGGACACATGTGGTAGTTTCTTTATTTTCAGTAGCTATTAATTGAAGAAAGCATAGTAAAAAGCCACCATGATTCAGTTTTGATTATAAATTAAGTTGTACTAAACACAATAGAATCAGTATACATTTTTAAACAAACCATTTGTCTTCAAAACATATTACTTGCCCAATCCACCTGCAATCCTTGGAATGTTCAGGACCTTGCTGGCCACTTGCAGCTGCTATGGATTTTCAGAATTGTATTCTGTGGATCCAGGTCCCCAAAACAGTAGGTCTCACAAAGAGTTATCTTAAGGGCCATCTTCTCTAATAACTGCTCATCTCTTCCTGTAGTTTCTGCCTGCAATGATGAGACTTTCTGGAGCTTCTTGACTGGAAAGAGAAATGAAAATCAGGACCTGTGGATGGAGACTACAAGTAGTATGGGGGAAGGGAAGAGGAGGTGTTTGTTTCAATAAATAATCACTTTAAAAGCATCCACACTACTTGAGTTATTTGGTGAGAGGTGGCAGTGAAGATGAGGAAGGTGAAGAGGAAGATACATGACATTTGTTGAATATTTTCAATGTGACAAGGAATATGTTAAATTCTTCACAAGCATTATCTAAGTTATTCTTTTTTTGGGAGGGGGGGATGCCGGGGACTGAACTAAGGAGCACTCAACCACTGACCCACATCCCCAGCCCTATTTTATATTTTATTTAGAGACAGGATCTCACAGAGTTGCTTAGCACCTTACCATTGCTAAGGCTGGTTTTGAACTCGAGATTCTCCTGCCTCAGCCTCCTGAGCTGCTAGGATTACAAGCATATGCTACTATACCCAACTTCTAAGTTATTCTTACAACAATCTTTTGACTATGCTTATCATGACCATTTCATATGTAAGAAATGAGTTTGGGTAAATTTAGTAATTTGCATAAAATTAATTACATAATTACATAAGATAGGTGTTGGGGCCTACACTTTTATCCCGTGTCAAACTCTGAGGGATAGGCGTTATAACACAGTAATTAGGACCATCTTCTCTGAATTTCAAACCAAGGCACACATGCAGCTGTGTGGCCTTCAGCAAATATCCTGACATTTTTTGCTTTAGTTTCCTCATTTGTACAATAGTATAGACATCATAGACCTACAAAGAGTTTAGTTCTTGTAGAGTGCTTGGCATAGTGCCTGACATAGTGGTCCCAACAGTTGGTTCCCCATATCCAAACAGGTTCTGAATCCATAGATTCAACCAGCTGCAGGATGAAAATATGTGGAACAAAAAAAAAAATTGTGCCTGCCACGAAATGTGCAGACCTTTTTTTCTTCTCATTATTCTTTAAACAATATAGTATAACAACTATTAAATGACATTTACATTGCAATAGATATTATGAGTAATCTAGAAATGACTTAAACTACATGGTAAGATGTGTGCAGGTGAGATGCAAATACTATGCCATTTTATATAAGGGACTTGAGCCTTCTCAGATTTTGATATCCTTAGGGGAGTCCTAGAACCAATGAATCATGAACTCCAAGAGATAACTATATTCAATAAATGTTTATTACTATTATTATTTTTACCAAATAGATGGGCTGTTGACCCTTAATTTTACAAGAATCTAGAACAAGACACAAGGCCAATTCTCCTTCCCAGTCTCTAGTTTCTAGTTTTAATCTGGATACTGAAAGTCAGCCCCTCATTTCTGTTTTTCCCCCCATTACAAAAAATATGGGAGGTAAAAATATCTAATAATTTCTATTTATGTTCTTCATAATCACAGACCTAAGACTTAGCTGGCCTAGGTTAAAGTCTGATTTTGACCAATGCTGTTAATGTGGACCTTGATAAACTATTTAAGCTCTCTAGCATTATTTCATTCACTATAAAGAGAGAAAATAATAATATCTCATCATTTGAATGCAAAATTTATAAAACTTCATAGTTTACAAAGCATTTTCATAAAAAGTGGCATTTTACAAAGCATTTTCATAAAAAGTGCCATCACCCAATAGAAGGAAACTAGAGGGCCCTGGATAAATAATTAAAACAGTGAATTTACTCATCTTATCAACAAGTATAGGTGTATGCCTACTGCATCCATGTGTATGCTAGCACTGAGTATACATTGGTCAATGACACAGACAAGATTTGTGTCTTCATGAAACTCACATTCTAGAAGAGGAAACGGATAACATGTAAATAAACAAACAAAAACAATAACTACAGATTATCATAGATGTTCTGAAAAAATATACAAGGATGTGAACTAGAGTGGGAGTATGCAAGCTTGATTTACGTTGCAAATGTGAAAGAAATGCAATTCCAGAATAAGGTTCCAGATCAGGCAATGAAGAAGTTAAAAGGGAAATGGCTATAAACTTGTTTAACACTCCTTAAAGCTCCGCAATCACTCTAAGACTATTTAAATGTTGAGAGTGCCAAGGATCAAAGATGTGTGAGGAAATTTTCTTGGGAGAGACTGTTAGTTTTCATAGTCTCAGAGTTGGAGGTGGGTGTTGGGGTGCTACTGTCTAACCTCAAGTCAATGAAATGGGCTTTCAAAAGTTTCCCTGAGAGCTTGATAAATTTTTCCTTCAGTTGCTGATCACCATGAAATAGGAATATTTATTTCTATCCACAAGGATATAATCTATCATGACTCAACAGATTGACATTGGTATACTTTACAATATCTGGGTCATTCAATATTAAATAACACTATATATGGGTAATCTATGTTGTAGCCTACTACAAACCCCTCTAAACCCAGATTATTCCCAGTCTCTTCACACCAACTCCAGTATGGTAAGGACCAGGCCTTACATCCTTCTATCCTAGTGTGTTGAACATCTCTTAAGCACTACTTCAAATACTTTTGGTCTTAAACGCTTAGAACCATACTTACAGCAATGATTTACCTCAGTAAACTACTTAGAAGTGGTTGTCAATATAACTTGTCAGAACCTTGCCTCAAACATATACTCTATATCCCAAACCATCTCAGTTTTGCCTCAGGACTGCTTTAACTATGCAACAGGAGACTCCTCTAGGAAACATTGCACATTGATGCCTGTTAATCACAGAGCTATGCCTAGCCAGGTGATAATTGACAATAGAGGTCAAAAGCTGGCAGATATATGCTTCTGTCCTCCATTCCTCAGGAGGGAGTTCTGAGAGCATTCCATAAGATTTCTCAGAAACTCCAGAGGATTGGGCTAGAGCTGTAGCTCAGTGGCAGAGCACTTGCCTCGAAGGTGTGAGACCCTGGGTTCAATTCTCAGCACCACATATAAATAAATAAGATATTGTGTCCATCTACAACTAAAAACAAAAAACTCCAAGGATTGATCGATAAGAAACTTCTGCAATGCCCAACTCAATAGCATATATTTGTATTGATTCTCCTTCCTTCCCTGTTTATTCCTGAATAGATGACTCACATACCAATCTTGTCTGAGGCTCTATTTTGAGGGAGTCCCAACTAAAACATCTGGAGACTAGGTTTCAGCTTTTGATCTTCTCTGAGAAAATGCTTGAACAGTATCACAAATACACATGCATACATGCACATATATAACACTTATGTACACTTATTCCAAGAATGAACAATAATATACAAGCATAATAGAATCTAAATCCAAACAAAAAATAAACATTTTTCCCCAAAGAAGCTCAAATTCTTCAAAGAACTAGCTCTGCTAAAAAGCACATTCACAATTTTCAATGATGACCAGTGTTTTATTTTGAGGATAAAACATGTATATTCAGATGACTTCAAGATTTTTCCAGGAGCCAGAGGTGAAGATTTGTAGAACTCAAAAGTCCTAAAGATGCTTTTCTCAGTCTACCCAAATGTGAATGTCCAGTCTTCACCTCCTGGGTGACTGAAAACTGATCATTGTTTAAATGGCTATTTTACTTCCCATTCTCGCCTTCGAGCTTTCAGAAAATCTTGGGGTCTCCAATGCCAACCAGGTCACCCCCAGGCAGGTTATATTTTCTATAGTTCAATTTAAACTTCAAAATTATTTTCCTAGTGGTGAGAGGTGGCTCATGACCCACAAGAACACTCACTGTCAGAAGAGAAGCAAAGGGAACAAAGAAACAGTCTTTGGAAAAGTACTGGAAAGCTGCCCTATATTTTATTGGCCAGATTTTAATCACATAGATAGAATCAATTGCAAGGAATACTGGGTAATGTAACCTTTAGTCAGGGTGCATTTGTGCTTGGGGAAAAATCAGGGATTCTGAAAGCTGTAAGAGGAGTAGAAGGACTTCTGAGAACCAGCAGTTTCCGCCATTGCCATTTACTGCAACCATTCTCCAACTCCAGCCCTAAGCTGAAACTCTAGTACTCAACAGGACTGTCAGCCCTGCCCAAAAACAAACTTTCTGAGAGGACAAACAGAGACCCCACTTTTCAGTCTGCGCTCAGAAGAGGTGGGCGGGCAAAATATTTTTAAGCTGATTTCAGACAGCACCTGCAGGGTACCCTGCTGAAGGGTACAGCAGTCACGGAAACCTCTTCATTTGCCTTTCTGGTCCATATTAGGCATTCCGGAACTGGATTGCAGAACCCGGGAATGCCCCGGAAGTATTTTCCAGGGGCCTTACGTAGGGAAGATGGCGGCGGTGCAAGTTGCCGGCTCATTGTCGTGCGGGCAGCCACGAGAGGCGCCACGGGAGCCGCCCCCTGAGCAGGACAATGGGTTCCGCCGGTTGTCGGCCAGGCTCCGCGCCCTGCGCCCGGAGGACAGCAGCTCCGCCCGCACCGAGATCCACCTGCTCTTTGACCAGCTCATCTCCGAGAACTACAGCGAGGGCGGCGGAGTGGCCGCAGAGGTAGGCGCCTCGCCTGTGGGAGAAGGGAAGCCGCGCTGTTCCCCACCCTCAGGGAACCCAGCTGGTAACTCCAGCCTGCCTCTCCTGGCTGTTCCCACCCCGAGCCCCGGATGACTTAATTCCAGGCTGACTTGCTCCCTCTGATCCTAGCATATTCTCTACTGTCCTCCGTCTGAAAGATTCTGCAGTGGTTGGCAAACTCTCATCTTTCAAAGCCCAGTTTGATGATTTCTGCTCTAACACCTCGCATCTGGCACCACCTTTCCATTCTCACGCTCCACTTCCATTCTATGCATCCCAAACCTTTTGTCAATAAAATTCATAACTACTGTTTATTTAATGTACTTTACCATGAACCATTCCAGGAATCTTAAAGTGTGCATAATTATTAGGTCGTTTTTTTGCCGATGGAAACATTGAAGTTTACAAAGATCCATTATCACGTTGTTGGCAAACGACAGCTAGAAGTGGAGCCTCAGTCTGTAACAAAGTCCCTGTATATTCTGTTCTTCCTCTACCCTCTCTGCCTCCTCTTTAGAAGTTCTTTTCGCTATCCGAGAAATCTTTTTTATACACACCAAGTCTTAGATATCACTTAATAATTTTCTAAACACTTGAGCCACAGCCATCTCATGCTCACAGGCAACTCAAGCTTGACAGTTTTTAAAAATGAATGTTAACCTCTACACACTTTCATCCCCAATTCATCCCATCCTCCAGGACATGCAAAACACAAACCCTTGTTCTTTTCCTTTTCCTTTGACTTGGAGTGTGTCGGATCCAGATTCTTCAGAATCTCTTTCAAACATGTTTCTCAGTCCATACATTCTCTTTGTTCCCATTGCTAGTGCCTTTGGCAAGATAACTCTAGCTTGGACTATTGCACTGGTCTTCTCTAAACTGAATGCCTTCCTCTGGTCCAACCCTTTTGCTGTGCTGCCAGAGTGATTTTTTTTTCTTTGGTTTAAAAAAAAAAAAACTGCCTATAAAATGAAAACCTGATCTGGGAATATCTATACATATGGTAAATGGTTGAAGCAAAATTGCCCAATAATTTATACAAGACAATATGGGGTTCAAGAAAGGAGGGGAATTTTAAAATATGCATATGTTTATATATGCAGAAAAAAATCCAGAAGAGTTCATAGCAAAATAATAGTGTGAGTGGGATTAAGAAGAAGTCAGGAAGACTTTTGATTTTTTGTATGCTTTGATATTTTTGCAAAAATATGTGCTTTTCCAGTTTTCTCTCCCATCACTCCTCCTTCTGTGTCTTGTCTGCATTTCGAAGGTACTATTCTTGCTGCTGGTGTTTTGCGTCTCCCAAGTATTTACACAGTTCCATTTTTTTTTCTTGAAGTGTTTTTTTGATAGCTGATCTGTTTGCAAAAATTCTATTCATCCTTCAATTCATTCCAGATTCTATATAACTGTACACAAGACTGCATAATCACTATTTTCCCACAATATTTGTACTTAATTCTTTCAGCACTTAATTTAATTATTTGTGTATATTTCTGTCTTCCTCACTAGACTCTAAGCTCTTTGAGGTTCAGAAAAATGTTTGCTTCACTTTTGGAGCCCAAGGACCTAGCCTACTTCCTGGCACATAGTAGGTGCTCAGAGCCTTTATATTCAGTAAATACCAATAAATGAATGATATGATTTGCAAATAGGTTCTTCTTTTTTTAATAATTCCCCAATTTTACATATGTAAAATTGGGGAATTATTAAATTATGTGTCATTTCCAATTTTCCTAATGACATTGAAAATCTAATTGGCTTACATTTTTTGGTGTTATTTAACTTCATTATGTGCTTTTATATGCTGGAAGCCTTTCTTTGGTTATTTAATTCTATTGTTTATACATGGTAGAGACTCTGGAGTCTTTAGTTTGACAAAAATGATATTTATACTTTTCCTTTTTTAGCACACCCTATTTTTGTGCTGTTATTTCATCTTTTCTGCCTCACATTTCATTCAGATGTCATCTTTTCCCGTTCTTCAGTAGGAACATTCAGTTTAATTCTCCCATTTTCCTGTGTTTGGTGCGGGGATGGAGGTGGCTTTCACTTGATTAATGGGAATGTTACGTTTATGTGTTTTTTTTTGTTTGATTGTTTTTTTTCTTGGTAGGATGTCAGTGCTCTTCTTGTCCAAGCTTGCCGACTGGTGCCTCTTAATCAGAATCATCTTGTCAGCAAAGTGTCTCAGCTGATCCACCATTTACTAAACAGATTACAGGTAATCATGTATGTAACTTTAGGATTCAGATTATGAACTTTGAGAATAAGCAAATGCTTTTGAAATACTATATCCATAGTAGGTATGATAAACTAATCTTTTGAGACACTAGGAAAAGCAAATGCCTCAGTATGATATTAAAACAAGCCGGGCATGGTGGTGCACATCTGTTATCCCTGCAACTTGGGAGGCTAAGGCAGGAGGATCACCAGTTTGAGGCCAGCCCCAGCTACTTAGGGAGATCCTCAGCAACTTAATGATACCCTATCTTAAAATAAAAAGTAAAAATACTGGGAACTGGGAATATAGCTCAGTTGGTAGAGTGCTTGCCTCACACACACAAGGCCCTGGGTTCAATTCCCAGCACCACCAAAAAAAGTAAAAATGTTGGGGATGTAGCTTACTGGAAAGCACCCCTGGGTTCAATACCCAGTACCAAAAAAATAAAAATGATACTAAAACAAACATAACTCTGACCAGAAGAACATTATTCTACACAATTCTAGAAGTTTGTCTATTAGAAGCATAGTAGAAGTATTCCTATTGATTCAGTAACCACTGTGTCAACCAGGCTTCCTGACCTTAGATTTTTTTTTTATGGTATTTATGGTTGACCAAGATACATCTCAGGATTGAAATGATCCCAGAATTCTTTCCTACCAATGTTTTTTCTCTTTCCTCAAACTATCATTTTTGTTATTTATTTTTTATGTACATTAAACCTAAGAAGTAGCTTGGGGAAGAGGGTACACCAGGATAAAAAGACACCAGTTATTTATATCAAGATCTAAACTGCAGCTCCCTACCTATTTCTAGAACCTTTTCCAACTTGCTAGATAAACCCACTTTTATTTTTAGGATTAAGACTATTACACATGAGTACATGAATGTAATTGAGAATGAAAAGCGTTATCAATTAGCATATGTCTACTAGGATGCTTTGGGTTCAAAAAATAGAAAAGTCAATCCAAAGTACCAAAACAATAAAAAAGAAGAAACAATTAATGCCACATTTCAAGTCCCAAAGGAAGCAGCTCTAGAATCCCTTAATAATAAGAGATTTACTAGCATTTTTCCATTCTGCAGTCCTTAGTGTGTGTTATACTCAGCCTCTCTGATAGTCATAAGATGGCTGCCTCCACTCTAGGCATCCTATGCAAAATAACTAAATAACATTCCACAGAAGCCAGATTATCCCTGTTAATTTTGTGTCTCTTTTATTTACAAATGAGGAAATTTGTCCCATAAATTCTCCAGTAGACTCTCCTGATATCTCATTGGAGACTTAAGTCATATAAACATCTCTCTAAACCAGAATCTGAAAAAGGGAATGGAATTACCAGGAGTGGCTTAAAACAGTGATTTCAACCTTGACTGCACATTAGCATCACCTAGAGGGCATAAACTTCCTAAATGATTACACTGTGCAGCCACAGTGGACTTACTTCAGGGTTTCTGACCCTCGACACTATTGATTTTTTTTTTAACTATTGATGTTTTGAATTAAATAATTCTCTATTATGGAAGCTGTCCTGTGCATTGTAGGATATGTTTAGCAGCAATCATCACATCTACTCGTTTGATGTCAATAGCACCTTTTTAATTGTAACAATCAAAAATGTCTCCAAACATTGTGCCAGATGTTCCCTGGTGGTCAAGATTGCCTCTGGTTGAGAACTACTAAACTAATTAGGATTTGCTAGAGGTTTTATGTGAGAGAAATGGGCATTTGAGTAGAATCAGAACTCTGCCATGAGGGAAGAAGAACATGGATGCTGATAGGTAGCCAACAGTGTCTACTACATGAGATAGGCTGTTTTCAAGTTTAGAATGTTTCAAACTGATGGGAGGTGGCTTCCAAATATTGACTAATCTCAGGGGTGCACTTGAAACACCTATAATCCATAACCAGCTTTCTGGCATTTGATGACTATTTGTCCCGTCATGTCCATAAATTGATAGTTGGATTAGCCTGATCTGTGCCAAGAAGATTATAAAATAAGGGGGGACAGAGATGTGCCATTTTTCATTGTATTCCCCACACCATGCTATCAACACAGTAGCTATTTAGCAGGCATATTTATTCACCATATATTGAGTGATTACTATGTATAAGGTAGTTTAATTGAATTAAGACAATTCAGTATTTTAAGTCCTGTAGGTTAATATTTATAGCTATCAGTGTATAGTAGTTCAAGGAAAATTTACAAGGTTTTACTTTGAGTGGAGGGACTAAAGGGAAAGAAGTGAACAAGACCCTGGGACATGCCAAAGGCCTCTAACCTGATCAAACTTTGAAAGATTTAGAGGTGATCCTTTCGACCCCAAAAAGGTGGATATATACTCCTTGTACAACTTGATTCAGGTAAGCATAGATAATCTCTAAAAAGACAAAAACATTTTTAAGAAGTTAGATCATCTGTATTTTTTCCTCTCTCGGTAGGTGATTGTTGATGAACAGAACTTGGATTTCCTGATGGGATATACTATTTCAGCTATTCATCAGTGTAGTTCCTGGACACACATGGAAATCCTTCAAGCCCTGGCAGCTCTGGTTTACTGTAATGGCTCAAAATGTCAAAAGGTAATTTTAACTGTGTCCTGATTTTTTTTTTTTTTGAAAGATGAGGAGCAGAGGCTTTGGAGTCAACAGACCTATCTTTAGGTTTTTATCCTGCCATTAATTGGACATGTAGCTTTGATTTACAGTCTTGGCCTTGTAAATACTTGGCACTCTTAACTGTTAACCATCATTATTATCATTACCCATCATCTGCACAGCCATGTCTAAAAAGCTTTAGCAAATACCTAGTAATGAGCCTTCTGCCATTTTTGGCATATTTACTAACCATCTGAAAGATTTACCTAACAGCCTAACAGCTAGTCTTTTTTTTTTTTTTTTTTTTAATAGCTAGTCTTTTGACATTTAACTGCCCTTTAATTAAAAAAATAAAATCTGTCTAAATAGTAATATTTTCCTGGAAGCTTTTCCTAAACCAACATTGACTGTTATTTTGTTTTAGTACCTCCCAGACTTGCTAGGCAAGACCGGCCTCTTAACAACATTGAGTGACTTGGCTCAGTCTGACCCTGAAGTCAGGAGAGCTGCAGTGCATTGCATGGCAAACTTATGTCTCAGGTATGTGGATCCAGGCAGTTTTCCCAGTAGTTAGAAGATAGTATCTCTCGGGCCCTTTTATAGATTGTTTCATCTGTCTGAAACAAGAGCAACTTAGAAAAAATATCCCAATTTGCATTTCCCAGGTTATTTAATAAGGTCATTATATGATGTGATTTTAATCAAATAAAGTTCATAATGAAGAAAAAATATATATGCTAAAAGTGATAGTCAATGTTTTGTTTTCTATTGGTATGAATTCTAGTCATATTGTCTTTTAGAAGGGTATAGTCGTACCAGTTTAAGCTCTGGTGAGATTTATCTGTCAAGGTTGGTTTCTTCTCTCTTAAGAAGATGTAATTAGTCTACAATATGCAATAGGAAATGAACAGCACAAACTTGAATTTGTATCTAGGTAGCACAGTGGTGTATGGTGGCTAAAAATACAGGTTCAGTCATGTGATTCTAACTCAACAGAACCTCTTTGCATTATTTTTCTCTTAGAAATGAAAAGCAGAACTCAAAAATTTCTCTTTGTCCATACTTCTTCCACTACAAATTTCTGTAATTTTTCCCTATGGAAACCATTCATCCTTCTTTATATTTATATTTATCCTTCTCTTTACTGGAGACTGTGCCTGTCCTACAGCAGTAACTAACCGCCAAAGTGCAGAGTTTTTCTAAGTACAGTCACATTCAGGGGTGTGTTACAACTCTATTAGTTTCTATTACTGCTATTATTCTTTTGAAGGCACCATTTCAAAGGACACAGCCCGAGTTGTTTTCTCTATATGTGTTTTAGTGTGCCAGGACAGCCATACCTGGAGGAGCCTTACCAAAATATTTGCTTCCAAGCTTTCTTGACCACTTTACAGTCTTCAAAATCATCAGATATGGATGACATAACTTTCTGCATGGTAGGTAGGACTATTGCTGATCTTACAAATTGATGTAGATATGTCTAGAAGCAAGAGTTGAACTGAGGCTGTTACCAACAAGTTTAATTTTGGCTGCTATATTAGTTTTGTCTATATATATATATATACACATACATACGTACATACATATACATAGAATATTTGTAAGCCAAAAAGACTGAACCATATCTTTGGGTTTAAATTACAAGAAACCTTTTTTATTTGTTTTGTTTGGCATTTTAGGTTTTAAAAGAAAGCTCTTCTCATTCTTTTTCCTCCTGAGTATAAAAACAGTCTAGTTTCAGACTAGTACCTGATGTTTAAGATGAAAGGGAAGAAAGTAGACTTCAATAATATCTGTATTATTTTATTTCTTCTTAAAAGAATTATATGCAAATATGGTAGTTTCTTACCATGTTTTAAATTCAGGTTGACATAATCATACATTATAGATCCAGGATAGTAAAAGTTTCTTATAATCCCCTATTCAGATATAATCACTGGAGATGATCTGTGCTTTTAGATTTTTTTTCTATATATGAATGAGTATGTTTATCTTGTTGAAATAGAATCATGTTTAATATGCTGTTTTGAAACTTTCTGTATTTTTTTTAATCTTAATGTCTGTGGTATGTTTTTTCAGTACCTCTTAATGTACTTCATGCTTTCTTATTTCTGTAGCTAGGAGATCTTGGGCAAATTACTTCTTAACTGGTTAGAGCCTACATGTTCCTTGCTGAAATGGTACTAATGTAACTACATTGTAGGGTTCATGTGAAATATAAATAAAAATAGAGCTTTTAAAGTGCTTGACAGAGTATCGCAACTGTTGTTGCTGAGTTTCACATTTAGGAGGTTAGCTTCTTAGGTAATCATTCTCATGATCATCATAATAGATAAAAATTGCTTTTTAAAAGTTTTTCCACTATTTCAAACAGGGCTACAGTTTACATCATCCCCTCTAGGGAGTAAGGATGGAGTCTTAGAAGTGAGTTTACTGAATCAAGAAATCAATCTTGATCCAAAATTTGCCTTTAGAGATTACATTTTTATCATTTATCATCTTTTATCATTTACCATCTGCTTCTACATTTACACCTTTGACTTTAAGAGCTACTGAGGTTGCCATATTGGAGAACTTCCCTGCTTTTGATCTCTACTATTACTTTTTCATTTCTTATCACAGTCTTCCCACTAAATCTCTTCCTTTTTATTTTCCTTGCCCACTATTTATATATGCTGGTTTATAAGTCTGTATTATAAGACTTCTCAAGAGTACTCTTCTAGAAGATAACTCAAAGTGATTTATCAGGTCATTTTTCTGGATCTTGACCTCTGCTTTGTGTGTTTCAAAAGGTTTTTTCATCATCTAGAGACTTTTCCTCTTCCATTTTAAGTGATGCTGAAGAATAGATCCCTGGACAACCAAAATTTATTCTACCTTCTAACTAAGTCTCTCTTTGTCCCCCTAGTTGTTACAAAATGCATTAAAAGGCATTCAGTCACTTCTAAATGGTGGAAAAATGAAACTAACACAGACTGATGAACTTGGAGCTCTTCTAGCTGTACTAAAGGTAAGGCACTTCTTCATTATGATTCGTGTTTTTCCCATTTAAACCCTAGATGTGAGTACCATTTCATATCATCATTCAAAGGCTAACTTTGAAGGTATCAAAAGTTCTCATATATTCTAAGAGAGCAGAATACAATGTTCATATATATATAAGCATACTTAATATTAAGAATAGATAATAGCCTCTTTTAAATAAATATACCAAAATTTAAAAATTATCTTTGAATCTTAGGAAGGAACAAGTTGTGAGATAAGGTCCGAAGATAATTTAATCATAGCTTTCTTGAACCAGCTTTTACCTTATTGTACTTGAGAAAAGAGCCAGGGCTTCTGCTGGCATCCTCTGTCATGTAGAAGGCAGGTTAATTAAGACATGTGTCAGCACACTGCTGTCACTAGCTTCCAAACCTGCCAAACAGGGGGACATGAACTCACCACTCTGGGGATCCAGCTATCTCAACCGAGACAAAAAAAAAAAAGGAGCCTTTGTGCTCACCTGAAGTCATTCCTATCTGTGACAATATAGCTTTATTAAAGCTAAAATTTTAACTTTTCCCATGTGCCATTTCTTTTACCCTCAAATAGAGACAAACAGCTAGATTTAGAGACAAATGACTAAATAAAAATGATAAATTAGTTTAAAAATTAGTGGATAGATAAAATAACTGGATAAGATGATGGGATTAAATGAAGGTATGCTAAAATCAAACCTAATCTGATGTGGCCAAACCAGATCCAGCTTTAGGATAGATGAGATTAAGCTCTTCTTTAAGCCTTAAACTTTCAAGGTGTCAAGGTTCTGTCCCATTTTTATTACTTAATAGTCTTTAAATCTTAATCTGTTTGTGTCTTGATCCAGAGCATGCTGCATAATTCTGCTGTAAGATTTATATTTATGTGTGTGTTTTCCTTATTCATCACTTTTTAGAAAGCCATGTTTCATGGACTTCCTGGACTAAACATAGAGATGCCCACGGTGTTATACCCCACTCTACTTCCTCAGTATGATGGGCGACCACCTGTCAAACCACAACAGTCAGAATCCACTGCTTCTCGACCAATGGTGGTACATTTATGTCTATTTGAATTTAAGTTGCAGATTGTTTTGAATAGTTGCTTTGTGTATTTTCTATGATTTGCATTGCCACTGCCCCAAAAGCCCACCTTGAACTTGATTTCAATTTAAGGTACTTAGCAAAGTAAATTTAAATTTATCAGACTATTGAAAGTACAATTTAAAGCACTTTATGCTCTAAGCGGTCCAGAAAGTGTAACACCTGACAAAAATGAGCATTATATACAAAATCAAGCATTCTCATCCCCAGACTTCTTAAAACCAAGGATCAACAATTTTTTTTTCTGTTAAGGACTTGACTTGTAAATATTTTAGCTCTCTGTTGCAACTACCCACTTCATGGTTATAGTGCAAAAGCAGCCAGAGATGCCCTGTGTAAATGGAAGGGCATGGCTGTGTTCCAGTAAAACTATATTCACAGAAACAGACAATGGGCCATAAATTGGTAGCCCTTCTGTAGACTATTAGAAGACCACTTACACAATGTCTCTACACTTCTGACATTTACCACATTTCTCAGCCTTCCCTGATAGCTGCTGTCTCCTTCATGTTTCTGTTGGAGAACCTGTAGCATACAGAAATGTGGCCAAGATTTTACATCCAAAATGTAATATCTGATTTAAAAAAAAAAAAAAAAGCTTAAGAATTCTTTCATTCATTCACTTATTCAGCATTGACCAAACACCAGTCATTGTGCTAACATACCATTGTGAAATATACCAACACTGGCTATTCTTAGGAGTTTGGAGGGGGAAGCAAAGATGCATAAATAAACTTCACAGTAATATTAGGATTTCTTTCATCAAAATATTCGCAGAGTATTCAAAACACATGCAGGATACCCCGTCCAAATAGAGGAGAAAGAATCTTTTAAAAGCTGTAGTGACTAAACTAAGATTCAGGAGTGAATAACAGTACAGAGAGAGGAAAGAATGTTCTGAGGGAACAAAAGGTACATAAGAGAATGAGTGTGCATAGTTCATATGTTAACTGTAGGGTAGAGATTCGGGTTCATGAAGGGAAAGGGGAGGGCAAATAAATGTGCAGCAAAGGCAAATCATAAGGGTCTTGTATAGTATGCTAAGAATTTGGGTTTTTATCTTGTAGATGAGGAAAAAATCTTAAATAGCAGAATGATGTGATTGAATTTGCATCTTAAGAGAACCATCATGGTAGTAAATAAAAGAGTATGGGTCTGGGCCACAGCCAGTAGTCTGAGGTAGAAGTGATAAGAACCTTCCCTCTTACAGATAAGGACTTTTGAGAATTCAAAAGATAAGAACTTTTGAGAATTTGAAAGAAGGCACAGGTTTCAAAGATATTTAGATGTCAGAAAGAAGAAAGTAGGGAAAAAGAAACTGGCTTTTATTTAGCATCTTCTTCTGTGTAGCCCCAGGGCCCTAGTACCAGCAGTGTGTGTAATGGATTACCATTTTGCATATCTTAATTGGGAGAGCTGAGAAAATAGGCACTAGCATCATTTCCATAGGCTTTAATTCTTTTGGGTAATCTCTATTGAGAAGGCTGAACACTTTCACTATGCTGTTCAAGGTAGGTGCCTCATACTTACAGATCAGGAAGGTCAAGCTCAGAGAAGCTAAGTGCTTTGCCCAGAGTTACAGAGGTAGAATTTGAACCCAAACCACATGTTTTGCTCTGACCCATGGACTTCATGCCTTATTTCTTAAGTTCAGGATGGTGTGTGTGAGTATTCAGCATTGTGTCTGATGCATAGATACTAAGTAAGTGTTACTTTTTTCTTTTCTTCTCTTATTTCTTGTTTCTTTAAACTATGTGTTAGGAACATATTTAGTCATTTTCAAATGAGGAAGTACCAGTGATTTTGTTAAAAGTCATTTATAAATAATTATCATATGTATGTCTTCATTTGCTCCTAAAATCAGAATAAAAAGAAAAAATACAAAATTAAGCCAAGGAAAACCCCACAAGGAGAGGAAGAGGAAGAAGAATCTAGTAGTGAGATGGAAGCAGTCCCAGGCCCTGGCACAAGCAGAGTGAACATGCATGACAGGAACACTCGATGCTCCTCCTCCCCGGGCGTCCAAGGTTTGCCAGTAGATGGAAGTGGAACTCTGGGAAAAGAGCGGGTCTCCTCACCTTTCACCACTTCCAGCTGGAAAAGGGTCAGCAGTAGTGAGTCAGACTATTCTGATGCTGAAGGAGGCTTACAGGGTAAAATGAGGTAGTAGTATTTTGTTATATTTTTATACTTTAATATCCTAAGTTGCATGTCAGTTTATAGCTTTGCTTAAAAACCTGACTGCTGCCTGGGGTGAAATTTGAGAATTTTCATTTATGTGGAGCTTTGCATTACTCTGAACTTGCTTTGCTCACTTGATCTGTCCTTGTATGTTCCTTTCCCTGGTGTAGTCTTTTCTTCTCTGTTTCTTTTTGTTGCTGTTGTTCTTGTTGTTATTGTTGTTGTTTTGGCCATTTTGTATTTTTAACAACTACTCTTCTTCAAAATACGCTCAAAAATCATATTCTCTGGGAAAACTTATTCAATCCCTCCCATCCTGGTTTAAGAGCCCCTTCTGTGTGACCCTTTGGCTTAACCTCTACCCTAGTGTATTTCAAATGTGTTATTATTTCTTGAGCTTTCCATCAATCACTTCCACTTAGCATGGGCAGGGTCTTCATTTGTCCTCCAACCCAGCATAATGTCTGATTCCTACATGGGGTCATTCATGGGATATTTGTTGAATGGGTGGTTAGATACTCTGCAGTGTTTCATATCTAATACTAGTTTCCTAACATCAAAATGTATTGATGTATTATACTTATATTCTATTGAGTTGTGGTTTTTGTCAGCCTTAATACCTTATTAGATAAGCAAATTGTCTTAACATGTATTGATCATATCTTTAAAAAATTTTTAATATCATGGCAACATTTTTAGGGGTTATTATAGGCTTAATTTCTCAATGTATGATTTTAATTGTCTAGAATAAATAGCATTTCATGTTGCATTTTTAAAAAGCTGTTTAAAAACTTTTCTTCCTTATTTTGGATATGAAAGGTCATACCAAGCCAAAGTTCGCCAAGGAGCATTAGCTTGTTTTCTTTCTACTATAAAATCAATAGAAAAAAAAGTTCTGTATGGCTACTGGTCGGCCTTTGTTCCTGATACGCCTGAGCTTGGAAGCCCACAATCTGTGTCCTTAATGACACTTGCATTAAAAGATCCTTCTCCCAAGGTAAGAGCATTTAAATTCTAAGCTTTATAACAAGAGAAAATTTACACATATTGTTTTTTATCTCTGCACCATCTAGTCTTAACTGAATAGTGCTCTGAGTAATCCTGACCCAGTTCCTGACTTGAGAATTCCTGGACAGATAAGAGGGGATAGGAAATGGGCTCTGTGAATAGCACATTGATGGGAATTTTATAGAGGCCACTTCTTGCCCTTGGGCTTTCTGAAACCTGAGCACACAGAGTTGTAACTTGGGTATCTCCTTTGAGCTCCATTGAAGTTGCTGTGTCTCCCCTTTATGAAAATGTTTATTAAAATGGAATTTATAATAGCAAAATATCAGAAATGACTTAAAAACTCAACGAAATTATTATGGTACATATGGTTATAAAGGATGTGTAATGCTCAGAAAAATTCTCATAGTGTTTTGTGAAAGCACAAGACATAAAATTGTGTATGTAGTAGGATCCCACTGATTTTCTTCGTATTTTAAAAAAAAATCATGTATAATAAATACTTGCTTCTTTTTTTTAATTTTTTTTTCTTCTTGTGGCAGTAGGGATCAAACCCGGGGCTTCACATATGCTAGGCAAGCACTCTACAACTGAGTGCTTTTTTGTTGTTGTTGTTGTTATATTAAAAAGTTATGCCAAATGGCATTTATTTATTTTTATGTGATGCTGAGGATCAAACCCAGTGCCTCATATGTGTGAGGCAGGCACTCTATCATTGAGCTATAGCCCCAGCCCCAAGTGAGTGTTTTTTTTAAATTTACTTTGAGATAGGGTCTCACTAAATTTCCCAGCCTGGCCTTGCATTTGGGATTCTCCTGCCTCAGCCTCCCAATTAGCTGCAATTGCAGGCTTGTACCACCATGCGTAGCTATAAATATTTGCTTATTTTAATAAGAAAAAATTATTTTTAAAAAAGGAAAAAGATGATTTTGTTAGCATGGATGGCTATAGCAAGATATTTCATGATATCTTGATATTTCAAATATCTGCCTCTGCTTAAATAGGTAAGTTCCTCTCTAGAAGTTAGTCTCAATCAAATAAGGAAAGTAGCCTGCTATTTAGAGTCCCCTTACAATAAAGTATATTAAAAAGTTATGCCAAATGGCATCTGGATATCCTCAGAACTAAACTACCCATTGAAAGTGAATAATTTTAATTAAGGTTTCTCCTTAAAATGGGTAGTAATCCACTATAGATTGGAACATCTTATGATCATCTCCTTGAATAGCTAATTACTGTGTAAAAAAAACTTCTAGATGATCCTTTGGAAGCTTATGTTAGCATTAATTATACACAATAAAATTCTTGTGGTACATTTCAAATACTGTAAGTAACTAGATTAGCAGAAATTTTGCAGCTCACCTGAATCAGTATAAATGGGAGAAAAATGAAAAATGAATGGTAGCAAAGATACCAGTAATGAAGCCATTCTAGTAATTAAAGGAAAAATTACTACAAGGAATTTTAAATGCATATTTGAATGCTTTTCACTAGGGGAAACTGCCAGTGTGACCAAGGAGATGGTGCTGTGGGGCAAGTAGAAGACAAGTTAACCACTAACACTCCAACTGCCCAGCTAAGGGAATGAGAAACATTCAGTCTTAGGGGATGAATACAGAAAGGCTATGAGGTCATATCTGATGAAACTGAATTAATTGAAATAATTTATAATCTTTTAAATGTTTACATTTAAGCCAGGCAGTGACTCACACCTATAATCCCAGTGGCTCAGGAGGCTGAGGCAAGAGGATCACAAGTTCAAAGTCAACCTCAGCAACTTAGGCCCTAAGCAACTTAACAAGATCCCATCTCAAAATAAAAAAGATGTTAAATGGGACTGGGGATGTGGCTCAGTGGCTAAGCACTCAGTTTAAAAAAAAAAAAAAAAATTACATTTGACTTAAAGTGCTTTACATTTGGCACAGTGATCTGTCTTATCCATCTCCTGGATTTGGGTCCCCTTTAGACATGTTCTTGCTGTTTATGTTCAGTGTACACAAGAAATATGGTAAGAAAAATGTACAGAAGAAATTCTTCCTTCTGGAGATGTGCTAGATCCCTCTTGAAGCCCCATGCAAGTCCTGGAGAAGCAGAAATAACAAGCCATCCAAGAAAAGAAAAGACAATGGAAATTATTCAGTTTAGTGTAATGGCAAATGGTTTCCTAGAGATTTTTATAAAATATTAGCTTGGCAGGGTCTAAATAAGTGGGGATTATTGTCCACAATGAAGTTTGGAGCATACCTCTGCAAACTGATCAGAGTGTAATTAATTGTGCACCTAGCCACATGCTGGAAAAGGTTTGCAGTAGTTGATGTTGATGAGAGAGGTTCTTAGACTTCTAGAAACTTTGAGGAAAAAATGGAAACAGATGTGCTGAAAATCTTTTTCTAGTGAGAAATAGAAGAAAAAGTGACTGGAGTCTTCCAGTTGGAATACAAACAATAGATTACTCTCAGGAAATTGGAACTTGAAATGCTAAATCAGTTAATTGGGAAGGAGAAAATTGAGAAATTTTCTTTAGGATTTGGTAATGTGATAGTACTTGGGAAGTTATGTTTCCATGTAGGAAATGTGCTTCAGAATGCACATTTTATGCTTCCAGCAGAGACAGAGCAAATTTTCAATAAAAATAACATGACTAATGTAAGAATTTCTTCTGTACAATTTTCTCAGGGATTATAAAGGCATATTATGGAGACACATCAAGAGTTTGGCCTAAAGAACAAACTAAAGGGCAGACCTTTCTTTTAATACCTTGGGAATTATCCTGACTTTCAAATCCCATCATGAATTTTTATTTCTCTTTGAAATAACTCTGAAAAGTGGATACAAATAAAGTCTAGATAATAGCATAACAAGATAAGAAAATGAAAAGGTTAGAATTTTTAACTGTTATGGAGTGATAAGTAATCAGGTTACTTTTATATGCCCAACTAGGAACAATTAAACTTTACTTGAATGTCTCCAAATCTACTAGCCCTGTCACAAGGTTCAGATACATTCACTTTCAAGACAATCAACTTTGGAAATGTAATCCATAAAAAAATAACCCTGAAACATGTGAATAATAATTAGTACTTGAGTCTGAGGCTATATCTCAGTGGTGGGGTGCTTGTTTAGCATACACAAGACCATGGGTTCAATCTGTAACACTGAAAAAAAATTAATATTTGGACAAAGCCAAAGAAGAGAATAGCTTGGTTCTCTGCATGGAAACCTTAATAGGACCTACTCTCAGGAGAGTTGTCTTCTTTATCAGAAGTATTTTGAGAACTTACAAACATAAGAAGGAAGAAAATTAAGATTGACTGAACTATTTCAGCAAACATTTCTGCTATATTCTAAAAGCAAAAAGGGGGGTGGCGCTTTTTATTTCATTAACTTTAGACAAGCCTTCATGTCCAAGGAGGTGAATACACACTGGCAGAACTATGCACACTGATGTTTATAAGATTAAAAAGTCATCCATCATTGTAAATATTCAGACAGTAAAGCATAATCAACAAAATGAGCTCTCTGGAGAGTTGTACCTATTATGATTTGCTTGTACACCAGTAATTTCTGCTGGAAGTGCTGATTGGGACTGGTAAACAGGATATTATGTATTGATGTGAGAATAAATGAAGCAGAACTTGAACCAGATTCAGTATCATAAGTAACAATTTTATGATAACAAAGATACATTAAACAGGATTTAAAGGAAATTAACTCAGAACTATAAAAAGTATCAAATTTTCTATGCATTTTTATACCTCAGTGGGAATAAAATGAACAAGTTTCAATAACATCCCTTTTGTTTCCATCTGTGATAATCATGGATGTTTTCCTCCTTTAGATACCGAAGTTAATTGAGCGACAATTCTTTGTCTTTTTGAACATCAGTTCATTTCTTTTCACAACTTGATTTTTAATTTCATTTCATTTGTGAGCTTCTGTAATTGTGAGTTTTAATTACCTTCCAAAGAAATGAAGTTTTAGTATAACGTCTATCTTTTTCAGGAGAGACCAGCCATCCAATCATCAGTTGGCAAACTATGAACTATAATCAAATCAAATCTAGCCCACCACCTATTTTGTATGACCTACAAGCTAAGAATGATTTAGATGCTGTTAAATGTTTTTTTAATAATTATAAGGAGAATAAAATTTCATGATATGTGAAAAATATGTGGAATTCAGATTCCATTATCTGTAACGTAAATAAAGTTTAATTGGAACACAGCCACATTTATTCCTTTACACAGTGCCCATTCTACCAGAGCGGGGTTGAGTGGTTGAGACAGTATGACCTACAAGTCTAAAATATAAAATATGGACTATTGCCCTCTACAGAAAGAGTTTGCCAGCACCTGATCTCAGTTCTTGGATCAGCTAATTTGTGTTCATGGTCTTGCTCCTCACACATAAGCACAGTTTTCTAATGCATCGTCAGTCCCCTAACTTAAGTGGGCGTGTGTGATTCTGAAGACTCATGCTACATATTTCACATTTATTTTCAGAGCAATAAATCTTTAGATTTTTTTTTTTTTATGATGCCACTCTTCAAAAGACCTGAGAAGTGATTTATTATTTGGTTATTTGAAGATAATATAGTTGAAGGCTTTCTGGAAAACCTTTTTGTTTACTCCAAATTCAGATTATGTTTGTTTCATGTTGAGTCAATATTTAGATTAGATCCTAGAATTGTAACATTGATTCTCTGCTTTGAAAAAAAAAGTGACCCAAAAGTATTTAATTGGCATTTTGGGGTGAACTGGCCAAAGAGGGCACAGTATCTTTTCTGTAGTAATAAATCTGCATTTGTTACCTATATTCTGTTTTGGTTCAATTGGCTTTCATTTCTTTTTTCATGTCTGAGTTTTAGTACCACAAAATCATCTGAAGACCAATTAAAAGTAATCTTTTAACCTTATAAAGAGAATCTTGATTCACGGACACTTTCCTGACATACAATAGCCCATGACTGCTTTTATTTTGTTTATCAGATATTCTCACTACAAGCAATATTATTTCTTACACATGAGAGTGTTTCTAAAAGTTAGATCACTTATGGTGCTCGCTGAGTGTACACTAGATCCTGCCGTCTTGTTTAACTTAGAGCATTTAGATGCTTCAGAGTAGAATATAAAGCAGAATGCTCTCAGGAAATTTGATACAAAATAGGCTCTTAGGTCATGCATATTTTTCCTACCCTGTGGTTCTTTAGTTCTCTCTTTTTGGTTGGCTATATGCTGAATAAACTAGGCCTCTATCTTTAAATTATTCTCATGTTTAGAATTTCAGGGTTTTGTGTTATAGTGTTACTTATGTTTATGCCTTACTATAAGAAAACCTAATAGCAATGTGATTTAAGGTTCATTTTTAGATGTGGGGTACAAAGGGGCTAGTTCATGGCTGCTTTCAGGACTTGATAGATAATCTCATTGCCTTTAGTCTTCTTGTTAAGATGACTTAAATACTTTGAACATTAAATATATGTGGGAAAAAGAGACTGTGGCTCCTGATTTTTAACTAACGAGTGTGGTCATCCTGAAATTTCAGACACGTGCCTGTGCTCTGCAAGTGTTATCTGCTATACTGGAAGGCTCGAAACAGTTTCTGTCTGTTGCTGAAGATACCAGTGACCACAAAAGGGCTTTCACTCCCTTCTCTGTTATGATTGCTTCCAGCATTAGGGAGTTGCACAGATGTCTTTTGTTAGCTTTGGTGGCAGAGTCGTCTTCACAGACCCTAACTCAGATAATTAAGGTAAATGTTCCAAGGTACCTGTGAGTTGCAGAAAAGGTTTCTCTGGTTCAGTGTTGTATAATATCTTACATAGTCCAAAAGTAACTTAACCTAAGAATATAACTAAATAATAAATGTATTAAAGATATCCTATTTGGAAGATTGTACCTACCTGTCTCATATAACCTATAATATCTCTATGTCCAAATAAATGATTTGCTAAAAGTACTCTTTTTGCTTTAGTATTAAATTGTACCAATGTATCAAATTTTAAACAAGTTATTTTTTTAAAGAAAAAAAAAAGAAAAGGATTTTCCTTAAGCATAAAAGATCTTTTAAACTAAGTGCTATGAAATTTTGTTTCTATGCTGTGATTTAGTCAGGCCTATTGATAAGCTATTTTTTTGTGATTTACAGTGCCTTGCAAATTTAGTATCAAATGCCCCTTACAACCGTCTGAAACTCAGCCTGTTGACCAAAGTCTGGAACCAGATAAAACCTTATATCCGCCACAAAGGTCGGTAGTATTTTAAAACCAATTACTTCTTTATTCAGTCAAATGGAAAGTATTAGTAAATTTTTTTTTAGTATTCAGAGCATTTTTCAGATCTCCTAAGAGATCTCTACTTTTTCTCTTCAGCTTTTCATAGCTACCAATGATGTTCTACTTTTTCCCCCTCAAACCCCTACAGAAGAAAACGAAATGGAGAATGAATTGTAAAGTTTAATACCCCTTTGATGCTTCATGGCAGTGACTAGAGTGTTCCTTTAGAATTAGGAATGCAAGTGCAAGTGGATTATTAGCTTTAGGCATAAGTAGAAAATGGATGAAAGGACAGGCAGATATCATCATCTTCTTGGAAACAAAAAAATTGGAATACAGAACATAACTTCTTTAATGTTATCTCTTCCGAAGGCTCAGATAACATCCCTGAACTTCAGATCCCAAGTGCAGAGTCTTATTTCTTATTTCCTATTTTACTCTGTTAAACTGAAAGTTTTGCAAGCTTTCAGATCAGAACACATTTGGAAAAGATGAGTTTTTGTGTCAGAATTGTAGAGCAAGAAGGAAACAGATGTTTTCTGTGACATCATGGGAAGTACACTGGCTCTAGAGTCAGTCTGAGAGTCTGCAGCACACTCCCATTGCCATGGCCCTTACTAAGCCTGAAATTCCTAACAGCAGGAATTATATATGTTGTAGGTGGACCAATACCTTTATTTTATTTTATTTACTTTTAAATAGTGCTGAGGATTGAACCCAGTGCCTTCACATGTGCTAGGTGAGCACAACTACTACTGAGCTACAACTCTGGCCCTCCATAAGACTTTTATGAGGCCTAAGTGAGATCCTGCTGTGTAAACTAAGTTCAGTCCACTCCTTACACCAGTGTGTAAAGCAGGACTCAGAAAGATAAAATAAACTCCTCCTACCTTAAGACCTCTCTTCACTTTTAGTGGCAAAAAGATTAAAAGAACCCAGATTTCCTCAAGAACTAAACAAATGGTAGAGATATTTCATATTTATGGATAGGAAGACTCAATATTATCAAGATGTTAGTTCTTCCCAACTTATCTATAGATTCAGTACAATCCCAGTCAAAATCCCAAGTCATTATTTTCATGTCAACTGATTTTAAAGTTTATAGAATAGCCACATAGCACTGGGTGAGAAAACAAAGTTAGAAGGATTGACACTACCCACCTTCAAAACTTATTATAAAACATTAGTAACTAAGTCAGTGTAGAAAAGGATAGGTAGATAAGTGGAACAGAGTAGAGAGCCAAGAAATAACTTATGTTCATATAATCAACTTCTCTATGACAAAGTAAGCAGAGATATTGTTTTCAACAAATGGTGCTGGACATTTTAGACTTAATGGCTTTTTTTTTTTTAATTCTGGGTTCATTCAAGGTTTTTGCATTACATTCAGTTATTGTATCACTTTAGTCTGTTAATTGTGTGGTCCCTCCACCCTTTTTTGTTTGTTTTTCATAATACTGATTTTTTTGAAGACTCACAGTCAGTTGTCTTATGGATTATGTAATATTTTCTCAGTGTCAGATTGTTTCTTTATGATGTTGTCCCATGTGTTTCTTACGAACTTGAAATTAGGTCTGGAAGTTTAATTAGACCTAATTAAACAAGGATCTAATAATTCTTATCTACCTGCAGAGGTAACTGATCCTTATCAGAGTGGTTCCTAAGGTAATAGGCTCTGACTTTCCTTTGACAGATGTCAATGTCCGTGTGTCAAGTCTCACACTCTTGGGAGCTATAGTGTCCACTCATGCACCTTTACCTGAAGTCCAGCTACTTCTGCAACAGCCCTGTTCTTCTGGACTCAGCAGTAGCAATTCAGCAACTCCTCACCTCAGCCCTGCTGATTGGTGGAAGAAAGCCCCTGCAGGATCCTCTCTGGAAGAAACATCAGTTAGCTCACCAAAGGGGTCTTTAGAGCCCTGTTGGCTCATTCGACTTTGTATTTCCACTGTTGTCCTGCCCAAAGAGGATTGCTATTCAGGTGGGGATACTGGCTCTGCAGCAGGAAGCACTTTTGAACCATCTCCCATGCGACTGGAGGCCCTACAGGTAGAGATTTCGTTTCCTCCTTTCTGAAAGGAGGTGGTCATTCCCCTTTCATAGGGTGACTGTGAGAAGTAGGCATATAAAATATTGTAAAAACAAGCCACATTGGGCCTGAGATTGTGGCTCAGCAGTAGAATGCTCGCCTAGCATGGGCGGGACCCGGGTTTGATCCTCAGCACCACATAAAAATAAATGCATTGTGTTGTATCCATCTACACCAAAAAATAAATATTAAAAAAAAAAAAAGCCACATGACATTAGGAGGAGTTGTGTTTTAGCTGTGGGTGGTTTATTTTGGTATTTTGATCAGGTTGTGGGGGGGCTTTGGTTGTAAAAATATTGTAAAAGCTATTGTAGTTATCTCAGGTATTATATGATAAGTGGGACAGGTGGGTGTAATAGGTATAATAGTTCTGAAAGGAATTATACGGTTAATCTTGGAATTCTGCAACTTAAATCTTTAATTCTCAATAAATTCTCTCATTTTGCATCTGCTTAATGAAACAAAATAAATGCTCCTTCAAAGGAATATACTTTTAACTCTGAATAAAAGTATTTGCTCTTTCTATTCTCAGATGTAGTCTAAGACATAGGCTTAGAACTGCTGCTGATTATTTGGATAACATTAAATATATCCTTTAACCTTTTCAGCCTTGGTTTCTTTAGCTGTAAATTCAGTTAATACCTATCTTAAAGGATTACTCAGAGACATGACATAATATTAAATGAAAAACAATAATAAATTATAAAGCATCATAGAATTATGATATAGTTACTTGATGTTAGCAATAAAATAAAGATTTTGATTGTTTTTCATTTCATTCACATCAGATTTCAGTCACCTGATAAGTGTAAGTGATTTCTCAAATATTGAAATTGTTTTCTAGATACTGCAATCTTGCATTCAGATTTTTGAGATTAATTTCCTGCTCTCTGCATAGGTGTTGGCTCATCTGGCAAGGGGCTACTTTTCTGTAGCTCAGGTCTACTTGATGGAACTTGGAGAGGTGATTTGCAAGTGCATGGGAGAAGCAGATCCATCCATTCAGCTTCATGGCGCCAAGGTAATTTTCATTAGAAGCCAGATTTCTTAAGGAGTCCTCAGGTAAAGGAGCTGTACATTCCTCTATTTTCAATTCTTACCTATAAACCCAAAGAATTGTTTTGGTATTAAATTAACAACATATAGCTATTGATTTTATTCCTCAAAAGAATGCCTCTTTTAAGAGTTAATGAGAAAAGAAGGAAAATCTCTTAGAAATTATTTTTCCTTATGATTTGAAGTGATCTCCAAAAAGAAGTGAGCTGATTTGTTACCTCTGTAGTTCTAATGCTCTGCTTTGACAGTTATTTCTTTTACCTCGGCAGCTTCTGGAAGAACTGGGCACAGGCTTAATACAGCAATATAAACCAGATTCTACCATAGCACCTGAGCAGAGAGTACCAGTCTTCTTGGTAAATGCATATCTATTCATAGTTCTTGCTTTTCTTAATTCTTCAGTTACAGTTTTATTTGGCACCTCAGTGATAAAGTGGAATAGATGATATTATTTCTTCCAATGTCACAAGCTATGCTTTATAATCTAGCATGACATGAAACTAACATGTATAGTTTTTATTTGTAATTCAGTATGTAGTAGGATTATACGTAAGGTTCAACCAAGAATAATAAAATCAATGTTTCTTGTGCATAAAATGGTGGAAAGATTTTGAATCAGAAGGCATAAGATCAGATTTGGAGAGCATCACTTAATGGTTGTGGGATTATAAGCATAGTTTCCTCATCGTAAAGAGGAAGGATAATCCTTAAATCATAAGATTACTGAAAAAGTGAATGAAATGTAAAGATGCTGGCACATAGTAGGTGCTCAGTGAATGTTAATTTCCTTAACCCCCAATTATGAGAGAAACCATGATTACTATTAAAAATCCTGTGATCTCAGGTTATTTCTGTTGTCCCCAACTGCCAGTTGTTTGGATGAGGCTACCATTAAAGGTTTCTTCTATTCAGTGCCAAAAGCAAAATCAATTCAGTGTTAGTGATATTTTCTCCCTGTGCCCTCTTCATCCTGCCCCTTCTTTTCCCTTCACAATTTCCATCATTCTTCAAGTATATTAATAATGTCTAACCCTCCTCCCTTCTCGGGGCAGCCATTAAAGATTTCATGTAACCATTCACAGAGTGATAAGATGAGATTTGCTATCAGACAGAACTAGGTTCGAATCCAAACTTCTCTCCTTGCTAGAAAGTGGCTTTGGATGGCCTCTTAACTGTTCACACTCATCTCTAAAGAAGACAGACTTTCTATACTACTTATCTACTACTAAGTAGTAAATTAACCCTAGCCATGTAGCAACTTTAAGTGATATACATTTATTCTCTCACACCGTCTAGCTTAGCCATGTGGTTCTTCTGGTCCAGGTCTCATGAGGCTGTGGTCAAGATGCCACCCAGGGTTGCAGTCAACTTCAGCTTGCCAGGTTTGGAGGCTCTTCTTCCAAGGTGGTTTACTCATGTACCCAGCAAGTTAGCATTGGCTTTTGGCAGAAGGGTCGCTCAGTTCCTCCCCATTGGGACCCCTTCCATAGGGCTGCTTGACTGTCATGTTGAATGGCAGCCCGCTTCCCTCACAGCAAATGATCCAAGAGGAAGAGCAAGATGGAAGCTGCAGTGTGTCTTATTCCTTCCTAGCTTCAGAAGCTTCACATTGTCACTTTAACAGCATCCCTTGGTTACTAGGTCAGCTCTATTCAGTGCAGGAGGGGACTGCACAGAGGTGTAAACATTAGTAGGTGAGAATAACTCTGGGGTACCTTGGAGGCTGGCAACCACACCTGTCTACATTATAATGGATTGGAGTAGGGAGGGCCCAGACTGGGTTTCCAGGAGCTGAAGTAGGAGGAAGATATGACTATTGCATGAATATACAGCAAAACCCAGGCCCATATATATAGGACAGAAACTGGGGTTACCAAAACCACAGGTGGATTTGCAAATGAATGCGAAAACCAGGATTTTTATAAAGCATGGAAATAAAAGCATTCAGATGCCTACCTGAGGGACTTTTAAGTGATATAATTCTTTGAAATGCTGAGAAAAGAGCCTACTGCCTAATTTAAGAGTATCCACTGTGTAAGAACTTTTAAAAGAGTGTCCTGTGGAAGGAACTTTGCACACAGTATCATTATCACAGACTCTACGACATAGATATCTTTGCCCCATTTTATTGAAAAAGAACCAAAGTTTAGATAGGTTAAGTCACTTGCCCAAGGCTGTAGACAGGAAGCAGCAGCTGCAGGACTTATGCAACTCAGCCTCTGGATCCTGTGCTCCTTGATCTAGAACACATGGTCCCTGGACTATTTTGACACTCTGTCACAGGGGATCAGGTTGAAAGAGCCCTAACTAAATGTTGGTTTATCTGGATTCTAGTTGACCTCTGCTGCCTATTAACAAGTTATAGTATCTCCTTGTGTGAAAAAAGAGATGTAAGTTATGCTGAGGGTTAAAATCAGTTGAAGTACTTCAGGCACTTAGAGCAAATCCCAGAATGTGATAGCTCTCTGAAAATCATTAGCTGTTTTACTGTCATCTTCATCCTTCTCCTCATTGTCACCATGGCTGACTGACTTCATTACACTGTAGTCTCTTAGTCAATAAAATACGAGGATTTGATTAGTTGTTTTCTAAAGTCCTTTTTATCACCATGGAAGAACCAATGAAGCATTTACAGAAAGCCAGTTCCTTAAGGAAACATGTCATAGCTAAGGCCACATGTGGTAGGCTTAGCTTCACTTGGTTCCACTGTGCATCTTAGGCTGTAGTTCTAACTGTGCCTCTTTCAGGTGGTGATGTTCTGGACTGTGATGCTAAAAGGTCCTTTACCTCGAGCCCTGCAGAGTTCAGAGCACCCAACTCTCCAGGCGAGCGCCTGTGACGCCCTGTCTTCCATCTTGCCCGAGGCCTTCAGCAGTCTGCCGGTAACTCAAGCCATTTTCTTCCTCTGAAACTGTGCCCTGAGCATCACAGCTCAAGTTTGATTCTTTTTTATTTTGAAATATTTTCTTTATTATCTGTAAAGAAGAGATTATTGTATTTGAATTTGGCGGAGGGCAGTGGGAACAACAAACGGGAGAACTTTTAATCTGTCAGACAGCTCTTTCTCGCGGTGCTTTTAGAAGGCGGGTGGTAGAAGAGTCAGCACAGCTGCAAAGGCAAAGAGATTTCAGAAGGATTTCCTGCCAGAGTTTAAAAGACCTGGGCTTAAATGCTGGGTCTTTGTAGCTCTGGGACTGTTTTAACTTTTCTAGAACTTAATATTATTATCTTAAGATGGGAGTCATGTGAAAAATAACATAAGAGTAGGTGAAAATATTTAGATATGATGCCAACACATGGTATTTGTCCTAGCCCATTTGGGCTGCTAAAATAAAATACCATAAACTGGGTGACTTTTAAAACAGCAGTTTATTTCTCAGAGTTCTGGAGGCTGGAAGTTCTAAGATCAAGGCATCTACAGAGTTGGTGGTGTTAGGTGCTCAATCTCTAATTCATAGGTGGCCCTGTCTAGCTCACAGGGTGGAAGGGGCAAGACAGCTCTTCAGGTCCTCGTTTAAAATGGCATTAATCCGGGGCTGGGGATGTGGCTCAAGAGGTAGCGCACTCGCCTGGCATGCGTGCGGCCCAGATTCGATCCTCAGCACCACATACAAACAAAGATGTTGTGTCTGCTGATAACTGAAAAATAAATATTAAAAATTCTCTCTCTCTTTCTCTCTCTCCCTCTCTCACTCTCTCTTTAAAAAAAAAAAAAAATGGCATTAATCCCACTCACGAAGGTTTTGTCCCCATGACCTGATCACCTCCCAAAGGCCCTAGGACCTATTACTGTCACCTTTTGGGTAAGGTTTCAGCATATGAATGTGGCAGGGGCATAAACATTTAGACCATAGCAGTATCCAAACTGCTGCTTTTCTTTAATCTTCAGCAGAATTTGCATCTGTTTTTATTTATGTAAATTAGCTCTTATAAAAAATGCAACTTTAATGGAATAAAAGGATAAAAAATTGCCTAATTTACACAGTAGAAAGCTTGGATGTGATGAGATGCTGTGTGTGCCTTGCACAAAGTGGATTCTCAGATCAACGTTGAGTCTGAATGGAACTTGCGCTAACACAGGGCAGCCTGCCCTGAGATCACAGTGCATTCAGCTCCTGAATATGAACAGGTACTTCATAGTCATTTTGGGGAAACTTTGGCTCATAATTATTTCTTTTTGCTTTTCCCTTTGTCACCCTTCTCATTGCAGAATGACAGGCAGATTTTGTGCATTACAATGCTACTCGGATTGAATGACAGCAAGAACCGTTTAGTGAAAGCTGCGACATCGAGGGCCCTTGGAGTCTATGTGCTTTTTCCTTGTCTCAGACAGGTCAGAGTGAGCCCATTTAGCTCTTCTTTTTCTATTTATAATCCATATCACTGCTTGTTTGTGGATACAAATCTCCTGAGTTGGGCAGTAAAGGAAATTAACTTCTTTTGTATTCTGATTTCTTTAATTGCTACAAAATTATAGTAATGCCTATAGTTCATTTATTTCAAATTACTTAGCACACCACCTGGGACCTAGATGTTCAGTGAATGCTTAATGAATGGCTATGAGACAGTACCATGTGATAGTAATAATTTAGAAAGCTGATGAAGGTTTTACTAAGAAAGAAATGAAAATTCCCTCACTCTTATTTGTGATCTTCTTCTCACTGAGAAGTGTCTAGTGAATAGGGTGTGTTTTGGAAATGTATTTTATTGTCAGAACACCGCTTCCTGAAGGTGGAAATCAACCCAAGGACAAAATTCACAGATAACTGTCATAGGCCAGGTTGTAAGACATTCACAACAGTTCAGCTGATTGGGTATCCATGGCATGGGTATCTTGAGTATCCAAATTGTAATATTAAAAAAATAGTAAATGAATTGATTGAGTAAATGAATTTTGATTTTGAATCAAAATTTGCAATAAAGGGTTGTAGCTTTGGGTAAAATAAATTTGAGAATTTCAGAAGCAGCATTGTGAACTCAAAAGTAATGCAGTGTTTGGTTCATCTTACAGGATGTCATATTTGTTGCAGACACAGCAAATGCCATACTGATGTCACTTCAAGACAAGTCTCTGAATGTCCGTGCCAAAGCAGCCTGGTCCCTGGGCAACCTGACAGACACTCTGATTGTCAACATGTAGGTGACTCAGCCTGTTTTCCCTGGGTGACTTCTAAGGTGAAGGTCCCAAGAGAGTATCTTTTATCTCTTCTATGAGAGAATTATCAGTAGTTCCCCCATATTAGTCAGTCTTACTGATTTATTTTTATATTCCTTTAAATAATAAGATTAATTAGATGCTCTTAACACATATTGGGAATTCTATGTACAAACATTCATAATATTTTATATATATTTATATAAAATATATATGTATCAATTATATACATAAAAAAATTACATATATAAAAATACTATATGCTGATATAAACAATATATCCACATTATAGAAAATATAAAAATAGAAATCCAAAACCTTAGTAATGGTTGCTCTACTTTTAAGATATAATGTTTATATTTTTTTAAATAATATATTCACAAGTTTAAAAAGATTGAAACAGTACAAAGGCATATTCAGTGTAAAACCTATCTCCTACCTGAACACCCACATCCCTCTTCCCAGAAATATTTATTGTTATTCATACACAAGTATCCTGCTTTTTATCTCTTAACCCTGTAAAAGTGACGTGAAAGTCTCATGTATAAGCATTCTCCATTATTGGCTTCTAGTAAGTACTTATTTTTATTTGGTCATTGCTATGTGATGAATTTTTAACCCACTATGCCTAAGCATTTGTTTTAGACTTTAGGTTTGTAGGCTTCTGCCCACAGTGAACATTTCTGTGCATAAAATTTCCCTTTTGAGGTATTCCCTTTGGATACATTCCTTGGTATCTAACTGCTGAGTCAAGAAGTACGTACTGAAACAGGCACAGTGGCACGTGCCTATAATACCAGCTCCTCAAGAGACTGAGGCAAGGAGATCACAAGTTCAAGTCTAGCCTGGGCAATGTCTCAAAAACTAAAAAGGGCTGGGCATGTAGCTCAGTGGTAAAGTACCCCTGGGTTCAATCCACAGTAACACTAGGAAAAAAAGAGAGCAAGAGAGAGATACATACATACTGTAAGTTCTTGCTGTGGTGTGAACAGCTTTGTTACGCTGTTTTCCTACAGTTTTTGATACTAAGTGAGTATATTTTTATATGTACATATTTAAGTGGGGTTTACCTTTTAACCTATTTTGTATGCTTTGGGTGTTACAGGGAAACACCAGACCCAAGTTTCCAAGAAGAGTTCTCTGGTCTCCTGCTCTTGAAAATGTTGCGGTCAGCAATAGAAGCCTCCAAGGACAAGGACAAGGTAGACTCAGAACAACACCTAGTATTTCTTGTTTAAATACTTGTGTTTATAGTTGTACCATAGCTGGTAGCTCAGTGTGATGTGAAGTTCCTCAAACTGTCACAGCAAATATCTCCTCTTTAAAGGGGGTGGAAAGTATACTCAGGATATACCTAGGCCCCCCTCTACACTTATACAGTTTCTTTATGTCTCTAATGTCCTGAAAAATATCAGAGCCCATTTTAATATTACATGATATACTCATATTTTTTCTAATATTATTCTGTTTTTTCCCAAACATTTGTAAGTGGAATTGACAAATCAAAAAGATGAGGAGCCCCTGGCTTTGAATATCTCCTATTACATAATATAAACTCAAAAAGCATAGGCCTGGGCCTTAGGTCAAGTGGACATAGATTCAAGTCCTGGCTTCCCCTTTTATAACAGGTGACTCTGGTGTGTTCTTTAGCTTCTCTGAAATTCAGTTTTCTCACCTGGAATATGGGAGTCATTGCATATACTTCACTAGACTCTGAGGTGCCTTATGGTAAAGTACCTAGCATAGTACCTGCCCCAGACCAATGCTTTATTTAGTACAGTGGTTCTGAGAACCTAGTAATCACCTAGGAAGCCCTACCTCAAAGTAATTCAATCAGAATTTCTGGGTTAGAGTCCAGGAAATGGATATAAAAACAAAAACAAAGCCTTGGATGATTCTAGCATGTTGCAAAAATTAAGACATTCTGATCTAATAGAAAATACTGGGCTGGAGTGATGAAGCCTAGCTTCTCCTCCTAGCCTTGCTGCAAAGCAGCCTGGTCCTGTTGTCTTAGTCCTTGTGCTCCATCTCTATAAGGAAAGACAGATCTCTCTGAGGTGCAGTCTAGCACCAGCAATCCAGGAGAGGAGCTGTATAGACCTCTCCTTTCCGATGGCTCAGAAAATTAACCAGATGTGACCTTGCAGAATTCCAAGGACTTGCACCTTTACAGGATGTACATTTCATTAGTCCTCCTGCTTTGAGAAATCTAGTGTCTCCTGGGGTTTTTAAAGCAAAAATTATACTTTATGAAACATCTCTGGCAAAACAGATTTCTAAGGCTTTTACATTTTTTTGTAGGTAAAAAGCAATGCAGTTCGGGCCCTTGGAAACTTGCTTCATTTTCTGCAACCTTCTCATATAGAAAAACCCATATTTGCTGAAATTATTGAGGAGTCTATCCAGGCTCTGATTTCTACTGTTCTGATCGAGGCTGCCATGAAAGTTAGATGGAATGCCTGTTACGCCATGGGAAATGTGTTTAAAAATCCTGCCCTTCCTCTTGGTAAGAAGGTTTCCCTCTTGCAGACAAACTTTTTTTCACAATGTTTTTTGTCACAGTATTAGAAAACAATGGAACCCCAAATTTGGGGCAATGGCAAAATAAATTACTTTATGTATATTCAACAGAATATTTTGTTACCATTTAAAATTATATTTTCAAAGTTTTTTTAATGATATGGGAAAATAATTCTTAGTTTTTGTAACAAAAACTAAAGCAGAATATTAAATACTTTTATAGTAAAATCTCAACAGCTGGGTAGAGAAAAGATGAAAAGGAAATTGACCTAATTATTAACACTGGTTGCCTCTGAATGAAATGATGAGTAGATTTGTTTTCTGCTTTCATTTTCTAAGTTTTCTACAATAAGCATATATGGTTTTAACAGTCAAGAAAAATAGCAAAAAAAATGGAATGGGAAAATAGGTACAAATATGAAATCCTGCGAGCCCTTAGAACAGAGGTAGATGCCACATCTAAGGAGGGTTTCTGTCAGTCATATCATCATAACATGACATGTAGCAGGAAATACCATTCAGGGCCAGCAGCTGCTTAGGTGTATGGATTATAGCCCCAGACAGCACTTACTTTGAAGGCCAGCATTTGCCTTATACGACTGTCTCTATGACAAAACTTGAATCTAAGAGAGGAGGAAATCTTCTGGGCCTGCAGAGCCTGCATCAAGTAAGGGGACCAGAGGGAGCTGGTAGAGAGTAGCCTCATGACATTTTCCATTAAGGAGACAGAGCTATCAGCAACCGCAAAAGGAAAATGAGACAGGAAACTGACTAGAGATGGCATTGGGATGGTGAGATTCAAGGACCTCAAACAGTGGTCCATTGTAAATGGCAATAGCATCCATAAATTGGAAAGGGCCTATTTGCCTGTCTTCAGAGGCAACAAAGAATAAGGAAAGGCTGGGAGACTTAAAGAAGCTACATTCTACTTCAGGCTGGTCTTGAAGAATAAGGACACCCCAAAACAAAGGTAACTGGGGAGGAGGGAAGCAGGAAGATTTTTCTGAGCCTATGGGAATAGAAGAAAGAAATCTTGAAATTAGAAGTTTTCTTTTTTTTCACAATAAAATGCAAAACTTGCTATGGCCAAATCAATGTGTGTATGCTAATCTGGGCTAGGAAATATTCTTTTTGCTAGCATAAACAGGGCTGCTGCATACAGTTGTATGGGTTTGCTCAGCAACGTCCAACTGAGAGGACAGGTAGGGCTGCAATTCATTCCATGCTCCTTCCAAGTCTTGCCCCTTTGGAGAAAATCTTTCTAGAAAAGAAATCTTTTTCTGAATCAGTCAAAGTCCTATGTTGGGTAGCAGAAGTCCTAAGCATGCTGCAGGCTGGGCTAAGTGAAGAGGGAGGTTTGGGGGTCAGTATCCGGTCACTTACCTAAGATCCCACCATGATTCACTCACTACCCTGATCTTACGGGATTATTATAAGAAAGAAATGGGCACATTTGGTGACTATCTGGAGTACTAGTGTGCATGCCTCCTCCACAGCACCCCCCCCCCAACTTATTTCTATACCTTTACTAGTTTTAATGATGATATTCTTCCTAGGGACAGCCCCATGGACCTCCCAAGCCTACGATGCCCTGACGTCTGTTGTAACATCATGCAAGAACTTCAAAGTGCGTATCAGATCTGCCACTGCCCTTTCCATCCCAAGCAAGAGAGAGCAGTATGGGTCTGTAGAGCAGTATGCTCAGATCTGGAATGCATTGGTCACTGCCTTGCAGAAGAGTGAAGACACCACAGACTTTCTGGAATTCAAGTACTGTGCCAGCCTACGGACCCAGATCTGCCAGGCACTGATTCACCTGTTGAGCTTGGCCAGGGCTTCAGACCTGCCCTGCATCAAAGAAACCCTTGAACCGAATGGAGATATGGTCCGGTCCTATCTCCTACAGTTTTTAAAATCTGGAACAGAGGGAGATGATCCTGGAGCATCCCATAGCCCACAAGAAAGAGACCAGATGGTCAAAATGGCCCTGAAGCATATAAGCAGTATACAGGCGCTAACTGGGGACACAGCCAGAAGAGCCGTCATGGACTTTTTAGAAAATATTCTGACTATTTATTTTGATGCCTCTGGGTCACAGGTGGCACTTCTAGAGTTGTCAGATCGGTGACTATTCCACCATACTTTCCAGATGTCAAACATGGTCATAGGGAGATGCAAGCTTGAGCATAGGTTATGTGGGATTTAATCTTAACAGGCAGGAACAGTTTATCCACTATTTATTTAGAATAGGTTAGCAGCTATTTGACGTCTTCTCAAAGAGCTCAGCTGCTTTGGAGAGTGGCTGCATTGCACTGGTCATGGTCAGGGTATTGAAAGCTCTAACCTGGGCAACCCGTACCCCAGGCGTCAGGTTGTAGTGTTGGCTGAGCATACTGGGAAGTTGTGAAGGGTGTTTAGTCTCAGAAAAAGGAAGGAATTAGAATGTTGTGTATCTCCAGGAACTTTTTTCTTTCATAATAAGCTAATGAAAATAGTGTGGCCACAATCTCCTGCCCTGGTCAGGTCACTCTTAGAGAGAGCTTTGAGCAGATCAGATGCTTAGTCAGTCTGCACTGGAACAACTGCATCAGCTGATAAAATCCTAAAAAAGTTCCTCTTAGTAAGTAGTTGCTGTTACCAGGCTCCCCCAGTGCCAACCTCAAGGATCCTCTCAGCCTCTCCACGACTCAGGGGCCAGAGTGAACTCCTGGCATGCAGGAGCCCTGGCCTAGGCCACAACACCAACTCCTATGCAGATTATCTTTTGAGAAGAGTAGCCTCAATTTATGGTGGTTTTTCCACCTTTTAATTTGTGCCTTCAAAAATGATTACTTGTGTAATTTCAGTGGTTGCAAAGAAGGGTTTTTAAACTATATTTTGATAATGCCCAAGTTGTGGTGAAAGTCATTTCTCACACAACAATTATTTACATTTAGATTTTGCATTTGTCTTTTGCCTGCCAACAGTTTATTATAATTTATTTCAATAAAGAACTTGGGGACATTTAAGAACCAATTAAAATATTCCACAATTACTTTTGACCTAAGATAAATAAAAATCAAGATATAGAGAATGGGCTCTGGCGATCTAGTACTTAATTACCATTTAGATACTTATTTTAAGGGTTTATGTTTTCAGTTTTTCTCTTTGCTTTTGAGTTGCTCTTTTCTGTCCTTTAACATGTTGTTCAAAACTGCTGTCGAGGCAGTGACAAGGGGACACAGCACCCAGATTTCCTAAAGTCTTCATTTTCCACTAGTAGAGAATTAGTTTCCAAAGAATTAGACCACAGGCACAGTGAAAACACAAAGAACATTTTTTAAACTTAACCTTCTTTGGAGATGATTCTGAATATGGATTGCTGTAGAGGACCCGGGAGACTGAATCAACCTGTCCTAACCTACAGGAATTCTGACTCTTCTCAAATCTTGGAACTTCTTTGTCTTCAATACATTAAATGGCAGCTTCTTGACTTGTACTTTCATAAAAGTAAAAATGTGGCTTATATACCTTAATGGCCTGGGGGTTTTTTGAGCTTTTACTGGTGAGTTTCTTGATAAAATATTTGTGAAATGTCATTCTTTTCTTTTGCTTATCTCAAACAAAATCTCCTTTATTTATGTCTTTTTTTTTTTTTTTTTTGAACCTGTAGTTTCTACAAAGGTTTCCAGGCCTGATATGGATGTTAATGTTCACATAAAGGGAAAGAAAAAATTAAGCATCTCTAGAAATTCCAGGAGTTGGGTCTGGGCATCAGTCTCAAAGGGATGCTGCTTTTCTTACTGAGGCCTCCTGCACGTGCATCAGAGGGCAGACACCTGTCAACACCTTGGGCTGGTTCCTCAGTAACACTACTAGTACTGAAGCCACCCAGAAAATAGAGTTAGAACTTACTTCAATGCAAAAAGCCCTGCTGATTCAGAATTCTAATTCAAACATTAAATTCTAG